>NC_045625.1:61018938-61704609 GCF_009829155.1 Mustela erminea
AATAGTAACTCTCCCCTCTAAGCACTCAGCAGTACCCCTTTCAGCAGTCCATGAAGATATTTACCCAGGACTCTGTCTCCCTGAATTTGGGGATATAGGACAAATGATGTGGAGGAAATTTAAATTGGCTGCTCTGGTCATGAAAAATCTGTCCTGCCAGTGACATGGATTCAGTTTTACTCCAATTGTCTCCACTGTGCAAATATGTGTTAGACTTGGGCTCCACTTTATATTTCTCTGTGACTTTTCTAGAGTCCTTTAGTCACAGGCACATTAGGCTTGGTTTTCCCGTGTAGAATAGTGTATCCATAGGTCCCATCATCTTTGTTCTGACTAGAGGAACTTTAAACCTAGTTCTTCTACTCATTACCTCCCCTCTGATCCATGGTCATGACCATTTCTCCCTACTTGTGGGGCTACTTGCTTGCCTTGCTTGTTTGACTCTCTTCTGCGCATGCCTCACCTTGCCTGTCAGACTGAGTTCCCAGGAGCGAAAGGCTGTGTCCTCACTCTTATTTCTCTCCCAGCATCAGCACAGACCAGGACACTGAGAAGGTGTTCAGTGAATTTAGTGCACTGACCAGTTTCTGTTTCTCTTGTCCCAGTGCTTTTATTTCCAGAAAAGTCACTAAGAATTTTCTCCATTAGGGACCTGAAAACACATCTGTCTGTCTTGACATAGTACTCCATTCCAAAATACTTCTGTGACCTACCCACCCACCCAGTCATCCCACTTAGAAATTAGGCCTCATCCTTGAGGTCTTCTGATGATTCAGAATAGCCTGGTTGTGCTGTGATGACAAACCAAAATGGCCTAATCAGAATGATTTAGTTTTCATATATACTACGTGTCCATCATGGATCAGCAAAGGGTTGATATATATTTCATATATCACTCCTAATTATAGCCCATGGGACAGAATTAGTCACAGACCCCACCTAATTTCAAGGAGACTGGAGAATGTAGGAACAAGACAAGTTGAGTGACAATATTGTCTGCAATATTTCCCTCTGCCCCCAGCTCCCCACCTCTGATCTATCTTTCATCTCAATGCATATCCACTCTACCTTCCCCTTTGTTAGAAAATTATGCCCATTCCTTCCCATCCCCAAAGACAATGCATATTTCAAGATACCTTCATTGCCTTTGGTGTTGACCCCAACCCTAAGCTCCTCTGCTCAGAGCAGACAACAGATTCTTAAAACACAAATCTGAAAAGAGACAGACTCTTTACATAGAGAACAATGTGGTGGTTACCAGAGGGGAGGTATGTGGAAGATGGGTGAAATAGGTGGAGGGGATTAACAGTACACTTATCTTGATGAGCACTAAGTAATGTATAGAATTGTTGAATCACTATATTGTACACCTGAAACTAATATAACATTGTATGTTGACTACACTGGAATTAAAATTAAACACACACACACAAGTCTTATGATGTCAACCTTCACTTACAACATTTTAATAGAGCCCTTTACCTACAGGATACCCAGTCAGCACAACCCATGGGCCCATCCCATAGTTGCTCTGCCTACCTATTCAGGCTTATCTCCTCACACCACGCAAGGTCAAGACCAGGCTGAAATCCAGCCCAACCCATGTGCTAAGCTTTGATCTCTGGTGATGGGCTGTATCTCCTTGGCAGAAAAGGTGTCCCTGTGCATCTATTTCTAATTCAGACAGATGTAATGTATGCTGACAAGCTGCATTTGCCCAGAGAGCAGCACATTGTTCTGTCCTACACAAAGAAATTGGCTAACAGCATAAACTACTAACAGTTCCCCAAATTCAGCACCCCATTTAGCACCTCCAAGCATTGACACAAACTAGCACTCTGCCAGGAATGACCACCCAGTCCACTACACTCCATACGCTGGCCTCGTGTGATCTTTATCCTTGAGGACCCTTCTGACATGACTTCAGATATTCCCAGTCAGAGGTAATCATTTCCTTGATTTTAATTTGGTTTCCTCCAAAAACAAGTCCCAAGACAATGATTCAGCCCTAGTGGTTTATGTGGATCCCAACAAGCATAAATAAAGAATGGTGAGAGTGAGATAGGTTACTGTGGCTTATTCCCATGGAGAAACCACTGAGGAGCCATGAAGAATATGATTACCAAATAACATGGAAGCCAGAGTATTTACCCACTGACTCCTGTTCCTCATGGCCTAAGGTGTGTCTTTGAGAGCATTAAATCTCTTGCATATCTTGGATCTCCTGAATGTACTGAGCAAGCAGGCAGAGAGTCAGGCATCTGAGGCGGCTCTTGGCTTGGTCTTTAGGGTTCTCAGCCCCACACTCTGAGGCATTCTTTTCCACCAGAAATGGCTTGAGTAGCTTTCTTGGAGTACTTCCAGCCTCCTTTCTTCTTGCTTCCAGTTTAAAGAGCCCTCTTCTCATTTTGAATTATCTCTATTGATTTCAAGTTAATACATTTCTTTTAAAAAATATATGTTTCTTGGAGCACCTGGCTGGCTCAGTCAGTAGAGCAAGCAACTCTTGATCTTGCAGTTGTGAGTTCAAGCCCCACATTGGTCATAGAGCCTACTTCAGAAATAAATAAATGAAAAAATTTTTAAATATGTTCCTTACATGTCAAATGATATTCCACTCTATTGAACAAATGCCATATTCAAATGTCTTTCTATAATAAACCCTTTTCTACCCTGTAACAAGCTGCTATAGGATAAAGCTCATAAAAATCTTAGAAGCTGTCTCCAGCCAAGAACACATAAAAGGCATACCATTAACATCTATGAGACTATAAGACACACTTTAAGTGCTTCTTTTAAAAAAAAGAAAAAAAGATTTTATTTCTTTTACAGTTGAGAGAGAGGGCCAACTCACAAGCAGGTGGAACAGCAGGAAGAGGGAGAGGGAGAAAGAAGCAGGCTCCCCTTTGAGCAGGAAGCCCAACACAGGACCCTGGGATCATGACCTGAGCTGAAGGCAAAGGCTTAACCAACTCAACCACCCAGGTGCCCCCACCTTTAAGTACTTATAAGTTCTTAACATCAGATTTTAGAATCACACCCTTGATTGTATTGTTAACCTAAGACAATGTTTTACTGCCCTAAGTTTGTTCCTTTCCCTAAGACCATTTCTTACTTTGAGGTCCTTCTGCAGACTTGGATAGAACCTCTATATTTCTTCTAAATTTTGCTGAAAAATGTAACAATTCCCTTTTTACCTTATAATACACAGCTAAAAGAAGCCAGTATTCTTCCTGGATCTCCTTAACCAAATCTACTATTTCATTAGATACATTTTGTGTTTTCCAATTACTGCAAACAACGTTGCCAACTTCTCACCACTACACATCATGGGTTGCTTTTTCTCTATTCCCCAATATCCACTTTCTGACAGTCCTTCAAACTTTCTCCTTGAGACCCTTTGAGCCTCTGACAGTCCCAAAATCAATGTCACACAAATAATGTGGAATAAGAACTTGACATTACAGATTAGACCTTAAGCAACTGTGGAAGAAACCAGCGAATTACATGTCCAGAAGAGGATAGGAGGATCAGAGAAAGAAGCTACAAGAAGCTGGTGGAGAAGCCAATGGAAGGCTGTATATCTGGGGGGTCTGGAGTTGCTGTAGGTCAGCAGGGCCAGCAGGCTGAAAAGCTGGACATGAAATGGGGAGAGACAGGAAAACTTGCAACCCATACAGACAAACCTGAACCCATAAGACAAACTAAACCCACCTGTGTCTTTCATCACCTCTATCTCAAAGACATGTTTCCCTTACCACAAAGATGTGCATATATCTGGTTCAGGAGACTAAAAGACAAGATTCTGCAGGTGCCAGATCTACAGGCTCAGCTGTTGTCCCACGCCAGCGAGGCAAGCAACAGATCATGACGGCACACACCACCCCAGAGCACACCTGCTGCTGTTAAGTCCTGCCTTCCAAACCTCATGCAAATTTCTCTTGTCCTCAGCCCTAACCCACAACCCACAACCCATAACCATGCCAGGAAGGAAACCGAGAACCATAGATACAGCTCAGCTAAGTCAACAAACTATAAAAGCACCACAGAGACTCTTAGCATGTGGGTCCTGTCTTAAAGAAAACACTTGATAAATGTTAGATATTTATTCGTATTCTTACTACCTAGCCCAAAGTTCAACACATAGCAGGTGCTCCAGTGATGTTTGCTCAACAGAAACTTGATTTAAATACCAAATTGATAGCTACTCCTATAAAACATGTCTTTCTTTTAGTAAAGAGATAAAAGTCTTCTACACCAACCTAATATTTTATTAACTTCCCTCTTCGTGGGACAGTTTATTGTTTAAAACTAAAGCCATCTGCATACTACTTACTCCTCAAAACAGCTGTATTAAAATTCATTCAAACTTAGCAGTAAGAAGGATGACCTCATGGTGTTACCATTTTCAATGGGGCAGGATGAGAGGGCAGGATCCATGCTTGAACACTTTCTCTTCATTAGCACTTCTGTTCCTGCATTCAGCTCTGAGCCCCACCTCTCTGACCCTACTCAGACAAGGGGAACAGAGTGATGAGGTGATAATGAGGAGAAAATGTCCCACCCCGTGCTGGGCCTGGCTAGTTCAAAGCAGGACCACAGGGACAAGACTGTACCTGGCTGTTTTAAGAGCTTTCTTCATTTGGGAAGCAGCATAATGAAAATTCATCAACATAATGAAGAGGAGGCTGCAGCAGCAGTGAAGGTAGGTAAGAGTGTAGATAACAATGTGCTAGCCTAGGCTCACTGGATAAACTCAGATTCTTGCTAGGATAGGTCCTTTAGAAAATCCTAGCATTCTCTCTGCTGCTCTCCAACACTGAGTACATGACTGTATTGGAAGGAAGGAAGGAAGGAAGCAAGGAAGGGAGGGAGGGAGGGAAGGAGGGAAGGGACAGAGGAGGGGAGGGAGTAAAGGAATGAATGGAGGAAGGAAGGAAGGAAGGAAGGGAGCAAGAAAAGAAAGGAAGGGAAGGAGGGAAGGAAAGAAAGAAAACAGAAGGAAAAGGCTTTTTCCAGGACACAACAGGTGAAAAGAGATCTTTTCATACCCTAAGCCATAAAAAGGCCCCAGTCTCATGTGACTTATTTAAACTCTGCTCCAAACCATGTTTTTTGCTGTTGTTGCTGTTTGTTTGACTGATTATTTTTTTTTTTTTTTAGAAAATTCACAATTGGTCTTTGGACAGCACTGATTCTCCAAGGCATGTAGAATGTCTACAATATGCTAGTGTTTCCCTAGACTCCCAGACCTAGGCTTGAGAGAAAAGTAACACATGAAAAAACACTTGCTCTTTCCAAGGTGGTTCCCCCTAACAATCCAAGGGTTCTGCTAGTGCAAAGGAGAAGAGGACAAAATTTCGGTAGGAATAGCAGTCTGCTGTAGCCCTGAGAAACACTTTCAGAAAAACTCCCTCCTGTCTTTCAGATGGAAAAGGTCCCCCTCCACCTATAGTGCCTCTAGGCCAGTTTGATTCCATTCTCTATCTCTCCTGCCCGCCCCCCTGTATTTACTTCCCCTTCCTACTACTCTCCTTCTCTCTTCCCACTGACTTCTAGCCCCATCTGTCTCCAAGGTGTTCCTATCTTATTTGGTCTGAGCAATCAATGAGCAAAAACATTAATCATGATACAATTTTTAAACAAAGAAACTGAGGCCCAGAAGAGATAGATGACTTACCCAAGGTACTCATTTAACTTGCAGCAGAAGCAAGACTAGAGAAAAACCAGGGCTTTAGACTAGATTCTTCAGACTCTTGTTCTAATTCTTCTGAAAGGACCCTTACCCACTAATGAGTCTGTATGTGAGGGTGCATGTTAAAGGAAGGACAAACCTTTTCATTTACCCACAGTTTAGCATTGAACTTGCCTTGAACATATTCTTCCAACACCATAAGTGCATGTGTCTCTAGGTTATAAGTTAAACTGCTGAAGTGTTGTGTTCCTGTGGATGGTCCACAAGCACCACAATCCTGAAGCTCTAGCAGAGTTCCCATGTATCTCTAAAGGGAGCTTTTTTTTTTTTTTTTTTTTGCTCTTTTGACAAATAGTGTGCCTATTGTGAGCAGTTCACTAATTAATTTTTTCATTGACTGTTGGCATCTACCGTATCCAAGATTCAATGTCAGTTATACAGAAGAAACAAAATGAATGCTGAGATATGGTCTGGTCTTTGAGTCTACAATATACTTGGGAAGATGTCTGAGTAGACATACATTCATTAGGCCAAGTCATAATAGAAAGGATGCTCTCAATGCAGAGAAGATTTCAGATGATGAAGCAATATTTCTGTAGGGAGTCATTAGTAAAGTCTTCATTGAAGAAATGTAACCTGAATAGAGTCCTGAATGATGAGCAAGATTCTGGTAGACAGAAAGGTAAGATCCCTGCAAGCAGAGAGAATAGTGTAAGTAGTGGCCAGAGTTTAAAAAAAAAAAAAAAAAAAAAATCAAAGAGAAGAGCAAACATTGTAAATTGGTAGTGGTGTTAGGATATTGGGAATACAGTAGGAAAGTAGAACCAGAAAGTAAAAAACCTTCAATACCAGAGTCTGAGGTCTGGAATTTTTCCCATAGACAATAGTAAGTCATTAAGGGTTCCTGAATAGTGTGAAGGAACTATCAGAGCAAGGTAAAAGCCACTATCTAGGATCCAGGGAATGAAACTTTCTACCTCACGTATTCTGAAACCTGGAACTCATCAGTGTACCAGAGTGAGCTAGAATTAGGAAAACCAGAATGCCCTTTATTAACTTACAGTAAAAAAAAAAAAAAAAAAGAAAAGAAATGTCTACCCAAGTAAATCAAGATTTTCAGGTGCAAACAACAGAACTAACTCTAGCTAGTTAAAACAAAAAGTCAAATGGTTACAGGTATTGTGAAATTCACAACATTTTGAGAAACTCAGAACCAGTGAATCAAGCTCAGAGACTCTAGAGCCAAGACCAGAACCTAAACATCACACCCCGTTGGTGGTGTTGTTGCAGCAGCCAAGTTCACTCAGTACACACAGAGCAGGGGGTACTGAGCATGGCACGCCAACCACAGAATTTTACTGCTAGGAGCTTTGCTGCTGCTACTACTCCTAAAAAGCCCAATCACCTCCTGCCATTCTATCTAGAAAAGTAGATTCTGAATGTGATCTTTTATGTGGCCCCTTTCCAGGTGGAACTTGATTGAATGTGGCTTGGGACACAAGTATGGCTTGGAATGCAACTTTTCCTACTTCTGATGAAGTTTTAGAGTATCAGTGAGGTTCGGTGGGGTGGAGTCTGCAGCCAATGAACAAGAAAGAATTCTTGAGACATCTTTTGTGCAAAATAGTGGCTTATTAAAGCCTGGGGATAGGACCTGAGGACAGAAGGAGCTGCTGCCCCTGGGTTGTGAGGGGTGGCAGGTTATGTGTGATGGGGTTGGGGGAGGTAAGCAAAAAGGGAGGTTTCAATAGAACTTTCATATGCTAAAGAGGACCTATAAGATACCAGATACCTTGAGGCCTCGTCATTGTCAAGGTTTTTCCCTTCAGCAAGGTATTAACATTAAGATACTTGGGAGATTCCTAAAGAATGTCACATATGTCCCACCCAGGAGTGGGGGTGGGGGTAGGTTGCAGGGTGTCAGCTTTTGCTTTGTCTTCATTCAGCCTTTTGTTCCCTCATCACCACTACTGTTGGAAAGAGCAAATCTTAAAGAAAAAAAATCACCAAAATGTAAGAAGGGGAAGTCCAAAAGATGTAGGATGGCATGGATTATGAAATTATCCTCTTCAGAGCATGATCTGGAAATAGGTTTATCTTGTCATACCATCAGAAACTTCTTGTTCTGGGCCCCTGGGTGGCTCAGTCTTTAAGTATCTGCCTTTGGCTTAGGTCATGATCCCAGTATCCTATGATGGAGCCTCCGGCTTCCCCTCCTCTGCGGGGAGCCTGCTTCCCCCTCTCCCTCCACCTGCCACTTCCTTTGCTGGGGCTCTCTCTGTATCAAATAAATAAAATCTTTTAAAAAAGAAAGAAAGTTCTTGTTCAACATGAAGTTAGAGAAATGGAACTCCTATGTATGACTTGAATTTTTTCCTCGCTCTAGTAACCTGTTGAATTCAATGCCACAATTCATTCATCCAATAATGAACATTCACTCATTTGGTTTGCCCCACAGCACATGAACTCCCCAGAACTCTAAGGAGGGACCCTACCATCCTCCCTTTGTCAGCCTTCTTTAGGGACCTTAGCTTTTCTTCCTTTATTCTTCCCTTCCTAGTGATGAGGGAGCACGAGGCTGGCTGAAGACAAAGCAAAAGCTGGCGCCTTGTACCCACCCCCTCCATCCGCTTCCCCTCTGTCATAAGTGTAGCATCCCTCAGGCAGCCCTGACTGCCATGAACAATAAGCAAATAGTTAACTTGCAGAGCTCACAATCCTGCTAGACAGGAGTCTCCCTTGGCTTACAAATGTCCTAAATCTCACTAACAAAGATGATTGATAGCAGGATTGTGACCCCCCACCAAAAAGTCTCCCAACTATCTTAATGTTAATTGCTGGTCTAAGACAACATTGATCCAGCCTCAAGGGCAAGGCCTCTGGTAGGCCTCTGACATCTTGGCACCTTGTAGGCCCTCTTTAGCATATGAAAACTCCGTTGAAACCTCCCTTCCCCTCACCTTCCCCCAACTGCAGGGTACATAACCTGCCATCCCTCACAACCCAGGGCAGCAGCTCTTCCTGCCCACCAGTCCTGTCCCCGTGCTTTAATAAACCATCATTTTGCACCAAAGATGTCTCAAGAATTCTTTCTTGGTCATCAGCTCCGGACCTCAGCCCACCGAACCTCACCTAGGTTCTAGAACTTCATCACTAGTCTACCTCCCAGGCCATGTCTGTTCTTTTATTTGCAATCCACAGAGCTAGTATAATCTTTCTGAACTTGGCCTGAAAAGAAGAAAAAGCATTTTTCCTATTAACATATATATCTCTAGGGCAAAGAACTTGAAATCACCTTCCACATGCCAGAGTGAGTCCAGCTTTGACAACTTCTCTCCCAAAGCACCAGTAATAACCTCGACTCCCTGCAAAAGCTATAGCTTTAATAAAAAACAGGTCACACATCAGACACAAGTATTGCCAGAACATGCAAACACACACGTACTCTCTGTCACTGATAACTCATAAAAGAAAATGAAATTTCCAACAGTATCCCTTCCCACCAGTTTCCCCCAAGGAATTCCTGGGGAAGAGGGGGAAAAGAGGGTTTTAAACACCCTCAACCCTCCCAACACCATACGCAATGTCATGGGTATAATTCTGATCCCTGGAGAATAACTGGGACACACAATCTTTGTGTCTTTACTGAAATGCTGTTGAAGGACAGGTGATGAGGGTGGTAGAAAAGGCACATATTTGAAGTCCTGCTTTTGTCTTTACTGACTGTACGACATAAGGTCTCTTCCTGCTCAGTCTCAGTTTCCTCCTCTATAAAATGGGCACGAGATCCCTAGCTCACAGAGTCGTTCTGAGACATAAATAAAGAGATCTAAGTAAATGGTACCTCGTACTATCCTTGCTGTTGCTGATGTTTTACCATCATCCCCTTTATTACTGAACCAAAGGATCCTATTGGCTCAGAGTTGAAAACAGAGAGATCCTTATGCCCATCCTGTGGGTTCATCTCTGATAGAAAAGCCACTTCCTTGTCATTTGGGTAATGGAAGCATTGAAATTCTATTGAACATAATGACTAGCCTGCAAGTGGACAGGTGACAACTCACATAGGGAAAAGTCAAGCACTCTTAGGAGCCCTGTGTGCAGGCTTGACCCCTTCTCACCCCTACTCACTCACACTCATTGCCTCCCCCAGCCTCTCCTTACCCAGAGACTTGCTTTCTCATTATGAGCCTTCTGGAAGTGGAGGGGACTCTCCCTCACTCTCTGCAGAAAACAGTGACTGTCCTTATGCATTACCCCCACAGAAAGTGAAACTGTATGGCTGGGAGAATCCCATCATCACTCCACCCCCTAATGAGAGAGATTGTTTGCAGGCAGATGAAATTAAATTGTAAGCTCTATTGACTTCAACAACAGGTGCCATTTGGGCAAACCCGAAGGGGGCCATTGAACTGTCAAAAAGATTTAACTCTTCCTGACACCACAGCGTTGGGTAATAGCCTCCCTCCAGTTCTGCTGCCAGAAACATCACCAATGGAGATCCATTCCACTGTGTTCTTGCCCTGAAATCCTTTTTAAAAATGTTAATCCTCAGGGAGAGGAAACAGACAAGTCAATCATGCTAAGGTGGCTGTGTAGAACCTGAGTCCGGATCCTAGCTAAGTTCCTTGGCCAAGTTTCTTCTCTGGAAAATGAGGAATGCTGAGAATTATAGCCATATCTAAGTCTTTGGGGAAGATTAAATGAGAAGTTATAGGGAAGATACTTAGCCCAGGACCTAGTGCAATGTGAGTGTTGCACAATTCATTCATCATATAAGGAATTCCTTGAGCTTCCTCTCTCACAAACACTCTTGTGCTTAGAAAAATGCAGACCCATGAAACTCGCCCCAAGATCCCACAGCAGGAGGTCGGGGCTGGGCCTGTGATTGCAGGCATTTAACAACCCTCCGCTAGTTTGTAGTTAGACCGCCCTCCTCAGAATCCACCCCAGCCCCACCACAGGGCCAATCCTAGGGTCTGGCTGATAGAGGTTACATCCCCCTCTCTCCCCACAGGAAGAGCCTGAGGAGGATGCTGAGTGGCTAAAGGAGTGAACACTAAAGAAGGTCAGGGAAAGGAGTGATAAATCTCCAAGCTGAAATGAGTGATTTGCAATTTGCCTCCTCCAGGCTGAGGCCTTGCTTAAGGAGATGGGTGAGTCGGGATTGAGAGTTAACTTGGGGGAAGAACTGAGAGAACAAATAACAGTCTACACAAAAGAAAGCGTCTTTAGAAAACCATTGTGCGAATACCAGACACCAGCCACAGGCCCCGAAATTCCAGTTTAAAGCAATTCAGTTCCTGTTCCATTCAGCAGACAATGAATTGCAGGCATTTGCACTTCTGTGGTACCTTTCACGCCAGAGCTTCAAAGCCCTTTTCAAACACAAATCTGTTCAGCTTCATAACCTCTCTGAGAGATTTGGCAAAGGGATAGTGGGGATCACTTCCCTCCCTACCTCAAGGGCAGCCTTTTGGGTGGTGGGAGACAGGAGGTAGAGGCAAAGGCAGTTTAACAGTCACTTAACCAGGCATCTTGACAGCTCACAGGAGAAGGAGCCACGTGGGATCAGACATTTCTGGGACACCGTCTGAGGCACCGAATTACAGAATTACCTGGATATCCACCTCTTCCTTTTCGGCTTTTGCATCTTCACTGTGTAGCCTAAACAGTGTCTGGTGATTCGGCAGACACAGAGAGTGCCTACCCAATGTCATCCTCACTTCCTCCTTGTAACCAAACCCCAAGTTTTTCTGGGGTGACACAGCCCAAGGGGGTAGACTATGATTCCTTTAAGCCAAATTAACAATCCTCTTCCCATTTTTCTCAGCCTTCCTTGCTGCTGTGAGAGACTGTGTAACTTAGGTTTGGCCAGTGAGATGTAAGGGGAAATACTGCTGGGGTTGTGTTTGTCAGAATTTGCTATGCTGCAGTAACAAATTACCCCGTCTCAGTGACTTAACACAACAGAACTTTATTCTTCTTTCACATTATAATTGCAATGCAATCAGTGTGGACACTACTTCACACTCACCAGGGAGCCCAGGCTTATGAAGTCTTTGGCATGTTAGAATGGAACAATCTAAATCAGGGTCTCTAAAGTCCCCATGAAAGAAACAGAAAAGGTTGCATTTAAAAATATTGGGTCTGGGTGGCTCACTGAGCCTGGGTGGATCAGTGGGTTAAGGTCTCTGCCTTCGGCTCAGGTCATGATCCCAGAGTCCTGGGATCGAGCCCCGCATCAGGCTCTCTGCTCAGTGGGAACCTGCTTCTGCCTCTCTCTCCGCCTGCCTCTCTGCCTACTTGTGATCTCTGTCTGTCAAATAAATAAATAAATAAATAAACAAATAAATAGAATACTGGGCCTCAACTTCCTATGCTCAGTAATGACACATGTCACTTTCACAGTCACACAGAGTCATGTCATGGTCATGGGACACTAATCTAACAGGCTTGAAAATGCAGGATTACACATAGAATGGTGAGTGACACTGCCACAAAGGTGACCTCACGACAAAGATGATGTCTCCTGTTACTTCACAAACCCTCATATGCCATTCTTATAGGAAGACCTTACAGATGGTGATCTGGAATGTCTCTCATTTGAAGCTAAAAGTGCTTAACCAAGCTAGGTTTCTGTCAGCCCAGCATCTGTACATCTACAGAGTATCCTACAGTTGTGCTGGTAATACTGGGAATCATAACAAAAATGGCACTGTGGGAAATGGGCTAGTCATTTCTTTACTCAACAAGAAAGGCACATCATTTTCATGCCTGACTCTGTGCTAGGCGCTGGAGGCTCAGAGTAAATAAAACGGGGTCTATTCTTCCTTGAAAGTATCATGGGATTACGAAGAAACAAGGAAGGACTTGCAAAAAGCAGCCTGCTGATGTTACGCATTCTAAGCAAGCACCGAAAATTAATTCCATTCACAACACAACCCCAGACCAGGGACCTGCTCAATAAGAATTTGTGGGAAGGGGGCAGGGGATGGAATTAATGGCCACTTTAATGGCAACTTTAGAGGCTATTTCAAGGAATTGAAGTCTTTGACAAAAAGGGACAATCAAAGAGAAAAAAAAAATACTGGCAATTTGGTCATCATCAAATACCCAGTTATCTGGAATCATAAAACAGAGAAAACCTGCTTTGAATACTTGTTGCCAAGTTCATCTCCCTCAAGGGAGCACTTAAAAGGCCCCCCGTGGAGCCATACCCTCTTTCAGTTCCTACAGATGACCTCCTTGTGGGCCCTGCCAATCATCTCAGTCACCAATGTGTCTTCCTTAATCTGAGCTGTAACTTGATATGTCAGGAGTGTGAAGAACAATTATCCACTTGAGTATTACATAACTTCAGAAGTCTCTTGAGATGAAATGTATGCAAATGATAGTGTCTATTATTGGTCTGATAACCATTCTTTAATTCTAACTTAAAAGAGAAGAGATTTCCAGACATCGTGATGCATTTGATCCACTGAAACATTCAAATAACTTTATATCACTTGAGTGGTAATTTATCTTCTCTGCCTGGAGCAGCAAGAGGTTTCAGTTCAGTAATAATGAATTTATGTCATTTCTCTCAAGTTGGTTTCTTTCAGTTGGAGCACAGCTATTCAAATTGGTGCAGTCTTTTTAGTGTGGACTTGCTCTGGGCATGAAGCTGTTCAAAAGATCCCGAGATGAAGGTTGCCACCAACCCTGATAATTTTTGTGTCCAGGTTAGAAGTCACAGTTCACAAGAAAGGAAGCCAGTCTTTGATCAGGGATATGCAGTGAGAGAAAACAATGAGAGGGAGAAAGGAGAGACAAACAGGAGACCTGCTGGGACAGATGATGGGGGCTCTGAAAAGCACAAGCCATAGGTTGACAGGCCATGCTGTGCTTTGGGAAGATGGAACCCTCCCCGTTAAAGCCACCACCTAGGCATCTTCCACTCCTCATCACAGTCCCCTGGATATCTCTGCTCTTCCCTGACTTGCTTTCGATCACAATGCCTCCCAGAATCTGAGCCTCGATCAAAGCCAGTCCAGAGAAGGCTAGAGTCACGTGGCACCTGGTGAGATAATGCCTGTTTTATTTGAATATGGAGGAAACTGTGTTAATAAATGCCCATGACATTTAATGATGTGGCTTTCATTTTGAACACATCATTGCTCGATATTGAATCCATCCATTTTGATAATAAACATCAGGGCCACAGAACTCTCGCTTTTCACCCGCAAATAAATAAATAATAGGGACTTGCTCTGTGTGCCGGGAATGAGAGAGAATTGCAACTCCCCTGCATGCGTTTGCATCTTATGAACTCTATTCAGCCGCATGGCCTCCCATTCGTCTCTCTGGAAATCCAATTTCCCTCTTGCATCTTCGTCTGCCAGTTTTCTAATTTTCACATCAAACTGCATATTACTCATTGTCAGGCTGGTTGTTCTGGAAGAATCATTAGAGTCTTAAACCCTTTACCAGTATTTTCAATCTTGCCGCAGACGGTTGCCAGGCATCCTGTTTTCCAAAAGAGCGCTAACCACCCGCAAAGAGCTCAAAATTTCAAACATACATTCTCTTGGCCCAGGCCAGGGCCAGTGAGGATAATACTCTCTGAAAGTTAAATCCAAATTCTTTAATACAGCAAAACAGTGTACCACCCTGTGTACCACAGTGTATACCCCTCGCAGTGTACCCAGGAATGTGTGATTCGTTTTTCCATCCAGCACTTAGCACGCAATAGACCTTTAATAAATCACTGATTTTAAAAAATGAATAAAAACTAAATGAATGGTATGTTTTGTTTTGTTTTGTTTTTTAAGATTTTATTCATTTATTTGACAGAGAGAGAGACACACAGAGAGAGGAGGAGCACAAGCAGGGAGAGTGGGAGAGGGCAGGGAGAGGGAGAAGCAAGCTCCCCGCTGAGCAGGAAGCCTGGGCTCCATCCCAGGACCCCAGGATCACGACCTGAGCTGAAGGCAGATGCTTAACAGCTGAGCCACCCAGGGGCCCCTGGATGGTATGTTTTATACAAACGCACTTCTACAAGATTACATAGATATATGTAACACACATACCAAATCAAACTTTATTGCATCTAGTACAAGTTCATCTTTATCTAGTGTATTTATGCTAACAAAAATAAACTTTCTCTTTATTTTAAAAAATCACTAATTATACTTTAAATGGTAGCTTTAATTGATATAATTAATTTGTCATGAACTAATCCTCAACAACGTACCAGATTGGGCTCTCCCCAGATCTGTAGCTTCCAAATCTGTGCATTTGGTTCTAGGGTTCTGTTCATCCCATTTCCAAATTCTCAGGCTGATGGAAGGGTCTAACACATTTCCTTTTTAGGGCTGGGGTCCATCATGGAAAAAGATATCTCAGACTCACTGCAGCCAGAATAAAGAGGTTTGACTGGAAATCCGACTCCATGGAGGTCATTTGGATACTCTCATGGTCTCCAAATGTGTGCCGTTGCTGCCACATTCAGAGGATGAGCAGGCACCCAGAGGAAACCGCCTTTCTAGAAACCCCGTTCCACGGACATCTCTCCTGTTCCTGGAAAATTCCTCCAGGCCAGGTATAAGCACTAATGAACCAGAGAAAATGTTGACTTTTCCTTACAGTTTTCCAGGAAATGAACTATGAAACAAGTGCTTTCTTCCTTAACAGAATCAAACCTCAAAAACCTGAGGTTCATAACAGGTAAATGCAATTCCTGACCCTGAATGCTATGCTGGAGGGGGGAAAAACGCTACAAAGGAAATCCACTGATGTCCTGATATGAACTAAAGTTGAAATTTGTTATGAAAAGAGAAAATCCTAATTCTTAGGAAGACTGTCCATGTACATATACTATTCTAATGCCCAGAGCTTTGATACATATTGACTAAATAGATTTAGCCCAAGGGCCACAGTATGCTGACCCCTGAACCAGATAATTGGGTGTATGGGATCTGGCTTTCTCCCATTCAGTTGGGGTCCCCTGGAGGGAAGTGTCCCTGCTGAGCACCTGCGGCAGACTTCACCTGTAACCCCTGCCACTCTGGAACTCCCACAGCACTATCCATCCATAGTGATCGACATCAGTAATCTCCACTCCCTTCAGGAGTAATCACAGTGGGAAGTCCTCTAGTTCACAGCCTTCTGCAAGTCAGCCTAGAAAACGCAGATGACCATCTCTACATTCATGTGGGAGACAGAAAGGGATATCATTACACATGCCAGTCAGGAAAGGAAAGGGGGGAAGTTGCCCCTCCATGCACACACAGGAGAAGCCCGCTCCTCAGAAATCACAATCCAAAACTGCACCATGAATGTTTTGCTTATTTAAAGAAACAAAGAAAAAAAAAGTAAGTTTCTACTTGGGTCCATTGTCCTATCTGAAAATGACCGTAGAAGAAAGGTACCACATCAAGAAATGGAGAGTAAGAGAAACAGTGGAGATGGGTAAGGATGGGAAGTAGGGTAGGGAGAGAAGAAACCCAGCTGAAGTTAAAATGCCTTTTGCTGCTGCAGAGTCGTCACTGGATTGTTGCCCTCGTGTGCCCCTGCTGGTACCTTGATGCTCACAGTCATCTGGCTTCTGCCCTGTCTCATTACACTTCCTGCACTGTGTTATGGGTTCCCATGGAGAAAACAATGCACCTGCCCCTCCACAAGCTGTCAGAAGTCCCCAGAGAGGGGCAAAGAGTTGGAGCTCAGCCAAACCCTTTGGCTAAAACAGAGCCTCCACCTGCCACCATCCAGCTGTCTATCCTGTCCCAGAGCACAGAGCACATCCTTAAGCTAATGGTGCTGGCCCAGAGCCCCAGGACCTCTGCTTCTTGAGAGTCAATTTTATTTGGAAGATAATGAACCCCCAGGCAATGCAAAGAAGCAAACAAGCAAGCAAAGAAATAAAAAGGTTGGAGCATCTAGTGTGGCTGAATTTGGGGTGGTGCTGGGGTAGGTGAAACCATCCAGGTGGAGGTTAGACACTTGGCAGTTCCCTCTGATCACATCCTCTTGCTCACTCTTGCCTTTGTCTTTTGGATTCCACCCAGGAGAATTGAAAGAGCACCTACTGTGGGCTTGGCAGACACAGAGGTGAATAGGACAGGTGCGGCCCTCCCTTGTGGAGCCTATCTTCAGTGTGGGATCTAAACAGCAAACAAGCAGTGCATCAGACAGAGCCGTGGTTCCCAAAACGAGTGAACATCTCGGGGGCTTTTTATAGTCCAGGGTTCAGGGTCAACCCAGAGTGTCTGATTCAGGAGGTGTGAGGGTGGCCTGAGAATCTGCATTTCTAACAAATGTCCAGGTTTTGTGAATGCTGCTGAGGACCAGACTTTAAGAACCACACATTATAGCATGACTAGCGTCATGCAGGTGAAAGTACAGGGTGTGATGGGAGCATGTAAAGAAGCATCCTATCCAGGCTCAGTCAAGGAAAGCATCAGTGGGCATAAGCCAGGTAAAATGTGCTCCAGGCAGAGAGAAAAGCCATGCAAAAGAATAACTGGAGTCTTGAAGGGAAGCTAAAATCCATTCACTGTGGCTGTCATGCAAGGCCATCCAGGGCCACGGTGAGAACCATGTTAAGGAAGCAGTATCTTCTTTGGATTTACCCACATACCTAGTGGAAGCACATTGTAAAACTAGGAAAAGTAAACGTCCATTTCTGTATAAACACAGAGGTTTCGTTGCAAATAAATAGATAAATAAATAAATAATAAAAATAAAACAAAAACTCTCTGACTTCAGGCATTGTGCCTGTTTCCTTCCTGAGATTCAAAATGTGGCACCAAATTGCTCTCCCTTTTAAAATGAGACAGACTACTGTTTCCCTTCTAACAAACAGAATGTAATGTTACACCATTTTTGAGGTTGGATCCCAAAAAGGATAGCTTCTTCCTAGGTTTCTCTTTCTCTTGAATCACTCACTACAAAGGAAGCCAACTGCCATATTGTAAGGACCCCATGCAACCTGTAGAGAGGCCCCATCTCGAGAAACTGAGGCCTCCCACACGCAGCCATCTCCAACTTGCTAACGACATGCGTGGCCACCTTGGAGGTGATCCTCTAGTTCCAGTCGAACCTTCAGATGATAGCCGCCCTGACTGACAGCTTGACTACAAGCTCATGGAAGATTCAAGTCAGCACCAAGATACCCCCCAAATCCTGAACCATGCAACTGTAAGGATAATAAATGTTTACTGCCACTTTAAGTCCCTAAGTTTTAGAGTAACATGCAACAATAGATAAACTAATAAAGATAACTCTTGTAGTCATATCAAAAAATATCAAGACTCTAGAAATAAATCTAACAAAACATGTCTAAGAACACTGCAAGGAAAATTAAAATCATTAAGAGATATTAAAACATCTAAGTGAACAGAAAGAAGTACATCATATTCATAAATATGAAGACAACTGTCAAGATGTTGATTCCTCTCAAATTTGTCCATAGATTTCATACAGTTCCAGTTAAGCCCAGCAATGTTTATCACAGAGCTTGATAAGCTGACTATAATGTTTATATGGAAGAATAAGGCCCAAGAGTCATCAGAACCTTTTTGAAGAAGCAAAACAAAGAAAGAGCCTTCTCCCAGCATCTATCAAGACTGAATAGGTACCTGGCTTAAAGCCAGTATGATCTGAGAGCATCTCAAGGATTCAGCCAGGAATTCCATGCTCTGTCTACAGGATGTGAATCTGAAAGGACCTAGGCTTGGTGGCTGGTGGCAGCCATTTTATGACTCTAAGAACCTGACTAAGAATGCCCTCAACAGAGGAAAATGGGGGCCCAAAAATGAGGGGAAAAAGCAGTAAGTTAAAACTGCTCCTAAAGCAGTTCTACCTCTAGATTTTCAGTTATATAAATGAAAAATTCCCTTTTGTTTTTGGAAGCTTGGATTGTCTTCTAGCAGTTCCAACTGGTAATATTCTGACTGATAGTCTCACCTACTTGTCTACTTGTCAGTCTGAAATTCTACCATTCCTTAGCATTGGTAAGGCAGCCATCTTCAAACAACTGTCCGTGGGCCACATCTGGCCCATGGTCTATTTCTGTAGATACAGCTGCGTTGGAACACAGCCATCCTCATTTATTCACACACTGCATGGTGCTTGCATGCTAAAATGGCAGAGTCGAGCACTTGCAACAGTTCACACAGCCCACAAGGTCTCTAATCTTTTTTTTTTTTTTTTTAAAGATTTTATTTATTTATTTGACAGAGAGAGATCACAAGTAGTCAGAGAGGCAGGCAGAGAGAGAGAGGGAAGCAGGCTCCCTGCTGAGCAGAGAGCCCGATGCGGGACTCGATCCCAGGACCCTGAGATCATGACCTGAGCCGAAGGCAGCGGCTTAACCCACTGAGCCACCCAGGCGCCCGGTCTCTAATCTTTACTACCTGGTCATTCTGAAGTCCTGCTCAATACATTACATGAGAATCATCCTGCCTATTTAAATTTACTCTTCCTAGTCCCATATTCTGAAGAGCTTGAAAGGACTTTAAAATATGGGATAAGAAAGGTTTCCTGAGGGTGACTGTGGAAACATCTCTTGTAATCTTTTCAAATGAGTGTCTGTTCCTGTGGACTAATTCGAAAGTTGTCCTTCCTCTTGATGAAGTTCTGGGCTGAGGTCTGGAGCCGATGACCAAGAAAGAATTCTTGAGACATCTTTGGTGCAAAATGGTGGTTTATTAAAGCACAGGGACAGGACCCGTGGGCAGGAAGAGCTGCTGCCCTGGGTTGTGAGGGATGGCAGGTTATGTAGCCTGCAGTTGGGGGAAGGTGAGGGGAAGGAAGGTTTCAACGGAGTTTTCATATGCTAAAGAGGGCCTACAAGGTGCCAGGATGTCCCAGGCCTACCGGAGACTGGATCAATGTTGTCTTTAGACCAGCCATTAACATTAAGATAGTTGGGAGACTTTTTGGTGGGATGTCACAAATCGTCTTTGTTAGTGAGATTTAGGACATTTGTAAGCCAAGGGAGACTCCTGTCTAGCAGGATTGTGAGCTCTGCAAGTTAACTATTTGCTTATTGTTCATGGCAGTCAGGGCAGCCTGAGGGATGCTACACATTCGACTGAGGGGGAGCAGGTGGAGAGGGGGGTGCAAGGCGCAGCTTTTGCTTTGTCTTCAGCCAGCCTCGTGCTCCCTCATCACTCTCAGGCTGGTCTTCTTTAGAAGATCACTCATCCCCATTCATCCTCTACTGCCTGCTCGCCCCCCGCCCCAGCATCCTTTCCACCCGCCCCACACACACACTTTTCCTAATTGGGAGCTCCTGCTCATTTCCCCAGAGTCTAATGACTGTGGAGCAGTGAAGGTCACTAACAGGGCTGAGAAAGCAATTTATCAGTCTTACCGTCCATCCCACTGAGAATTCCCCAGAGCGGTGGAGGAGGCAGATCCGTACATTGTGTGGCTCAGGGATGACCAGACAGAGCTTCAAGATCAAATAGCTCGTTCTCATCCTTTGAGGCAGAACCGCTTCGAGGAGGCCAGCTTCCTGGGTCAGTGAGATCCTGAGGTGCCCACATCTGCCCAGTGTATAAATGATGTGTGCTGAGGAAACGCCCATGGCTAAAGATGCCTTCCCTTTTCCAGGGCAGAGGCAGCTACACACCCCAACCATTGCTCCCTCCTCTACCATCCAGCACAGGCTTTTAAATCTGACAGTACCAGGGAATTTCATATTCTCAAGATGGACTTTTATGCAGAGAAAAGTATATTCAGAAGTTACTTATGTTTTTGTGAAATAATATTAAATTTATTCAAGTAAATTGAACCTAATCCTTCCTTAGGCTTTTATGTTCAACTTATAAACTTTATTATTTTATATATAATTCCAGAAAATCTGACAATCACCTTTAGGGGCCTTTGGTTAAACCCGATCCCATTTATAAACTTAATTAAGCATAATTTTAAATAGCAATTATATATTTAGTATATTCTATCTATTCTATTTTGTTAAATTATTTTTTATTTTTGTTAAAATAACTCATGCACATAAATTCACAAATAGAACAAATATGCTTGTAACAAAAAAATGATTCCCTTGACCCCCCACCCTCAAACCCCCTCTGCTTTTCCAGAGATCAGCTACTCTTCTTCTTTTTTTTTTTTTAAGAAATTTTATTTACTTGACACAGAAAGAGAGAGAGAAAGAGACTATAGGCAGGGGGAGTGGGAGTGGGAGTTCCCTGCAGAGCAGGGAACCCAATGCGGGACTAGATCCCAGGACCCTGAAATCATGACCTGAGCTGAAGGCAGACGCTTTAACCAACTGAGATACCCAGGCGCCCCTATTTTTTTTTCTTCTTAAGATCAACTACTCTTGACCCCTTCAGCCATTTCTTTTGGAATATTCGCCTCTCCATACATCTAAATATATATATCTATATACTGCTAACTTTTGGTAGTGCAATTTGACCCATTTCTCTTGATCTACAGTAACAGTTGAGGACTTGGCTTTCTCATGCCACCTTCCCCTTTGCTTCTCCAGACCACTGTTTCACTACAGTGCTATCAAGATCTTTGTTTGAAGTAATTCTCAGTGGTCACATTATTTGTCTATGTAAACATTATTCTAAGCTGAGCTTTGTAGGGCATTACAATTGTTTTATTTCTTATTTTTTGCTTTCCCTGAACTTCACAATTGCTTGCCTTTTAAAAAAACTGCTTAGTTTTTTGTTTGTACATTTTGCTAATTCTACCATAATTTCTACAAATATCTCAATACTGTATTTCATAAATTTTTTCTAACACTGACTTACTGCCTTTTTTTCCCCCTTTGAAAACTCCCTCCCAGAGAATTTCATTCTCCTTCAACCTGGGTTGGTTTAGGTCTGCCACATAGTACCACCCATGACTTCTCTTTACGGTCATCCCAGAAATTCCCTTTGTCTTCTCATGGGTAGGAAGCCTGTTTCCTGGAACTCAACTCTTCCTGCTTCTTGAAAGAAACAGGATCTCATGTCTTGAATCTCATGTCTCCCTCTATCCCCTATTCCTCTGGAGTACATCCTTTATTAGTTTAGCAGATTTAGAAAGAGGGTATGCTGGCCAGTGATGTGCTGATGTCAATTTGTCTACTGCTTGGATCTTAGGGGATATCCTTCCTGCATGGTGTTCCTAGCATCTCCCTTCACTGCCATCCTGATGATTCCCTCCACTGTGTCTTGTGCTGGACCACAGTTTCTGTTCTGTACAAGTTATTATATGTTATTTATTATATAGAACACTTCAGAATTATTTCTTCCTATTTAAATCCTAATCATCCTCAAATGTCCAACATTCTAATACAGAGCTGAGTGATCTACTTTCTTACCCTAAATGAAAATCATAATATAGGACCTTGTTTTCTGATGGGGTGGACTAATTCCCTTACTTCAATGATCACGCACATCCTCCACTAGCTTCCTAAGAATGTGTGCTTAGGAACTAAAATGTGTAGATATTTCTGTGCCTGAAAATATCTCCTTTCTTTCTTCACATTTAATTTTGGTTAATCTTGATAGAAAATTCTAAGTTGGAAATTATTTTGAAGTCATTGTTTAGTTGTCTTCTAGCTTCTATTATAGATGTTGCAAAGTTTCATTCCACTTCAGTTATTAATTCTTACTATTATTTCTTGAAACCCTATTTTTTTAATTTCTAGCAGCTATGTAGCTGTACAATTCTGATAATCTATAGTGTTGTAACTCCATGTAGATTATTTTCATTAATCCTGCTGGGAACCTGATGAGCCCTTTTAATTCAGAAACGCCTATCTACAGATCTGGGAAATTTTCTTAATCATATTTTTCATGATTAATTCAGCTGTTTTTCTTCTCATTTCTTTCCTTCTAGAAATTTTTTTATTTGGATGTTGGTTGTCCTATTGTTTTCCCCTTCCCCATTATTTTGTTTATCACCTTCATTTCCTAATCCTTTTTTAAAAATATTTTATTTATTTATTTGACAGACAGAGATCACAAGTAGGCAGAGAGAGACAGGCAGAGAGAGAGGAGGAAACAGGCTCCCCACTGAGCAGAGAGCCCGATGCGGGGCTCGATCCCAGGACCTCGAGATCATGACCCAAGCCGAAGGCAGAGGCTTAACCCACTGAGCCACTCAGGCACCCCTCCTAATCCTTTTGATTACTTTCATTAGTGCTATCAAGTTTTTCATTTCCAAGAGCTCTCTTTTTTATTCCCTGAATGTTCCTTTTATCCCACCTTGTTCTTTTTTCATGGATGCAGTATCTGTGCTTTTCTCTGATTATTGTAACAATTATGTTTTTGTAAGTTTTTTATCCCTGTGTCTCTGCACCATCCCACTGGCTGGTTTCTTTGTGTTGGTCTCTCTTTTTCATATTAGAGCCATTTCTCAGATGTCTGGCAAACCCTGTCTGTCTATTCATGTCTGAAAGCGAGTAGAGAGCAGATTGAAGTCTTGAGCATATGGGTGAGGACCTGTCGACTCTGAGTTTCCCTTAGGTGGGTTTGTGTGGGCCACACATCAAAAATCTCTGATGCCACCATCCCAAGGTCTTTATTCTTGGATTGGTCAGATTTCCCAGAGTATACACTTCGATTGGGGAGAGGCTTAGCTCTCAGTGGTTCTCGGAGTTGAGTGGGAGAGAAAGACTGCGGTGGGGGTGGGGAGGTGTGGGGGGTCATGTGCATATATTCATTTACTCTTTTTTCAGTACACTCATGCTGTCACCCCCAGCTTGGTGTTCTCCAATCCAGAGTCCCTCTGATTCTTCTTAGAGTAGAAACTCTGTGTGTATTGTGCCAGGGAGAGGCATTTACCTGGAGGCTTGTGATCCCTGACTACTTTCAACCAAGGCTTCTTTTTTGGCCACTACCCCCCAACCTTCCTCTCCAGTTTCAGCTCTAAGTCTTTTGAGGATTCTGTGGATTAGATCAGGATATTCTTGGCTTTTTTTCATTTTAGGCTTAAGATTCAGATTTCTAGCTTATGCTAAGTAAACTAACAGTCATCTGTCTGCTTTTCAGCTTCCAAAATTTATTGCCATTGTTCCCTGCTTTTTCTCCCCATCCTTGTGGGCTTCTATTGAAAAAAACAAACAAAACAAACAAATAAACAATAATAAAAAAACCTTTGCTATAGTTTTATTAGGACTTCAGAAGAGAAGAAGATATATGGGGTGTTAGATCCACCATCATTACCATCCTGTAGCCTTTTTAAGTATACCAATTGTCTGATTTAGTTTATAAAACTAAGTGCTTAACCCTTGCAAAGCTATCAAATTAAGTCTTAATTTTTACATGTTGCAATATTATTTATAAAATAACTTCAACTTAAAATTATAAATTTAAATAAGTTAACTGAAATATACATATTAAATTAGAATTACCAGACAGGTCTTTATTCTAATAGGTTAGATTATTTTTAAATTTTGTAAATAATAAAATTTTCACAGATCCCTTAATGCAAAAATATTAATAATGTATATTTAGTTTTCTTTAAAAATTCTACTGTTAATTATATATCTGAAGTTAAAAGATGCTCATTTTATAATTCCAAACAATTTTGGGATTATCTTCTCAAGTACTTTCAGAGTTGGCCTTTTTTTTTTTTTTTTTTTTTTTTTTGCTGTGATTCATTAACTACAGAAGAGGTTCCTTGTGAGATGACAACTGAATTTTTTTTTTTAAGCTTTTATTTATTTATTTGACAGGGAGAGAGATCACAAGTAGGCAGAAAGGCAGGCAGGTAGGGGGGGAGCAGGTTCCCCACCTAACAGAGAGGCTGATGCGGGGCTTGATCCCAGGACCCTGAGATCATGACCTGAGCTGAAGGCAGAGACTCAACCCACTGAGCCACCCAGGTGCCCCAACAACTGAATTTTTGCCACAGCATTGATGGGACACATAGATTCCCATGCGTCTCTGGCAGGGATCATTTCTCAATTCTTTCATCTCCTTGGACAAAATTTGCCATATCTATCATATATATATATTTTTTATTTTGCATTTCTTTGGCTTTTAAAAGATTTAAATTGTTTTTATGTGTAACCCTAAACACCTTTGAACTGGAGGAAATCCTACAGTCTTTTTGTCTTTGCACAATTAGGGCTAAGCCTCTTCTAGGGAGCAAAATGACCTCCAATTACCCTTTTGATCCCCTCATTGGTTGCAGCTTGTTATTCTGTGAACATAATTGAAGGCAAAAACTAGAGGAGCTAAGGCAAAAATGAAGATTCAATATAAAACAGTGTCCGAGAACATGTGATCTCTATCTCATCCTTTCACGTGTAACCCCAGGGGGCTTTATTACCAAATGTAAAATGTGCTTAGAGGGGTGTGAATCCACCAGGCTTCCCACTGGAGGATTGAGGAAACACAGGAAGGGAGTTAAATGCCTGTCTAATTGTCAGGCTGTGACTCAGCATAGACCAAATGAACTAACGGAGCCAAAAAGAGAGAAAATGGGCATTACCCCTGATGTCATCTTCATGGAAGCCCCACAGAAGCTCGATGGAAAATAGCTTTATGAAGGGTCAAAGGTGGTCCATGATGAGCAAAGTTGGCTGTCAAGGCTGATTCTGAACACTGAGAATGTGCTAGTTATATTTGCTAGAAGATTGAGACCCCAGTGGGACATTGATACCAACTTTTATACGTACTGCAGAAAAAAAAAGATCTGGCAAAACTAGCTTTAGTCTCTCTATGACAAGGCAATTTATGGAGTTGGTCAAAGTTATGACTATGAAACAATCAAAGCCACAAACAATTCCATGGAGGGAATCCGATTCTGAGTTAACAGTTTGTCTACTGATGTCCACTCCTCTTCTAATGACCCAACGACTGCCTCAGTACCTTTAATGTATGTCTTCTCCATGTAGTGCTTTTTTTTTTTCTCATAATTTTGGTTTATCCCAATTTCAGTTGGTTAATGATCCCCCATGTCTTGTGAGATGCATACTTTCAGTCGCAGATCTTCTCCATTTCAACTTCCTAAGGGCAAAAACCTCACTGCCCTTGCTCTTTTCTGTCAGAGCAGAGTCTCTAGGACCACATAAAATCATGGGCCACTGTTTTTAGCCAAGGTTCTATCTGCCTCCACTCCTGGTCCAGTAAGCTGTCACTGGCATGAGAACATGGTACTGAGTTAAAGCATGGTACTAATGTAGGGCTGTTTCTTCTAGAAAAATGGAAGGATATGATAGAAGGATATGAATGGAAGGACCATGATGGCTATTTCTGATCACATGGCTTGGAGGCCAAGGAAGGAAAAAAGCCTGCCCTCTCTCCTTTTCATCAAGAAAAGCATTCATAAGACTGAAAGATAAGATCTGTAGGAGTGTCTGTAGGTGAACCAGAAACAAAGAAACAAAGATTTTCTTTATCTGCTTTTACTTATGCCTAGGGAGAAACATTTAGGGTTCAAGGCTTGGAAAGAGATATCTTTTGGATTTGAAGATATTTGGCTAATCAGAGGTTTTGCCCAGTGACATTTCTCCTCCTCGTTGCTGCTCTCATTTTTAAGGGCTTGGGATATTTTCTAGTTAGAATGACTCTGGAAATCCTATAGGTGCCAGGCTGGACCCGAGGTCAGGAAGAGGGAGCTTCCTGCTTAAGGCTTGTTCTAATTTTAAAGGAGAAAGAAGGAGCAATGCCTCCGGGTTTCTCTCTAAATTAATTTCACTGAGCTTCCCATGGTGGGATGTTGCAGGATTCAGGCCAGAAGTGTTGTCAGAATTAACAATTAAAATATTTTCTGGTGGGCTCTCTGGAAAGCCAGTAGGTGAACCATGAAGTACCTTGTTGTGATTGACGTGCACATGAGTTTTGACCAAGATAACTATCACCATAAATCTATGACTAGCAAATCACCCTTTGCTGTTTGAGCTCAAGGATGGCATAATGAGATTGGAATTTGTGCCCCCCAAGTCTCTGGGCCAAGGCAAAAGAGTGCTCCTGGTGCTGGCACTTGGTCCAAGGTGGGCATGTCGGGCTTTTGGTAAGCTCACTGCAGCTTTTCTTCCCTCCAGCAGATCCTAGTGCTCTCACTGATTGCTCCCAGGGCCTCATTGTTCTTTTACATAGATTTCCTCTAATACAAGGCCAGTGGAGAATAAAGGAGAGGGTCCCTCCCTTCTCTTCCTGCCCACTTTCCAGGCCATTTTCCTGCTATAATCCACAAGAACACAGATAGAGTTACAAAAGCCTTAAAATACTTAAAGTCCTATTAATGATGGATCTTCATTAAGAAGCCACTGACCTGGCTTCCCTTTATTAATTCACCACATTGCACTGTCTTGGGCATCAGTTCAGCCCAGTTATTCCCTCTCACTGGTCATCAGGGAAAGACAACTGCAGTTGAACATAGACCAGTTTGTTCTTAAAGGCTTAGAGACTTTATTTACATCTCAATGATCTCTCCCCAAGAAGAAGAATAAAAACAATAATAATTAAAAGGAGGAGAGAGTATTATTTACTGAGGCAGCTGCTGTGCCAAGCTTTGATGTACATATTTTATTTAATCCTCATAATGGCCCAATAAACTAGATACTATCTCCATTTTAAAAAGACACAGAGATGGTAATAAGTTTGCCCAAGGTTACTCAACAAGTATAGAGTAGAGGCAGAATTCAACCTCAGGTTTATCTAACTCCAAAATAATTGCATCTTTATAAAAATAATATATTCTTATTAAAATATCCTTGTCCTAAGGAAAGGATGAAGAAGACAGTGAAAAATCACATGTAATTTCATTGGTCATATATAATCACTATCTATTCTTTTTAATTCCTATGCAACCACATAGACAGATACTAGTTCATATATCAAAAAATTTTTGAGCATCTCTGAGGTCCTGTTGTAGGTCCTGTTCTACATGCTGGGGTATGCAAAGTCTCCCTCCTGAAGGAGCTTATGTTCTACTGGGGGAATCAGAAAATAAATAAATATATGAATAAATTTATGCTTTAATATATGCTAGACATATGCCATATACAGCTGTACAGGTTGTGCACTGAGACTTCCGGGGTACAAATCACACTGCAGCTAATGTGAATGACCTTCATAGAAGCTGGACACAACTCCTATACTATACACAATAGATAATAATGGGAGACAGGAATGTTCTGGGCATCATCAAGGAAGAGCAAAGAGGCTGCCGTAGGTGGAAAGTAGTGATCCAGAGGGAAAGGGTGGGAATAAAGGTCAGATCCCAGGGCCTTTGGGCATGGTTAGGGCTTGGGGTTTTATTTTGTCTGTTGGAAGCCACAGAGAGTTGTAAGCAGGGATGGAGGTCTTAAAAGGACAGTTCTGGCTGCTTTGTAGAGAAAACAGGCAGTGAGACCAGATAGAACTAGAAAGACAATGATATGGGTAGCAGAGACCCAGTGAAAGCTGCGTAGTGATGAGAAGGAGCCAGATTCAGGAAGTTTTAAGATGTTGCTGGCAGAGCAGATTTTTGGATAGTACCATCAAGATTTGCTGATACTTTGCTGTGAAATGTGAGAGAAACACGGGAGTCAAGATGACCTAAATGGGTAGAGGGGGAGATTTAGGAGTTGTGGGCACTATTGGGCATATGAAGTGGGGAAAGCCACAAGTTCCACTTGGAAGAACCAAGTTTCAGATGCCTATTAAGCATGCAAGCAGATATATGTTGAAACTGGAGATAGATATCATTCTGAAATTGACAGTGTGTATATGATATTTAAAACCATACACCTGAATGAGATTCCCTATAGAGAGTACAGAAAAAAACAAAGAGACCTGGGAGCTGGACCCTAGAGGAAAGGAAAATTAAAAAGTAAGGACAATTGGGAGAATCTGAAAAATCATCTAAGAGGCCACAGAAGTAAGGGGAAAGCCATCAGGGTCTCCTGTCCCAGAAAGCAAGTAAGAAAAGTGTTATAAGCCGGTATGATCAGCTGTAACAGGCTGCTGAAAGGTTAAATAGGATGAGGTTAAATAAGACTGAAAATTTGATTGACAAAGTAACATCAAATAGTTTTGGTGGAACAATAGGAGAACAACATGATCTGAGTGAACTTAAGAAAGAGTGAGTCGAAGGAAGTAGAGGCAAATATAAACCATTGTTTCAAAAAGTTTTGCAGTGAGAGGAAGCAGAGAGAAGACAAGGTAGGATCTGGGCAAGTCAAGAAAGGTTGTATATTTTATTTTAGCTTTTGGATGAGTAATAGTATGGTAGGTTTTTGAGGTGATGTTTATAATCCAGTAGAGGGAAGGGATAATAATGAAGGAAAGGAGATAACAACTGGACCTATGTCCCGGATGATGAATGAATAGAATTTTGTGCACAAGCAGAGAGATAGGTCTTTGCTAGGATAATGGACATTTATTAATTGTAATAGAAGAGAACATACAGAAATTTGTAATAGGCTGAAATTTGTAATTGGCTGTATTATAATGATACTACTTCACAAATAAACTTAGATCAGTACCATGACCTTACCATATTTCAGAGAATGCCTCTTCCATAATTTATTTATTTATTTATTTATTTTTAAAATTTATTTGACAGGCAGAGATCACAAGTAGGCAGAGAGGCAGGCAGAGAGAGAGAGAGAGAGTGAAGCAGGCTCCCTGCTGAACAGAGAACCCAATGCGGGACTCAATCCCAGGACCCCAGATCATGACCTGAGCCGAAGGCAGCGGCTTAACCCATTGAGCCACCTAGGTGCCACCCATAATTCATTTTATCAATCCCCTCTTCTTGGACATGTACGTTGTTTCCAATTTTTCACTGTTAGAAACGATGACATGCCTCCTTATCTCCAGTACTCTGACTGTGTGCTGACTGCAGGCCACCCCAAGTCAGTTCTCAATCCCACCTCTGAGACTGGAACTCTGCTCTACATTCAAGATCCAGTGCATGGGTGGCAAGAATCACTTGGTCCCCTACTAATCTTGTCATTTCCATCACCCTCAGCTTCCACCAGCCAGAGGGATGTGCCTGTTCTGTGGCAGGTAGGACACAGGAGAGTTGAAACAGACACTGCTTCTCTCCCCTCTGGAATTCAGAAGTGCTAAAAATTTGGAAAGTGCCATGAGGCCATAGCCTCTAGCCCCAGAAGTTTTGAAGACATTTTTAGGCCTAGTTGTATTAAATATTTTCCTTTAAGAAACTGAGTTTTAGAGATGGAATATGTGAAGACAGGGAAAATCTGATAGCTTGCTCTGAATTTCTCAGCAAAGCAAAAAGACAAGCTAAGAATTCCTCTCTGGCCTGTCTGATTCCAAGCATACCCCTCTCCTCCCTTTTCACTGCATGTGTCTCACAATCTCCCTCTCCCTGCCCCCATCACTAGTCCTTCCTAGGCTTCCCCAGACATAACAGCAAAGCAACCTCCCTCCTGGGATCCAACTCCACTCTGAGCCAAAGCCTCAGGGACTCTTTCAAGTCAAGGCCAGAGCCCTTCCAGGTTTATCTCCAATCTTTCCTTCATAAGCTCTGTGAAGCTACACAGGCCACTTCCTAGTCCCCTAATATACTCTCCAATTTCCTGTCTCCTTTCCTTTCTTCATGTCTTTCTTGGTTCCATCTGCTGGGATCCTACACATTCTTTAAGGCCTGATTCATTTGTCACTTCCTCCAAGAAGGTCTTTTCAGTGTCATTAGCCTTCCCCACCTCAAAACTCCTAGAGCACTATATCTGTTCTTGTCTTATGAGCCGTAACACTTACCATCTCGTTTGGTGGTTGTTTTTCATATATCTTATCTCTTCTTCCACCAGACTAGAAACTCACAGAAGGAAGGGATCATAGCTCAATCGCCTAAGTAACTCTTATACACCTGCCCAATATCAGGCACAATAGCCAGAGTGGATATTATTTTTTATTAAATATATTATATGTTAATAAAAAAATCATATCAAAAAAAAAAATAAGTCCTTGTCATAGGTTTTAAGGATGGATGAATGGGTGAATGAATTCCCTACCTATTTCTGGCTTGATAACTTTTTTGATTAATGTATTTTGTTTTACTTAAATTCTAGAACCTGTCCTTACTGGTATGGTTATACAGAGCTATCCCTAAGTGCCTGGAAATTCTTCATACAATGTCCCTCTTCCATTTCTGTTGCTGTTAGCAGCCCTTTTCCTCCAGCCCACCCTCATCCTATCCTCTTAACGTTCTGACTCTAGGTGTCCCATAATTATCTCACTCAAGCATTCCTGGCTGAGAAGTCAGGTAATAGGTACTTAAAATATAGTCTTTGCCAGGGGGATCTGAATTTTAATAGGACACTCCAAAGGCAGAAAGCATATATGTTTCTAGTAATGAAATTTTAGACACCATGATGAAGATGGGGAGAAAGCCTGTCTAACTGCCTGCTTCCTGGCTGGTAAGAGTGGCCCTGTGGCCAGACTCCCTGTGAGGGAGTAGGAATTAACATGAGGAGACCACATCACTGCCTCCCACCCCTTGACCCAGGAAATGAGGGCAGAACATCTCAGAGCTAATGTCTCTGCAGATAGATACCTTTGGCCATGCCACAGACCTCAGCTGGTATCACCTTAGAGCTGCAGAGGTCACAGCCCCCAAAAGCAGTACCCTCAAGAGTTAAAGAACACTAGCTTGGCTCAGTCCCTGCTCTAACTGGATATCTAGAAGCCAAGAGCAGGGTTAGAGACCATTTCCAGAGACCTAGTAGATAGGGCAGGCAGATACCCATCTGCCTTCTGGACCCTGTCCCCAGAAGTAGGACCTCAAAGGGTCCTTCCTAGTTGAGTTTCCTGAGCTTGAGAGTGGGTAGGAAAAACAAGCTAGGAAACATGAGTTGCTCCTATCCTTAGCAACTGAGCCCCAGACTATCTCCCGGGACGAAGTACCCCTTGCCTGAGTCAGCCTGGTCAGCCTAGCATCACACTCTGGCAGTCAGGGTCAATCTTCTGAGCACCTGCTCTGCACTGATCTTTGGGTTCAGTAAGGCTTTAGGGCCTTCTCCACTTCAAGAAGGGCAGTAACTGCTAATGAACAGAATGCATGGGGCTGGATTCTAAATCTGATTCCATCGTTACTAGCTATGTGACCTTGAAAAAAATGTCCAAATTTCACTAGCCTTCACTTGCTATAAAATTATCCTAAAACAGTACTTACTTCACTGACTTAAGATAAGAAATGTAAGGCACCCAGTACAGTGCCTGGATTTATAAAAGAAGTTCAAGTAATGTCAGCAGCTGTTAAGGAAATTACAGTCTGGCTCTGGGGACATTGAAAATGATACTTAGGCAACAGACACAGGAGAGAGAAGTGACATTCTTAACACTCATATAAAACCACTAACATCTCACTTTTGGATCTGTACCCCTACCATTGTCCGTGAGATCAGACACCAGCCACTGATGACTGCTATTCTTTTGTCCTGGAATTTAAGACCCTCCAAAGCAAGTTCTGATCTTGCCTTCAGTCTTCATCTCTCAACAGTCTTCCAACAACAGACACCTGGCCACACCTAACCACTCCCCCACTGTTATCTATCCTATCCCTGAGTTCTTGGCTGTCAATGTTGCCACTAGCTCCAACGTCCTCCACATCAATCAAGCCTAAATCCTAAAGCCACCTCCTACAGGAAGTCTCTCCAACTTCCTACGTGGAATACAACTTGTCTTCCTTTTAGCTTCTACAGCACATTTAAGGTTAGTGAATCCAGAAGGCTCCCTATTTTGTCAAGATTTCTTTTGAAGAATAAGCATATTGAAGGCCTAACAAATTTTCTACCGAGATTAGAATACTCTGAATATAATGATACACTGACAAGGGACACAGGACACAATGAAGCCTCCCTTGCTTAGTCATCAGACTCTGGGCCACATGCTTTGTTCCAACAGCAGGCGCAAGCCTTCAATGACTACTTCCAAGCTACCTATGGCTTTTCTTGTTCCTTCCCAATCCTTGGGGGAAGCAGAGATCCTTCTATCTAAACCTTAGATCACTTTCTTTGCTGGCAGCCCGGATATATCCCGGCTGTCGTCACACCCACCAGATGCTCCTCTCACTTTCCTGCTTTACTTTTCTGGCTGTAAAGCTGCTCCCAATACCTGCTTCATTTGCTGTCCATACCAGTCTCCATGCTTCTCAGATATTTTAAACATATTCCTCTGTCTTTGATATTTAGTCAACCCCAGAACCAGACATCCTTGGACACCGCTCAGATCAAGCCCTGCATCCAGGCTACGTTCACCCCTGCAAAGCTCTCTGCCTTGGGCATTTGTCAAAGGAAGCACAGGCAACTTATCTTGATGACTCCAGTGGCAGCATTATTGGGAGCCTTATCCCTACATCACTGCGTATCTCCTATAAGAGCCCACATGAGATATTTCTTTATAATTTACTGCTAAGAAAAGCTCTTCCGTCTTCCCTGAGGAACTTTCCATAATTCTCTCTGATCATAAAGATTATGTAACAGTTCATGCCCCAGTTTTGGTTTTTAGGTACCAGGAGCTTGGCAGCAGATTTGAGGCCCTGCTGAAGGAACTTGGCTTTCTGTACAATTCCAGGGCTCCTTCCTCTAGGGTTACCTCTTGATGTCTAGAATGGTTCAGCCTGTTCTGCTTGAGTTCTTTGATTATTTTACTTTGAGCTTCCTTGGGTGCAGGTTCCATCTGTTCTCTCCATCACTGGCAGGTTTTTAACCATCCTAATAGAATGGTACCCCACACAAAGTTTTCCCATCTTCTCTAACTCTTTGCTCCTGGACCTTTTTTGTTCTTAAGTTCTGTTCTTCTGGAAGGCAGTGTTGGAGTTCTAGTATTTCAGATAAAAATAAAAAGAGAGAATTGTAAAGTTAGTTGCCTTTCCTCCTTTTAAAAGAAAAATCGGTTTTATTTTTATCAAATGTATACCTGACCAGAGTTTAGAGGCAATAGGTCTGCCTGTTGTTTAAAAATAAATAAATAAAAATAAAGCCAGCAATTATCTACTTCATTATTCTTTCCCCAAAGGCAATAATATTTACCTCTTTTAATGGATTCTTTTGGTATTCTTTTAGATAATGTGCTTATAGATTATTTATACCATTTGTATTATGGTATTTCTTTGGTTTTTATTTCTAGGTATTGGCTTGCCACTGAGGAAGATGAGGATATAAATCTCACTGGCCACCACCACTACTACCAGCTCTCAGAAACCAACAGAAAAGTTTGTGCCCCCCCACCTCCGCTATTCCAAGTCCTATTGTGATTTTAATTAGATCAATTTCAGTTACATTATTATGATTATAAAAGCATGTAGCTGAGCCATGTAATACACAAAAATTACTTTTCCTTTCCAGCACAACTTTTTATTTTTCCTGAATTTAATATATGTATTGTTTTACATTTGCTTGCTTTTTATGTACTTCATACTAATTCAACCCAAATCTGCCCTCCAGTTGTGTGTCTCTCCTCAATACCTTCAAGCACCTTAAGGATCCTATTGTTTTCATCTTCTGAATGAAACCTCTCCCAGAGTCTTTTGAACTGCTCGAATCTAGATGGTCTTATCTCAAGATCTATGTAGCAGCAGTAGAAAGCCACAATAGCAAAGGGAAGAAACTGATATTCGAACCTTATAAGAGCCATGGTGGAAGGGTCAGCCAAAGAGAATCATGGTATTAGATGGAAGACAGCTTCTGACCAACTTAGGTCCAGCATAATTCTCTCTGATTTCTGATAGAGAGGAAGCATGGGGAATAATAATTATCCCCTCAGTTTCTTCCTGCTGATCCCTTGCCAGCGTCTCTAGTGGTCAAACCCACTTATAAATCCCCCAGCAAGCAAGCCCAGGTAATGTAGTATGGTAATGTAAATCAGTTTCCTGGGGCACCAAGAACAGATGGAGAATAGAACTGAAGAAGTAAACCAAGAATATCTAGCAAGCCATATCTTTCTATTTTGGTTTACTCTGTTATTTTGGTAGAGCCCATTCTCCAGTAACTTGATGAGAAACGGCACATGACAGATAAATTAGTTAGGTGTTTATAAATCTTGAAAATACCTTTTTGTCTCAAGCTAAATTAATAGTTTGGCTGGATATAGAATTCAAGGTTGAAAATAATTTTGCCTCTCTATTCTCTTGTCCTCTAGATTTCATCATTGTCAAGAAGTTTCCTGCCAGTCTAAAAGTTTATTCTTTATGGAAAATCTAGAAGCTTTAGGGTGCCTGGGCGGCTCAGTCCATTAAGTGTCTGCCTCCAGCTAAGTTCATGATCCCAGGGTGCTGGGATTGACCCCATGTTGGGCTTCCTGCTCATTGGGGAGTCTGCTTCTCTCTTTCCTTCTGCCCTCCCTGACACTTGTGTGCCCATGCTCTCTCTCTCAAATAAATAAGTAAAATCTTTTTTTAAAAAGTCTGGAAGCTTGCATGAACTCTTAGTTTTTCTACCTACGTTCTTAAATTCCAAAATGATGACTTTTGTATGGCTCTTTTTTCATTACTGAATACTGAACTTAGTTGATCTTTACCCTTTAGAACTTCTCCTCTAAGTTTGGGGGAATTTCTTGAATTATTCCCTTCATGATTTCTTCACTGTTTTCTCTTTCTGGAACCCCAATAATTTGTATCTTTAACCTCCAGGACTAGTTCGTTATCTTTTTGTTTGCCTTTTCTTTTAGCTTTTACATTGTTTTGGTTTTTAGAGATTCACTTAACTTTATACCAATTTTCAAGTACTCATAGATTCTCTGAATGTTTCTTTTTATAGTGTCGTGTTCTTGTTTTCCTGAAGCTCTTAATAGTAGGTAGGTTTAAGGGGGGGTGGTGTTTGTTTTCAAGTTTCTCTAAGTGCAATTAATTTTCTCAAACTAGTTTTCTTGTTTTGTCTTGTCTATGATTTTCATATTAGATGCTCTAGTGATCCCTCACACACATACAGGTGAGATAGAAGCTCCGTGCACCTCAAAAGGGATTGGCAACTCTGGACTTTCCTGTTGGGTAAATGTCTTGGCCATTTTGTCAGAGACTTTTACATTGTCAGAATCTTCAGATGTTTTCTTTTGGGCTAGATTCCATTCTCCTGCTTATAGACTATAAGCTTAGTTGCCAGTACGTTGAAAACTAAGTAAGGGAAGAAAGCAGAGTCTCAATTAATCTGTGATCCTTCATTTAATATTCTTGTTTCCAACATGGTTCTACTCTCAGTTGTGCCTATCATTCTCTAGCCCAGTTCTCTGTCTTATATTTTGCAGAGATCATAACTTCAATCTTCTCTTGGGGCAAAAAACGCAGTCCTCCTGATACAAGGGATTGGAATAATCTTTGAACAATTTTCCCATTTCCAGTTCTGTCTTCACCCCCACTTCCAGACAAATGGAATCACTAATTCTGAAGCCTTTGGGGGAAAATGCTGGGGTGTCCACTGCATTGTTTCTTCATTTGTATTTAAATACTCTTTCAATAAGTGTTTTTATTTTCAACCCTACCCTCATGCCCATTTTTAGATGTATATGAAATCACTAATTCCTGAGCCTTGCAGGGACAGGAAGGTTCTGTATGTTTAAGTGGCATTATTCCATGGCTTTCTGCCACTGCCAGTTTAGGACTCAACTTCCTCAAGTCTATCAAATCTTTTTCCATCCTATGGCTATCTAGCTTTCATTTTTTAAAACACCATCTTCTCTCTCATTTCTAGGTCTTTGTATTTTTATATTATTAAAAATCATTTTATTATAACTTTACTAAGTAAGCTTAAGAATAGGGAAGAGAATAAATGCATGTACTCATTTCTCCCATCTTCATCTGGGAATCAAGCAGCTATTTCCCCAATCCAACCCTCTACCCCACACCCTGACCCTCAACTTTATTGTGGTATAACTGACAACGAAAATTGTAAGATAATTAAAATGTCCATCCCGTGATTTGATTTACATATGTATTGTGAGTGGATCCTTACCATTTACTTAATTAACTCATCCATCACCGCACATATTTATCTTTCTATTTTTTGTTTTTTGGTTGAGGACATTTAAGTTCTGTTCTCTTAACGAATTTCCATGATTTAAGACATTTTTAGAATTATGATCACCACATTTTATATTATATCCTCAAAACTTATTCATTTTGTAGCTAAAGTTTTTAACCTTTTAACCAACCTTTCCCTATTTCCCCCACACCCAAGCTATCACTCTGTTTCTAGGCGTTGTACTCTTTTTAAAAATTTATTTCACATTTAAGTGATACCATGCAGTATCTACCTGGTTTATTTCACTACCTAGTTTATTTCTCTACCTGGTTTATTTCACTTAGAGTAATGGCTTTCAGTTTCATCTATGTTGTTGCAAATGTCAAACATTTCTTCTTTCTCGTGGATAAATAATATTCCATTGTATATACATTGCACATATTCAACTATTGATGGAAACTTAGGTTGTTTCCATATCTTGGCTGGTAATTGCTTTTTGTTGATAGGGCCAAATAAACATAGTGTAAAGAATTTAAATAAATGTGTCTTGCTTGTGCACTTTTTGTACATGGGGCAGAATGAGAGGAGGTAACATACAGTGGTATTTGTTTCCTAAGATTTATCAGAAGTTCATTAAGAGAGCACAAATAACATTACTCTAGAGTTCTACATCATATATTTGAATATTATTTTCCAGTTCTCAAAGCATTTACCCATATTTATCCTCTTTGATCCCTGAAACAACTCTAAATAGTAGACAAGGCAGGTGTTACTATTCCCCCTTTACAAAAGAGGAAAATGAAACTTGTAGAGATCAAATGACTTATCCGGAAGAGTTCAGGTTAGTGGCAGAGATGAGACTCCAACACAGGTCTTAAAATGCCAAAGCTAAAGCTTTTTTTTTTAGGTCTATATTTTCTCCAAGTGGTAATATTTCTGTTTTTATAACTGACGCAGGATGGTGTACAACCCAATAGGATTGCATCTGTCTCTTACATAGTCCCCAGACTGGCCCAGAATGGTCTGCATTGGTACCATCTGTGGACGAGTAAATCGTCGTAAGATTTTTGGGCCCTAACTCCAAGAGATTCTGATTTATAAAGTCTGGAGTGTGGACCAAGAATCTAGATGTTTTAAATAGCTCCCTAGATGACACTGGCATGTAGCTTGATTGAAAACCACTGCTCTGAAGGGCCTGGAAGTGGTCTAGAGTTGTCCCCCGTCTTCAAGTTGGGGATAATCAAATGCCAGTTCCTGGAATGTAACAATTTAACTGTCTAGACAGCAGCCATCCCAACATGCCCCAGTCTAAACTAATAGTTTCCTCCTTTCTGTTCCTCCCTATGGCCCTTGACAGAGTTCACTTCTGTCCTCATTACCTGGCTGCCCACTCACATCATGGAGACTCCCTTGCCATTTTCCTCGGCTGCTCCATTTCAGCTTGTGGGACTTCAGGGACTCAACTTCCTGAAAAAATTAAATTAAAAAACTTCCTCCCAGATAACTTAGGACCTCGTGTGGAATTTAGCTCACCTAGGAGCCAGAGGGAAAGAATAATAAGCAGTTGTATTCATTATCTGATTGGCGGCCCCAGAAATGTTATTCCTGGCTCTCAGGTGGCCTTCTAGCAGAAAAATATAAACTACAAATACCTTTAGGTTAAAAAGGGAGCATCTTGGCGTCATAATGCAGGTCTATATGTATATGAATGCACAGTAGTGCACAGTGGAGGAGGTCTTTTTTCTAGAACCTGAAGGTCTCTCAGCTGAAGAAGTTCAAAGAATAGACAGGGAGAAAGAGAAGAGAGCTGTATAGCAAGAGCCTCAGCATTTTATTTACCACGGAGAATAAAAGAAGACTGAGCCATTTGGCAGGCCAATGGGAGAGACCAGCACACACATTTTAGCACGAGACAAGAGCCCTTCTGGGAAAGAACTGCCCTAAGGAAGGAGCTGATACATGAATTTGTAAACAATAACTCAGCCAGTGGAGGACAGAGATGACTGTGTGAGATCCTCACCAGATCAGACAGGCATGACCCAGAGTACCTACAACTGCAGAGGCCTCTTTTAAGGAATTTCTTCTACATAAGTCACTTTTGCTTGTAACACAAAACCTCGAACTCCTAGTCAAGCAAATGGCCTGGAGTAGAAACCTAACCTAAGAGTTAGGTTGAAAGGAGAATATGAGAAAGACTGGTACAAGAGCTCTCAAGTGGGGAAGGAGCAATTAAGCCAGTCTGATTCTTCAAGAAACTTATTTAATCAAGGCAATAAATATTTTTTGAGTACCAACTATGTGTAGACATTTTATTGGATTTTTTAGAAAGATTTTATGTAATCCTTACACTCAGTGTGGGGTTCGAACTTACAATCCTGAGATCAAGAGTCTCATGCTCCACTGACTGAGGCAGCCAAGCATCCTGACGTTTTATCTTTAAATTGTATTGAATAAATGTTTCCACTGAATGTATTCTGTGCAAGACACGTAAATTTTATAAATATTAATTTATTTAATTCTCCTAACAACCCTGCAAACTAGCTGCTATTAACATGCCCATGTTTGAAGGTTAAAAAAAAAAAAATCCTCAGTGCAGAGAAAGCCTAACTAATTTGCACTTAGTTTTTGTGGTAGAGCCAGTCTTTTAAGTTCTGTGACTATATCAATAAACAAAAGAGACCAAAATTCATGTCCTCTTCAAATTTATTTCTACTAATGATTTTGGCCTGGACATTTGGAGAATCAGTGGTACTAGGAAGAGAAGCTAAAAAAATCAAATGGTGAAGGTCAGCAGCAAAAGCTATGTGGCAGCAGAGGCCTTAGAAGGAAGTGTGAGGGACATGGTTGTGGATAATAGAAAAAACTAAAGAGCAATGAATTCAGGATGAGGGCGCATTGGAATAAAGAGATCCCAAGAACTCTCTCATTCCCAGCCATGTTCATATCCATGAGGTCCAAATCCTTGGCTGTGTTTTGCATACTCTTAACTCTGCAATAAAACCACCACAACTGAAGTAATCTGAGTGGATTTTTGCTCTTCACATTTTTAAGAGCTCCCAACATTCAACCCTATGGAGCCCTAACCCCTCACAAAAGCAAGGACTATAAGAAACAATACCCAAAAAAGGCAGTGTACACAACTCAGTCTCCTTGACAGGTTAAGCATATGAAGTTGCACTATGAGATGAGCACAGACACAGGAGACACCAGGACAGGAGGACAACTCTTTCTGCTTCAGGGAAGTGTCAGGGCTAGCAGAGTGATGTCACCGGGTGTCAACCTCAGCTTAGAATGGTGGTGGCTGTCCTGGCTCTACAACTCCCAACCTCAGGCAGCAGTGGGGTCCCAGTATAACCTCACTACATCTCAGAAGTTACAACAGTGGTATCATTCACACTGGTTTCTGAGCATATTGTGGGGGGTAGCTTCAGCATTATCAACAGGATGCAGAAAAAAGTTCCTCTCCCTCAGCCTGGAGGGCAGTGACAGCTGAGCATGCTGACATTCTTGAAGTCATATTGGAGAACACAGGAAAATGGCAGTTACCAGGTAAAAACCAAGAGCATTTATTTATGAGCACATCAAGATGCTCCTTGAGGACTCTCAGAAGTAATTGGGAAGCACTTGAGAAGAGTCTGGAATATTGCAATAGCATTTCATACTTAAGACATAAGTATGCTCTTTTTTAGATTTTCAATGAAAACCCATTTAACAATTCAGGCTGATGAGACCAAAGTGAACAAGAATGATTCTTTTGATGTTCTGTTGCCTCACCTTGGTCAATGCTGTGTTGTACAGGGAAGGTGATGTTTACTAAGACTGTGTCAAATCCCTCTGGTTACCATTCTCACCTCAGCTATGTCTCAGGAAACCACATTCCAGAGCACTGAGTCAGTACTTACACTGGTAGGGAACATTCCACAGGAAGCTTCAGCAATTCTGATGTAAGCTGAAGAGTTTTCTTGGCAAGGGCTGGCTTATTGGAATGCAGTCCATTAAGCAGGAAAGATGGCAGTAGTTGCAGAATGGTAAGCTCTTTAGAGATGGAGGTCCATAGGAGTAGCCTAATTGCCTCACTTCACAGATAGGGGAATTGATAGCAGTGTTTTGTGACTCTGCAGGAATTTCATGTGACCATGCCCTTCCCCCACATCAAGTTATCAACTCCTCCTGCTCTTTCCAAGATGAGGGCAAAGCCTCCCAAACACCTAAGAAAACTGGTTTTCTCATCTTACCTCCTCTTTCCAGTTGAGTAAGATGAAAGTTGGAAAAGCTTATTGTTGACCAGAAACACTAACCTAAGTTAGGTGGACTATGTAGTTTTGCACATAAAGCAAGGACTCCGAGGTTGTAAGAATGAAGATGAAGATGCAGACCATGAGAATGGTGATGGTGGTGATGATAAAGACTAGGAACAGTTGGCAGCGCCCACTTGTTAAATTGGCCAATATGTTGATTACTTGATATATATTCTCTCACTGAATGCTTAACATCACTGTCAAGAAATAGGTATTATTATGCCTATTGTACTGATGGAGAAACTGAGGTCAACTGTGAAGAGACAAACACCAAGTCACAAAGTTATTAGTGGTAAAGGGAAGCTTTGCACTCAAATCTGCATGACTCTAAAGCCCATCCCTCCTGACTTTTTGTTAGATGCTGCTCTATCCACTTTTTCATCTCAAAGAGGGAGGGAGGAAGGTCAGGTGTGTAAGAAGGTAGGCCACACTGGGCTGGGAGAGTGTTTCTACCTTAGTTCTTTGTAACTGATTACCACTGGCCAATTCCCTTTGGCTCCTTGTCCTCACGTCCCTCCCACTCCACCTCCTTGAAGGTCGCAGACATTTTGTGTTGTCTGGGGGGGAGAATTGGCAACTCAAAGGTCTTATAAAATTACAAAAATATTAGTCTCTTATTCAATGGGGGGAGAAAACGTAGAGGCAGAAAGAGGCCTAGAGAATCAGTCTTGAGGAAAATCAAGTCAACCACATTTCCCATCCTATTCATTTTCTAACCCATTGAAATGGGATTCTAATTGCGTAAAACAACTAATTTTGTTCATTAAGGTTCAATTAAATTAATCTGAAATTCAGGATAATGGCATTGTTGAACAGCCATATTAAAGATGAAACATAATCTCTCTTGACTCCATTTCCTTTGACAAAATAAAGTTCAGCTACTAATGAGCTTGTGCTACAAGGTCTCTTTTATAAACGGCAACAAAGGGTGCAAATTTGTGAGCAGCAATTTTTATTATCATCAACAACCATTTCCTTTGTTATCAAAATATGCAGAAATTATTGTGCGTCCTTTTTTGTCATTCTGGCTTTGATGGGAGGAGGCATTAAATAAATAGCTTCATAATCATATCACCCTGGAGTGAGAGCCTGCAGGGGGTGGTCTCAAAGCTTTGAGGCAGGGCATTCTGTGGACTAGGCAGACATTTCAATTTTCAGCTTTTAAAGGCCTCAGAGAATCGTGCGCCCTCCCTCCCCCACCCCCAAAGTCCAAGTCTCTATTTCTGGGCAAACAAGAAGCATTTCTTTCTACCTAGGTAGCCTAGCCCATGGCTTTTTCTGACCTAAGGAAGACCCTGCTCTCTAGAGTCAGGAGAGCAATTGGCAGCCTGTCTAAGTAGTATGAGTCAGCCTCTGAGAATGAGCCCTCCCACCCTCTGGAGACACCAGGCCCTTTTCCATTGGTAGCCACCAGAATGGCTCAGTGCCGCCATTTCCCTCCTCAGGGCCATGTCGTGTTCACAGTTAACCAGTTCACAGTTGGCAGAATGTCTGCCCCTGGTCAGTAGTGCTGAGAATTTCAAGCCTGGTAGGGTTAACTTACTATCCAAACCTAAGACAAATGCCATCAGTCCCCAGTGCAGTGACACCATAAGTGAGTGGCATTCAACCAAGCAAGTGGCTGGCATTCGACCAAGCTTAGTGAGGGTGTTATGTGCAGGGGATCTCAGGGAATATGGAGATGAATAGGGGCCTATATAGCAGGGGTGAACAGTGGGTATACAATAAGAGGTCCACATCTTTATCCAAAATCCACAGGGCTAGATTAATTTTGTGTGAGTTCAGAGTTTTCAGTATTTTAGAAAGGTAACTTCATATCTAATATCCCATATTACCTAACACCCAACATGACTATCCTATAGTGGTATGTTTGAATGTTCATAGTAAGTGAAATAAAGAATATAAAGAGCCTCCTAGTAGTTCAGGTCAGGTCAAGTTTCCTACTAAATGATTTAGGAGTTATAAAAAAGAATCTTCTAGGAGTAAAAGAACAGCCACCAGGAGAAGAAAGGGCCCTGGGAGGGAAAGGGGTAATGAGATCATCCATAATATTCCTGCAAGGGGCCAAGTTGCTGTGAGCTGAGAGAACTGACCTCTATGGGGGGGCCTGAGGACTTACTGGGGTGTGAAAGTCCCATCAGTGAGTGTAGGGCCAGGGATTGATCTTTCTCCAAAGACCTGTTACAAAAGGGCTGTGCTCTAGTATTCCCAGTAGCTGTTGGAGCTGAAGGCCACACTTCCCCACAGTCTCCTGGGCTCTACCTTCAAGGACAGCTCTTTGGCCAGGATGTGCCTTCCCCTTCGCGCCTTTGTTACCAATATGTCTTCCACGAAGAAGACCCACCATGGCCACTACCACACTCACAAACCTGACCAAACCAATCTCTCAAGTCTTCATTTGGTCAAGTGTGTATAGTCTTCTCAAATGGGTGAGTATATTTATGTCCAGAAGAACCCTTCATACTCAAAATGTAGTCTCACGAAAACATTCTCTTTATGCCTCTCAGTTTCAGAAATGTTCTTTAAAACACCATAATATATGAAGAATGAATGAAAACCGTTGAATTAAAACTAAGTAATTCTGTAATTAGGGAGTAGTGGTGGCTGAAAAATATACTAAAACACACTAGATTGTACATTTTAAAAGAGTGAATTTTATGCTATATGTACTATCAATTAAAAAAATTAAATAGTTAAAAGAAAAAGCTTATTCAGTAAAATGACCTTCAGCTCTACTCCATTCTCATGACCATACCCTGAACCTTATCAACACTCAAGTGTAGAAATTATCAATGAACCCCTCTTCTTCTGACCATTGGTTCTGAACTTGAAGTCAGACCTTGAAGAGGTCCTTTCATCCTCTGCCCTGCAGTTTAACAGTTGTCTTTGTTTGGCATTGATATTGCAACATACTACACAATCTTAGAGGCTTACAGCACCACTGTGAATTTTTTTAACTTTCTGGAGGCCAGAAATCTGACATGCTTCAGCAGGCTAAAATTAAGGTGATAATAGGGCTGGTTCCTTACAGAGGCTTTAGGGGAAAATCTATTTCGCCTTTTCCACCTCCTACTTGCCATCTACATTCTTTGGCTTCTTCCGGTTTCTGTCTCTGTCTTCAAAGCAGATCACTTCACCCACTTTCTTTAACACATCTGCTTTTCAGTCTCTGAACCTCCTGCCTCCCTCTTATAAGGACCCTTCTAATTATATCAGGCACATCCAGGTAATTTAGGATAATCTCTCCATCTCAAAATACTTAATTTAATAGCAACTATGAAATCCCTTTTACCATGTAAGGTAACATATTCACAGGTTTTGGGGATTAGACTGTGGACATCTTTAGTGGGGGAATGGGGTCTTATAGCCATCCGTTTCCTACATCCCTCTTTTCTCCCAGTCAATTCCCTTTTGAAATCAACTACCTTCCCTTTTCAACCCAGACTAATGGGGAGGAAGAAACTATTCTCCAGCGTCTTTAATTCTCTCATACCCTTTTCTGCACACTGAACCCACTAGAAATCTCCTTCCCGAAACAATTCTATAATTTCCTTTTCTGCTCTTATGATAAAGAATTCAGTCTCTGTGGATGAAATCTCCAACCATTTCACCTCTGTTCTCAATCTGTTTTCATTCTTTCAGGATTCTTCCATCAATTGTTCTCTTTAGATCTTCAATTTCTAGACCCCGCCATTAGCAAGAAATTATTTTCTCTCATCTTAAAGAAAAAGCGAGGACTCTTCTTTCTGGACAATGGGGAGAAGATTTAGTTCTCCATACTCTTCCTGGCTAAGCTTAATTAAAAGTCATGGACATAATAGAACAACCATAAGAAGACTATGAAATGCTGAAAGAAGCAAGAAGACTTCCGGGGGCTTCAAGATTTAAGAACTACATAGGACTGTAGTTGAATAGCAATGTGTTTGAACAAGAATGTGTTCTCTGGAATTTTCTTCTTATCTCCCATATATCCTGGATTTGGAGATAGAGAAATCTGAAAATTGGATCTACCAAGAGGCATAGTGGTTAAAACCAAACCAAAACAAAAACACTTAAAACCTGCTCCCTATAGTCAAAGGACCTAGAAAGGAGCAGCATAGCAGGACAAAATCCTTTTTGACAATATTGTACCCCAGTCAAACATAATGAATGGTCCCTGCCTGTATAGTCTCAGGAAGAGACCAAATGGAGAGTTTGGATTTCTGTCCCTCACATGATGGCAGCAAGAGAGCTGGGGTGATACTCTCCCCTCACCTTCAGTGTTGTGCTGATGGAGACCGAATGAGGAATCTGGACTTCTACCTTCCATCCATCCTGAAGCCTGGATGTCCTGGGTGGCATTTCCCTCCCTGTCGGCATGCTATTAGTGGAGACTGAGTGTTTTTTATGAATAGTATGAGGCAGTGTTCCTCACTTTTTCAACTAGAGAACGGAAGGGTAACCTTAGAGAACAGAGATCTACAGAAAGGAATTCTATAAATATGCACAAGAATTTGGTGACTGACTCACATATGAAACTGATTTACATTAACTCACCAAAAAGTTTGAGAACTGAACTAAAGTGGAGAATAGTACCTTCGTTTGCAGAGTGGACTCTGGGTAGCACACAAAGCAGATCAGAAGAGCTCTGAAAACTAAACTGTCACTGGAACCACAGCCCACAAAAGTAGGCCAGGACCTAAGCACTAAACCAAAACAGGGTGACTGCCATGACTAATGGCAAAAAGAATATAGATATAATCCAAACTCTTCTAACATAATATTCAAAATGTCCAGGTTATAACTGAATCATTTGCTATGACGAGAACCAGGAAAATTACTTGAATGAGAAAAGACAATCAACACACTGTAGTACCAAGATGAATCAGATGCTGGAATTATCTGACACAGATTTAAAGTAGCCATCAGTTAAAAAAAAAATTAAAAAAATAAAGTAGGCATCAGAAAAATGCTTTCATGTATAATCAATCATGCTCTTGAACAAATGAAAAAATAGAAAATTTCAGTGAAGAAATAGAAGATACAAAGAGAAGAACCAAATGGGAATTATAGAGTAAAAAACACAATAACCAAAATTAAAAAATTCGTTCAGTGAGCTCAATATTATTGAGTTTGGAGATGACAGAGGATGGACTCAGTAAATTTGAGGACAGATCAATAGAACTTACCCAATCTGAACAAAGAGAAAATAAACTTTAAAAAAATCATTATTGGGGGTACCTGGGTGGCTGAGTCAGTTAAGCATTTGCCTATGGCTCAGACCATGATCCTGCGGTCCTGGAATCAAGCCCTACAGTGGGCTTCAGTGTGGAGTCTGCTTCTCCCTCTCCCATGGCCCCTCCCACCACTCATGCTCTCTTTCTCTCTCTCAAAAAGTTTTCATTTCTTTAAAAAAAATTATCGGAAACCCATGTAACAACAACAACAAAAGACCCATCATTTCTGTCACTGAAGTCCCAGATGGAGATCTCAAAGAGTATGGAATTAAAAAAAATATTCCAAGACATAATGGATAAAAATTTCCCAAATTTGGTGAAAGGCCAAGAGGTTAAACAAATCCCAAATGAAATAAACCCAAAGAAATCAAAGTCAAGACACATTATTGTCAAGTTCCTGAAAACTAAAGAAAAGAAAATCTTGAAAGGAGAGAAAAGGGGAGGGGGTGTGATTGAGGGAGGAAAGGAAGTGGGCAAGAGAGTGATGCCTGTCTAATAGGGAACACTGATTTTTTTTTTTTTTTTTTTTAGATTTATTTATGAGGGCACCTTGGTGGCTCAGTGGGTTGGGCCTCTGCCTTCGGCTTGGGTCATCATCTCAGGGTCCTGGGACTGAGCCTTTCATCATGCTCTCTGCTTAGCAGGGGAGTCTGCTTCCCCTGTCTCTGCCTGCCTCTCTGCCTACTTGTGATCCCTCTCTGTGTGTCAAATAAATACGTTTTTTAAAAATATTTATTTATTTACTTGACACAGAGAAAGAAAGAGAGTGAGTGCGAGCTTGCACAGAACACAAGCAGGGGGAGAGGGAGAAGCAGGCTCCCCACGCCAGGACCAGGACCTGAGCTAGAAGATGCCTACTGTCTGCATAAGGACTGAGCCACCAGACGCCCCTAGGGAACACCAATTTGAATGTTAATAGATTTCTCATCTGAAATCACTTGAAATGCTCTCCCCAAGGTCACTGTTGGCCTGCTCAGAAACAACGACCTGATCTTGCTTGGACTCTGCAGCACTTTCTCTGTCAACCACTTCTCATTATTAGGAGCACTGTCTTCCTTTGCTGTCCTAGACATCAGAGCGTCCTGGTTCTTCCCTTCCAGTATTCAGGCCCAGGCTCTTCTTCTACCCATCCGTTTAGCTTTCCCAGGCTTCTGATCTCTTCTCACAGGACATCTTCTCTCTCTCTGCCTTGCCCACCCTTCACCTCGATTTTATTTAAGTCAGGTTTACTGAGGTGATACTTAAATCTAGTAAAATCCACCTATTTTAGTGTTCAGTTCTATGAATTCTGACAAACATATAGGCTGTTACCACCACCACAATCAAGAAAAGTATTTCCACCCCCCAAACTTCCTTCGTACCCCTTTGCTGTCCAACCCTCACCAAATCCTTGGCAAGCACTGATCTTTTTCTGTCCCCACAGTTTTGCTTTTGCCAGAAGGTAGATTCCATGTATTTTTAAAAAAACATCTACCAATACGGGTGCCTGGGTGGCTCAGTGGGTTAAGCTGCTGCCTTTGGCTCAGGTCATGATCTCAGGGTCCTGGAATCAAGTCCCGCGTTGGGCTCTCCGCTCAGCAGGAAGCCTGCTTCCCTCTCTCTCTCTCTCTCTCTGCCTGCCCCTCTGTCTACTTGTGATCTCTCTCTGTCAAATAAATAAATAAATAAATAAAATCTTTAAAAAAAAATCTACCAATAAAAATGATGCCTTCCTCATTTATACCCCTAGTGCTGATCTGTCTTTTGAGCTTCAGAGTTGTCTATCCAGTGTCTTTTGTTTGGGTTAGGTTTAGAATAATTTTTTTCTTCATGCATCAAAGAGGTTAAGTGATTCAGAAGTTATTTAACCTCTCTAAGCCTTAGTTTCCCTCCATGAAAGCGGGTAATGGTACTTTGTTGATTTCTTGGGGAGGTTAAACAAGGTAAACAAATGCCACTAAGGAGCCTACCAGGCTCAGGATTCACAATAGATACTCAAGACATCATTAATAACAGTGGCTCTTGATGAAGTTCAATTTCTTCAAGGGTCCTACACCTACTGAGGACAGAGCGTGAAGTTTCTGAGTTGTCAGCCTACTTGCTGGAGAGTTCAGGCTTCCTCAGAGGCCAGGAATCCTTCTCCCGACCAGTCAGTGCTCTATGTCTCTACAATATACTGGGTGAAAGAATGAGTAACATTTGCAGTGACTGCAAATCTGAATTCTCAGAAAGAGTTCATAGTACGATTGAGTTTTGTAACCAACCAATTACAATTACTTTATGTAATGAGAATAACTCTACTTAGCTTCAAGTTTATGAGGCTGATCAATATCTGAAATGAAGTTTCATTTCAGATCCCTTTTACTTAAAGGAAAAAAAAAAAGTGCCCAGTGTTATTCTGCAGCATATACTACTCCAATATGATTACTCATAGGACCTCCCAGTCATTTATAATACCATATGCACTTCAGCCTTGTTTCACATTGGATGGGTACAGGGAGAAGTGGCAGACCCATTCACTCCTACATCTTTTTGTATTCTGAGTCTACATGTTTTCATATACTATTAGCCAGTAGCAATTTATAATGTATTCCAAGAAGCCATGTGATATTCTAGTGGATGCTTCTCAATTTTTCTCTAGATGAAATAAACAAAAGTACCATAATAAAAGTAAACTGACAAGAATCACACTGTTCTCATTTCACATACACATAAAGAAACTAAAATGTTATGAAATATGCCAGGCAGTTTTTATTAATCTTCTAACCTCCAGAGAAAGGGCTGGCAATTAGATTTACATTAGAATTGTCACAGCTAGCAATTCTTTTAATACCAGAAGCTGGCCTTCAACTGATTTCATGTTACACACACACACTAAAAATGCAGTTAGTGTAATGCAAAGAAATTAAAATTACAATTGAAGTGTCACACAGTAAGTGAAAAAGCTTTAACAGTCTGTCTGGTCATAGAGCTAATAATGACTATGCAGAATGCAGTGAAACAAAGGTGTCTTTCTCAAGAGATAGAGTGCATCTGGGGCGAGTACTGTTTTGTTGAGGCAGCCATATACAGCTGTACTTGGTTATAGGAACATTAGTTAAGTGAGCCTATAAAAAAAACAGCTGTATTTGAGATCACATAGGACTCTGCACATTTCCTCCCTGTGGCAGCCAATCAGAAATCTTGCTGACAGGCAAACTTGTATAGAACGAATGATCCTATTTAGATTAATTCTTCTTAATGCCTTACACAGGCTTACTCCCCTGGCATATTGTGGAGAAGACAGGTCAGTTCCATTCAAAACCTGGAGGTAGAAACACAAGCTTGATTATTTGATAATATATATGATGATACTGATATGGAATGTGGAGTGCTCAATCCTATAAAAGTACGACTGGTGGGCTCTTCCCCAGCTCGGAGTTCAGGCATGAGGCACTCTGGAAAATGAGCACTCAGTCAGCAGGTGGTCTGGAGAAATGATTTTTTTTAAGATTTTATTTGTTTATTTGACAGACAGAGATCACAAGTAGGCAGAGAGGCAGGCAGAGAGAGACGGAGGGAAGAGAAGGAGAGGAGAGAAGGAGGAAGCAGGCTCCCTGCTGAGCCCGACGTGGGGCTCGATCCCAGGACCCTGGGATCATGACCTGATGGCAGAGGCTTTAACCCACAGAGCCACCCAGGCGCCCCTGGAGAACTGATAATTAACTATGGTTCTGTTATTACAGTTTCAGTTCTTTACATCCTCACTCTTTGCCATGAAACTCTGAAATGCCCTTGAATCCTTGGCTCTGGACTCTGGCCGATAGGATGTTAACCAGCACCACAGAGCAAACTGAAATGTGCCTACTCAGCTGGGCTCACTTGCTCTTCAGCCTCTGCCACTGACATGAGAAGAACATAGCTGAGCTAGCTCACTGGGCCCAGTGGGATGATGGGAGACATGTGGAGCAGACCTGTGAGTTAGCCTAAGCCAAGGTCAGCACAGCTGCCAAGCCAAGCCAAGCCAAGCCCAGTTTAGACCAGCCAACCTGGTCTTCCGAAGGCTGGCCACTGAGATTTTGCAGTTGTTTGGAAGGCAGCGTGATGGTGATTCAAGTTAACTGAAGCAGTCACTAAGGACTCTGTGACCCTCAGCAATCTTTTCCTGCCTGTCCTCCACCGCTCATCTATAAAGTGAGAGGGTCCATACAGCCTTTTCTAAAGGTCACTGGGGACAAGGAACCTGGGATGAGAAAAGCTCTAGACTCTAGGTGCTCAGAGTTCTTCAAGGCCTAGAATAAGCTGAAGGAAACACTGGATCTGACACTGTGGGCAGGCAGAGGAGCCTTTATGCCCAGTGACAGGTCTGAAAGGTCTGGCAATGTGTCCAGTTATATAAAAAGTCTGTGAACGAAGAAGAGCCTGACAAACTTTTTAGCCAGCTCCTAAAGAAAACTTGTTTTTCTGTTGATTTAAACATAAACCAAAAAGCAAGTCAGGAGACAGAATTGGAGAAAATGGAAATCTTTATTTTTAAACACTAGTACATTTTCAGGCTGTTTTAAAAAGGAAAAATCATATTAGTTGAAAACTATGCATCAAAGCATATTTATTTAAACTCTAATTTTACAAACACATAATGAAAGAAATATATTTTATAAATATCTACTCAGAATATTATGGGAAAAAAAAGTGTTTAAAAATAACAGCCCCAGATCTCCCTCTTTAAATATATAAAATTCCCATACAATTCATAAGAATTCTTTCTCAAGAGCCAAAAATTTCACAAAGGCCAACAACTCAGTTCTCATCAGACACAATCAAAAGTAATAGGGATATAAAAAAATGTAAAAGTTCTGTACAAGGGAAATTACAGATAGCACACGGGTAAATCTCATTACCATACAGGCCATTTGTATTTTAAAAATGTTTTATAAAAACCACCATTTAAAACAAATAAGTGAGAGTCCTTCCCTGACTGTGGAAAATATATAAATTATTATCCTCTTACCTGGGTATCAGGGCTCCCACTTGCTGGGGTTGGGGAGAGAAGTCTCCATGTGTTTCCTGACTAAGGGCACAATTAGGCCACAATTGAGGACCCACCTCCTTCCTCAGTGGCATTTTTTTGGTGGATGATTCACTATTATTTCCTTTCACTTAGAAAAATTCTTTGGGATCATCGAAGATAACTGCTCACAAGTGAAAGCAAGACTAGGGGAGGACTTCGGATTGTCCAATTAATAACACTTAAAATCTGTGGTCTGGGTGACCAAACTCTGGAAAGCCTAATTTTCCACTGTCAGAGACACACCCCGTCACCTACCCCAGTGAGACATATCACACAGCCCCAAGGTTGTCCCTTCATCTTTCCTTTTCTGGTCCATGTTGCTCTGTTGCCTGCAGCAGCGTATGCATGTTACTGTCTCTTCTGACATTTTTTCTGAAAAGAGCTCTTCAAAAAAGTGCGATACACAGGATCATCCACATATTCATTCTTAAACCTGGAACTCAGCACCCTTTGTCTCTTTTTCTCCCCTTGGATTATGTCTGCTCCATAAAATGTGTCTTCAAATCGCATATCAGAGGCTGTGGACTAGAAAGAGCCAGTGTCACACTGCAGAAAGCATGGCATTTGATCATGACAAGAATGGACAAAGATCTGATCTAGCCAGCTTGGAGTGGCATGCAGAGGCCAGGACATTAGCCCAGGATTTGCTCCATCCAGCCTCCTGCTTCCATGTAGCCTCAGCTTTCTTCAGGATCTCCCACCCCCAGGGACCTTCCCCCAGCAGAAGCAGAATTAAAGTCTTCTCATATAAACCTCCCTCACTTGTCATCTCCCCTCTGGCTCTTGCCCAACCAGGATTTTGACAACTTGGTCAACAGTCATCTTTAACTCACCCTACTCCTATTTACCTCTGGGCCTCTGCCCATACAACTTCCCTGAAACTGTCCTTGCTCCAGCCCAGTTCCTATGATACCTTTCTATTCTGTCACCTAAGTATTGCTGGAATTGCTCTCTTCTCTGACACTTTATAAGCCCTTCCTCCTGCTTCTCTTCTTCTGGCTGCTCCTGTTGATGTGTCAGGGGTTCTCCTTTCTTAACTATCTGTTCAACTCTGATTCTCTTGATGTTTTGCATTTCTCCTCTCCACATATGCTCCTGAGCCCTCATATCCACACTTCTGCTTCTTCTCCAATGATGTTCATATCTCTCACTCCACTTCAGACCTCCTTCTGTGCACAAGCCTGCATGTCCAACTGCCCAGCAGCATCTCAACTGATCCCAGAGGCAATTCAAATCAACCTGCCCTAAATTGAAATCAAAGTCTTCCCTCCCCGTTACTATCCTTCCGATACCCCATAAATGGCATAACTATCCTACCCACAGAGACATAGCTACACTGATCAGAAACCTAAGAGTCACTGTAAATGTCCCCCATCCCCACCATGTCCAGGTCCCCTCCTCCATGTTCCTGATAGCCGTCCATCATTTCTTCTTTGTTCCTGCTGGCCCCATGATACAGGCCTCACATCTCCTCCCCTAAACCGCTGCAGCAAATGCTACACCCTCAGGCTATTTGCTACAGAACCACTAGAAGAAAGTGCTCTACAAACTCTCTGATTATATGTATCCCTGCTTATCATCTTTCAAAAGCTTTGCTGCTTTTTAAGATGGTATCCAAGCTCTCTAGACCTATATAACTTGGCAAAATCCTACCCCATATGCTGGTCAGATAGAATTATTTGCAGTTCCTGGCCACACCTTACTGGCTCATGCCTTTCTGTCATTAGATGTACTTTTTCCTTTGCATGGACACTATCCTGTTTTCTCTGACACAGGAAAACTTGAGGATCCTTCTTTTGGTTCCTATAAGACTTTATCAATGCAGAATGAGATCAGTGGCAAAGATGAGGGGCAGTTAACTTTCTCTCCACTGGGGATTCCTGAATCCCTTGAGGGTGAGGATGTTACAGAGTGAGTACTGATCTTTACATGTCCTCCACACCAAGCAACACGCCTGGCCCTCAGTCACTGCTCAATTAAGTGTTAGCCAGGTGAAGGAATGTGGGTTTCTTCTGTTATGCTCAGGTAAAGCCCACATTAAGACACAGTTTTTGCTTCCTAATTCTCTATTTTGTCTCCTAAATGCATTTCCAACTGGTTTTCACTGAAGTGGATCACTCCAGATGATGCCAAGGCACAGTGCATCTCAGTGTCACTGAGGCTACCTCCTCTGGTTGGTGACAGGGGCAGAGTTCAGCTTTGAGAACTTGAAACACATGGTCAATCATGAAGAAGAGATAAACAATGGAGAAGATACAAAGGAAGCCTAAAAACTAAAAAATGGACCCGAGTGCACAGCAGGCATGCTCCCTGCTAGCTCATGAGATGGTTATCCAGGGTCACTGGCTACCTGCATGGACCCCCAGACACTACCTTGCTTCACTTGGGAAGAAAATAACTAAAAGATTATGGGTTTTGTTGGGCACACCTCTGCCATTAGGAGAAAACATTTTTGTTTCATTCATTCTTGGCAAAGTACTTCCTCTGAGTAATCTTTCCCTTTTATAAGTGCTAAAAGTTACCAAAGGAGAAAATAAAACATCTATGAAAGTGGTTGCCGCTGTGTGAGAACAGCAAAAGACAGCTTCTCAAATATAATAATAAAACCGATTTACCAGCAGCTCTACTTAATTATGCACTGTTGCCATGGTTATTCTGTGAGACAATAAAAGGTAATGGGGCCGTTTCTGAAGTTAGTGGGAAAGAACCCCCGCAAAATCACCGAGGTGGACTGCTGACTCTTTTGAAAAATTTCTTCCCAAGTCAGCATGTGTCTGGGTGAGCAGCAGTCATTAAATATGAGGCCTCTTGTTTTAGCAGTGAGGCTGCTAACCTACCCTCCTTTAAAAAAAACAAAAGAGATTTCTCTAATCATAAAATATCTTCCATCAATGAGATTTCTAATTAGATTTGTTTCACCAGTCATAGATAGACCAACCAAGGGCCAGAGGATTATATACGACCTGAAGAAAAGGCTGGACTGCTGTAATAGGAGCACATAAGTCTTTGATTCAATAAAAACAGAGGAGGCGAGCTAGATTTAGTGACTGTGAGCCTTTGTTCCTGAAGATATTTTCTACTAGGTTCAATTGTTTGACACAGAGGTTACACTCAGATAATATATGTGATTTACATATTTTTTACAGACTTTTTTTTTTTTAAGATTTTTTTTTTTTTAATTTGACAGACATCTGGGGCACCTGGGTGGCTCATCAGGTTAAGCCTCTGCCTTCGGCTCAGGTCACGATCCCAGGGTCCTGGGATCGAGCCCCGCATCGGGCTCTCTGCTCAGCAGGGAGTCTGCTTCCACCTCTCTCTCTGCCTGCCTCTCTGCCTACTTGTGATCTCTTTCTCTGTTGAATAAAAGTGAAATATTAAAAAAAAATTTTTTTCCTCTGAGAATTAAAAAAAAAAGTTAGATATTGGTGTGACTGTTCAGAGAAATGGATCTTAGGACACTCAGGAGCTAGGTTCAAACAAAGCTGTGCGAGAAGGCAACCCAATATTGGAGACAAATCTATTATGGAACAAAGAGATTGTGATCTGAACAGAAAGTAAAAAGTGTTCTTTTAATATGATTAATAAATAGTATTTGAAATCTGTAAGACCCAGCCAATGCTTAATCAAACACGCATTAGAAAATCAAAGACCTGAGAGACTTAGGCCTACCTACTCCATTGCCCATCCTTCAGTCTCTAGGTGAATGAATGAATGAATGAGTGAATGAAGGAGAGGGAACAATGAAGGGCAGGAAGAGGAGGGAGAATTTAGGGAAGATAGAGGCACAGCATGAGTGTTGCCATCTTTAGCATCTTGAAGAAGAAAGTTGTTCCTAAGAGATTTTTAAGATACAGGGCATGGACAGAATTTTTAGATCTTTGTTAGGAATTAGCCAATGTCTTTACAATAGGAATATTTGATTTTTGTCTTTCCCTGCAGATTACCTGGTGGCTAATCTATTTTCAGGTGTGTGGTTCCCCTACATGTCACATTTCTCACTGGGTGGGCAGCAATGCTGTTACTGTCCCTCTGCTCTTCACTACTTCACTTTGAAAGACCTTCCTCTCAAGGATGCGGCTTAGGAAGTTAGTTGATACTTGGTGCAGTTACCCTGTCCCCAGGACCCTACCTGATAGGAAATGGAGCTAAATATACAACTGAAGAATTAAGGAATGCAAGGATTTTCCAAATTAAGGTAACTCTATAACTGCAGAAAAAGTATTCTCATAAGCATTCACTGAAAACTAAGTATGCCGTTTATTCTGAAAAAAAAAAATTTTTTTTCATTTTAGTCAGAAAAATCCCATTCATTCATATTTCCCTTTTCAGGATTTATCATTTTGCAGATGTAGTAGATGCAATTCTAATGAGTAAAATTGACTTCATTTCAGGGTCCACTAAATATTTTATGATGCAATAGTGAAAACTAAGTTATTGTGAATTATATTTTTTAACAACTTCAGTTTTGAGTATTTGTCCATGTTTATTTGTCTTTTAATGGCATGTATAAAGCCTGAAACTAAAAACATTCTTTTTTAAACAGCTTTAATATTCCCACACCTAGTTTTTGGGCTTTTTTTATTCCTTTAGTTAAATAGTGAGAGCCTGGTTTAATTATGAACTGACACAAACATTAATGAGTTTCTGGAGAGATGTTAATCAATATATGATAAGGCTATAGAAAACCAAATATTCATTTATACTGTGTCCCCTTTAATCTACTACTGAAAACTTCCTGTAATTTGCCTTTGCTGACAAGATTATAAATGCCTGGATGGTACCTTTGTATGTTCCTAGTGCCTTGCACAGAGTACGTATTCAACAACTATTCTGGTATGCCAATAAGTATTAGATCATTTGACCTCATTAGAAAGGAAAACAAGGAACCTGCACTGGTTTCCTGTTTGGGGCCAATTTGAGGTTTGCCTAAGTAAGGGAAAAGTTGCACTGGCCTTCTTGAAAATCAATCCAAAGGCCTAAGTACGTTTCCTGCTGGGCTTGGGAAACAGAGGGATAGGATTTAAGATTCACAAGGCAGATCCCTGAGGGGTATTTGCCAGCACTTACAAAACGAGCTTTCACTCTCTTGGGTAATTCTTCATCTAAAGTATAGATATCCTCTCTCTTCATTGCTATCTGGGATCCATCTTCAAATTCAACCTAGTGGGAAATAAGATATCTTGATATATATGTACACACACACACACACACATTCATACATAAAAGTGTTCACCATTTTTTCCCAAGGTTCCAATTAACTCCATAAAAAAAGGGAAAAAAGGACTCAAGCAGAACAAACAAGAGAACCAGCCAACAGCTAAGGAAGGAATGAAAGCTCTTTGCCTTCAAAAAACTAAGAACAATATATGTTTTCAAACAGGTCAAAATTCTTGAAAATAAGTGTCTTGGAGTATGTGATATGAAAACTTTATCTTCACCCCAAAGCAAAAACCAAGAAATACATAGCTGCTGCTCAAATGATTTCTCAGAACATGAGATTGTGCCCAATTTAGGATTAAGACTGGCTGGGCCTGTATGTATGGTTTATTTCTTTAAGAGGCTCTGATACCACATGAGGAAGAAAGGATGATATATTTACTCTTGTGTAATAATCTTCCCAAATAAAGTAATTTCTCAAGTTCTTAGATAACTTTGACTTTCAAAACTCACTTTTGTCAAATTAAACTATTCAGCCAGGAAAATCCCAGGTTCTGAAGCTTATAACATGTAAACCACAGCAATGTGTGAAAACTTTCATCTGAAATGAAAATTCAAAATTTTTCTTCAAGCTAATCAAATGGCAGCAAATAATTTCATAACCATTTTTTTCAACATTTTAGGAGATTTTGTCAGAAAAAGTAAACAACACTGGCTAACAGAAACCTAGAATATTTGGGGGGAAATTCATCAAATGCCTGATTCAGGTAACTGTTCTTGGTTTAGGTTTAACACATGACCTCTACCAGGAGGAAACAACAAAAGGGATGCAATCAGGGCAGAAAATCTATTATGTTCTAATCCTGAACAATTTATTATTATTTTTGAAGTCCCCAAGTTGTCTGTCTGAATTCTTTGCATGTAAGCTATAAAAATAGGCTTGTACTTCTGGTTAAAAGGTAAGTGAAACCATGCAGCTATACTACGTTAATAAAAAAAAAAAAAAAATCTGCTGGAGTTTAAAAAAAAAATACAATAAGAATAATATATATAATTAAGTTTCTTATCCATGTACTATTTACATTTGACTAAGCTGAAACAAAGGGTGGAATTAGGTCTCAGTCACAGGAGAGCTCCCCTGTTACCTCCCAGAAGGCTGAGATGAGGAGGCTTCTCTTCCTGGCCTTGTTCTAGTAGAATGGTTTCTTTAATATTTAATTAGGCCAAGGTGTCATCTCATTTGTACAGTTTGATAGCATAGCTAGAACTTCTTGTGCCTAACTTTTTTCTGTTTTACATAATTTGAAAATTCTAGAGAGAGAGAAAGGCAATTATAAAACTAAAAAGGAGTATGGTAAGATGACCAATCATTCCAGGACCAACAGGTCTGCTAGGATGCAGGACTTTTAGCACTAAAATCAAGGACAGTCCCTAGCAAGCTGGGATGGTTGTTCACTCTAGTTGGGGCAGAGCTGAGAGTAAACTCTGGCCCTTCCCTTCACCAGCTGTGTGCTCTTCAACAAATTATTAAATTCATGTAACCTTTTTATCCTCATTTGTAAAATGGAGTCAAAAACATTTATCTTACAGGGCTACTGGGAGGATCAAAAAAATTCATACACTTAGGATATTTAGCACTGTGTAATAGGAATTTTTTTGGTTACATCTATTTTTATAAACGTCTTTCCTTATTCAATAATGAGATGGAATAATTAGACACAAAACACAAAATAATCTTAAAAGAGCCCTTGGTTTAATGAGGAACTTTAAACTACTTGCACTTGAGAGACAACTTTAATATTAGCCTTAACTTTTTCATTGAGTCTATAAATATGTTTATAGTTCTATGTTGATAGGCCATCATAAATTCAACTGACATTAACACACCGATTACTAATTAGCCTGAATTTCAGCATGTCCTCATTATGATACTTTTCATGTAGCTAATAGCTTTGCTACATGCATAAGATGCTTCACTTTTGCATTTACTATTTAATTAAATATAACTATTTCCTTTTGAATGATGTAGTAATGCTTTTTTTCTGGGACTCTCCAGTATGATCAGTCTGTCTTATGATTTTTGCCTAATTCTGGGCATTCTGACACATAGAAGCTCCAGCAACTTAACATTATGACAAAGGGGAAAATAGCCTTTACACACACATGCACATATGCGTATAAATGTTCTCCCCTCCCTACTCACCTCGGACTTTTCTAGACCTTAAAAAATGTCCAAGTTTCCTAAACCTCTTTGAACCCCTTTAATTACACCATGCTGTAGTTCTTGGTACAATGTCTTATAATGTGCTCTCCCACTAAAGCCCCTGCCCCTTACCAGTCTTTGAACAATTTCCCTGCTGAAACTGGCAGTCTTATTCTCAAGCTGTTTTTAACTTACCAGGCCTGAACCTTCTTAGTTTTTTCTTCTTTTACTTCAATATTCCTGTTTTTACTCTACTGTTTAGCTTGAGAACAGTGATCTCTGCCATGGTGTTACTGAAGCACTATGATACATGATTCTAATATGATTCTATGATTCTAATAAATGTGTTCCTTTTTAAAGCCTAAAGGAATATAAACGTAAATCTGCCATCTGTGTTGTTTTCCTTGTTAGAGTTTAACTCATTTTCATTTCTGATAGGGATAAAATATTTTCATTATTTGATTGTATACATACTCTTTAGTAATATGTAGAGTTCCCTAGTGAACAAATATCCAACTGATTGCTGGACTTATCATGAACTAAGCACTCGTTTAAGCTTAGGTGGCCACAACTGTGTCAATACATAATTGATTTAGGTTTGAGGAGACACCCAATGGGGGTATGTCTTTCAGGCAAAAGCCACCCATTCAGGGGCTGCTGGCTGATGAAGAGCCATCATTGTCTTGGCTTACGGTGAGATGAAGCAGCCAATTAGTCTCTCTCCAAATGATGTACACACAAGAAAGCAGCCTACCATCTAGTTGCTTATCTTTGTGGCCTAACTATATTCTTTACAATTAAACCATCCATCAATGCTGTTAGTTTTCCAGTGTTGAACTTGATAATAAAATTCCAGTGTCTGGGTCATTAGACACCAAATCTTTGCCTCCTTTATAAAATAAGAGGTGCTCCAAATTCATGTGGCTTATTGATCAGCAGCACAGTGGATATCCATTTGCCCTCTGGCTTTTCCTATTCATCTCAGCAAACATCTCACATGGGACAGTGCTCACCTGGTACATGTGGGCAACATTTGATCCCAGATATTTTGCCCCATAGAGTTTGCCATCAGGCCACTTGACTTGGACAACTTCTCCCTCAGCAGGAGGGCCCAGCTTCACACAGTCTCGGCTCTGTGGAAGAAATAGAGATGGGCTTTTCAAGGCAAGTGTCTAAGTGACTGCATTTAGAACTTAGCAAATGATGAACTCCTGGCAATTAAAAGGAGTTATTGCCTCTGTGTTTTATGGATTATGATCTTGCATGGGTGTTCAGGGGAAGAGATATGAGCCAAAGGAGTACTTAAAGATTTAGCCTACATCATAAAGTTGCAAAGGAGCTACCATAAGCCAAGCAGGAAAAAAACAGCAGCATTTACATTTGCTACTTGACAAAGACTCTTTCAGAAGGTAACTAAAATATGCATGGAAACTCCTTTAGCTAGCCAGCTCATGATTTACAACACCTGACATTTATATAGCATTTTGCAGTTAACCGACTGCTTTAACATACAACTCATCTGATCCTGAATAATCACTCCAAGAAGTAGGCAGAGATTATTAATTATCCCCATTTTACTGACAAGGAAACTGAGCCTTCAGCATCTCTGGAGGAGTGAAGCTGAATAGAAGAATAAGAGTTGGGACACACAGGTGGAAATGGGGCCAGGGAAGAACAGAGTGAGGTCTAAGCCAGCAGGCTGTGACAAAACAGCAAAAGAAAAGGAAAGCAAGAAGCACCGGCAATCTGGCAGGCAAGGCTAGTAGGGGTGTGTGCAGTTTGGCAGGCCTCTTTAGAAGATCCCTGCACCTCCCTGGAGGGGCATGCTTCTGCTGGCCGCCCATTAAGTGAGCACCCCTCTTCCTTCCATGGGCATCTATGGGTGGCACCCATAGCCAGTCTTTTCATCTCATGTCTTCTACTAACAGTGTCTCCTCCTAAGAGAGTAGTTTAGACCAAACCCCTGTAGTCCATCCTGAAAGGTGCTTCATTTTTTGGTGGGGAAGGGCAGTAACAGGTCTCATAAAATGTTTTCACAGACACAGTTTGCAAACTCTTAAAATTTGTATGTACTGGGTATGACATAGTAAAATTTTAATACAAATGAATTAAGTTCTTGATCTCTTTGGTAAAATTTTTGCACATTTAGCAATTTGTGTTCTGCTAATACCGGTACTTTACTGATGAGGCCAATCTGACTGATGGAAATGCACACTTGACCAATCAAGCTATAAATGCAGACTGGGAATGGCTCTATGGTTTAAATGCAAGGCACACACAGGAAATATTTAGTTGTTTATGACTAGAAATCCACCATCTATTACTTTTCATTATTATTAGAAATTCTGTATTATAAAGGAGTGGCCATTTTATTGTTGGGTTTGTACTATACATGAGAGGCTCAGCTATTCATTCTGCTCACTGCAGACTCCCTTCCATTTAAAGCTATGGGCAAAGAAAAATTTGCACAGAGGGTCCATAGAATTGACAGTCTGCATCTAATTTAGTTAAATAAAAGTAAGTTTCTCCTTGGCCTTCTGTACTATTTGACCTCTGGACATGCAGAATCGAAAAGGTGGGCTGTAGAAATGTATTCCATATATGCCCCTGGGGTCATCATCTTACTTGGCATTTCCCTTCCGAAGATGTCCCTGGTACTAAGAATGCTGGAGCGTACAGCTTCTCTGTACATACTATCCAGTCTCCTAGGCTGGGAAACTACGTCAGCTCTCGGATAACTAAGCTGAAACCTGGAAACTTTGGGGATAGGAGTAGGGAGCAGGGAGGCAACACAAGAGTGTGTGTCTTCCCTCTTCTAAAGTTTTCTTCCACTTGGAGGAGCTCCTCTGGGGTAATGTTCCTGGCTTCTTTACCACTCTCATTCATCCACTCCTCCAAGAGAATAAGCAGCGACTGAATTTTGTTGCTGAGTTCTGAAGGAGATGGCATTTTCCAAACTATGTACCACAGGGGCTGGGAGCCAGTAAAGTTTGGTAACTGGCTTCACTCCTCATGTTCTCTTTCTCTTTGGAGCCACCCTGTGGACAGAGAACTCAAGTTCTGCTCTGCTCCTTCCCTGGAGAGAAGCTGGTGGTATCCTGTACCCTTGTCACTAGGAGGCCTGTCTAATCCTCAGGTCCAGTATTAGGAATCCTATTTGCCCACAGACATAAACTACACACTACAACATCTGCTTTGTTAGTAAGGAAGATATTTTCAATCTCCAAATCCTGACTCCATAGTCTCTCTCTATTGCTTTTCCTTAGGCAAGATAATTCTATTTATTGGGCCCTTCAATTCCAAGAGAGGGAATTCAAGGCCTTGGGGGAACACAGAGGATGCACTCCCTAGGAGACTTAGGTCCTTACTTTATTTATTTGTTTATTTATTTATTGACAGAGAGAGATCACAAGCAGGCAGAGAGGCAGGCAGAGAAAAAGGAAGAAGCAAGCTCCCTGCTGAGCAGAGAGCATGACGTGGGACTCGATCCCAGGGCCCCGAGATCACGACCCGAGCCGAAGGCAGCGGCTTAACCCACTGAGCCACCCAGGCACCCAGGTCCTTACTTTAAGATATCTAACCTTTGACAGAGATTGTCTAACCTTTAAAATAATTCTCTAAAACCCATCCTGGACCTGAAATTTTAAGTACCATATCATCAAAGGTGTGGCAATGGCCTTGGAAATGTGGCCTAAGCAAAGTATGAAGATACTTGAGCAATTTATCATAAAAATATAGCTTTATTAATAAACTAAACACATGCAACTTTACCAAGTGAGAAACAATTCTTTTTTTTTTCTTAAGGTGTTTGAAAATGAAGTGTTTGAGATACAGTTTTATATCTGTCTCACTGTCAATTTACCCTTTACTCATAAGCCTTAATTTGGCATTGACAGTGCCTGACCGAAGAGCATTGTACAGCTCAGTCTCTACCCAACTTTGCTCTGTATCAGTCACAAAAAAATCACTTCATACTCTTTTATGTCAAAATCTAGGAAGGACACACTTCAGTTTGCTTTCTCAGTCTTACCTTCAGAACTCTTTTTTTCTTTGTTCATAGTAAAGAAGAAAAAAGAAAAATAACCAACTGCATAACAACACAAAATTGTTCTGTGAATCTCCTTTTCTCATCCTCCATCAGGAGACGTCCCTCTTAGCCTTGAGGGCTACCTTCTCATTCTCTGCCAGGTCACTTAGCTGGAAGTAGTTTTATTCTGATTTGCATAAAACTTCATTTAGTATTATTCACTCTTTATACCCCAGCTACTTTCCAAATGGATTTAAGGTGGCTCATAGTAAAACATAAAAAAATGTATTTCTGTGATATCTAGTTTCCTCCATAGAAAGATGATCAACTCACCAGCTGTCTCAAAATTTTGAGTTTGCCGGAAACTTTCTATGACTACATGGAGTAAAAAGCATTCAAATAGGAATGGAAGTAGAAGCATCTGGGCTGATGAAAAGAAGCTGAAAGGTTTGCTACTGAGGTCTTCCTGGTCCCTCCAAAGCAGGAGTCTCCTAAATTCTCACAATCATTAATCTAGTATATATTTACTGACCATCTATGTGAGACACTGGAGGAGTGAACAATATCTAGCTCCCTAAGTTAGAGACAGAGGGCATCTTGTCCACACCTGGAGGCCTGTCACACTGAACCCCATATCTGTATGGTGTGAGTGCCTCAGGGTCCTTGAAGGGAGATCCATGTGGAGTATGAGCTTTGGTCGCCATGATCACTTCAACCAGAAAGAACTTCTATTTGATTTATGGACTGAATAAGATTTACTGACTGAATAATCTGAGTAAGATTTCATATATTTTTTTAAAAGTTTCTCTTAAAAATATAAAGTTTGATAAATAAAATCATGAGGTGATTTAGTTTGTGAAAAGCCCCAGTGAATGGTCTGCCCCCTCTCTTAAAGGCCTTCAGCTGGCTCACATCTCCCTGGCCGGTGCACAAAGAGCATATCTCCTTAAAGTGTGGTCCGAACCACTGAGGCACACATTCAAAAAGAAGATTCTAGCCTCCCTCCCCCCACAGCTCTATGTGACCCATGTGATTTTTTTTTTTTTAAAGCATTCTGGTATTTGAGGTCTATTAAAGGATGTAAAGGATGTAAAATGCTAAATAAGTCTTTCCTAATGCAGTTCTTAGTGTGCTGCTGGAGCAAGTAAACACCTTTGCTGGAAAATTATATGCATTAAAACCTTGATTAATGCATTTTTTCCAGTTGCTGTCTAGACCCTCAGAAGCAGTTTGGCTTCACCTGACATAAATAGTTGTTTACTGTTTGCCATACTGCCTCCAGGGATGTATGAACTCCCTTAAAGCCCGCCAGAGCCCTGTCCACAGGGACACTGCTGTCTGGAGCTGCCGCTAATCCTGTAGCTAGAGTCCTAAATAGATGATGTGAAAATTAAAGACAGAAATCATAATCACAGTCAAGGGCAGGCTTCTGGCTATGATTAAAGGGCTCTGATAAAAGGACTGGGATGCGTCATCAACCCAGGCGAGAGCACAGTGTCATATCACACTGCTGCCAAAGTCAGGGCTGACTCCCATGCTTGCTCCACCAACTACAGAGAAAAGCGTGACCACCAGGCTGATTACTGGAATTCTGAAGTCACCACATTCTTGGAACTCTTACTGGGGCCTCTGCAAGGACCTCTACAATTGGCTGTGCTTGAATGCTGCCCGTTTTGCCATGTTCCCCCTGACCGAGTCCTACCTCTACTCCTAACAAGTGTAAACCACAGAGCAGGCAACCCTGTCTGTCAGTCCAGCTGTAGCACAGGAAGATGTGGTACTTGAACTCCCAGTGGTTAATGGGCATAGAGTTTGGAACTTCTGACACTCCCTCTTGGGGAAAGTGCTTAAGTGACGGGGAGCAAACTGATACCAGCAGCTGCTGGCATTTTGAGGGATAATCACCTGCTCATTAATGGACGCTGGCAGGGATTAACAAGACTGACTGATAGCCATGTACTAATTGTACTAGCTATCTATCATTTGTTTGGCTGCCCAGCATCTGAACCCTCATCTCCCCTTCGGATTCTCAGTGGGAGGCAGAACTGGCCGGCCATTATAAACACTGGAAAATGCCAGATACCCTGTTACCCAGCTTCCCTGGCAGCAGACATGCATGGGGCTGGCCAATCGGCTGCACCTGCTCAGAATGTAAACCCTGTGACCAGAGACACAGAGAAGCAGCAGAGAGGAGAACACTCTCAGAGTGCAGCAGTGGCAGCCGTAACAGCAGCACCCATGCACCAAAGGCAGAGCCCAGGGCCCAGGCTGACCACACAAGGGGAAGCAGCTGTGTCCTTCCTGGACTGGGTCTATGGCCTGGTCCTGCCCATGTTCCAACTGAGCAGCCTCCCTTGTTTTCGTCAGTTCTCTGACCTTGTTCTTTGGCATACCTGGAGACTCTGTGGATTTCCTGATAACTTTCCACTAAGTTTCTTTAGTGCTTCAATCAGTTACAGTCACTTTTTTTTTAAAAGATTTTATTTATTTATTTGACAGATGGAAATCACAAGTAGGCAGAGAGAGGAGGATGCAGGCTCCCTGCGGAGCAGAGAGCCCAATGTGGGGCTTGATCCCAGGACCCTGGGATCACGACCTGAGCCGAGGGTAGAGGCTTTAACCCACTGAGCCACACAGACACCCCAGTTACAGTCACTTTTTGTTGCTTACAACCCTAAATGGTAAGTAACTGCTGTTTATGATGGCAGATCCCTCTCCTTACAAAGCAGAGATTATTACACCTTTCATTTAATGGTGGAATATAAAAGTGGAGGGCTTCCCAGAGCACCCAGTCCTCATTCAAAGTGTTTATGAGGAAAGCCATCTTTCAAAAAGAGAAAGAATATGAGGCGCCTGGGTGGCTCAATGGGTTAAGCCTCTGCCTTCAGCTCAGGTCATGATCTCAGGGTGCTGGGATCGAGCCCTGCATCAGGATCCCTGCTCAGCGGGGAGCCTGCTTCCCTTCCTCTCTCTCTGCCTGCCTCTCTGACTACTTGTAATCTCTGTCTGTCAAATAAATAAATAAAATCTTAAAAAAAAAAAAAGGAGAAAGAATATATTCATAGACTACCTTCCTAATCACAAGTCTTGGCTCTAGGTCATTTGTGAGTGTCCCCAAGTTTTCATTAAATACCACAATCTCAAGATGTACTCTCTTTAGGGATATCCACAAGAATACACCCCAAGCCAAAAAGGTGAGTCACCAAGTATCTTAATCAATGGTAGTCTGTCAAGGGGACTCTTTTGAAGGAATGAACCATATTTGGAAGGGTTAAATCCTGGACTAATTGTTATATAGAAGTCATATTTAATATTACCCTTCATGTGAAGATAACAAAGATAGAAAACATTTTAATATTATTTTTCTTAATAATTATTTGTTCTGAGCATCTACTATAAATTCAGTAGGGGAAATTACAGAATATTAAAAGATAGAAAAAAAAAAAACCCATATTTTCATCACCTAGAAGTAAATGCTATTACCACTCTGTCAGAATGGCTAAAATCAAAAACACAAGAAACAACCAGTGTTGGCAAGGATATAGAGAAAAAAGAACTCTCACATAGTGTTGGTGCAAACTGCTGCAGCCACGGTGGCTTTGGAGATTCCTCCAAGGTTAAAAATAGAACTATTCCCATATGATCTACTAATTCCATTACTGGGGATTTATCCAAAGAATATGTAAACACTAATTCAAAAGGATGTATGTACCCTGATGTTTACAGCACCATTATTTACACTAGCCAAATTATGGAAGCAGCCCAAGTGTCCACTGACTACTGATGAATGGATAAAGAAGTAGAATATACCTATGCTTCTATGTGTTTTTTAAAAAGACCTTCTTATACATGACATAATTTTTTTCACAGCTACAAACTTTATTTTCTTTTACATGGAGCACAACTGAGCTCTCCAGAGAGGCAGACAAGGCTGCCTTTTGTGAAGAGCTCAGTATTACAGCTCATGCCCTGCTCCTTCACTCCTTCCACAGCATTTGGAGGGAAGAGGTCTTCCTTTTTATTGTGGTAAAATAGACATAACATAAATTTTACTATTTTAATCACTGTTAAGTACACATTTTGGTGGCTTTATGTACATTCACAATGTAGTACAACCCATCACCACCTTCCTCTCCAGAAATGTTTCATCATCCCAAACTAAAACTCTATATCCATTAAACACCAACTCCCCATTCCCCTCTACCCCCAGCCCCTGGCAACTACCACTCTACTTCCTGTCTCTATGAACTTGACTATTTCTAAGTACCTCATTATAAATGAAATCCTATAATATTTGTCCATTCGTGTACATTTATGATTTTGTATTTGCCATTTATTGCCTATAATTACGAGTATCTTCTCAGTTATTAATTATCTTTTTAAAACTCCATTTTACTGCGTGAATACATGCAACATTATGGCTATTTCACAATTAATTAAACCACTCTCCCATTGTAAGATATATAGGTCATTCCAATTTTCTCCTATCATCTATAATGCTATTATATACTTTTCTCCATGAATCTTTGTCCAAATTACTGACTCTATTCTTAGAGTTTTAGAACAGGAATAGGTTGATAAAAAGGTACATAAACTATTTATAAAGTTAATTTCATTAAGCTTTGAAAAATTCAACATCAGACTCATTTCTCTAGTGCAATAAATCCTAACCACCACAGAAAATTCTGATTCAGTCAATCTGAGGTATGGTCCTAGCTAAATGCACTCCTGAACAATATGATGCTTGGCCATGTTGATCATTACTGCTTGAGATTATCTCCAGAATACACTATACCTCTACGTATAAAGAAAAAACTAATTCCAAGCTGCTTCCTTTGCGTGTAGCTTTTCTACAGTGAGAGATATCTAACATACCTGAAAGAAAATCTGAAATATCCCTGCACTGAGGTATCTTATCTGTGCTCTGTCCCAGTTACAAAACACTGTCACTGTAGCCTGGGGGATAATGGGTTCAAGCCAACCTGCCTCCACACTGACACTCCTCATTCTGGGAAAAGTCCAATTCTGATGTCCAGCTTTCCTTTTTAATAGTTTTTTCTTTTGTAAAGGAAGCACAAACACACACTCCTTCTCCACCCCCAAGATGCTCTGGTTGTCTCTGTTCAGCTGGGGCAATGCCTCATTATTCCCTCAAACAGCTAGATTCTTTCCCAGCAGTCACCCTTTGCCAATGCCCTGACACTTAACCACACTTGTCTTCTAAAACATAGTGTCTTCTCCACAGAGAGAGAAAAAAACAACAACACTGACACATATTTGGTGAATTCCTGAGGGCCAAGTTTAGCACACACTTATCCTTTTGCTAAAAGCCAAGAGTGGATACCATGCCCAGTAATACTGAGGTGCCAGAGACAGAGGTTGTCTTATGTTTCTAAATGTTACCACAGCATTAAGCCTCAGATAATATATTTCTAAAAGAAGTGACACTATTAGAAATAGATGAGATTCTGGCAAGCAAAGGCTTTAAAAGTCACAGAAAATACCAAGTTAGGCATTTTGTTTTGAAAATTATCTTTCTAGTTCTTTTAAGTGATAGAGCATAAGAAAAGTCATTAACTTGAACCAGAGGTGACAGTGAGGGGCTGACCTAACAGAAATGGCATATGAGAGAGGGACACAGAGGCAGTTAATGGCGGGGCTCTGAAATGCTAACAAGGATTCTTGGTAGTGGAGAGGATTAATGAAATTGAAAGACTCATTCACTTACCAACTACCCACCTTTGAGAGTCCCACCCCCCCCTTCCCAGCCTTTTCTCCCTCCCTTTGGCATATATTCTTTACTGTGCCTGGTTCTGAGCGCTACCCTGGGAATACAAAGACAAAAAGAGTCCTTCTGAAGTCTTTTCTCTCAAGGAATTCAAGTCTAGTTGGGCATTCAAATATTCCCATGAATATCTACAATATGAGGTACCGTATATAATAATAGGTAGGTGGCTGGAATGCGGGAACTCTGTCCACGACTCACCCTTCTGTGACATCAAATGTATCAAGGACTTTCTCCTAGTGGTTAACCAAAATTCCCCATGTCTTTCCCTCAAAGTTAAGTCACCCTCCACATATACTCAATTAATCAAAGAGCCCTGATTCAGGACTCTCCTGCACTCACTTGGCTAGGCAAATATGAACACTTTGTAAGCTGTGGTAAGAGCAGCTATGTAATCCTTAAAGACATGTCAGACAGAGCAGCAAGCTGGTAGCTCCAGCAGCGCTTTTGGGGATCACTGTTGGAGGCTTGGGCACTAGCAGCCTGATTTTATTGGGGCACCCACAGTTGGTGAAGCAATCCCAGTGAATATGCTGAGTGGGGTGGCCAAGTCAGGAGGACGGAGCTGTAGCCCTGACCCCTTTCTCTACCTCTAGAGATTGTTCTGGAAGGACATCACCAACTATTGCAGGGCCAACGCCCCATCACACCAGGAACCCAAACGGGAAATCATAACAGACTCTTAACTATAGAGAACAAACAGGTGGTGACCAGAAGGGAGGTGGGTGGGGGATGGGTGAAATAAGTGGGTGAAATAAGATGTATGAAATAAGCCCAGAAACAATTCCCCAAAAGAAACAATTCCCCAAAAGGGAATCTGCATGTTTCAAGCTTTTTAGTACTTCTTAGATCTTCTTTCAATAAAGTTTTGGAGTATATATCATTTGAACATGTTACTGGGAATCTTATGCTTAGGGACTTCTAACTAATGGGTTAACTGAAAATTACTAGCCACCGCCACCACCAGTAACAACCAGAAACACAGTCACATCACTACTTGAGTGTTTATTATGTGCTAGACACTATACTAACTGCTTTATACATTGTATTTCAACAATTTTGGGGTGCCTGGGTGGCTCAGCGGGTTAAGCCTCTGCCTTCAGCTCAGGTCATGATCTCAGGGTCCTGGGATCCAGTCCCCCATTGGGAATCTCTGTTCAGTGGGGAGCCTGCTTCCCCCACCCCCTGCCCCCGCCTGTCTCTCTGCCTACTTGTGATCTCTCACTCTGTCAAATAAATAAATAAAATCTTTTAAAAAGTTTTTTTTTTCAACAATAGTCCTGGTATTTAGTATTACCTCCATGTTAGGGTTAACGTAACTGGTGTCAACTCCCTTGCCCAGGCTTGCATAGCTGTCTCTACACATCAAGTTCTTGCCACCATGGAGGTACAGCCAACACCATTCTGCACTGACTGCATCTTCATCCTGTTTTTCCTGCAGACACTAAGGCATAAGCACACCAGGAATGGAACTCTTCATACTCAAATAAGGAGAAAACATTGCCATCTATAGGGCAGATCTTTTCTCCCTTTTTATAGTTGTGGCAAAGGCTAAGAAACATGAAGGGAACAAAATATTTTATTATGTCAATAAAAATTTATGCTGCAAAACAGAAAGACAGTCTTGAGGTGAATTTCACGGTCATGGTTTCTAAAAATAAATATCAGTTCTTGGGGCACCTGGGTGGCTCAGGGGGGTAAGTCTCTGACTTCAGCTCAGGTCATGATCTCAGGGTCCTGAGATCAAGCCCTGCATGGGGCTCTCTGCTCAGCAGGGAGCCTGCTTCCCCTTCACTCTCTGCCTGCTGCTCTGCCTATTTATAATCTCTCTGTCAAATAAATAAATAAAATCTTCTAAAAAATATAAAAATAAATATCAGTTCCAAAAGCTGGAAAAAGAGGAGGAAAGGAAAGATAGGGGTAAGCATTATGGGACAGGAAGACTTCCCTGTGCTCACATTGCCTAATAGGGGCTTTGCAGTCAGAAGAGCAGTGCCTGGCCAGCACTGGCCTCTGTGGATTCGCATTCTGCTCCACAGTGTACATTCTACTTCTCAAAGCAACTGACGTGGCACAGAGCACAGCTTCCAAGGTCTGGGGTCACATGCCTGGGGTCAAAGAAGTGACGGGACCCACACTACTCTTGATGCACTGGTTTCCCATCAATCATATAATAACATGACCTTAAAGAAGTGTTGGGAGAATTAAAACTAAAATATATTTAAATGGAGAGGAGAGGGAAAGAGAAAGGCACAGCACAAGTAACTGGCAGCTGGTGACTTTCAAGTGACTATGACTGGATTTAATTCATATCAATGAGGAACATCTGGAGGATGATAGCAAGAGGACAGAACACCTTGGGAGCAGATGAACCTTAAGATTTAAAATTCTGAGGAGAGGACGCACTAAGAAGCCAAGAACCTACTACAAAAGATGATCAGACAAGGTTATCCTAACTAAGGATCCAAGAGTCAGTAAGCAGATGTCATCTCCCATCTAGGTAAGAAGCACAATTATGTGCCCCAGATAACCAGGCCAGTAAGTGGACAAGTGGGGCAGTCATTCACTCAACACCTAATTTCAAGCATTTCTTATATTCTAAGAAAAACAGATGTGGCTATTTCATGCAACTTGTTAGTGTAAGATACAGACATTGAAATAAAAAATAAAAATAAAAAAGGTAAGTGTGAGAACTCCTCTGTCATAAGAATTACAGTGCAAAGTACTTTAACAGAATGATTATTAGCACACTACGTGGTTATCATATTCCAGAGAGCTTCAGGATGCCTCAAGAGATAAGAGAACTAAAATGAAAACTTGACACAAGAATCTGAAAGGATCCAGATAGAGAAAACCAGAGAAAATGAGTCACAAAATAAAGAGTTCTTAGAATGGTTCAGATCTTTTTAAAAAATAATTTTATTATAAAAATAAAACATGCTCATATGGAAACTATAAGAAGGTGATAAAACTGAAAATCATAATCACCTATGATTACATTCTCTAGAAATAATCAGTAACATTTCAATGCATTTCATTCGAGGATTTTTCCTTTTGTACATTTATACTTTTATAAATAATTGGGATCATATTATATACACCAATTTTTCCATTTATTATATTGTACCATTAAATATCCTTTGAAAACATGATCTTTTTTTATTATGTTAGCCACCATACAGTACATCATTAGTTTTTGATGCAGTGTTCCATGAAATCATGATTTTTAATAGTTGCATAAGTAATTCACTTAATCTTCCTCCTAGCTGCATTGGTAAGTGTTCAATGGCTAGATGAAAGAACAAGGAGTTGTCATGCTTGCATGGTCAGATTGGCTTTAAGGCACAGTGTTCTCACATCTAAGAGTAGGACACTGTCCAAAAAAATTTCATATTCAGGGGTGTCTTGAAGGAAGAGCACTCTGAAAACCACTTTCTCATTAGATCATTCATTCCTTCCCACAGCAAATAGGTGAGGTAGGAGGAGAATTTTGTTTGGATTTGAGAAGATTCAGGAGGAGGCTGTGTCTTCACAAACGTGAAGGGCTGTGAGTAGGGGCTTATTCAGTTTTGTTCTAGAGGTCAAGAACAAGACTGGTTCTTTGGGTGGTTCAGAGGCAACATTTAGGCTCCACGAAAAGAAGCCAATGCCTCCTAATAATTACAGCAACAGTTTCGTAGTGAACTCCCTGTCACGTTCAGTGACAAGTGACTCAACCATGGACTTGAGGACTGAATGACTCAATCCTCAACAATGGACTTGAGGATCACTCACCACAGCTATGATACAGGAGACTTCTGCAGTGGGTGGGAATTTGAGGGAGTCACAGAGGAAAGTCAGGGGTGGTTTAAAGGCTGTGGCGGGAGGGGACTTACCGCTTAGCCTATCTTACATATGTAGAGGCCCTGAACTGTGCCAATGGTTACCAGAGCTTTTAGACAAGAGACCCCCTGGCTAAGATTCTCTCACTGAGCATCCTGTCCAAGCCTCACTGAAGTTACAGTGGATTAGGGTTAAAGTTCCTAAATTTCTCAAACTCTTCTCCTGTGCCAGTCCTCCTTTACCAAAGTACCGGGAATGGAGTATGCAAAGAATAGGAATAAGAATCAGGCACAGTCGGTCAGTTATTTCCTCTCTTGAACTGACTTCAGTCACTAGGTGGCCGTGCTCCTTCAGCTCTTTACAACATCGGCTTCTTCCATGGTCACAGAGACCGAGCATCTTTCTGGATCAATACCCCAAGGAAAGCTATTCACAAAGCACAACCTCGTTCTCTGAGGGGCACACAAGGAGCTCTGTTTTAACCTAACCAGCTGTGTAACTTGCCGGGTGATGAAGCAAAAAGCCTAGAAATGATGAGACAGACAGGTGTGTGGAGAGCCTATTGCCGCGGAAATGGCTTTTACAAAGCTTCGTGGTATAATGTACAACTGCAGAAAGACATCATGGTGTGTAAAAATATGTCAAGGATTAATTACTCCTGGGTTGAAACCCAAGATTAGCTTGGTCCTCTAGTCACCAAATGACGTAGCAGTTTATAAATGTCATGCCATGTTGCAGTGTGTGGCTGTGTACCCAGATCAAACACCACCTTCCAGCTCTCAGCTTCTGCCAACCAGGCCCAGCATGTGCTCCTTCACAACAACCCCTTACGTGGTCATCAAGGCCTGGGATTCGGAATGGGGACTCTGAGTGCCAAAGAGTGGACATAGATGCCAGGGTCACATTCTGACACTTATAGTCAGACATGAGTCAGGATAACCCATTTGCTTTTTCCCCTGCCAGAGTCAGAAGAGGTATAAGAGATCCCCCTAGGACAATGTCCCCATTTTAAAGAGAAAGACGGAACAGTGAAACGACTTGCATAGAGTCGCAACTCACCAAGAGATGGCTATCATTTAATTTAATTTTGCATTTTACAGCCTAGCAGTGCAAGATTTTGAGGAAATGAGCAACATCTGGAGAAAGGATTCCACATACAGGTTTAAACAGGAGAAATAGGAAGGGGTGAAGGCAAATGAAAGGATTTGTGAGAACAGGATTTGTCAAAAAAAAATGTCAGCCCATATTATATTAAGTTCAGAAGCAGACAAGTCCTGAAGCATATGTATGTAGCAATGAAGTAATTCAGAATTTCCTCAAGGTTGCAAATGTGCCTGAGCATAGCAATAAAATGTGAGCAACCCCGATCTACATGTAAGTCACTTCTTCTATCTGTTAATTTCACATGTCCTTCTTTTCAGATTTAATGCAAATGCATAAACTTAAACAATCATGTTCATAACAGACTGTCTTATAAAGAATAGGACGTGTGTAATTACTACCAACCTATTTCTGCTGAGACTAGTCTGCCACAAATGGCAGGCAGATAAATAGATGGTTGAGGAGAGGATAATGAATCAATATATTTACTCAACACTATTTGCCCTTAAAGAGAAGTCAGAAATTCCGGAAACTCCCCAAATCATTCTTGTGATGTCAAAAAGACTATCAAATCAAAATAATCTTAATGTGGGCACCTGGGTGGCTCAGTGGGTTAAGCCGCTGCCTTCGGCTCGGGTCATGATCTCGGGGTCCTGGGATCGGGTCCTCTGCTCGGCAGGGAGCCTGCTTCCCTCTCTCTCTCTGCCTGCCTCTTTGTCTACTTGTGATCTCTCTCTGTCAAATAAATAAATAAAATCTTTAAAAAAAAATCTTAATGTGAAATTAGGGAGAATTTTGCTTTTATTATGCTCCCAACAAGAATGAAAATGATATGTAGATAACACACTACTGTCAGATTTATCCAAACAAGAGCTTTTAATCCAAAGACTTAAAAATACATTAGAGAAGGGCAGTGAATTTATCTGGACTGATCACACTCAAGCCTGGAATGCTTGGTTCAGCATTCCATCAAGGATTCTGTTGTGTCCTCTTTCTGTTAACACAAACCTTTGAAATGGGAACCTCTTTGTTCTCTTCATGTTGGTTATTAATCTTTATTTGAAGTCTGATTCTTGAAACATCTGACTTGCTTAATGAACACTGAGTCATCAGTCAATTAATATTTCAATTATGATAGGTCTTTTTTCAATCTCCCCCCAAAAAAACACATGAAGTTTTGTTAGCATCCTCATTACTTTCCTTGAAACATGTAGCCACAGTTTTGAGTTGATGTAGATCTGTAAGTACTGGCAACTGTGAACCAAGAATATGCCAAAGGGAGGAGGACAACAGGGTATATGGACATCTTAAAGAGGGGGTCAGTGGATATGATGCCGCCACCAGAACAGCTGAGCCCAGCTTTTATAGGTTAAACTAAGAGGGGAATAGGTGTGGGTAAAACCCCAGAAATGATACGGTGGAAAAAGTATATATTTGGAAGTAGAGGAAGAGAAAAGGGGATGGCTTTCTAGGAAATGGTTTTAATATCCCATCACTAATAATGAATTAGCAATAATGTTAATAGTACATGGGATGCCAACTCCTGGCTTTAGCGAGTCAAACTGTGCCTAGTACACGCAAACAAAAATCTGCATAGACATACGCACTTATAAACCTTGCATCTTCATTTTTTTAAATCCTAGGATATACAAAGCAGCAAGTGGGACTGTATCCAGATGTGGGGTACTGCAGGGACTTGTACTTTTCTTTTCATAGCCTTCTGTATTTCTTGAATGTCAGTCATGGGTACATAATACAAAACACTGTGCATATGTGATTGTTAAATGTTAGCTGCTAATTCTTACTACTGCCAACCAAACACATTTTTTTTTCTATAAACGTAAATCACTGATCCTTTGCCCTTAAAGCAAGGTAAATGAATTTCCAAAACGAGGGATATTCAAGATTCTGGAAGGCCACACCATCCATCTCCTTTGTAAATGAGAGCTCTTCTCAGGGCACACAGCAGATGCATCACCCTTACCCTGGTTCATAACGTGGAAGCTCTGGGGAAAAGAGGCACAGGCACTGAAGGCAAAGGGAACTAAAAGTTCCAGAGTGGGAAGGAATCACCCAGGCTACATGCACAGAAAACAGGGGTTGGGGAAGCAAAATCAGGTAAATGAGTGCTGAAGACAGCTATGGATTAAAAGAAGTTAGGATGCACTGTACGGTGAGGCCAAAGTCTATTTATGCACAGTTATGCTCAATTTAAATGTTTGTGTGTCAAGATGGAAGTTCCATAAAGGGTAAACATGGCTCATCAATTTTGGTGTTGTCATGTTGAAGAATTACTTGGGCAAACATTCACTGTCTTATCAAATGGGTGAGAGAGAGGTAATTGTGTGTTTGTGTGTATGTGTGTGTTACAGAATGTAACATGCCAGACCATGACGTTTCTGAAATATGTCCGTTCTCACATTGTGTTCTCACATTCATTCAGCATCCCTTCAATTCTGAAGCAAACAAAAACCAAACAACAACAACAACAAAACCAAACCTAGGCTTTGCACACCAGGGGTCTTGGGATGACACTAAATGCAGTAACTCTTCGACATGGGAAAAGCAAGGAAGAAGGGAAGAAACTCCAATTATGGCCAGGTTTGAACTCATAATCTTCGCCCTAAAACCTGGGCTTCTTCTAACATTCCTTCATTGATGGATGTGACCTTCCATTTGGCTAAGCAAGTCAGAACCCTGGGGATCACCTCTGACTTTTTTCTTCCTCAGTCCCAGTATCAGGTCACCTTTGAGTCCTTTTGCAGTTCTTCCACTGCTCCTTAGTCCACGCTGCAACATTTCTCCCCTGATCCACTGAAATGTTCTCCTAACTGGCTTCCCAGAATCTACTGTGTCCCACTCTCCAATTCATCTTCTCTCCTCAAGCCAAAGAAAATACTTCATAACAAATTTCTGCATGTTGAATTCTGCTTAAAAGCATCAATGGCGGGACGCCTGGGTGGCTCAGTTGGTTAAGCAGCTGCCTTCGGCTCAGGTCATGATCCCAGCGTCCTGGGATCGAGTCCCACATCGGGCTCCTTGCTCAACAGGGAGCCTGCTTCTCCCTCTGCCTCTGCCTGCCATTCTGTCTGCCTGTGCTCGCTCTCTCCGCTCTCTCTCTGATAAATAAATAAAATCCTAAAAAAAAATTAAAAAAAAAAAAAAAAAAAGCATCAATGGCTTCTCCCCACTCTTAGAATAAAGACCCAACCCTATAACATACTTTTCAAAACCTAACCTAGTCTGGTGCTTTCCTCCTTCTCTGGGCTCATCATTTACCTCTTTCAGCAACTTGAGCAGACCATCCTCCTTCCTTTGACAGCTTTTGTGCATGCTTTGTTTGGGATACTCTACCTCTGTCCTTTGTCTACTTATTGATTGCTCATCTATATGAGGCATTTTTGGTTACATGTTCTTATAGGATTATATTCCTATCAACTCATTTCAATTTCAACTACATTTTTATTAGTGTGACTGCTGTATGTTACTCTTTCCCTGTTCATGGTAATTTGATAAGAGCAAAAACCATTTCAGTATTATTTCTTACCATCATCATAGTTTTCTGGGCCCAGCACAATGGCTGGAATGTAATGGGAGCTGACTATAAATACATTTTTATGGTAAGGCTACCACTTACTGAAGAGTAAGATACCCCTTGACTAGGGAATCCATAATGCACCTATGCAGTTATCCAGATGTGGCTAATCAAAGCCCTGGCCCTGCAGCAGTTTCTCCTCTACAAGAAGGGCCTCCTGGGGAAGCATCAGCCTTCCACATCCAAATAAGCCCCTCATGCCTAGACAAGAAAAGGGACTTGAGAACCAACACAACTGTTTCCCCATCCTCATTAGACTTCCCCTGGAGGGAACCCGCCTGTAGACATTGGTTAGATATTTGCTCTTTCAACTTTAGAAAAAGACAAAAACAAAGCATAACATGAAACAAAATTCCATAGAAACATAACTAATGACAAGGGATAGAGTTTCAGTACAAATTTTAAAAAGGGGGTGGATTACTAATATTAAAATAAATTTTAAAATTAAATGGAATGTTCAATTTCATATACAAATAAGAATTCCTTGCCCAGGAAGGGAATAAAGTACCTAGTAAGAAGAAGCCAAGTTATAAAGCCCACTATTAGTAGCCTTGTATAAGGCTTGTTACATGATAATCTCCACAGGATAGGTCTTATCTCATTTCAGAATCTCACTGTCAATGGTGCTCACGTTTACTTTCTTTCAACTGCTCTCTTACAGTCCCTCTTTCAACCAGGCTGCAGATACTGGCTGAGGATAATGCAACCATCACAGCCTGACTTGTTTACTTGTTTTGTGCTAGGCACTACCTATGGCATAAATCAAGGAAACTGTTTTAGAAGATTAAATCTTTTACTCCCCACCAAAAAGAGGGTATCACAAACAAAGGAATCATTAGGTCAGATTATTATTATTATTATTATTATTATTATTATTATTTGTTCAGATCATTTTAAATTAAAGGCTAAAAAGGGTAAATATAAGCATGCTTTAAAAACAGTAGTCTATAAATATATCATTATAACTATCTAACTGGAAATATGCATAATTACAACCCTCCTTCCCTTTAACTGAGTTGTTCACCATCAATCTGCAGAAGGCATCTTTTTCAGGCACCAATCACATCAGCATTAAGTACTGTTGGAAAACCCTGCTTGCATCTGAAAAACCATGTACAAAATATTATTCAGCACATTATGCTATTATAACATTCAGAAGGAGCGAAACATTCTTTATGTTTAATGGTATTGGATAAAACATCTAAACCACAGAAGACTTGCAAACATAATATCCTCTATCTTACAGAAGCCAAAAAATCAGATGGCGCAAGGCAGCTGATCTGCAGAAACACATGTAACCAACAAATATTATGGCAGGTTACAGCTTCCAAGTTCTCCACTCACTTCTCAGTGGAGAACATTCTCTAACTGAGGTTAGAGACTGAGGGAAACTGAAGGAAAAACACACTCTATTCTCTCTCCTTACCTCATTCTTGCTCTCCTTTTAACCACAGACTCTAATCTCAACATATCATTTGGTTAGTAAAATAGAAGGCAAGATTTATTACTCATCCTCTCTCACTCATGAAACTTGGCTAACCTCTTTCAACTAAGGTATGAAAAGGAAATAATAAAATGAGGCAGTGTCAGTTCACCAATAAATAGATAGTACTGACTTCTAGATAAATATTGACTTATTATCAAACATAATCTAAGTTTATTACCAAAGAATTTAAACCCCATGGTCAAATAGGAACATAAGCTCTGGTGATATATGAGCTCAATATCTTCTGGGATGTGACACCAATTTATGTGCTAGGTCCTAGTGTGTTAGCACCGGGGGTTGGCTAAAGATGAAAGATAATGTAAAGGGGCTTATAAATAGGAATCTCCCTGTTGACTATTTGCCTCAGGAAGCTGTGTTCACTATATATTTCAGAAATTGCAGAATGTTGTGCTTACAACTGTGCTACAGGAAGGGTCAATTCCAGAAAATTTAAGGCATATAAAACATGCATGATCATACCACACTCAGGGTCAGTATCAAGGTTTGAGATCAAAATAAAGTTTGAGCGAGGAAAGATTTTAAACTTTGAAACCTCTAATCATAAATAGCTAGTGTGCCATTTTTATTTAAAGGGGAATAGAGGGTCAATAATGAATGGTGACATTCTGATACTATGATGTGAAGCAACAATGTCAACTGTCCACAAATTTATCAAAAGAAATTAAGAATTTTCATTATGTTTATATTTTCTATTAAATGGAAGTTGATTCAGCCCTACTTTAAGATTTAGAAATGATGTCACTAATATTCACAGTTTGGAGCTGAATATTCATGGGGGAGCCTGTTAAGGCCACTAGAGATAGCTCCCATTAGTCATGCTCTCTGGTAGACACAGATTAACAGCCGCTGCATTAACACCATGGGTCTCAGACCTCTTTTCATAGTACATAAAATTTACTTCATCTGAACCAGTGGTTTCAATTTTTTTTCATGGCTATAGACTTTCTTCTTCAAAGAAATCATATATGAAAGCCCAAACACTAAAGGCTTGAGTTTTTGCAAGGACTACTACTAGAGCACAGCCCCGCCATAAGGACTGAATATTCTTTACTTGGAAAGGACATGAAAGTTACAATACAAAAGTGACTCAAATTTAAAAACAATTCTTAACACTATCGATTTTTAAAATAACATACTAATTATCTATGGTATGGCTTAGAATAATAAATTAGCTCAAAATGGATCATAGTTCTAAATGTAAAACCTGAAACTATAAAATTTCTAGAAGAAAGCCTAAAAGAAAATCTTTATGACCTTAAGTTAGCCAAAGAGTTCTTAAGACATGACACCAAAAGCATAATCCGTAAAGAACAAATTGAAGTTAAACTGGGTTTTATCAAAATTTAAAACTTTGGCTCTGCAGACACTAGTAAGAAAGTAAAGCTAAGACACAAACTGGGAGAAAATATTTGTAAATCCTTTCTGACAAAAGATTTATATATAGAATATTTTTAAAAAGACTTACAATGCAGTAAAAAATATAAGTAAAATATTTGAATAGGCCTTTCAACAAAGATGATGTCTGAATGCCAAATAAGCACTTAAAATGATGCTCAAAAGTATTAGCCATCAAGGAAATACAAACTAAAATCACACTGAAATCCTACTACACACCCGCTAGAAGAGTTATTATCCAAAAGACTGACAATACCAGGCTTTGGTAAGGATGAAGAGAAACCGTAAATTCACATATTTGCTGGTAGGAATATAAAACTGCACAGCCACTTTGGAAAATAGTTTGGCAGGTTCTTAAAAGCTGAACATATACTTACTATTAACTCAATATTCTCACTCCTAAATATTTATCACAGAGAAATGAAAACACACATCTACACAAAGACTTGAAAGCAAATGTTCATAGCAGCATTATTCATAATAGCTCCAAACTCAAAATTATCCAATGTCCATCAACCAGCAAATGGATAAAAAAAATAAATTATACTCATACAATGAAAAATTATTTAGACTAGGAGAAAAAGTGTAAAATATATAACAAACTCCCAAAGCTGAAGTGGACTTACTGATAAGTGGTATCTCCATCAACCTGGTCTCTACCATTATAATGTCTGCACAGCCACCTGACTTGAAAATTGAGCAGCTTCCCAGAATCCCACGGAATAGAATGTTTCTGGGAACAGCTTTTTTCTTCAGTATTTCAGACCCACTTTGGTATTTTATTTTACCTCCAGAAGACACAGGATCACTTCTACATCTATGTTTATACATCTTTGAATCGTCCCGTGGTGCCTACCACAGCGCTGAATAAGTAGTTAAAAAAGAATGAATGTTAATAGGGACTCCTGGGTGGCTCAGTCAGTTAAGCATGTGCCTTTGGCTCAGGTCATGATCCCAGGGTCCTGGGATCGAGTCTTGTATGGGGCTCCTTGTTCAGTAGGGAGCCTGCTTCTCCCTTTGTCTGCCACACCCCCTGCTTGTGCGCTCTCTCTTTCTCTCTCTCTGACAAATAAATAAATAATTGTTTTTAAAAAATGACTGATATAAATTGGATATTCCCAAACGTAGAACAGATTTGGTTCATGGCCCCTGCTACTCTTGGGCTTAAGCTCTATGCCAAGAAGAGATGGTGAAGTCCTGGATTAATAACATTGCCCTCAAGTTCAAGGTAGTTATTTTGATTTTGTTAGACTGGAGATGAGATGTTACATACCTTGAGCCCCCTTGGGAAAAAAAAAGGATGGGAAGGAAATACCAAGAACCTGTCTCCTGGGAGTAAGTTCCCAAACCAATTACCTTGAGATAATTACCAAAAGAGAAATGAGAAAAACACTGTCAAATGAGGAAAGTATATATTTGAAGAAAAATGTAACAGACATTGTGCCTTCAGGGCAACTAGTTAATCTCCTACATGAGATATCAGGGTGATGACAAACTTTTTTCTTCAGAGGATCACCAGTGCTAAATGGAAACTGTCAATATGATGGCTGAAGAATTGGAGTCAGTGAGATACGTACAATTTATAAAAGTGAAAGGGAGTCCAACTCAAACAAGGGCTTCAACATTTCATTCACATGCCTAGGCTTTCATGCAAAAAGCCACATAAGAATTACACACAAGTGAATAAAATCGCAGGGTCTGGTAATAAGTACCCCCACTAATGTGAGACTGTTCATGAAACCTATACGAGCAGTTAGGGCCTCAGTGAAGGGCACACTGTTTAGAGAGCTGATCGACAGATGAAAGCTGACCTCAGTTAGGAGCCCTTGACCAGAAACTGTGCGTTTAGTCTTCAAAGACACAACCACACTCTTTTACTCTGAATGGTCTTGAAGTTCTTTGATTATTTCTTCTAAATAAACTCCTGGCCAATATAGTAATATTCCCCCTCAGTTGGGTAGATTCTATTTATTTACCCATCAATTAATGAAGTACAATTTCTCCATTACAAATCATGTTTATAAAGGTGCAGTAGTGTATTTCATAAACATTGAACCTCTTCATGTGTTGTTTCTTGAAGGTGTTTGAAATATTCAGAAGAATATGAAGTACTAAGCTAATACCTGATTAACTAGTTATGAACATTAAATACTTAAAAAAATTACAACTGTAAGAACCATATATATTTTAAAAAAAAAAAGAACCATATATATTGAATCTATAATCATGTTAAGATTTCCAAAGAGATTTGGTTACTTCAATTTAAAAAGCTTAGGATTTGACCTGTCAAATTTATGTAATATATAAACACTACAAGGGAATAATCTTTTGCACTTATTTTTTATGCAAAAATTATTAAATTTATGAATAAATATGTCCGTTGAATTTGAAGACTTTGAAAAGTAAACTTTAAATCGAATAGCCTATGGGGCGCCTGGGTGGCTCAGTGGGTTAAGCCGCTGCCTTCGGCTCAGGTCATGATCTCAGGGTCCTGGGATCGAGTCCTGCATCGGGCTCTCTGCTCGGCAGGGAGCCTGCTTCCCTCTCTCTCTCCCTCTCTCTGGCTGCCTCTCTGTCTACTTGTGATTTCTCTCTGTCAAATTAATAAATAAAAAAAAATCTTTAAAAAAAATAAAATAAAAAAATAAATCGAGTAGCCTAAAATCTGAGAAACAAACTGAGGATTTTAGAGGGGAGGGAGGGCGGGGTTTGGGTTAGTCTGGTGATGGGTATTAAGGAGGGCACATATTGCATGGAGCACTGGGTATTATACACAAAAAATGAATCATGAACCACCACATCAAAAACTAATGATGTACTGTATGGTGACCAACATAACATAATAAAAAATTTTAAAAACATTAAATAAAATTAAAAGTAATAACAGATATTCTTTTACATGATTAAAAGGCTTCCCAAAAGAGTAAAAGTTAATGGGAATTTGGCAAAGCCTACACCTCACAGACTCTCAGCTCCACAGTCCAGAAAGAGAACCAAGGGCACCACTCTTGAGCAGTTAAATGCCATATAGGCCATACCTGCAGCAATCCTAAACCAACCAAAGTTCTCAGAGATATCTCCAGCAAATTTCCATCATTTCTAGAAGAACTAAGACTGTCAAAGGAAGAGGAAGGTAAGGGGCATCAATCTGGAGCAAACATAACCTAGATGGTCTGGGATGGGGTGAGATTTCCACCTTACTTGAAAATCCAGAGAACCTCAAAATCTAGGGGCCAATAAGAATTTTAAAAAGCTTCCCAGGATCTCATGGCATAGAATGTTTCTACATCCCAGAATGTTTCTGGGAACAACTAAGAAGTTTATTCAACTCCCTCAAATATTCTCTTTTGCCTCTGGAACATTCAGAGTCACCCCTACACTTACTTTGCTGAGTGGGGCCTTGTAGAATGCTGACTACTGAGCAGCTCCCACAATATGTCCATTAAAGGAGGTGCAAGGTACTCTACCAGAGCTATGCTAAGTGACAGCGAGCAGAATTCCTAGAAAGCTACCCAAAAGCATGGAGGCAATAAGAATGGAATGCAGAGGGCCAACCTGCATTCTGGACCTAGCTGTGTTACCACATAGCTTGAGAAGCTTGAACAAAGCTTTTTCAAAGCCTTTTTTTTTTTTTTTTTTTGTGACCTGGCAAGTATCATATCTGTGAAATGAGCATGAACTTACTTTGGAACAGGTTTTGTTATAAAAAGCCACTGAAATAGCACTTTAAACACCCAGAAGAATACAAGCATAAATGCAGAGAATCAGGTTCTTTATTATAAAGTCTGAAGATGCTAGGACTGCTTTACAGCAATGGAAATGGTAAGCTGGCTCTGAAATATTACATGTATGTGTGGGAATCCATTTAACTAATAAGTAGGAATAGGATTCTATTCCTACTAACATACTTTCCAACCAAACTTCATCAAGACCAGAGAAGGGCAGCATAAACTAGATGAGGAGTTTAAAGGAAAAAAAAAAGTTCTACAGACTGAAGTTAATATCCTAAAAATTTGATTTTGTACCAACTCTGTGTCAGGTACTTAGCTCATTCAGTCCTTTCAATAATCCTAGCGGTAGAAATTATTATTCCCTTTTTAGTGGGGGAAAAACACTGAGGTTTGAACGCTGAAGCAATTTGCCTATTACCGGGAAAAAAATAACTAGCTCTAAGAACCTCAGTTTATATGGTACCTCCCACAGAAACTAAAGGCCATGACAATTCATCCCGAGAATCCTGAAGAGTACAGTTCCTGTGCTTATTTTACATTTCAACAGAGGCTGAAAGATGTAGCAAGTCTTCATGGAAATTTCAGTGATGGATCCTTGTTGTCAAATATCTAAATGGTCCTGTTTCTCTTCTTACACCCGGTGGTGAATGTTATGTGTTTGTCCTAGAGCTATCCAGATCTCCCACACCATTCTCCTCCCTTGAAATGAGCTCTAAGTTCAGATGAAAGGAAGCAGCCATCATTCTCGTGTCCACATGGGCATGCTAGAAGATTCCAAGTTTTAGCAGCAGCTAAAAGCAGGCCCTGGAAGTGCTCATTGCCTTCCTTCTCTCAGATGGGCAACTTTCATTCCCATCAAAATAGGAGGAGACAAAAAAATTCATCAGGAAGTGTATCGCAATTTCACAGACTGACAGATGGAGGCATGTAGCAATACATCTTTTATTACTTCCCTTGACACCTACAGATTGCATACTGAGTTCAACTGGGCTGATAGACACATTCTGCAGGTGTATTGTTGAGAGAAAAAATTTTGAACATTTTCTAGCTATCAAAGAAATAATGTACCTAGGTATGGGAAGAAATTTCCTGATAGTCCAAAGAATGTTTCTCTCTCCAAATACTCTCTAGTTATGTAACCCTAACACTGGCATTTTAATGCCTGGTAAATTTATTTTCAAACATGGATAGGCGAGCCTGCATTAGAGGTTTCACTTCTGCTGTGTTTATAAAACACAAGAATCTACAACTAAAGGACTGCAACTTTATTCACTAAAGCCCCAGGCTGCATAAGGGACTCTATTTTATGTCACACATAAATATATAGCTTGGGATGATTGAACTTGATTTTTCTCAATTTGATTTTCAAAGTTGAAAAACTGAAATTGTGCTGCATCCTTATAGCTGTTCTAGGTAGCAAATACCCACAGCTCTGAGAAGCTAGCGCTCCACTAGCCAGTAACACTGATGTCATACTGCATTGCTGAAAAAGCCTTCCCAGAAGCATTCATACCTGATAAGCATTTTGTGTGGATTAGAGTTACAGAAAAACAATAGAAAAAATCATTTTCTAGCTCAGTGTCAGATGCCAGAGGTATATTAGTGAATGAAAACAAAACTTCTCTAAGGAGTGTGGAATGTATTTAGTATTTCCACCAAATTATTATTCTGCCATCATCAGCAAGATGTGGAGACAGCAACAAACCTGATGACATTTTTTTTCTCATCTGATGACTAAAGTCCCCATTAGGGTGCTAGGCAGGATCCCCAACTCCCAGAGGACAGTTCTAGTATAGATGGATATCAAAAGTGAAGTGGGGGGTGCCTGGGTGGCTCAGTGGGTTAAGCCTCTGCCTTCCACTCAGGTCATGATCTCAGGGTCCTGGGATCGAGCCCCACAACGGGCTCTCTGCTCAGTAGGGAGCCTGCTTCTCCCTCTCTCTCTCTCTCTCTCTGACTGCCTCTCTGCCTACTTGTGATCTCTCTCTCTGTCAAATAAATAAATAAAATATTTAAAAAAGAAAACTGGAAGTGGGATGATTGCAGCAACTAAGGGCCTGAAAAATGGTGCTATGAGTATATTTACATTCTATTATATACAGGAGTAAGTATAATTTATATGTAAATAGATTTATAATATACTTAATTATACACTACATTATATCTTAAAACACAACATCAAATTCCCCATCTCAAACCAGTCTAGTTGACATACTACACTACAAAGGCATTTAATCATGCAGCTTTCCTCAATTTCAGAAAGAAACACAGAACCCAACCAATCCTTGATGATCTTTTAAATTTTAAAAGTTTGCCTTATAAAATCCAGGGAAAGCTAGATGACGACGAGGACAAAGTATATGGCTAATGGAGTAGATCCATAGTGTGCTACAAGCCAACGATACAATGTGGCTGCTTTATGGAAAAGGAAACTATACTCTGCCATAGAATCAGAGCTTCTCATCATGTGACAAGGTGAAGAAAAGAGTCTTTGGTGAAACATTATTCTGGGTAAGTCTCTAAAGGTGTTTTGGGATCAGTTTAATATTTGAATTGATAGACTGAGTAAAGCAGACTACCCTCCCTGTTTGAGTGGGCCTCATCCAATCAATTAAAGGCTGAACAGAACAAAAGACTGACCCTCCCCCCAAGGAAGGGGAATCCCCCTCTCTGACTGGCTTGGAGTTGGAACTTGGCTCTTCTGGGCTTTACACTTGAGATGAAACATCTGCTCTTCATGGATCTCACGCCTGCAGGCTCCCAGACTAAGACTACACCATCAGCTCTCCTGGGTTTTAGGCCTTTGGACTTGGATTTGAAACTAAACCATTGGCCCTCCTGGGTCTCAAGCTTGCCAATTGCAGGTCTTGGGGTCTCCCAGCCTCCGTAATCACATAATGTCCCGTATCATCAATATGTGCAATTTAAGAAACAGATGAACACAGGGGAAAGGAAGGAAAAATAAAATAATATAAAAAACAGAGAGGGAGGCAAACCATAAGAGGCTCTTAACCATAGGGAACAAACAGGGTTGCAAGAGGGGTTGGGTGGGGGATGGGGTAATTGGGTAATGGGCATTAAGGAGGCCACCTGATGTAATGAGAACTGGGTATTATATATAACTGATGAATCACTAAATTCTACCCCTGAAATTAATAATACACTATATGTTAAATAAATTGAATTTAAATAAAATTTTTTTAAAATTTCATATATATAACATACATACACACACAATCTTTATACATATAGCTTCTTTATATATACATAGTTTTAACACATTTATTATATTAAATACAAACACACAACCCTTATTTGTTCTGTTTCTCTGAAGAACCCTAACACAACGCTGGAAAAAACTCTTCCCTATAGAGTCACCAATGTAGTAAAGCTGGGGATATCTCATTCCTCGCCAAGATAACAAAGATGAATAGGCCACAGCAGCCATCAAATGGTGATACTATTAGAAAGTATGTGATATTTGGGGCGCCTGAGTGGCTCAGTCACTTATGCTTATTGGGTCTGCTTTCAGCTCAGGTCATGATCTCAGGGTCCTGGGATTGAGCCCAGCATCTGGCTCTCTGCTCAGCAGGGAGTCTGCTTCTCCTTCTCCCTCTGCCTGTCTCTCCACCTTCTTGTGATCTCTCTCTCTCTCTGTCAAATAAATAAACAAAATCTTTTAAAAAAACTTTAAAAAATAAAAGTGTATTTGGAAATAAAACATGATTGAAATATTCCTACTTCTATAATGCAAGTGATTGGAAGGGGTATGGCAGGGTATTAAGGGAGACAAAATCAGACGAAAGAGAAGACCTGCTCACAGATTATTACAATTTATTTTCTCCTGCAGAAATGATCATTCACACAAATCCAGGCACATGCATCTGCTGCCCCTCCCTCGAAGGCTCGAGTTGTGACCACACCCACACACATACACAACCTGCTGCTAAACCTCAAATCCTTTAACAAATGTGCCACATAATAGCTAATCAAGCTATAAAGAGTTTTCCTTCTTCATTCTTACTGACTTAAAAGCCAAGGTGCTCCTGAACAATTCTATGAATTTTAGGACCTGTGTTCTTCTTACAACGCCCACACATACTTAAAATCATCTTTGTATGGGGTTCACAGAGAGAGGAAACAGAAGGTGTCAAAGGAGAGATTTTTAGAATTTCAAAAAAACTTCCAGGATCACAGACATTCTTTTCCAATATACAAGCTAAAGACATTTTAGGAAAGCTTAAAACCAGCTGGGTATGGTAGAGACTTGTGAAGTGAAAGGGAATTTGGGATTCATTAAAAGACTACCATGGATAAAGACCTAACTATTTGCTCAGAAGTCTCCCATTCCACCCCACAATGCCCAGGAAAAACTCAACTCTGCCAGCTCAGTGGTCACCTGCACAAAAGAAGGCCAGCTCTTAATTAAGCATGCACCTGGGCAGGGCTGAAAGCCAAGGCCTGGTCTCTTGCATCCTTCTCTGCTTTTCTCGCCCTTGCACATCCCTCCTCCTACTTTCTTCCTGGGGTTAAGAAGAGGCTCCAGAGCCAGACTCTGGGTCTGAATACTCTTCCTGACACTGATTAGCTATGTGTGACCTTGGAGAAGTTATTTACCTCCTAATGCCTCAGTTTCCTCAGCAGCAAAATGTAAAAAATAGTAGTAACTAGCATGTGGGGTTGTGAGGATGAAATCAGTTCAAGCACAACAAACTCTTGATGAAGTACTGGCCCATGGTACATGTCCGTGTCAGCCTAACTAATCTTGTGGAGTCCATTTTTCTGGACCCAGCAGGTGGTAAGTTGATTTTGGTTCATTTATTGCATTTCTCACATGGTATAGAAAGTACCCATTTACCAGCCTGCCTCCCCTGAGACTGAGCAGGAATCACACGAATGTTCTCATTATCTTTCCCAGCACCTAGTGGTGGCGCACAGCAGGCTCTCAGTAACTGTGGATTGAGTACTTCAAGACACTAATTTTAGGGTGCCTAGGTCCTGGGTGGCCCAGTTGGTTAAGCATCTACACCTTCAGCTCAGGTCATGATCCCAGGGTCCTGGGATCAAGTCCCACATTGGGCTCCCCCTCCTCTGTGGGGAGCCTACTTCTGTCTCTTCCTCTGCCTGCCACTTGGCTTGCTTATGCTCTCTCTCTCTCTCCCTCTCCTCCCTCTGTGTCAAATAAATAAATAAAATCTTAAAAAAAAAAAAAAAAAAAGAACTAATTCTAACTAGGAGAGCATGTCACCTCGGCTGCTGATTATGGATGGCAATGGCAATGCAGTAAAGTGAAGCTCCAGGTAGAATTCTGCAATGAAACACAGTTCACCATTTGGCTATATAATCAAATCCTCAAATTTCTTTATTTGTCTAAATTCATTTGCTTTAAAAATCTTTCAAATAAGGTCACTTTGTTTACATACTTGTGCCTCTTAATGGCACTGAAAAGTAAGCATAACAAAGCTGACTGAATCAATGTTACTTTTGCCCCAGGAGAACAAAATTCAAGAAATATTTATGAGCAGTCTGCTACAGTTACATTTAATTATCAATTGCACATAACACATAATTATTAAAGAATCATTAAGAAATGTCCTTCCAAGTATAAACAAGAGCAAAGCATCAACAGACCCAAGATAAAGCAGAGGTTACAACAACATTTTTGAGGCCTGGCTCTCCCCAAATGCCATTTCTCTTAACTACAAAAGAGATAACAAGATGACCACTAGAATAACCCTGGTCTCAGGTAAGTGATTTGACCTTGGTTTCAAAAAACCTTCTGTGGAAAGTATTCTTCTTGTGAAACATCCTATTAAAAAGCAAGCCTGTGAGACACGTTCATTAGTTTCTCTAAGTCCCAAGGTGTTAATGGAGGGGACAGAAGAAGTAGACAGACAGACATGAATATGCACACACCTACTCCTCCTATACAGACCAGACCAGTTAAGATGATCAGTAAAAGTCACCATCTCTTTCCTGTGTGACTTTTGTTATTCCCATATGACACATGCACAGAGGTTTCTGTTGAATCACAGATATCACTGTTGGGTCAGATTAATAAAAGCCATATTTTCCAGTTAAGCATAAGGAAAAGGAGGTAATAAAAGAATTCAAATATGCTCATGCTCTGTAACAGAAAAGAATAGGTGAATTTGCATTTTATGTTTCCTGGACACATACACTTCTCATTTAATTAAAAGAATTTGGGAAGATGAGTCTAAGTTCATAGGACGCCTATGAAGAACACTGAGAACCTCCTAGAAAATAATACTTCTTTGCAGTGCCGAAAAGCACACCTGGATCAAATATTAAGTGAAATGAGTTACTCCAAAAGCCAAAAGCAGGACAGCTGAAAGGTACGGCTAGTTTAGTTATACAAAAATGAACTGGATATGGACATCAGGGAGGGTATGTGTGATGGTGAGTGCTGTGAAATGTGTAAGTCTGATGATTCACAGACCTGTACCCCTGGGGCAAATGTTAGTAAGTTAAACAGTTAATAAGTTAACTTATGTTAATAAGAAAAAAAAGAAAAGAAAAAAAAAATGAACTGGGGAGCAGGGACCCCAGAATTTACTCACCACTATATCCTCAGGGAATGTGTCTCTGCTGAAGGAGCCATCATCAAACACGACCTCATAGAAGGTCTGCGATGTCACAGCAATCACCCTGCAACTATAATAGCGGGTGTTCCGATGCTTTGTGATGACTGTCTGCCCCACAGAGATACCCTTCTCACCAGCCTTGGACTTCTAAAAGAGGTGGCACAGAAAAAAGGAGAGAAAAGAAACAGGAGAAAGATAAAAGGGAGGGACAGAAAATAAAATGTATATTTATTTAGGAAAAAAATTCACATGCTCATGATATATATTTTTAATTTCTGAACTTTTTATTGGGGAATAATTTCAAACTTAAAGGTTACAAGTATATGAGTAGTACACAAAGATACCTACATACTATTGACCCTTTACCCAGATTCATCTGTTATCTATCAATATTTTTAACATTTTGCCATTACTTTTTTGCACATTCTGTCTCTATTTTATATACATGTATATTTATATATTAAAAATTGTGTGTGTGTATATATATATATGTGTGTGTATATATATATATACACACACACACACACACACATATATATATATTCCGCCCAGAACAATTTAAGAATAAGCTACATATATCATGGGCTTTTACTCCTAAATACATCAGTTGTGTATTTTCTAAAAATTAGGATTTCCCTTTACATAACCACAGTATTGTTATAGTTACTAACTTCAGTGAATCTAACATGGATACAATACTTTAATCAACAATGTATGTTCTAATTTATCAACTGAGCCAATAATGATCTTCATGGTTTCTCCAACTCCCCCACCCCACACCTGCTCTCAAGTGCAAGGTCCAATCAAGTCAGGTACTGCACTTAGCTTCTGCTTCTCTTTAGCCCCTTCTAATCTGGAACATTTCCACAGCCATTCTTTGTCTTTGTGATCATGAGTGCTACTTCTGAAGAATACAACACTCCCTCTCCCTCCTTTTTTTAACTGAGCATTTGCCTGATGTTTCCTCATGATTAGATTCAAGTTCTACATTCCTGGTCAGAACACTATAAAGATAATGTCATATTTTTCTTAGGATATCACTTCTGGAGGCACATGTCTGTCTCTCTGCTCTCAACGGTGATCTTAATTTTGATCCTAAACTAACTGTAGTCCAATCTCTCCACATTACAATCACTGTTTTTTCCCTTACAACTAAGAAGCAATATGTGGGAGAAACTTTAATACCATGCAAATATCCTGTTCCTATATACATCTGCTTAGGTTTAGCATCCATTGATGAGCTGTGCCTGATCTCATCTTTACTGTGATGGTGGCGATATGCTGCATTCTGCTGCTCCGGCACTCCCTCCACATATACTAGCTGGCACTTAGTATCTGTTAAGTGGGAGTCTCCTACTCTCCCCACATCCTGCTTTTATGTGGGAGAGGAGAAGACAAGGTAGAAGCCTGTAGAAATGGCCTGGGGTCAGACTATGGGGGTGGGGTGGGGAAGGGAGAAGGGCAGTCCCTTTGCCATCCTAAGGAGTCAGGACATTATCCTATGGACCTAAGGAAGGCATGGAGAAGTTTAAATATAGAAGAAAAGTGATCCAGGTTTATATGGCTATAGGTGAAGAAGGTGAGTGGGGAGCTTATTACACCTGGCCAGGTGGGAGATGAAACCTTGGAGTAAGGAACTAAGGACAAATGCTCATGATTTGGATGGAGGGGCGACGCCCTCCCAACAAGCATGTTCCTACGGTCTCCTAGTTGTAGAGTGAGCTCTGACATCTAGTTTCTCACATGCCTAACAAAACAAAATCATTCCCCAGTGACTGCTGGGTTGTTTGGGGAATAATTAGGTATATAGCATCTAATAGTTATAGTCAGTTAGGTGTATAAACATCTCAATAAAAGACAACAGTAAGTAAGTGCACTATGTTTGAAGTAGAAAACATTTGTTTTGTTTATAAGTTTTCTTTTTAAGTTTTCTGTTTGTTTGTTTTAGTAATTTCTACCCCCAACATGGGGTTTGAAGTCATGACCCCAAGATCAAGAGTGGTATACTCTCCAACTAAGCCATCCAGGTACCCGTGAAGTAGAATTCATTAATAGCTAGGCCACAGTATGTTATATGTGCTGAAATAATTACCTAGTTTCCTATTTCATTTCTTCACCCAACCCCTTCAAATATATCTAACCTTTCAAAGTAAGAAAACAACTCAAATGTGATAATGAAATGTGAATAAAAGCACAGTCTGTAGTGATATAACTCCAAAATTGGGCCCATGACTGTTCTGTAAGACTGTACCATTTACTGCTAACTGTAGGAGGCAAAATTTACAACCTGTGTGACCATACATAGTGGCCCTAAGTGGCAATGGCAGCACTTTCTGCAGATGTTGTCCCTCTCTGTCAAACTGACTTAAAAACACTCATGCTCAGGACTGCAACTACTGGTATTTATTTCATTATGGTATTAGTTTCCTTATGCATATTTTATTAAAATTGGAATTAACCCTGTAAGGAAACAATGGTTTGGATTTGAATTCTAAGCTCTGCTACTTACTAGCTGTGTGATCTTGTGATCTTGAACCTTTATCAGCCTCAGTTTGTTCATCTGTAGAAGGGATAATACTTACATTAAAGTTTTGCTATAAAAACAGGATAAAGTACATCAACTACCTAGACTCATGGGCAACTGTTAACTGGTTTCATTTTTGTAAGTGGAGAACATACCTAGGACGCTAGCCCCTGGTTAATAAGCCACTCTTTTCTGCTGTCCCTCAGTAATTGGCATGTATGACTGCAGCACCCTGATTTCACATAACAAGGCTGAATCCAGCCCCAAACCATCACTGCCTTGCTCTTTACTTCATCTACTTCTGATTCTAAGTCTTGTCAAACATGGCCACAAAGCTATGGTCCTTAGGAAAGAAGGCATATGGAGGCCTCCTCCCCTAACCCCAATGCTCTGAAAGCCTGTGTTTGCAACTCCCTTAAAACCCTGCCCAAATTACAGTTTCATTGACTATTCCTCCTACAGCAGAGTAAAATCCATGCATCAGCACCAGGACTACATGCCTTTTTTTTTTTTTTTTCCTACAGTACCCACCACAGCATGAAAAATACTAATGCTGCTGGATGAACAAAAAATGAATAAATGAAAGAAAGAATAAATAATTTTTAAAAATGAACAAACTGTGAGAGTGGGTACAGATATATTTTCAAAATGGGAGAGGACTGATTCTAATTCATGGCCCAGAAAAGAGGAAAACAATGGGGAGTTATAGGAAGATGTTACTCTTTCTTGGGGTGGATAGGCATGTATGTGGGTTGAGGGGGGGGGAATAAAAAAGGTTTATGGTGAAATTCACAGGGTCTGGAAAGTGGAAGTGGTCAGTCAGGGAAAGAGAAACACAATACAGATTGATAGAGGAAAAGGCTGACTCTAGATTATAATCACCTTTTTCTTACATAGGACCTGAAATTTATGCAAACTAGCTGGCTGGGAAGATGGTCAACACACAAACTAAATGCCTTCATCTAAATAAAAATTTACCTGAGCTTTAGGCATGACATTTCATAGGAGTATTAAGGAAAACAGATTTTCCCCATAATGCTATTTTGATAGGCTTTCTGATTTATTTTTGCAGGGAAAATTTATTGACAAGCATACCCATAACTGATTATACATTCTCAAAAATATTTCCTGTCAGAAAAGTGCAAGAATTTATTGATGTTAACACTGTCATTTCTGATCAAAGAAGACAGACGTTATGCAAGAGGTTCCATCAGATTATAGAAATGGCTATGGTATTTTGAAGATTAGTACACAAGGTAATGCTGTGGAAGTTAAATTTCCTTTAACATGCACTAAGCAGAAATGAAGAGTGGTTTAAGGGAGAAAAAAAGCACAACTTCTTTTAAAGAAAGCTAGAGCCACTTTGAAATGCTGCGGATGGGGAAAAAATGTTAAGTAGGAAATGTTACAGATATTTCACCAAAGCATCAGAGAGTTTTGGGGGCACAATTACATAGGTAGAGTTACCAACACACATGCATATACCTGAGTTAATTAAATTCTCCCAGTAACACTGTGACATAGTTGTTATTTTCATTAAATAGATGAAGAAGCTGAGGTACACGTCAAGGACTTTTCCAACATCTCAGAGATGGTGAGAAGCTAACATGGGGCTCACAGGCAGGCACTCTTCTATCTTGAGTGCCCTGGTATCATCAACCATCAGAATAAACGTTGACAAAAATCAGAGGAGAAATAAAACCTACCAGGAAGTGGACCTAATGGAATTAACACACTTGCCTAAAGAAGTTACATTTTTCTTTTCCTTTCTTTTCTGATTTACTGAGTACTTCCTTTGTTCTACATACACACTGAGAAATTTCTCAGGTAAGAAATAATTTTATCTCCTCGGTATACTCAATTCAACTAGCAACTAGGATTTGGAGTCTATCTGGATATGAAAAATGTAGAATGTACAATTGCACATATAGTCCATTTTTCCATATGTACATGTAACACACATATACACACTGTGGTAAATTGCAAAAATACCAATAATCTTTACTCCTTCTTGTTTTTGCATCTACTGCAATGAAACCTTGAAGCTCCTTCTATCAAGAGCTGGACTCTATTTCCTCATCCCTCAAATCTGGGTTCGTCTTGCAACCTGTCCTACCTAGGCCAAAAGAATACAACAGAAGTATGCCAATACAATGCCTTTGCTCAAGAAGCCTTGCACCCTTCTGCTGTCATCTGAACAAACTCAATTATCCTACTGACAGATGAGAGATCACATGGACCAGAAGTCACATCTGGGGCCCTAGACATGAACCCAGATAGAAAATGGTAAGTAGTTCTACAGCTGACCATAGATGAATGAGGCAATCTGCTTGGAAGGAAAGAACCACCCAGCTGAGCACAGCCTAAATGTATGACCTACAGAATCACCAGCTACAGTATTCTCATTGTTCTAAGCCACTACAGTTTATTTGCTCTTTCTTGTACTTCTCTGTACTTTCTATTATGTGTTTATTTAATTATTATTGAAAACACTAAGTGTAATAAAATACAAGAGTCCTTGCAAGTTTCTAAATTCTTTAAACAACAGTCAGGTCTACTTAACTGATGTGCTCAAAAAAAGCTGATGGCAAATTATTTAATAAGAAAAGACAATGCTCTCATTTATCTTTCACTTAAATAAGATAAAAGAAGGACTTAAAATGTACACTTTGTAACGTGGAAGGACACATAAATTTAGTTAAAAAATTTCATCTGAGTTAACTTCTATTTCTTATATTTAGGCCAAATGTGGTATAAAAAAGGGCATCTTTATTTTGTTCTTAAAAAATCCTTACTGATTCCTAAGACATATTATTTCAGTAAAATGAACACATTTTGTTCTCAGGTTTTCTTAAAAAACCAAGAACAGCAACAAAATAAAAACAAAAACAAAACCCCTCAACAAATCTTTTTGGGACTCACTGCTATACCTATCTTTCCTATCATACTAAGTCACCTATAAGGGGCAGCACAAATAATAGGATCCAATTGTTTACATGTAGAAGAGTTTTCTCTCCACTATGTTGCTTTCAGGTGTGTGCTTAGAAAGGAAAGAGGCCCTTCTTACATAGCTCTCTAACTTTTCCAAGACTCTACTGATGTTGAAATAAATGGCCACACTTGGGGGAAAAAAAAAGACTGCTAACTATCAATGATCACAACCTGAATAAGGAGAAACAGATGTTCCTAATACCTGGATTGGCTCATTAAAGGCACACCAACATCCAATAGGCTAACTACAAAAAATTTAAAGAAAGAAAGAAATGAAAGAAAGAATAGGGGAAGGAAGGAACAAAACAGGATGAAAGAAATCACCATTACCTGACAAGTATACTATGGCCATAAATTCCAAGCCAAAGAGCCAAGAACCAGCTAGCAAGTGATGCAAAGAGGAAAAGTAATGCAAGGAGGGTCACAGAAAAAAGTGACACTTAAACAAGCAATTACTGAGTGCTCCTTACAAGTAAGACACCCTGCTAGGTGCTGAGGATTAAATAAAAGAATGAGAAAGTCCCTTCTCTCAAAAATTGGTAGGAAAGAGAGACATAGTTGACCAAAATGCAAAGTATTAAGAATGCCCAGTTGAAGGCATGAAGGGGCCCTTCACAGACTTCACTACAGGGAACTTCTGAGCCAGATTGGAGGGAGCCAGGAAGCACTCATGTACACATGTCAGGAAGGCAGTCTGAGTCCAGTGATTAATGCCATGAACTCCTACCATTGGCTACCTTGTGAGCCTGTGGGCACCTATTCAGAACGGTGGTTTTAAATGCATAAAACAAAACAATAAAAGAGTACAGAAGAAACTAATTGAAATAATACTAAAAAAACAAATTTGTGGTGCAATATCTTTGCCTCTTTAATAATGTATTAAATACTAATATCTAGTGGCAGGTCTAATAACTATTACTATCCTACTTTCAAAGCTGTGTAGAACATAAGCAATATTTTGAAATCTCTGTTACAATGGTAATGTGATTTCTACTGTGGACAGAGTTTCAGAAACTGCTAATACCACCACTGCCTCAAAAGTAACAGACTTGTTAAATTCTAGCTAGAGTTGATGGAATACAATTATAAATCTTTTCTCATCCTCTAACAGACAAATTTTCCTTGATATTAAAATATAAAAAAGATTTTATCACCTGGAATATTTAAAGGCACTAACAACCTTATAAAAAATTACAACAATATTATTTATAGAATGGTGCTTGTATATACTGAAGATAAAAGGGCACAGTGAAATGAAACTCAAAGGAAGCATCCCTGTGAAATTATGGAGGCATTATGGCTAATTCTGGGGTGACCTAAAGTGACACAAGAACCTAACTTTAGTACTGAGGTTGGAACGTGCACTGCATTCTCCAATATCATCTCTCCCCATTGGGTTTTTGAGAGTGGAGAGAAGTTAGTTCACATAAGACCTCTAAAGCAAAGGTTCAGGGAAGAGTCCTGTGTGGCAGAAGGAAGGAAGATTCCTATACTTTGCCAAGGTGGATCTTCTCTGATCAGACCCAGCAAAGTCTCAGCTGCAAATACACCTTGAAGAAGGGTCATCCACCATCTGACAAGATGAGTGATAGTCAGAAATGTCATCTTGGGAAAATCCCTTGTGGAGGCCAAGAAAAACAAGGCTGTACCCAACTCGAGTCTAGCCCTGAGATAAGTACAGCCAACTTGGCAAAGCAAAAGCTGACACCTTGTACCCCTTCTCCACCCACTCCCCTCCCCTCGGTAATATGTGTGACATTCCTCAGCCACCCCTGGCTGCCCTAAAAGAAAAACAAATAGTTAACTTGCAGAGATCACAATCCTACAAGACAGGAGTCTCCCTTGGTTTACAAATGTCCTAGAGATTTAATAATAGCACAATTTCCAGAGGGGAATAACTCAGTTCCCCAAGCCCTAATGTTGCCCTCCCCACCATAAAACTGAAGGAGGCTGAGACAGAAGGAAATGGAAATAAAGTTAAATTTCTTCCAAACCCAAATCTCACTAACAAGGGCACTTGATAGGAGAAGTGTGAAACTTTATCTCTAAACCTCCAAGATAGTGTCAGCAATCATTCCCAAGCATATGACCCACTGATATACATCTAAAGGGTCTCACGAGAAGATTTTTACTACTGGTAATGAATAACCTTTCTCCCAACAATAGCTAGCCCCTCAAGGTCCTGGAGACCTTGCTTCCAAATTTTCTTAGAGATTTACATCATCCCCTTTGTCCTCACCCACCGACGAGTCCACCCCTACTCTGCCTTTAAAAACTCTGACTGTATTCTGGTTCAGGGTCCAAGTCCCTACTCCACTGTGTTGGGTGTACTTGGGCCCAAGCTTAAGCATGTCACTTCAGGGCCCAAGTCCCTACTCTGCTGTGTTGGGTATACTTGGACCCAAGCTTAAGCTTGTCAAATAAACCCTCGTGTGATTGCATCGGTGCTTAGCTCCTTGGTGGTCTCTCAGACGCGAAAACTCGGGCATCACACCCTGACTGGGTTCTCCATCTATATAATAATGTTAAAAATAGTGTAAATCTGAATATAATCGTGTATGCAGAGCCAGCAAAGCTGGAGAAGTAACTTCTCCAATAAATAGGCCAAAATGGACATTCCCATTTCTCTCCAGAACTCTTTTACCTTCTCAATTTAATTATTTCTCCCTAATTCCTATGGTTTAATAACCCATGAGATATTATTATTGTATTTTTTAAAAACCATTTTATAAAAATCCCTACAGGGATCTGAGTAAATAAATTAATACACACTATTCTTCTTTTACCAAATTCATGCAGTAGAAGTCACTCATATAAATTTACCTTGTATAATGAAAGCTTTCTTTGTAAAATTACAGGCACTAGGAAAAAATCTTCTACCCAGAAAAACCCAAATCCCTCAGGCTTCATGAAGAAATAATTGCTCTATTGGCAGAAATGTACATGCATACTCAAAAAAATGTCACAAGTATTTAATTTTCTACATGTATGTTTGTTCACGTGTACTTTTATTTCTTGTGGGTATTTAAGTACAAATATATAATACAGTGGGAAATGGTGGTAAGCAGTTTTCCAGAAGATTTAAGGTCTTATTCACTTTAATGTCTATAGAAGATACTGAGAAAAAACTAATTCTTTTACATTTGAGTCATTAGCTCACATCAGAGGTCTTGTTTGGTAGGTAAGTGAAGAGGACTGGGACAGAAGAAACATCTCTAGATGCTCACTCTGTTAATGTAGGAAACTCTCAACAGGTCGGCATCACCTGCTTTTTATTCTGAATAGTAAACAACTTACTTCAAAAACAGCAAAGAGGAAAGTTCATATCAACTGGTGGAGTTGGAGGAGTATGAAGTCTCCCACTGTTAAGATGGAACTTGACACGAGCAACTCCTAAGTCACGTTCAAACTCATTAGTTGCTAGTGAACATGGGAGTCCCTGGATGCCTGCCCTAAGAAGCTCTACTTTGGGCTTTTACATTTCAGGGGCTCTTCAGGCTTCTTGGGTAGCAATAATGGAATGTGGAGAGAACTACAGGTACAACAAAATCTCAATCATTCACAGCAGGCTCTGTAGGTGTAGAAATTAACAAGCTGATTCTAAAATTTACATGAAAATGGAAAGAAACTAAAATACTCCAAGTAATCTTGGAGAAAAAAAAATGTTGGAGGAATTACAACTTGGAGGGAAGGAGAAGGAGAAATAATGGCTCAACTATAGGGTAATACAACTTAAAAATTACCTCAGAGGGGGCATTTTCAACAGAGAGAAGCAAGCATCTCTAAATGGTATTCTTCCCAAAAGGACTTCTAAATCTCAACTACAGTTGGGGAATGGGTTAAAAATAGCTAAAAATAGATGCCAAAAAAACAGTTCTTATCAAGGAAATCCAAAGTAAATCAGACTAATTAAATGGTTTTATAGTTTTCTGTGCCACCAAGAAGGAAACCCAGGTAAATAATGACACCATATAAACTAACCCAAGCCATAGTCTCCAGTTGGAAAAGTGACTACCAAAACAGTAATCTAAATGAAATGTCACATATGCTCTGACCCTGATGATCTGGTAAACCTCTCTGAAGTGCAATTTTATCATCTATAAAATGTGTACAATCATATACCAGGGAGGTTGTGACTGTGAGGACCAAATGAGATAATGTAGTTATGTATGAAAGGGCACAGTAAACTACAGAAGGCACTGTACAAATATTAGGTGTTACATTAAATTTTATTCACCTTATCTACTTTGATACACTGCTCCCAACAAAGGAGCATTGTCCCCCTGAATAGAAGAGAACATCATGGTGGGATAGGCAGTTGTGGTTCCATAAAGATACTGTAGTTATATGAGCATAAGTGAGGGGGAGGAAGAAAAAGAGGGGGGAGCAAGAAAGGAGGAGAGAAAAGAAGAGAAAGAAAGAAGGGGGGTGGAGGAGGGAAGAGAGAGAAAGACACAGCAAGTGAGAGAGTGAGAGACTGATCTAAAGTGAAGCTTCCTAGCCTTCTTTTGAAATTGCAGGAGAAATAGCCATAGGGACAATTGAAGAAAAGCTGGTCAAAAGTTTTCTATTGCCCATCACAACAGCAGAAGTGCAGAATCTGCCTAGCTACCCCACCAATATTAATCAAAGAGGACAAACCCACAAAATCCTTCCATTATTAATCAAGAAAATATCCATCTACCTCTCTATCTAGTGTTAATTAAATGCATCTATGTGCCTAACACCATGCTTGAAAGAGAAATGTGTGGGGTTTCTTTGGAGGCAGGAAGGGATGGCAAAAAAACTGAGAGGTTCCATAGAAGGAAGCTTTCCTTTCCAGTTTCATGACTGTAGCCCTCATGTTCTCTTAAATATCACCTAAAGTTAATCTCTGTGGTCCCCACAGCCTTGGCAAAAGCTACTTCTCAGTATCCGGTAAGGGCACCAGTCTATTCCAAACACATGACAGATATATATAATAACAGATATGAAGGTAAAATTAGAAAATATTGAATACAAGGGTTTGGAAATTTTGTATTTTCTTCTAATTCCTGAGAAATATATGAGGAAAGGAGGGACAAACTTAACCAAAAGCCTTATCTAGTACTCAAGGAGGGACAAACAAAATGGAAGGTAACTGATTGTAACTGATTACGATATCTAATGCCCACAAAAAAAGAGCATTTCATTCCTTTGCCTCCTGCCCCATTCAAAGGATTGTGAACGCCCGATCAACTCAGTAACAGCTCAGAGAAAAATTAAAATAATGCTTTATTTAAAAATGTCGAAAGAGTAATTTCTTACATTTCTTCAGATACTGCCCTCTAAAATTTCACAGATCCACTACACATGGTGGGGGATAAAAAGAGAGAACCCATGATATCTCACAAAGAAAACAAGCCAATTTCAGATAAAGAATGGTCAAGGAGGGGGTGTGCCTCAGTGGGTTGAGCATCTCACGCTTAGTTTCAGGTCAGGTTGTAATCTCTGGGTTGAGATCAAGCCCCACTTTTGGGCTCTGTGCTCAGTGCAGAGTCTGCATGGGACTCACCCTCTCTTTCCCTCCCCAGTTACTTGCGCAAGCACATGCTCTCCCCCTCTCTCAACTAATAAAGTAAATCTTAAAAAAAAAAAAAAAAAAAAAAAAAGGAAATAAAAGAAATGGTCAAGAAACCACCTAATTTTGCCCAGAAAGAAAAGAAGTGCTGATTTGCAGCTGTGAAATCATCAGACCCCAAGATGGCTACCAACATCCTGTGGAAAAGGACAAAGAAGCTGGATAACCTCAGGCTGACTGGCTTCCTTCCAAGAGACCTCACAAGGGCTTTTTAGTTAATCCAGGGTTTTATATATCATGTTTGTTCAAAGTGGACATGTAATGTTGACCTAGAGAGTAGATTTTTAGATAGAAATGTTGGAACTCTTTTAATTGCCATTTCTATTGTTCATAGTAAATAGTCTTAAAAAGTTACATTTTCATTACATTTTGTCAGTATCTATGGATTTCATTACGACTATGACATCTAATTGCTGTTTTCTACATGAAGGAATAGAGAAACTCTGTCTCTTATGCTTTACAAGATGCGGGAATGTCAAATAACCCTTTCCTGTTGTCTGTCTGTTGACAGATTCCATTTTTATTTCTCCACCTCATCCGTGGTGCTTCACTCTAATGTCAATGTTAAAATATGGGATTAGTGTCACTACTTAATTTTCTTAACAAGCTATCAGACAATAATGCATGCTTCAATTATTTTCTTTTTAAAAAACAATTATAACTTGTTGAAAAGCTTAACATTTTCTGGGTACTGAGATATATTAATTCTGTGAAAATGTGAGCAAGCATTTTACATGGAAACACATCTTACCTATACTGAAAAATGAAACGAGGTAAGTGGTTCTTGGAAAGACTTGATTTCCTCAGTATGTGTAGTCCCTGAAGTTGGCAAATATCAACTGTGCCATGTAAACATTCCTTCATGCAGTACAAGTGTGATGGGAATAACAGAGCCAAGGAGGAAACAAACAATGACAAGTTTCTCCTGGGGATTCTGCTGAGTCTGCTTTTTTTTTTTTTTTTTTTAAGATTTTATTTATTTATTTGACAGAGATCACAAGTAGGCAGAGAGGCAGGCAGAGAGAGAGAGAGAGAGAGAGAGAGAGAGAGGGAAGCAGGCTCCCTGCGGAGCAGAGAGCCCGATGCGGGGCTCGATCCCAGGACCCTGAGATCATGACCCGAGCCGAAGGCAGCAGCCCAACCCACTGAGCCACCCAGGCGCCCCGCTGAGTCTGCTTTTGTGATAAAAACCAAACACCTGCACCAAGATGCATCTCTTTCTTGATTTTTTTTTTAAATAAAATAAGGATTCATTTGTAGTTTTACAAGGCCAGAATAAAAAGTTCAGCAATACATTCTTTTCTGTGAAGCCACACATTATCACACATTTTGAGAGAGATGAATATAACCAAGGCGTCAGATAAGAGATCTCCTACTAATCAAGACTCTATAGAGGGTAACTATTAACACTCACCTTAAAAACACGTTAGGCCTCAGCCCCCCACATGGCTTCCAAATTATTTCAGGGGCTCCTCCGACCCTCAGGAGTAAGTATTGCCTATTTGCAAAATAAATAAGGTGTCCCACAAGATATATGTTCTAACATTTTTTCTTTGCATTTGGATATTTCCAGTAAATACATTTGAGATGCTGTTCTTTTATCCAACCAGATTAAAGGATCAGAAATTTAAAGGATCAGAAAGTCTGGAGAAAGGCTACTCTAGGGGAGGAGATATTTTTCTGAACCCCCTGGGACCTGACTCTGCTTTCTACTCCTGGATGATGATGGGGTTTGCTGACCCTATAACTGATTCAAGAGCTGACTGCTTGCAAGAATTTCCTTAAATGGAAGGGCCCAGACTCTCAAAAGTAAATTTTTTTCTAGAATGGACATGTAAATCCTTAATACAGAGCAACTGTATGGTCACAAAATATGACCTTTATTCAGACCCAACAGCAGCCAACTCCATGCAGACACTGCCACAACTCTGTAGCCCCTCATAGGGAACAAGGTAAAAGAGAAGAACCACTGGCATTCAGCCTCTGCTCTGACTACATGGTCTCCCTATTCTGATCAGTTTCTGTATCCCTGCTGATTAAAACTTGAATAGGCAATGGAGGCATCTGTTCTCTCTTCCCACAGATTAAAAATCCCTTGGAGCACTTCAGTTAGTATCAGAAATGTATCTAAAACACCTGCAGATGATGCTTGAACTGCGGCTGGTGCAAAGACCCTTCCCAAGTGGCCAGACTTGGAAAAAGATCTGGAAAAGGGGGAAGGACAGATGAGTAAGCTGAAGATGGCTCAATTTGAGGCACAAGAGCCTCTGGCCCAGAATCTATGAGGTCCTGTGGGAAGCTTCTGGGGATAGTATCAGTGGAACCTCTCCTCTATGCCCCACAGCCAGGGCCAGTGACTCAATAGCAGGGCTGTCCTACCTTCTGCTGTGGGTCCACTCAAGCCCTTTTTCTCCTGACAAAAAGCATGGCAGAGAGAAGCTCTACACTCTCTGATCCCCACCTTTCCTGTGGAAATGGCTACAGAAGTAGAAGGAGGACGCTAAATGTGGGGTATTGAATAGAGGGCAGAGAAGTATGAAATAGGACATATTTTGTTTTCTTTATAAAATTAAGAAAAATGATGTCTTCATTGGTTTTACCTGATAAAGTGAACAAGAGGACAATTCCTTCCAAAAGTAAATATTCTAAAATGTCTGTTCTAAATATTTCTTCTCCCAGGCAAACCTGGTGTTAACTTTCTCACTGGGATACATGGATTGAGATCTCAACTAAACATTTCTATTGATGAAAGGGTAAGGGGTTTCTCTTATTTACTATATGTTTGATTGAGGAAGACTGATCAGACTCAGGCCTGAATCACTGTAGTATTTTTTTAATCCTTGTTAAGAATTTTTTACTCCAGATCTTTTCTTGGGTTAGAATTCTGGTTTTCAATCTCAGTGCAAAGTCAGCAGGGCATATAGAAAATAACTTATGTAGAATAAAAAACCATATACAAACACCAGATAATTGTCCATAAGTCTGAGAAGAGTATGTCGGTCATAGCAAATGTAACTGAACAGAGAGGGAGTTAGCAATATCTAAACTCTAGTAAGAAAAACAACATCCACCAAAACAAACCTACTGCCAACAAAACACAAAGACACCCAGATCTGGGAGACAGGAAGAGATCATTCAGATCATTGTTAGATGAGTGTTAGCTAAATTCTGGTTCTCTTCTATAAAAGATTGGGAGAGAAACTAAAAGTGGACAGAGTTGAGCTACAGAACTGAGGCTCCCAGACTAAAGGAGCGAAAATAAAAAGGAAAAAGAAAGGATGGATTCAATCCATTGCTGAGTTTGATATGTCAACCCTGTTGGAGCCAAGGCAAACTCACTGGCATTAGAAGGGCACACTTAGAGCAGACAAAACTCATAGCTATAACCTCCTCTGTGAATTCTACCTGATTGCCTTTAATAGAGTTAGCAGCTTCCTTCTTTCAGTTCCCAGAACATCCTTATCTTTATTTAGCCCTATCTTTTATTGTCATAGAGCATAGTAGCTAAGAGCCTGGGCACTGAATCGGGTTGCCTAGTTTTGACTATTCTTCCCTTTACTACCTATGTAATATATAAAGTTATAATTTAAGTACCCCTTGCCTCAGTTTCCTCAACTGTAAAGAGGGGTTAATAGTAGTACCTACTACAAATGGTACCGTAAAGATTAAATGACATAATACTTGTAAAGTCTTTAGAACACAACTCATGTTGAATAAATGTGTATCATTATTTTTTCAAAAAAGTTACATCTGTGTACAAAAAGGTGTGTGAATGAGGGCACGTCATGGGGAATGTTTATTAGGCTAAGTTTAAAAAAAAATTGTGTTTTTATTTCCAGGGCACTCCATGATCCCTGTATATTGAATTGAACAGTTTCAAAGCAATCTAACTGAAGTTCTCCATAACTAACCTTTGTACCTAGATTATCTTTTATGAGTTGACTAGATAAATGTTAAGATAAGAAAAGAGAGGCAGGCAGTATGCATGGCCAACCTATTATCAAACAGTTTATCTCCAATACCAAAAGTCTTTAAAAAGTGGTCTTATTTTCCTTGGGCTCTGTTCATTTAAATATCTTGGAATGGGGTCATAGTTTATGAGGTTTCTACCCTAATCCCATCCTTTCTTCGAAAAAGTTTAAAACATTTTCAAGTTTGGGAACCATTCATTATCCTGACCTTCTGAGAGTCAGAAGGTCACCCTCCAGAGAGTAACAGGCCCATAAGAAATTAAAAGAATTTTAGACAAAACATCAAAATTTTATATATTTCTAATATCCTAAAAATGATGGTATTGATGGTATCATAATATTTAGTGCCCTATATTTTCATTGCTTTACTGTTCCTTAAAGGAAGATAAAGATTGTTTTTGTTTCTTTTTAGAAGAGAGGTGCTTAGGTGATGATTGAAAGTGGGCTATTCTAGACGGATAAACATTGAAACCAATCCCATGACACTTGATCCAGTGGTTCAAACTAAAAAAGAAAACAAAGATCCCTAAAATTTTTATCAGCAACATAATATAAACATGTGTGGTATGACAACCTATGTTGAGACATAAAAAGACCAGATAATGGTAACAGGAGGAAGTATATTAATAAGCCCTTAGTATATAAATTAGAACAGTATATAAATAAACTTATTAAAGGCAGAAAAAAATTGGACATATCAACATAAACTCTTGATCATTTGAAAAATAATTATTTTCCTGCTCTGTCACTAATGTGGCCCCCTGGCCAAAGCAGCTGGTGTTCACATGAAACAAAAACAAAAAACACCCTTCATTTCTAATAGAGAGCAACTTTAAAAAAGAACATGGGATCCTTGATGGGTAGCTGATTCCATCTTCGAAACAAGGAAATCAAGATGATTTTGCCATTTCTTATTGAAATAAACAACAACAGTTTCAAAGATGTCTGCTAGTGGTTTTAAATTAGGAAAATAAAGTCACCTTGAAGAAGCTCAAAATGGTCAAAGTGTGACAGAAGCATCAAGAAGAAAATTACAGTCAATTGATACCCACTGAATCTACAAAAGCTATAAGCCAAAATGATGCTCAAAAGGGTCAAATAATATAAAGCACAGTCAAGCAAAGTCCTACCTACTGATGCGAACTAAATAAATCGTGCCTGATTACAAAAATATAATCCTATGGCCACCCATCAAGGGCCTGAGGGGCACCAGATGGTAAAATGCAACATATGGTGAAATGTAATTCTGGTCTTCAACCCAAAATTCCTATTGGAACTAAATGGATTAAAAATCATAAACCAGAGTCAGGGATAGACTCCAGGAAAACAGATTTCTAGAACTGTATAACACTGAAGGGAGATATTACTTAGGTACCCATCTGGGAACTGAGTTGATCCTCTTCTTCTAGTAGAATATGTGGTCTTCTTGACCTTGATGCTGGCTTAAAAATAGGACTCCTACATGTCTATAAACATTTTACTAAATGAAAGACATGGATAATCAGTTTTCCTGAGTGAGTCCCAAGTATAAACACGTGTGGGACAGCGATATATCTTTTGTTTCAGATCTGACAGCACCTTACACACAGGCAACTGCATATGCGCATTAGGGAGAGAGAGCCTAGGGAAACTTTGTTAGGATAGGTTGAATATACTTCCTCCCTCTCTAGTTAAACCATTTCTTCTACATTTCTATATCCTTAGCTAATTAAATGGAAATTTATAGTGGGAGTATTTGTTGGGTCTCTCCCTATCCATCCACAATCAACCTGAAATACTGCAGATTCATTGTAATTAATGAATTCATATAAATGTGTTTCCAATTTCTCGAAGGTTTTTTTGTCATTATGTGTTTTTTTCCAAAAACTGATACTTGAAGTATAATATGCTATACAGTATTCCCCTGTGACTAAGAACTATTCTAGGGTTTACAGTTTAGGAGCTTTGATCATCCATTGTTCCACATGTAGGTAAAGTGAGAATTATTTTTATATACCAAGGGAAGATTTTTTTTTTTTTAGGTTAGTTTCGACAGATATTTATTTTCACCCTGGTACCACCAAAGTTTAGTTATAGAGGAACAGATTAACCAGATGTGCCATCTCACTCTGAGCCCTTCACCAGATCCTGCACAAGGTGGGTCCCTGTCCTGAGCCACACATAGTGATGACACAGAAGGAGTTGTATTGAAGCTTGTCTGGGGAGCTGGCCTGGAGACCAGGCTGAGAAAACAAAAGTAAGTGCCAAACAAAGTCTCAAGTTCTAGTACAAGGATGAGTGCCCAAATAAGACAGGGAGGATTGCTAGAAGGGTAGAACAACAAAAACAAGAGGACCTTCCAGAGTAGGTGGTGCTAATAAAGAAGCCAATATAACCACTGCCTTCCATTATCCACATCAATAACACTGCCTTGAAATAAAGGGCACATTTGAAATATCTGATACAACTTTGACATAAAGATGCTCAAAAAATACAAGTTCTTTTTCTTTTCCACTAATCCCATTCATTAGCATTAGAAAATTATTGTAACAAATTTATACCAAGCAGCTTCTATGGATGGCTAAGTGCTAGTCGAAGAGAGAAAATATTAATTAATCCTAGCTTAAAAATCTAACTAAAATAATGACCCAGCTTAAAAAATATAGGTAAAATAATATTGAATAGAATAATACACAAAAGAGTAGGAAAAAATTTGTCCACTAAGGTGTTTTCTCTATAAAAGTTCTTCTTTTTTTTAATAGGTGACTGTCTCTATGTTAGTAGCCAAAACTTAGAAAATTATGAAAGAAATTTCTCAAATGTCACATTTTTCAAGAGGGGAAGGCACTGAGATAAAAATGATGTACCTCATATGAGATACTTTATTAAAAAGGGCTTTGTTCATTGCAATGAATGAATGCATAAAGTGCAAGTGATTTCAGTGTTCCAACACTGAGTATATTGAATATTCTAATCAAATATGAAGGTTTGTTGATATAATTTGCCCCCCCAAAAAAGATCTGTGCATGCATCTTCTCACCTCCATTGTCCTCTATTAGTCAGGTGTCTCTTCCATTGGACACCCCCTAGTTTACTCAGGTGTGAAGACACAGACCTTGTGGTAGCTTTAAGGAGGTATATAATTTATGAGTAGCTCATTATTTGTTCCCAATTTCAAAATCATTTTACTATATATTGTGTTCTTTAGTTTTTCCCTTTCCTACAAACATCTGTGCAATATCGACATAAGTGGTTAGGAATACATCCAATGGAACCTTCCAAAATAGAGCCAGGAAAGAGGTCACACTGAATAATGGCAAAGGGTAGGTGGTCAAGTACCACAACAGTATAACATAAACACACGTGCACACATACATATGCACACACAAATGAAATCTTACACGTGAAAGATAGCAGATGCCAGTTAAAAAGTATGCTTGACAAAAACACTGAAAAATACATATAAAAATTTAGATTAAAATAACAGGGATTAGCTGTGCACTTTTGTAACATATTAGTATCCTTAAGACTTTGGAAGCTACTCATTTTTTCAAATACGACTTTTTTTTTTTTTTAAAGATCTATTTATTTATTTCCTTTTTTTATTTTTTATTTTATATTTTTTTATTTTTTATAAACATATATTTTTATCCCCAGAGGTACAGGTCTGTGAATCACCAGGTTTACACACTTCACAGCACTCACCAAAGCACATACCCTCCCCAATGTCCAAAATCCCACCCCCTTCTCCCCAACCCCCTCCCCCCAGCAACCCTCAGTTTGTTTTGTGAGATTAAGAGTCACTTATGGTTTGTCTCCCTCCCAATCCCATCTTGTTTCATTTATTCTTCTCCTACCCACTTAAGCCCCCATGTTGCATCACCACTTCCTCATATCAGGGAGATCATATGATAGTTGTCTTTCTCTGCTTGACTTATTTCGCTAAGCATGATACGCTCTAGTTCCATCCATGTTGTCGCAAATGGCAAGATTTCATTGCTTTTGATGGCTGCATAGTATTCCATTGTGTATATATACCACATCTTCTTGATCCATTCATCTGTTGATGGACATCTAGGTTCTTTCCATAGTTTGGCTATTGTGGACATTGCTGCTATAAACATTCGGGTGCACGTGCCCCTTTGGATCACTACGTTTGTATCTTTAGGGTAAATACCCAATAGTGCAATTGCTGGGTCATAGGGCAGTTCTATTTTCAACATTTTAAGGAACCGCCATGCTGTTTTCCAGAGTGGCTGCACCAGCTTGCATTCCCACCAACAGTGTAGGAGGGTTCCCCTTTCTCCACATCCTCGCCAGCATCTGTCATTTCCTGACTTGATGATTTTAGCCATTCTGACTGGTGTGAGGTGATATCTCATTGTGGTTTTGATTTGTATTTCCCTGATGCTGAGTGATATGGAGCACTTTTTCATGTGTCTGTTGGCCATCTGGATGTCTTCTTTACAGAAATGTCTGTTCATGTCCTCTGCCCATTTCTTGATTGGATTATTTGTTCTTTGGGTGTTGAGTTTGCTAAGTTCTTTATAGATTCTGGACACTAGTCCTTTATCTGATATGTCGTTTGCAAATATCTTCTCCCATTCTGTCAGTTGTCTTTTGATTTTGTTAACTGTTTCCTTTGCTGTGCAAAAGCTTTTGATCTTGATGAAATCCCAATAGTTCATTTTTGCCCTTGCTTCCCTTGCCTTTAGCGATGTTCCTAGGAAGATGTTGCTGCGGCTGAGGTCGAAGAGGTTGCTGCCTGTGTTCTCCTCAAGGATTTTGATGGATTCCTTTCGCACATTGAGGTCCTTCATCCATTTTGAGTCTATTTTCGTGTGTGGTGTAAGGAAATGGTCCAATTTCATTTTTCTGCATGTGGCTGTCCAATTTTCCCAGCCCCATTTATTGAAGATGCTGTCTTTTTTCCATTGGACATTCTTTCCTGCTTTGTCGAAGATTAGTTGACTGTAGAGTTGAGGGTCTATTTCTGGGCTCTTTATTCTGTTCCATTGATCTATGTGTCTGTTTTTATGTCAGTACCATGCTGTCTTGATAATGACAGCTTTGTAATAGAGCTTGAAGTCCGGAATTGTGATGCCACCAACGTTGGCTTTCTTTTTTAATATCCCTTTGGCTATCCGAGGTCTTTTCTGGTTCCATATAAATTTTAGAATTATTTGTTCCATTTCTTGGAAAAAGATGGATGGTACTTTGATAGGAATTGCATTAAATGTGTAGATTGCTTTAGGTAGCATAGACATTTTCACAATATTTATTCTTCCAATCCAGGAGCATGGAACATTTTTCCATTTCTTTGTGTCTTCCTCAATTTCTTTCATGAGTACTTTATAGTTTTCTGAGTATAGATTCTGTGCCTCTTTGGTTAGGTTTATTCCTAGGTATCTTATGGTTTTGGGTGCAATTGTAAATGGGATTGACTCCTTAATTTCTCTTTCTTCTGTCTTGCTGTTGGTGTAGAGAAATGCAACTGATTTCTGTGCATTGATTTTATATCCTGACACTTTACTGAATTCCTGTATAAGTTCTAGCAGTTTTGGAGTGGAGTCTTTTGGGTTTTCCACATATAGTATCATATCATCTGCGAAGAGTGATAATTTGACTTCTTCTTTGCCGATTTGGATGCCTTTAATTTCCTTTTGTTGTCTGATTGCTGAGGCTAGGACCTCTAGTACTATGTTGAATAGCAGTGGTGATAATGGACATCCCTGCCGTGTTCCTGACCTTAGCGGAAAAGCTTTCAGTTTTTCTCCATTGAGAATGATATTTGCGGTGGGTTTTTCATAGATGGCTTTGATGATATTGAGGTATGTGCCCTCTATCCCTACACTTTGAAGAGTTTTGATCAGGAAGGGATGCTGTACTTTGTCAAATGCTTTTTCAGCATCTATTGAGAGTATCATATGGTTCTTGTTTTTTCTTTTATTGATGTGTTGTATCACATTGACTGATTTGTGGATGTTGAACCAACCTTGCAGCCCTGGAATAAATCCCACTTGGTCGTGGTGAATAATCCTTTTAATGTACTGTTGAATCCTATTGGCTAGTATTTTGTTGAGTATCTTCGCATCTGTGTTCATCAAGGATATTGGTCTATAGCTCTCTTTTTTGATGGGATCCTTGTCTGGTTTTGGGATCAAGGTGATGCTGGCCTCATAAAATGAGTTTGGAAGTTTTCCTTCCATTTCTATTTTTTGGAACAGTTTCAGGAGAATAGGAATTAGTTGTTCTTTAAATGTTTGGTAGAATTCCCCCGGGAAGCCGTCTGGCCCTGGGCTTTTGTTTGTTTGGAGATTTTTAATGACTGTTTCAATCTCCTTACTGGTTATGGGTCTGTTCAGGCTTTCTATTTCTTCCTGGTTCAGTTGTGGTAGTTTATATGTTTCTAGGAATGCATCCATTTCTTCCAGATTGTCAAATTTATTGGCGTAGAGTTGCTCATAGTATGTTCTTATAATAGTTTGTATTTCTTTGGTGTTAGTTGTGATCTCTCCTCTTTCGTTCATGATTTTATTTATTTGGGTCCTTTCTCTTTTCTTTTTGATAAGTCGGGCCAGGGGTTTATCAATTTTATTAATTCTTTCAAAGAACCAGCTCCTAGTTTCGTTGATTTGTTCTATGGTTTTTTTGGTTTCTATTTCATTGATTTCTGCTCTGATCTTTATGATTTCTCTTCTCCTGCTGGGCTTAGGGTTTCTTTCTTGTTCTTTCTCCAACTCCTTTAGGTGTAGGGTTAGGTTGTGTACCTGAGACCTTTCTTGTTTCTTGAGAAAGGCTTGAACCGCTATATATTTTCCTCTCAGGACTGCCTTTGTTGTGTCCCACAGATTTTGAACCGTTGTATTTTCATTATCATTTGTTTCCATGATTTTTTTCAATTCTTCTTTAATTTCCCGGTTGACCCATTCATTCTTTAAAAGGATGATTTTTAGTCTCCATGTATTTGGGTTCCTTTCAAACTTCCTTTTGTGGTTGAGTTCTAGCTTTAGAGCATTGTGGTCTGAAAATATGCAGGGAATGATCCCAATCTTTTGATACCGGTTGAGTCCTGATTTAGGACCAAGGATGTGATCTATTCTGGAGAATGTTCCATGTGCACTAGAGAAGAATGTGTATTCTGTTGCTTTGGGATAAAATGTTCTGAATATATCTGTGATGTCCATCTGGTCCAGTGTGTCGTTTAAGGCCTTTATTTCCTTGCTGATCTTTTGCTTGGATGATCTGTCCATTTCAGTGAGGGGAATGTAAAGTCCCCTACTATTATTGTATTATTGTTGATGTGTTTCTTTGATTTTGTTATTAATTGGTTTATATAGTTGGCTGCTCCCACGCTGGGGGCATAGATATTTAAAAGTGTTAGATCTTCTTGTTGGACAGACCCTTTGAGTATGATATAGTGTCCTTCCTCATCTCTTATTATAGTCTTTGGCTTAAAATCTAATTGATCTGATATAAGGATTGCCACTCCTGCTTTCTTCTGATGTCCATTAGCATGGTAAATTCTTTTCCACCCCCTCACTTTAAATCTGGAGGTGTCTTCGGGCTTAAAATGAGTTTCTTGGAGGCAACATATAGATGGGTTTTGTTTTTTTATCCATTCTGATACCCTGTGTCTTTTGATTGGGGCATTTAGCCCATTCACATTCAGGGTAACTATTGAGAGATATGAATTTAGTGCCATTGTATTGCCTGTAAGGTGACTGTTACTGTATATGGTCTCTGTTCCTTTCTGATCTACCACTTGTAGGCTCTCTCTTTGCTTAGAGGACCCCTTTCAATATTTCCTGTAGAGCTGGTTTGGTGTTTGCAAATTCTTTCAGTTTTTGTTTGTCCTGGAAGCTTTTAATCTCTCCTTCTATTTTCAATGATAGCCTAGCTTTCAGGATTTTCTCTTTGTCACTGAGACTTGTAAGTTTTACTATTAGGTGACGGTGTGTGGGCCTATTCTTATTGATTTTGAGGGGCGTTCTCTGAACCTCCTGAATTTTGATGCTTGTTCCCTTTGCCATATTGGGGAAATTCTCCCTAATAATTCTCTCCAGTATACCTTCTGCTCCCCTCTCTCTTTCTTCTTCTTCTGGAATCCCAATTATTCTAATGTTGTTTCATCTTGTGGTGTCACTTATCTCTCGAATTCTCCCCTCGTGGTCCAGTAGCTGTTTGTCCCTCTTTTGCTCAGCTTCTTTATTCTCTGTCATTTGGTCTTCTGTCACTAATTCTTTCCTCTGCCTCATTTATCCTAGCAGTGAGAGCCTCCATTTTTGATTGCACCTCATTAATAGCTTTTTTGATTTCAACTTGGTTAGATTTTAGTTCTTTTATTTCTCCAGAAAGGGCTTTTATATCTCTCGAGAGGGTTTCTCTAATATCTTCCATGCCTTTTTCGAGCCCGGCTAGAACCTTGAGAATTGTCATTCTGAACTCTAGATCTGACATATTACCAATGTCTGTATTGATTAGGTCCCTAGCTTTCGGTACTCCCTCTTGTTTTTTTTTTGTGTTGAATTTTTCCGCCTTGTCATTTTGTCCAGATAAGAGTATATGAAGGAGCAAGTAAAATACTAAAAGGGTGGCAACAACCCCAGGAAAATATGCTTTAACCAAATTAGAAGAGATCCCAAATCGTGAGGGGGGAGAAAGGGGATAAAAAGAGGTTCATAAAGGAAGAAAGAAAAAAAAAAAGAAAAAAGGAAAAAAAAAAGAAAAGAATAAGAAAAAAAGTAAAACAAATAAGAAAAATATAAAAAAGAAAAAATATATATATTAGACAAACTGGTTATAAAACGTTAAAAAAGAAAAAGGTAAAAGTTAAAAAAAAAATTTTACCAGAAGGCGAGAAAAAAAACAAAAAATGAAAAAGAAAAAAATTAAATTAACTGCAAGACTAAAAAAAATCACAGGGAAAAAGCCATGAGTTCCATGCTTTGCTTTCTCCTCCTCTGGAATTCTGCTGCTCTCCTTGGTATTGAAACCGCACTCCTTGGTAGGTGAACTTGGTCTTGGCTGGATTTCTTGTTGATCTTCTGGGGGAGGGGCCTGTTGTAGTGATTCTCAAGTGTCTTTGCCCCAGGCGGAATTACACCGCCCTTAGCAGGGGCCGGGGTGAGTAATCCGCTCGGGTTTGCTTTCAGGAGCTTTTGTTCCCTGAGGGCTTTCCGTAGAGTTCCGTAGGACGGGAATACAAATGGCGGCCTCCTGGTCTCCGGCCCGGAGGAGCCGAGAGCCCAGGGCCCCACTCCTCAGTGCGCCCTCAGAGAACAGCGCCAGTTACTCCCGTCTGCCTGACCTCCGGCCGTGCTCCGAGCTCACCGAGCCTGCGACCAGTTCAAGGTTACACCGAGCTGTGAGCTTACTGTCGGCTCTGTCTCTGTAGCCGGCTTTCCCATTCCGATACCCGCAAGCTCTGCGACACTCAGACACCCCCGATCCTTCTGTGACCCTGCGGGACCTGAGGCCACGCTGACCCCGCGTGGGCTTCGCTCTGGTTTAGCCTCTGGAACGATGTTCCTCAGCGGAACAGACTTTTAAAAGTCCTGATTTTGTGTGCCTTTGCTCCGCCGATTGCCGGGAGCCGGCCCCTCCCCCCGGGGTCTATCTTCCCCTCGTTTTGGATTCACTTCTCCGCCGGTCCTACCTTTCAGAAAGTGGTTGTTTTTCTGTTTCCAGAATTGCTGTTCTCCTTCTCTTAGATCTGCCGATGGATTTTCAGGTGTTTGCAATCTTTAGATAAGCTATCTAGCTGATCTTCGGCTAGCTGAAGTAGCCTCAGCCTGCTACTTCTCTGCCATCTTGACTCCTCCCCCTATTTATTTATTTCTTTGAGAGAGAGAGAGTGACAGAGACAGAGCATGTGGCCAGGAGAGACAGAGAGAAAGAATCCCAAGGAGACTCATGCAAAGCCCATCTTAGGGCTCAATCTCACAACCTGAGCTTAAACCAAGAGTCAGATGTTTAACCAACTGTGTCATCCAAGCACCCCTTAAATACCACCTTTTCAATTAAAAGGATGCTTACTGTCTAATGGAAGAATGCATTATAATAAATCAGATGAGATTTTTAGACTATTATCCAGAATGAGTTTATGCTCAAAGCCCAGTAACATTGAAAATCTAGTATATTTACAACATTTTTGGCATTAAAGGAAGAGTAGGAGTTGCCTTAAATCAGTACTTTGGGTGCAAAAAACACAAATAATTGGGAAAAATAAAAGAATAAAGGAAACAAAAACCCTAAAGTGAGTAAAAATGTAGATCCTACTGAAGCAGCTTCATTTCACCTAAATTATACAGGCATCCTCTATTCTGTCAAATGACTGGTAATGCCAGGTTTGCCTAAATTTTATTTTACAGTTTTCACTGCTATGATTCAGCAATTGCCCACTACCCCCAAATAATCAGGTATGGTGAAAATATAGCCAAACTATAGTTCCAGCTTTTGAAAGCATAACCCCCGGCATATTTAGTTTACACAAAAAGAATTACTGGAATTAATTTGAACTTTTTTATGCTTGAAAAGTAAAGCATATTCAATGCAATAGGGGCAATTCATGATGCTCTTAACCAACATTACCAGCGTTTGAATTCCTTCTGGTTAGGTGTCAAACATTTTGGGGAAGAAGCCACACTTGAAGTCCAACTGAAGAATAATGGATAAGTAACAGCTACCAGGAATATATTTTGGAAATTCAGTATTCACAGTGCTTCCTGCTAGAGAACTTTACAAAGGCAATTTATGAACACTAAAATTTTACCTTTATTAGGAAAAATTACCATTTAATATAAATTATATGATGTTTCCCCATGTTTGACAAAGTGTACCGAACTTAAAGTAGATCCATAGAGGAGAGTGAGTAGATGTTCTTTCATCATTTATGAAACAATTAGTAACATAAACTTGACTGAACCACACATCATAGTCAGGAGGAATGACATCCTGATTAGACACATGGATCTCTTTAATAACAACTTTAATATAATCATCAGCAACCACAGAGCTTTGGAATATTAAAATTAAGAATGTGTGATCCCAAGCAAAGCTTCAAATGAACACCTCTAGTTCCATTCAAGGCTGGGAGTTTGGAATTCAACAAACAATAGAGAATGGGCTGGAAAAGCATTTATATTCCAGCACCTGTTGCTCATTAACTGAATCCACTTGGGCAAGGAACTGAAACTTTTAGTACTTAGGTTTCTCATCCGAGAAGCAGGGATAATACTAGTCATGTGGCCCAGTTCACAGAGAATTGTAGCACCAAAGCCAGCAACAGCAGCGGTAGTAAAACAGAGTATTAATACAACTTTCATTTTTTGAGGGCTTATTCTGTGGACTGAAAACAAGACAGTGAGATAGGCATGCCTTTGTTTGTAGACAAGGAAGTTGAGGCTCCGAGATTAGAACTTGCATAAGGTTGCACATGTGTTGCTGGCAAAGTCCAAGAGCGAACACAAACTACTCTGACTCAGGAGGTCATGATCTGGTTCACATCTCAAAATGCGTTCCCATGTGTCATCTAATGAGGTAATGCTATTGACCATACATTGTAAATGGCAAAGCACCACAGTAATGCAATGTGTTATTACTGTAATTTTTTAAAAAGTTGTTAAAATGTATTTTTTGCTGAATATATAATACTATTTTTAGCAAAAGCCCATTAATTCAAGACACTAAGGAAAAAGCATGAATGGATATGCAACTTGTCACCTAAAACATGGAAAGTAAAATAGATTTGACAGTTGGTGATGTCATCTCATACATTTGTGCATTTACACACAACTGAACAAAGTCCCAACCCACAAACATCAAGTATCTCCCAAGACACCAATGGAAATTGCTGGAATCATTAAAAAGTCAAGAGATTTGTTGTGTATGGTCATGGCTTCCCAAGCCCAGACTGACAACCTGGCAGGCTGCTCACAGGAGGTTATTAGACACATAGGACAAGTATGTTAGGCTGCAAAAAGTCTGTGGCCAAGCCTCCCAGGGATAGCAAAGGGCAGAAAGTTAGCAAAACTGCCTCTTGTTGGCAGCCAAAAACAATTACAGTGAACTGGAAAAGTAACAAAGGCATATCAACCATCTCCACACTGTCCTAATTTTTCTAAGCATTTAAAACAAATGAAAGATTCTGTTTGCCAACAACAGGTAAACTAATTTATAGTTAAATTTACATGTTATTTACTTGCAAACACCATTTGCCCAGAAAAAAGTTTGGTCCTGAGTGAAATAGAAGAGGCAGAAAAAAGTGACCTCTTCTACATTTCTGCTTTTCTGCAATTGTCCTCACTTAGCTTATCCCACCTCAGGCAGCAAGGCCCCAGATATTTGTGACCACTTGCCCCCTTCCCTTTACTGTGGTACTGCTCTTTGTTTCTTCTAGAAGAGATGAAATAAAACCCAAAGGCCAGAATGTACAGGTATGAGGATCAGGACACTGATGGGTCCTAGGCAAATACTAGTAAATAATAATGTACAATCCCTGCCCTCGAGGAACTCATAGCCAGGACACATCAACAATGAGTAACACTACCAAGAAAAGCATGCTAGCCCTGGGAAGTGTATAGGAGGGAACTCATATTCAGTCTTGGCATCAGGGAAGGAAGGGAGGGCCTTACCACATTTGGGTTGACCTTATGTCGGAAGCATGTGATGTTCACCACGTATGGCCAGTCATCAGGCTCCATTAGCACCCCAGCAGCATGAGCACATGTAACATGGAAGGAGGCTGGGCAGCGGCCATAGGAACATTGGATACAGGCTCCAGAGACCTTCTTAACCCGGTGTCTGCAGAAGATGCATTTCTGGAGGGTTAAAACAAAGAAGAACATCAATTCAAACTGTAACTCAGATGATTTCCACACTTCATAGAATAACAGCTATTAGAGAGGCAGAAAACTGATTACGTCAAGAAGTCTTGACCCTTCTGGGGCCCTAGTGGTGAGAGCAACTGTGACAATATAAGTTGTATATTTTTAATGAAACACACCGATATGGTCACATGCTACCAAACATATGTTGAAATACTTCCTATGGTTAGGAAAGCCCTTCTGCATATACTTCTCTGGACACAGTGAGGAAAGACCCCAAGGGTACTCCTGTATATCACTTGCAAATGCTCAAGTTGCTTTTTACCTCCTGCATGGCAGGACTTTTGGTACATCAAGAGATAGAATATGGGTTTGGAAGACAGGTACCTACTCTCCTAAATTAGATGAGGTCTTCAGAAATAACCACAGCACAGAGGTGGTCTTAGTTTTCTATTTACAAGGAACTGCAAGGTGTTAATGGTCCAGTGTGGAAACTAGGGGCTCAAGTGTTTAATAATACAAATCTGAACCCTTCATGACTGACATAAAAATATGCTTCCCAAAGTGAGAAAATTGAAAATCACCCCAAAGGGCATAATTTTGTTGAGTAGCTATAGCTGACTATGCCTAGTAAAGAGAGAATGAAAATAAAGCAGCAATAATGATTACCACAATCTAAAAATTAAACTGCATACAATTAGCCCAAGACATTATCAGTGTATTTGTTATGAAAGACAGGAAAAATCGAACAGCTTCACTAAATGTATAATTAGTGAATACTTGATAGTTAGAAAAATGGTTGTAGAACAACATAGGGTAGGTTCGGAAAGCAGAAGAAAGAGAATGATAAAAACTTGACTTTTCATTCCTAAGGATGAAAAACGTCTGCAATCTGATCAAATATTGGTGCGGCTGCTCTTCTTTTATAGGCACATTTTCTTTCCCAGGACAGCAAAGGTACTTAAACTCAATGCCTTTTGGGGATCATAATATTTTATCACGGTCCTGTAAGAATCAATGTGAACTTAACTTCTAACTCTTCTTCGCCCTCATATCAGATCAGCAACTTTAGTCTTATAGATTCTGCACCTTAACCTTGTCCTGATCTCTCCCTGCCCATCTATACCACCTGCCACTGACTCTGCCCATGGTACCCAGCATAGTAATATCCTCCTAACTGGTCTTTATTTTATTCCGTTTCTATTCATCTTCCCCAGGCCTGCCAGTATGATCTCTTTACAACATAAATCCAATGTCACCCCCTGTTTAAATGTCCTTCATTGGCTTCTCCTTATCTCCAAAACTTTCTAGAAAAAAAGGAACAGCATGAGACAGACGTGGAAAGCTTATAATAGGCCTTATAGTCCATCTGAGCAGTCTTATTTCTCACTAGTCTGCATAAGGTGCCACACTCTAGGCATTTATTTGTTCTCCCTATACATGTAGATTCAATGTACAATTAAGTATTTTTAAGTGGGACTTAAGGATGTGGCTTAGTTGATTAAGAAACTACCCACACACACAACCACAGAACTGAAATAAGACCCATTATTATCAGAATAAAAGCATTACTTAATATCTTGGTGTCTTGGCAATTTTTTAAAAGACTTTATTTATTTGAGAGAGAGAGGGAATGCACAAGCTGGGGGAGGGGCAGGGAGAGAAGCAGACTCCCTGCTGAGTAGGGATGCCCAGAGGAGACAGAGGAGGGGAAGGGGGAGTTCAATCCCTAGACCCGGGGATCATGACCTGAGCTGAAGGCAGCTGCTTAACTGACTGAGCACTCTTGACAATTCTTATTAGCAGTTCCAATAAATTCTTGGTAATTCTTGGCATTCTAATATTTTTTGCCAGTTCCAACTTTTTGAAATGTGATGGCAGGTATAATAGTGAAAACTTGTATCAGGGGCGTCAGGCATAATCAGACAATCTTTAAAGAGCCTAATCATACTACATGGAGGTCAGCATTTAACTACGTTAAGATGTTGATAAATATGAGAGAAAAAAATGGTTTCCCATTTTCTTAACTAAATAAGATTCTTTTAAGAGTAGGCAAGAACTAAATTGCTGTGGGTTTTTCATAGATAAACTTTATGAAGTTGAGGAATGTTCCCTCTATCCCTATACTTTGAAGAGTTTTGATCAGGAACGGATGCTGTATTTTGTCAAATGCTTTTTCTGCATCAACTAAGAGGACCACGTGGTTCTTTTCTCTTCTCTTATTGACTTGAAAAAAAAAAAAAAGAACAAATCTTTCTAATTGGTATGGATATCAATATTGTTTATAAGGAAAAATGTCTTGAAAAACAATTGTCAATTAGGACAATTTGGGCAGTGTGTACTGTCCAGTTCTCCATACATGGCATGAGATCTATTTTTTCTTTCAATCACTGCCTAGTATTTTATTGTATGTATTTATATCTAAATGGTGCAACAGCATTTCTTTTTTTCTCCCAACATTTCTTTTGTCTTAAACTAATCCTCTATTGATATGTTTAGAGTCTTTCTAGAATTTTTTTTTTTTCTGTCTCTTTGGAGCTATTTCAAGCTTTCTGTAGACCTCTTAGTTTACTTGTACAAGTCTACCCAGAATAAAGTTTTAAGTAAAATTTTTTTAAAAAGTAGGAAGGAGTATTATGACTTAAGCTAGTTAATGAATTGGTAACTCCAGCCTCTTCCACCATTAACTGCCTCATTAAACAGAGGCCCTCCAGAAAAGGCAAAAGAAACAGAGATAATACACTTAAACACAGTGAGGATTCAATCCTTGGAATCCAGGAAGGGAAGGGCTCTCCTTTCCCAGAAGATGAGAAATGGTCACTTCTAAGGATACAACCAGTATCCTTACAAATTCAACCTAACTGCAGACTACTATAATTTGATATGTTGGAAGATATTTATTCCTAGAACCAGGAAATATGACTTAAACATCAACCAGGTTTTTGAGGAAATGGAGAAATACATAAAACCAAGTAGAGGAACCATTCTTTATCTTTACAGTACAGTCTGCATTGTATTTCCAAACCCCATTTTCACTGGTTTGCTACTAAACCAGTTGTTCTGTACCTGGGATGAAACATCTCTGGCAATCTGACACCTACCCATGTCTGGGCTATAGAACTTAATTTAGCAGGGCAAAGACAAGGACAAATAGATAGTTCTTGAGGATGTTACAATGGAATAATCACTATAAAATGCCAGAGAGAAAGTGCTATGTGGAACCTGAATGAATAGTGGAATGAGTTATGCTTGGAGACAAGACAGGGAAGAAAGCCTTCAGTAAACACATGGCTGACTGGATCAAGATGGTGGACTTAGTCTGTGCTACAACTTTCTCAGCTCTAACCCCTACGTAAAGATAAAGGAAAATAAAAAAAGACAAGCTACCCACTGTTGGACAAGTCCATGGCCTATCCTGTCCCAGTCATCATCAGCAGGTGAGGTAATCCTATCTGATCCGAATCGGAGTCCTATGATCTGACTCATCACTCACCAATAAGCCAAGCAGATTCTCATTTGGGCTGAGGACAGAAAAAGTGTACCCTGGATGCACAACTAAAGTACAATCAGATACTTAAAAAAAATCACAAACATTGGGGGCACCTGGGTGGCTCAGTGGGTTAAAGCCTCTGCCTTCGGCTCAGACCATGATCTCAAGGTCCTGGGATCAAGCCCCGCATCTGGCTCTCTGCTGCCAGGGAGCCTGCTTCCCCTTCTCTCTCTGTCTGCCTCTCAGCCTACTTGTGATCTCTGTCTGTCAAATAAGTAAATAAAATCTTAAAAAAAAGAAATCACAAACATTGGAGGGAAAACAAAAATAACTGAGAGATGCTATGATTCTCAGTAGAAGAATATCTGACCTAAGGAGTCAGGTAGGTGGAAGCACAAGATGAGTTAAAAAGAGGTACAGTATATGATATGATAGAGATTCCAAAATATATCCCATCAATTAGGAAAAAAGTAACAATTACATAGCTAAGAAATTTAAAAAGTCAAAAAGAAGATGTGCTGAATATTGGATTTCATCCTATTAAAGATCAAATTAGTAACTGGAAGATAGAACCTACAGATTGTCCAAAACACAGAAGAAAAAAGAAAACAGAAATGCTAAGCAATATGGACAAGAGATCCAGATGTTCTATTATCTTTCTAAAAGGCATCTTACAGGAATTAAAAAAGAGAAAATAACAAATTTTCCAGACCTGAAAAAAAGCCCAACAAGTAGGATTAGTTTAAAAAAAAGAAAAAAAATCACCTGGCAACATCTTAGACCTCGAAATAAAAAGAGAAAAATCCCAAAATCTTTCAGAGAAGAAAAGAGAAAAATCAGATTACCATTAGATCTCTAATGTGCAACAGTGAATGATAACAGACAATGAAACAATGTCTTCTGTTTCTGAAGGAAAATTAAATTTGGTCTATATTCAGCAGAATTATCATTCAAATGTGAGGGCAAACATAAAGACTTTTTTTTTCTTTTTCATATACAAAGATACAAAGATGAGGAGTATATGTGAAGTGAAGAGCAACCAAAATGCTAAATATGTAGATAAGTCTAAATGAATATCAACTTTATAAATAATGATAGTAATGTCTTTTGGGTTTCAAATATAGAGAATATGAACAAATAACAACTGAAGCACATAAGGAAGAAGTGGTAAAAGATGCTTAAAATGTTCTAAAGCTGTTGAACTGTCTGGGACAGGGGTAAAAGTATCAATTAACTAAGTGTGGAAAACAAAACAGAATAAGGAAAAATAATAAATTCAAACAAAGACAAGAAAGGAAGGAAACAGAAGCAGAACAAACAAGGAGCAAAGGGAAAGAACAGTGTAAGTTGGCAGAACTAAACCCAAATATGCCAGTATATTATGTATAAACAGACCAGGGGTAGCAAACTTTTTCTTAAAGTGCCAGATAATGAGTATTTTAGGCTTGTATGGTATGGAGTCCCAGTTGCAACCATTCAACTCTGCCACTGTAGCACAAAAGCAGCCATAGATAATCTGAAAATAAAGACTGCTGTTGTGTTCCAATAAAACTTTATTTGTAACAGCGAGCACATACTTTAGTTTGCTGACGACTGCTATAGGCCATGGGCACACATTTGAAATTATGGGCACATATTTGAAGTTAGTATGATAGAATTAGTATTTAAGAATGATCACTCTAAATGATAAAGAACAAACTGCAGGTTGATGGAGGGAGGTGGCTGGGGGATGGACTAGATGGGTGATGGATATTAAGGAGGACACTTGTTATGATGAGCACTGGGTATTGTATGCAAGTGATGAATCACCAAATTCTACTCCAGACACCAATATTGCACTGTATGTTTATTACCTAAATTTAGACTAAAATAAAATGATCACTCTATCAGCAAGATAGATCAAGGTAGGAAAACAAACTGTCAGGAAGCCACGTAAATAGGGAGGCAAGGATGATGAAGAGAGTTGGATTATAGAAATAGCTATTGGAAGGTAGATTTTTATTTTTTTATTCTTTTTTTTTAAAGATTTTATTTATTTATTCAACACAGAGAGATCACAAGTAGACAGAGAGGCAGGCAAAGAGAGAGGGGGAAGCAGGCTCCCCTGCTGTGCAGAGAGCCTGATGCAGGGCTCGATCCCAAGACCCTGAGATCATGACCTGAGCCGAAGGCAGAGGCTTAACCCACTGAGCCACCCAGCCACCCCAAGTTTTTATTATTGTTGCCCTTTTTTTATAGAGATTTTATGCCTTCCTCTAAACAGAGCTGCTCATTTAAGATAGACAGACTTGCCTTCTGTGGGAAAGAACCTCTCTAGTAGTGGCCTTAGTGTGAAAATGGATGGGGGTAGGGGCAACACCAATTCCAGAGGGAGAGGGATAGTAGAGAACCTGTGAAGAGAAAGATTATCAGGCATTTAAAAGCAGAAAGAGTTAAAGAGTTCAGAAAGATAGGGTCATTCTTCCTGCAATTCAAGAAAGTGCTAGTGTCCAACTGGGAAACGGATGAGGAGCCAGCTGGTGGATGACGGTTAATGAAGGCTTTGAAAAGTCAAACAAGGCAGCCTGGAGGACCATTACTTCTGGTATTTTAGAGGTGGGGCTGCCATCCAGGGAGGCCAGTGCGGCACAGCAGGAAAACGCTAGCACAGATAACACTAGATTGACTTTAAAGTGTCCTTGACCTCTGTGGTTTTCTAGGGAGGACACCTAGGGATATAACAGCTGCTCAGTCGATGTCTGCTCAATTAAACTGAATACAAACAAGTAGATCAGGGTGAAGGTACAGACCTGCTCATGTTTCCTTAACAATTTAAAGAAAAAAAAAAAAAGGCCTTCATTATAGAACTATGCCACAGGAATATTAGAGCAGGTCAGAGTCACAGGGATTCCTGCTTAAAACACAGATTGCCCACCCCACCCCCAGAGTTTCAGTGTCCCTAGCTAGGGCCACTGAATTTGCATTTCTAATAAGTTCCCAGTGGTGCTGATACTGTTGATCCAGGGATCACACTTTGAGAACCAAGGGTTGAGGGTTAAAGAGTTAAAGGATGTTGATGCTTCTGAGAGCCTGTAGGCTAAGGCAATTCAGGAAGTACAATGATTTTTCATCTATTCTTCTGTGTCAAGGGCTGAGAGAATTCTCGGGCGAGTATGATTTATAGAGCACTATACTTTCTTGGGGGACTGGATTTCCATACTTATTCCAATGGCATAGGCCATTAAGGCTCCTAATGGATTGAGGAATTAATGAAGTATCTGGCAATGAGGCTTTGTGTATCATTAGATTCCTTGAGCACACAGCTTGGCAAAGGGCATCAAGAAATGATGAGCTGTGAAGGAGCTGGAAGTTCAAAGCACATCCCATCCCCCCTTTTTTTCTTTTAATATAATTGTAGTATGATTTTACTGCTGTTTTCACAATGTTATGATTCTTTTTCCTTCCATAAATAGGTAATTCCAAAATAGGCACAATGCTTTTTAATTAGTGTTTCACTCTAAGACAAGTAATAAGCTAATGATAATATTAGCTAATTCCCTTTTCCTTTTGCTCTCCCAAGACACTTTTTACAAGCACCACACAGCAAACTAACATTCCCAACTCAAAGAGGGAATAATGTTAGACTCAATGGACAACACTACTGCTGAGGCTGAAACTTGCATTTTACGCTAAGACCTTAAACACAGGTTTTAAAGGAGAACCTTCCCACTCTCTTTCAATTCTACCTGTAAAATTTATGTTCTGTTCATCAGTATTCATTAAGTCAATCACTCAGGTGCCAATACTGGCCAGCACTGGAGGAATACTGAGATGAAGCAGTCTGAGTTGTTCAGCAGGAAGCTTACAGTGCAGGGGAGGAGACAGACATGTAAACACTTTAGGAGGAAAAGCATCTTAGAAGGAAAAGCAGGTGCAACAGCTGTCATTTGAGAGGAAGATTCAGAAGGAGCAGAAAGAGTAGATCGATACCAAGAGAAATCAGTTTACCCAGAGAGCTCAAGAGCAGCTGGGGAAGGAGGAGAAAGGGAACACAGGAAACTGAGATCCAACATGGACTGACACTACAGGGTTAGGCTGCTTTTGTGAGAGGCAGCAGTTAATATGCCAACTCATACCACTCACACCACACAACTGTCTGACCTCAGCCATCTAAGCATATTACAAATAGCTGACACTATGAAATGGTACAGTGAAACTCAATTTTGAATACTCATGCGTCAGCTTATTACGTTTAAGTCCTGTGTTTCCCCACCCTCCTCATGAAAAGTTATTTCTACACTTCAAGTTCAGAGCATTAAAATATATGGCTTATGGTGTCAAGTGTGTTGAATTAAATCCTTATTTATGATATGTATCAGAAGCCATTTATCTCATTGCTTATTGTTTGGTGAGATTCACCCCGCAAAAAATGAGAAGCTAAGAAAAAGTCAACTAGCAGGATAAAGAGGAAAGGGCACAGGAATGAGCTCAGCCAGGCCAAGAGACAGAGCCAGCAGAGGTGGTAGGGATCAGATCAAAGGCTACCCTTACTCAAAACAAGGCTAGATAGTCATTGTTGGCCCTGAGAAATGTTAAATAAGAAGCACAAAAGAACTCTAGAACTGGAAAAGCCACTGTAGTTCAGACATAAACTGACAAATTAACAAGTGACTCTTAAAAAGTACTATGTCCACAGCCCAGTCACACTTTTATTTTGTGACTGGGAAGCACTGGGAACCACACCACTGGGAAGCTCATCAAATAGGAATCCTTCTGGAAGCACTTTTAATCCCAGCCCCAGAACACTGACCACATATAGCAGGTGATCAATAACTACTTCCTGACTAAATGAATGACTGTTTCCTTATTATAGATCATATGTTAATTCATTCTTTCAGCCATTTCAATACCTATTAAATATCTTTCATATAATAGACATTTTGCAAAATGTGAAAGGAGATATAAAAATGGAAAAGATACTATCTGTGTATTCAACCAGATTAATCTGGCATATAAGAATAGCTGTAACAGGGGCACCTGGGTAGCTCAGTGGGTTAAAGCCTCTGCCTTCTGCTCAGGTCATGATCCCAGGGTCCTGGGATTGAGCCCCACATCCGGCTCTCTGCTCAGCAGGGAGACTGCTTCCCCCTCTCTCTCTCTGCCTGCCTCTGCGCCTGCTTGCGATCTCTGTCAAATAAATAAATAAAATCTTAAAAAAAAAAAAAAAGAATAGCTGTAACAAAAGCTCTGCAGTGGTCATCACAATAATCAAGATGAAGTGCTATTGGATTTGGATGGAGAGAGGGCTGGAGAACCAAGGTGAGACCAACAGGTGTGCCTCAGCTGGTTACCTTCCTCCAACCTAGTTCCTTCCATCATTCTTCTACTGAGAAGGTCTCAAAGAGAAGCAAAAGAGGATGAACTTCATGACAGCCACTCAAGGGACACCCCATACAGAACAAGAAAGCAAGTATGATTCTGCTTGGATGGCTAAGATCATGTAGCGGCAGAGCTCAGGCAGGTGACCTGTGCAACCCTCTGAACTGAGGGCACAAGTCACTGAGTCCAGGCACCACTGGGTCATTTCCATCAGGCTGACTTCCGAAGTCAGAAGTTTTCTGTAATTTATTTCTTGGAGTTTAGAGGCAACGTGCTTCTGCACCAAGTCAGACACCACCTTGGAGTGTGCTGGGGACACGCTACACACTGGCTGAGCCTGCAGCGGCAAGGATATAGGTCTGCCAAATGGTTCAGAGAAACTGCTGGCAGGGTTTAGAGAACTTGGGAAGCTAGCAAGAGCAGGCAGATGCTTTGTACTCACCTTGGATGGACCAGCAGGGTTAGCCAGTGCACGTGTGGTAGCATGAGGAAAGAGGAAGGACAGCCTACAACAGATGTAACAAAGCTCAGAAGGTGGAAAACATGAGGCAAAATTGAGTGAAGAAGTGTGAGCAAACTAAAGAATGACAGGCTAGATGGTGAGATTTCAGAAGGTCTTGGGTGGTCCCTGACACAAATCTCACCTTCACTTGCGAAGATGAGAGACTGATAAAGGCTTAATAGTGGTGACTAATTTTTAGATGGAAACAGAACTGCTATTTTATAGGTTTAAACCTCAGGCAACCAAGCAATTCTCCCCAGCAGCCCTCCCAGAGTATCAGAATAATCCTGCGCGCTTATTGTTCAGGCATGGCTCTTTCCTTGTCCATCTTCTGCTCCTCCAGGAGTTGGACGAATTCTACTGATCTTGTTATCAAAGGTACCTCACACAGTGTACACAGTATCTGGGGAGTACCCTGACCAAACACCACACTTCTCCTGACTTCCCTACATATATTTCATTGTAGTTGGAAGCATGGACTGGGAAGTCAGACAGATCTGATTTTGAATGCTAGCTTGGCACAGGTACAACACAAGGGCAAATCACAGGAGGAGAAGGGGGTCTGAAAAAACAAAAGTGGAGAGAAGGTCCTCGGGGAAACAGGCTAACCTCGGAATGCTTCTGCCTTCCTTTCCTACCCTCCTTCAACAGAAAACAGAACTTCCCCTCTGAACTTACTTCCTGGGCTGCGCAGAAAACCCAAACATAAAAGCATCATTTGCAAATAAATTAAATGCAACATCACAATCTCCTGTTGAAAGAGGCACTTCACTGATAGTATAGACGAGCATTTGCTGAGTCACAAAATAGGCAATGTTATCTATGCTGAGAAAAATCAATCACTTATCATTTCTACTTCTCTAACAGCCTGTTTGGGTTCCGTCCTTCATTTCAAGTTTATTTCAAATTTAAAGGGCAAAAGGGGCATACAATTACAGCATACAGAGAGCTTTAGAACAAATCTTATTCTGAATACTTATTAAGTGTCCCTAAATATCTTTTAGCTGATGGGCGGGAAAAGCAAGCCTCCTAAATCGCAAAATAAACATTCTCTAAATACTTTTGTATTTGCATTTTTATTTCTTTTTATGTTAATATTAAAGACCACCTGTTTCCTAGAGGAAATTTCATTATTTGAAATTATTGTTTACAAGAGATCAAGCAGAAATTCTTACTTTCCCTGAACTCAAAATTACTGAATTATTTAACTTAAAATTTTTTAAAAGGCGCGCTGTCCTTTTGGTAGGAGCAGGCCCTGCTGAAGTCACTGATACGTGCTCTCTACCCTCCTGAAAGAAACCCAGATTTGTAAAGTTAGTTATAACTTAGGTGGATTTCTAAACTCTCTGAATTAATGACCGAAGTGGCAGTATTTTAATCATTTAATTCTCAGTATTGAATTTAAAAAGAAACGTAATTTTCCTGTTTCACAAGATTTTGGAAGGTTAGCTCACAAAGCTTTCCATCGCTCCAAGGACAGCCCCCCCCACCCCAAGAAACTTTATTTATTATGAGTATCAGATATGATTTGGTACTGGCATTATCAAATCAAGGACTATAAAACATTTTCTATTTATTTCTGGCCTTGAGCGTGAAGGCCTAAAGATATTTGACCGAAAATTAAATAAGACAAAGGCAGAGACTAATTATCCTTAGCAGTATTTGTCAAAGGCTGCAGTGTTGCTTTGTTTGATGTTTTTTTTAGAGACGTGTATATGGTTTCTTCAATCTCTGTTTTCTATGTATTCACTGAAATTGCATTCATTGGTGAGGTCTGCGATGGAACAAAAAAAACTAATCTGCAATGAGGGAACTGGGTCCCACAAATCAGGTTCTAAGTACCTCTTTCTTATCCAACTTCCCACATGAGGTTTTTAACGGTTTAAATGAACATTTATATACACTCCTGCTGCATATACTTATTTCGTTAATGTATAACGAAAATAACGGATAATGTATAACGAAAATAAATAACAGTTATTTGAGTGGTTGGGAAAAAGAAACATATAGAAGCCTCATCATTCTTCTTTAAGGGCTATACAAGGTGCTGTGCTGGGACATGCTTCCTGTTCTGAGCACCCAAGGCTCTGGCATACATCTGACCCTTATTAGAGACTGTCACCCATGAAGTATTCTATCTGTGGCCTGCTCCAAACTCTTTGCCTCTTGTCTTTCAATTACACCAGTCTTAGACCACACTGAGAAAATTTATGCTTAAGTTAAAATACCCCGGGCAACATGTCTCCAAACAACCCTGAGGAGGAAACGATGAAAAGTTATAAAGTCAATGAATGCAGGGCAGATGTGTCCCGGTGACCTTTCAGAGGAAGAACCTCTCCAGCAGGACAACCGTGGTCCTGAAAAGAGCAGATTCAAGGTGTGAACACAGACTGTCCAGTGCAGAGCCCATCCTGTCTTCTGTAGCCCCATAACCCACTGCCTTGCTTTGTTCAGGTTTCTACAATGGTTGCTTCAGGAGAAAAATCACCTAACAGTAAGTTTGAGGCTTTGTCTTCTAGAATAGACAGATTTGGGATTTCTAATCTCAAGTGGCCCGTAAGGTCACTTAGAAATTCTTTTTATCTTTCCCAGTTTAGGAGGTGGACAAAAGGCAGCTAAATAGGCTCTCATCAAGGGTCTGGGACTGAATCCTAATGCTGCCCCCATGTGGCTCTGCATTTGGGTTACCAATCAGGGATATTGCTTCTGGATTATTTAGGTAGAGTTCCTTTGAGGGATAGTAAATGATCTATTTGTGGGTAATTTCTCCAAACTTAGTTGCTACATTGGGCAAATAAAGACAACAAAAGCAACTATTCCTCATGATGGTGTTCTCAGAGTTAACAGAAATAACATATATAAAAAGTTTTGCACAGTACCTGAGACATAGTGAGAATTAAGCAATGTGTCCCATTTGTTCCCAAACCTTACCTCTCTCCAACCCCAGCCCAAGTCCTCACATTCTAAAGACAACTGAACCTCTTCATTCACCCAGACAACAGGGACCATCGGGCATAACATTCCTCAACTCTCCTGCCTTCCCTTCCATCTTTGGATCCAAAATTCCAAAATATTTACATTCACAATTACTCAAAAATCAAGTAACTATGACTTTGTCTCATTTTGTTATGTAATATATTGGCAGTAAAGCACGTTACCATACCATGAGTTAATTTTAAAACTATTTCAGTAAGTGTACTTTAGTATTATTGTGTCCTATATAATCCCGTGTATTTTGTTTTAAATACTTAAAAACAATTTTCTAAAAAGAGATCCATAAGCTCTACCAAAAACTGCCAAAGGAGCCCATGGAACTCCTGACACAAAACAATTAAAAATGTATACAATCACTATGAACACAGTGATTACAACCATTCACACAAATGAACAGAATTTCAATGAATAAGCAAAAATGACGAATATCTAGGCTAGTTCTGACTCTGAAATGATAGGAGAGGAAAAAATAGCTCTAAAGATATTATGGTTCCTATCCTATCCTTTTTTTGTCATTATTATAAAAACAAAACAAAAACCTTAAAAAAGAAAAAGAAAACTGCAGGATTCCACAAACCTAAACATGATATTCGTCATTTTTGCTTATTCACCTTGTACTACCCTCAGTTTCCCTGTCGTTGCAACTAGCTATGAACAGGTCATAAGAAAGGTGTAGCTGCAACAGGGGAGTAAGTCAATTCCAAACATGCAGATGTTCTTCATGAAAATGACAATACCTTAATCTACATTGTGTACAACGTTTTACTTTTGTGAAAAATTGGGTGACCAACCTTAAACAGATATTAGACCAGCCCAGCAATGAAATCTACAGCCAAAGGGTTAGAACATTAACTTCTTGCTAGGCCACTCTTAGTTATCCTTGGCAAAACTCTTCTTTTTTTTTTTTTTTTTTTTTTAAGATTTTATTTATTTATTTGACAGAGAGGAAATCACAAGTAGACGGAGAGGCAGGTAGAGAGAGAGGAAGGGAAGCAGGCTCCCTGCTGAGCAGAGAGCCCGATGCGGGACTCGATCCCAGGACCCTGAGATCATGACCGGAGCCGAAGGCAGCAGCTTAACCCACTGAGCCACCCAGGCGCCCCATCCTTGGCATAACTCTTATAATGAGCATTTCATTCTCCTTCCATCTCTTAATGGATTTCTCAATATTTAAAAATTCCATTTTTGTGAGAACCTATCAAACAGAACAATGAATTACCCAAGCAGATGTGAAAGAACGTGTTCATACTCTAAAAGACACTCACTGCTTATATTATGGTTCATTGGCAATCGTAAAACTCAAGTGTGGTCTTTTATCATTCACATTACTTTCTTAAAACATGAAGATGATGCGGTTTCTCCGGGAATGCACATGCTTCCATTTCTCTCGTGTGCACACCTATGTGAAAGAAAGAGACCCTTTGCTCCTCTGTGCAACAGAGGTCTGTCAAGCTTCAAAGTGGTAAAATATGAACTGCTTTGTCTCAACATATGTACATCCATGTTTTGGTGCTACAATTTTGAGGCCAAAGTGGTACTTTTCAGTGGTAAGTTACAAAGAAAAAACATTCTTCTTTGGAGTCCTTTTCATGGGCCCTGATCAGATTAATACAAAATGAGGAAAACAGAAGAGTTCAAGGACTCCCATTTTTGTTGTTGTTGTTTGCTTTGTTTTGTTTTGTTTTGTTTTTGGAATAAAGTAAGATTTGGGGCTCATAATGCTTGCTGGTATTTGAGCAATTTTCAGGCTAATGCAAACTTCTTACCTCTACCTGCCAGAGTAGAGGCACTGGCCCGGGATTGGAGTTTGAGTTCCAGCTCTCCCATTAAGGAGGAGCGATCTTGAGTGGGCTCCCCTGTGCCTCTAAGCCTCAGTTTCTAGAGCTAGACTTGTCAGGATCTCAGCAGGGATTAATAGGATAATGGGTACAGAAGTGCCCTCTAAACATAAAAGGTTACAAAATGCCCATTGTTACTATTTTCTTTAAAATATGTGTGGGAAGAAATAGAATGTAGTGATATGTTAGTTCCTTTCAGGTTGCCAAAGCAAAAGCCACAAGCACTTGGTATACAACACAAATGGGGCAGAAAATCAAATCACACTGTTTATCAAGGGAGTAGACCATCAAGGAACAAAAGATAATGATTTTTAAACAAATCTTCACAAAGAGTGTAGCAGCATTTGCTGACCTGAGGCTGGAGCCCCTATGGCAGAACAAGCATAAACAGCTCTTCTCAAATTCATCTCTACCAAGTCCCCTTGTTGGGCCTGGCCTCACTCAGAGCTACGTGATTTTTTTTCCGGGCCAACATCTTCCCAGGTGTGAGTTGATATGTTCATTCTTCAGTCCCAGCTTCTCATTTCAATGGCAGGTGTGATGACCACAGCTTAATTCTTTATTACCAGTGTATGTTTTTCAGATTTATTTTTATGAATCAGAAGGAGAGGGGAGGCAACCCTTTACCAGATTCAGGGTTTGAATCTAGGACTTTGAAGTATTTTCATTTTTTTCTGCTATAGCCATGTTTAGTAAGTTATTTTTTAAAGCAGGGTTACTAATATCATGTATCTATTTCAGTATGTATCTATCACTCATCAAAATATAAGAAGCTAAATATCTGGGCTCACAGACCCTTGTTCAAGAATAGGGAGTGTGTATTCCTCCTTCCTCTAGAAGGGAAAAACTCTTCCTTTAAATGATTTTAAGTTTTTCAGTTAAACAAAACAAAACATCTATATTATTAGGGTGGAAAAATTATCCTCTTCTATGATTAGACTTGTGTGAAGTTTGACAAAGTGTCATACAGGGTTTTCCTATTTCTCTGGTGTGGATTCAGGTTTGTATTAGGTTAAAGCCATTCCCACAAAAGTGACAGACTGAAAGCTTCTACTGAAAACCAGAAAGAGTTACCTGTTCAGGTCCACTTGAAATATTCATGAACTCAGCAGAGAATTGGTTTAAAAGTAGAGCCCCCATACAGTGGAAGTTTTGGGGTTTCCTCCCCCCAGGTTTTAGGCTTCATGATGGTCTTTTCACAACTTGGTCCACCTGCTCATAAGATGCTTCTAGCCCTACCAGGACTATATTTTACCTTGCAAACTTTTACCTCATGAACAAGAACAAGATACACAATTAATCTTTCCCCTGACAGGTAAAGTGTAATTATCAGTAGCCATATATGAGAAATCATGACAGTGGGTTGATATTGTGGTATATGCCTATTTTTTGGAAAGTGGCAGTTGGGTATGCTGGGCATATATAAAGAAAACATAAATTCTTACATGAGTCAAATCTGTCAGTGGAAAGGGGATACACAGCATACCTCAAAGTCATGTAAAAAAATAGTGCTATTGGGCGCCTGGATTAAGCCGCTGCCTTTGGCTCAGGTCATGATCTCAGGATCCTGGGATAGAGTCCCGCATCGGGCTCTCTGCTCAGCAGGGAGCCTGCTTCCCTCTCTCTCTCTGCCTGCCTCTCTGTCTACCATGATCTCTCTCTGTCAAATAAATAAATAAAATCTTTAAAAAAAAAATTGTGCTATTGTTTTGACTGGTCCACTATCCTGCACCTTTTGTAGAAAGACCGAACAGCCTCATAAAAAAAATGTAGCCTGTTCCAAAACCATTCCTTCATTTGATCATACCAGCCACTACTGCAAAGGAAGCTTAACCCTTCTGAAAACATTTTAAACCTGATCAAATTAAAAGCAGCACCAGAGGGATTATTATTTTTTTAAAGCAAGAACCCACAAGCAATTTTCTTGACTAGAGGGAAAAATGCAAAGAAATCCTTTATCACAAAATAGCTTCTTGACTCTTTCCACCAATAAACCTTCCATCCATCCAAGAATGCCTATCCTCCTTGCTGATAACAAGCTGTAGAGATAAATATTTTATTTTTTCTATAAAACCCCAAATGATGTTTTCAAATAAAATAAAAATAAAACTACTACATGCCACTGTCAAAATGGTCCTAGAAGAGGTAAATGTCATTTTAAAGGCTGTGTGTTAAAATATTTAGGAGAAAGAATGTACTTGTCAAAGTTCCCACAGAAAGCTCGGAAGAGGTTATAAGTGCATCTATCAAATTTTCATCTACCTTAAGGCTGACCTACTGGGAAGCCACAGAAAGCCTGGCCTTGTGTTATGAGGGAGCTGGAGGTTCAGAGTTCTGGTCAGCAAAAAGGGTCACACTCAAGTACAAAGATGGGGCTTCATATAGATTCTGCCAAGATTCTCCAGGAAGGCACCAGCACTGGGTGGCAGGAATCGGCATTCTACTTTAAGTCACAGTTCAAACTACAGAACTGAACCCGTCTAACTGGACCATCAACCTTCCTTGGGAGAATTCTGACCTCTCATGTCAAACCTAGCAAAGAAGTACCCGTCAAATATCAAAAAAAGGCCAAGCCAGCAAAATACAGGAAGGCTTTTTTTTTTAATCTAATTTAAATAGCTTCCATACCCTACCCTTTGGGAATTATATTCAGTAACTTTTTTTTAACAAGGAAAATTTGGTTTTAAGGAGCTTATGGGAACATTTAACTTGGACTAGAAAGGTTATTTGCTCAGTGTTAGGCTAAAAGCCAAAATCCACTTTTAGCCAGAGATGATTTTAATATTATACCTCACAAGAGTACTGTCATGTGAGCAGGCGGCTGCAATAAGCAATGTAGTAAAGTTATGACTTCCCCCAAAGACTCATTAAAATGTATTATTAAGTAGAAAAAAGTTCAGAAAATCCAAAAGGAACCCGTCTGTACTATCTCAGAAACAGTAAAAATGGTCTCCAACTTATCACTTCTTTGCTCTGCCTCCTCTACACATACCAGTAAGTAAATACTGTGAAGAACTTGATCCTGATGCAAAAGAGGATGAAAATGCCTTACAGTTGTGTGCCACTGTGATGTTCTGTATAAAATTTTTCCTTTAAATGTGTTATGAAGGAATATATAACAAATTTGAGTAACTGTAAAAAATAATAAACCTGTGAAACTCCATGATATTTTTAAACTATTCAATTGGTAAAACATGGAAAATTATAATCATTATCTTGAAGACAAATAGCAACTTTTTCCAATTTTAATTTTTATAATTTCAAATTTTAATAACTCTAATATTTTTCTTCTTCCTTTCTGTTTTGATTTTTAACTCATTAAAATTTCTCCCTTCATTGATTCTTGAAAACTTTCTTCCACCTCTTTAATTAAAAAAAAAAAAAAAGAAAGAAAGAAATGTAATGACTTCATTTAAGCCAAGCAAATGTGCTTCAGAAAGCTTGACCAAATATCGACTTTCTTACCAGATCCTGCAAGAATGTGAAAGCACACTTGGAAAGGCAGTCCAAGCTGCTATGGAAACGACATTCTTTTTTCATAATAACAATACTCCTGGCTGAGGACTGCTGGCATGCAAGCTCCTAATCCAAGCCCATTGACAGCTTGTGGAGTGGACAGATGAAGCGTGGAAAATATTTTAAATTAGTTCATTTATCTTGTTGAGACACAGGAAATGGCAACAAATTTCTCACATAAAAGAAAGAACAGAGAAAGACAATGCACCTCTAGCAATGTGTAGCAAATTTAGCCCATTAAATCAAACCCTTCAGACTATTTCCTACTGCCTAATAATAGCCACATCTCATATCCTGAGGAAATGTTTTATGACCAAAAGATCCAGAAGGATGGCTAGAAATCACTGACTGTGTACAATTATCTGATGGACTCAAATTCTGGAAGTCAAATAATTTTCAATTCAATGTTACTTGACTGATCCCAGGTAGATCTTGGACCAATATTAATCCTGATTAATAAGTCTAAAAAACTACAATAAAGAACTGAAAGTTCTTGAAGAGGAGCTCAAAAATGCCATTTGGGGTGCCTGGGTGGCTCAGGTGTTAAGTGTCTGCCTTTGGCTCAGGTCATGATCCCACGGTCCTGGGATTGAGCCTTGCATTGGAATCCATACTTGGCGGGAAGCCTGCTTCTCCATCTCCCCACTCCCTGCTTGTGTTCCCTCTCCAGCTGTGTCTCTCTCTATCAAATAAATAAATAATTTTTTTAAAAAAAAAAGCCATTTAGGATGAGTTATATATGCAAAGATCATTTTTGGATAGGATGTGAACCTCCCCTAAAGTGAATGGACAAAACAGCTTTGTTCTAGGTAACCATTCCACTCTTGACACATCAGGAACTTATGGCTTCTTGTTTTCTTCCCGCCTGAATGTCACGGCACCACCTACACAGTGGTCTGTCACCCACTGCTTCATGAGTCCTTCCCAGAAGCAGTGAGCAGGGGCTTCAGGCCTTTAAGTAGAAGCAAGTGAACACAAGGGAGCCAAAGACGGGTCCTAGGATCCACTGGCAATCAGGGAATCATGTAAGGTAATTTCTGATTCATAAGTCTAAACAGGAGCTCAGAAATCTGTATTGTTCATATGCACTCCCAAGCCAGAATTGGAAATCACTGTAACATCCTAAACCTGCCTCCTTCACAAACTAAAAGCAGATAGAACTTTGAAAATCTATGTGCTCCGTTGTACAATTTTAAGTAGACACATAAAATTTCTTATAACTTTAAATCATTATAAAAGTCATAATTCTTATGTATTAAACATTGACATTTAGAAACAAAATACATATCATGGGGTGCCTGGGTGGCTTACTTGGTTAAGCATCTGACTTGGTTGCAGCTCAGGTCACAATCTCAGGGTCATGGGATCAAGCCCCATGTTGGGCTCCCTGCTCAAGCAGGGAGTCTGCTTGTCTCCCTCTCTTTCTGCCCCTTCCTCTGCTCATGTGCTCTCTGAGCTACCCCATGACCCTGCAATTACACTACTATCTTTGTATCCCAAAGATATAGTTGTAGTGAAAAGACAGGCCACATGCAAACCAGTGTTCATAGCAACAATGTCCACAATAGCCAAACTGTGGAAAGAGCTGAGATGTCCTTCAACAGACTAATGGATAAAGAAGATGTGGTCCATATATATAAAGGAATCAGAAAGGAAGAATACCCAGCTTTTGCATCAACATGGATGGGATTGGAGGATATTATGCTGAGTGAAATAAGTCAACCAGAAAAAGTCAATCATCATATGGTTTCACTTATTTGTGGAACATCAGGAATAGCATGAAGGACATTAGGAGAAGGAAGGGCAAAATGAAGAGGGGGAAATCAGAGGGGGAGATGAACCATGAGAGCCTATGGACTCCAGGAGACAAACTGAAGGTTTTAGAAGGGACAGGGGTGGGAGGGTGGGTGAGCCCAGTGATGGGTATCAAGGAGGGCATGTATTGCATGGAGCACTGGGTATTATTTGCAATCATGAATCATGAAACACGACATCGAAAACTAATGATGGAAAAAAAAAAAACACTAATGATGTACTGTATGGTGACTAACATAACATAATAAAAAATAAATAATTTTAAAAAATAATCTCTAAATTTAAAAAATTATCTCTAAATACCACAGTGATTTGATACCTCTACCACTACCACCCTTGAAGAAACATAAAAGAACAGGTGCTTCTTTAACAGGTTTTATAGCATTCCTTCTTCCCTTTCAGCTTACATTGCCTATATTGTACTTTCTTCACAGAATTTTATCTGGTGATATTTTTGTGCTTAAAACCTCCTTTATTGACCATTCTACCATAATCCTCTGTATAATAAAAATATGCAGATTAGTTGAAATTTCAGTTAATTTTCCTCTGATAAGGCTCTAAGGTAAGAAAAAAACCTTCTGAGTTTAATAATTACACTATAAAAAATTGTAACTAAAAGCTATGTATAAATAATGGTAATTATTTAAAATAGTATTTTTTTGGAAATACATCTCTTTTTCTGTTTTTAAAGATTTTATTTATTTGACACAGAGAGAGAGATCACAAGTAGGCAGAGAGGCAGGCAGAGAGAGAGGGGGATGCAGGCAGAGAGAGAGGGGGAAGCAGGCTCCCCGCCAAGCAGAGAGCCTGATGTAGGGCTCGATCCCAGGACCCTGAGATCATGACCTGAACGAAAGGCAGAGGCTTTAACCCACTGAGCCACCCAGGCGCCCCGGAAATACATCTCTTAACCAGATAAACAAAAGAAGATTTTTAAAAATTAGCTTATGTAAATATATTTCACACATTGCTAGAGTGAGACAAGTTTCAAGTTCAATTTAACTGTATTTTTCTTCTTTAAAAAAAGCATTCACATAACAAGTAGCACTGCAGGAATTTTGTTGCAGCAATATCCCTCAATGATTTTGAATTTCTTCCAAGTCAGATGCCCAGATGCATACCAGACACCATCTAGCACAATCCAGTAACTAACATCCTCTGGGTATTCCTTCAGTTTTGTCCAAAGTAAAGGAAAAGAACCATCTGAATAGCAAATAAATACATGTCACCCTGTCAGTATATTCATTACCTTTGCAACTTTACTTATTAAGACCAGTATTTTGTACCCTTCCTCTGCTTAGCATGGCAGAGGTCTTCCAGCTTGGAGCAGGAACAAGATCCCACCATGCAATTAGAGATGGGGGTGAGTTAAGTGGGAGACTGACTGAAGGGCAGGAGGCCAGGACACCCTGTAGACTACAGGCCTGTTTGTAGGCAGATGAACTTTAGGGGAAAGTATGAATTATCCTTGTATCTATCCTTATGAAGGTACTCAGGATAGGTGCACCAGTTCGAAGGTACCTGCCAGATGATCCTGTAGTCCATAATCCTAGGGGTCTCCTGGTGGCACCTACAGTTACCCAAGGCGAAGAGCACTCTGACAGCAGCTCAGACAGGAAACAGGGCTGAACAGGGTGGTGCCCAGCATAGTGCTGACTTCACAAGGGCAGTGTGGCAGGTGGGGTAGGAGGCACTAGAACTGAGAGGATGGTGGGCATCTCTCTTAGAGCAACCTGTCACAGCACTGACACCTGTCACCAATTCCATGGTCTTCCCCAGCCTCATGTTTCCAGAAAGATTCCATTGAGAACACAGCACAAAATGTGGATCATTATTCCCCTCTGTGACAGAGGGCATACTTACTCAACAGAGTAATACTATTCTGGTGCTACTGTTGCAGCAATCAATGTACCTAGGACTCACAACCAAAATCCTGTGTGGTCTAACTCAGAAATTCACAATTAGGGCTAGTGGAGTTTCAAAATACAGAAGTATCTACCAATTTTTAAAACTTCTCCTGCTTGCTCTGGGATTCAAATGTACTAGAGATAAACAAGTTTTTAAAATGAAAAATAAAGAAAGAAAAAAGAAAAAAAAGAAGTTCTTCCACCACATGCTCCATTCACTTCAGGAGGGGTTAACATATAAACTCAGTGGGGAGTACCGTTATCTATAAATGCTAAAATTATCTCACCATGCAGTCTGAGAAGAAAAACACAAGAGAAAAAGTTTTTAAAAGCCCAAACTCCTATGAGCAGAGGACGGACATGGGACCATAACCCTAACTCCTGCCTTTCTGCGTCTAGCAGGAGCTTTCACTATGATGCCACCCTTAAGCAAGATTAAATGTCACCTGGGGACCCAGAGCTGCTCAAGGGTCAGCCAGGATGACTCCACATTTTATAGCATAAAAGTCAGGTTAAGCATAAGACCAGAAAGAATCTATTCTTCTCTTCCTTTTGGTTGGTTGTTCCTCTTAGTTCTCTCTGTACAATTAGAGTTTGTTAGAAACAACTTTTGGCACAGCCTCATTGGCTCTTTGAAACAAAGGAAGGAAAAGGCAAGAAAATCCTAGAATATTAATTTTGGAACTGAAAGGATCACTTATCTTAGAAATGAGGAAACTGAGACCTGAAGAAGAGAAGTTTTTGTCCAGGGTCACACAACCATGGCCAGGATGCCCATGAAGGCCCTGGTGCCCTCCTCTGCCACATTGCTTCAGGGCTTCTGCCTCACTCTGTTTGGCCCCAGCTCCTCCACTGCTCCTGCCCCGCTGGCTTCTTTCAGTTCACTGATGTGCCTAGCTGCTCTCCCCTTCAGGGCTCTTGAATACACCACTTCCTTTACCTGCATAACTCCCTCTAACTCCACCTTTATCATGGCTATACCTACACGTCTTCTAGCTCTTAAATGTCATTCCTTCAGGCCCATCCGTTCTTGACCCTCCAAATTAGCTTAGTCTCCCTGATAGATATTCTTGTAGTAGTGCACTCTTCATAATTAATCATTTTTTTACATATCTCTCTACCTAGACCTATGAACTCCAAGAACATTGGAACCAGTATGCATTCATCCATGTTTATAAGCCCTTAAGTATCACCCCTTATAAGTAACTGCTCAGGACATAGAACATGGTAAGCACTAATTAAATATTTACAGATAAATTTAGTAAATATTTACTGCATGTCAGATACTGCTTTGAAGATGTTACATATTCACTTAATCCTCTGAACTCCAAGGGACAGGCAACAACAGTATTTTGATTTTACAGATAAAGAAACTAAGGCACAGAGCATTTCAGAATCTTCACCAATATCACACAGTGCAAAGTGGAATGGTTATTTAAAATACACACTATGTGTACTGGGTAACATTTATGGTAGCAGCTTCATGAATGGTTAGGAGACCTGAATTAGGACATAATCAATTCTTGGAACAACTATTAAAGAACAAGTCCATTATGCTCTACTATAGGACATTATGGGAGCATTTTCCAAAAGCATATAATAACAGACTTTATATTATTACTTTTCATGCTCCAGTAGCAACAATCTCCAAAACCTCAGTGGCTAACGACACCAGTGTGTTTCTTGCTCATGCTGAATGTTGGTTGTGACTCTGCTCTGGGCCTTCTTTAGTATGGGATCCAGGCTGAGGGAGCAAGTTCTATCAGAATCACGCCATTCTCCCAGATGGTAGCATCACGCAGGGTAAAGCTTCAGTTTAGTAGCACACAGGTCATTACCACTGACATTAAATTAAAAGCCCCATGCTCCTTATTTTCTTTCCCTACATTCCCCAGTACATTAGAAGAAACCAACTAACTCCATTAAGCTTATTTTCACTAAAATGCTCATGGCACTGAATGCTTGGGTCACTTAGAGCATGTCTTCCCTAGGCACTTGATTATAGGGACCTAAAGGGGATGATCTGAGTAACTTTTTGCTATGGCTATACCATGGGCTGCCCGTTGAATCCTTCCTGTAATTCTTTAAGGCTTTTTAGTGCTGTCTCGACACAATGCTTTTACTCATTCAACCCTCTTCCCAGTTGAAAAACTCCTTACTGACCTGGACTCAAATTCCCATAGAGGTACAGTAGAAAGACCTCTCCTATCTTTCCTTTGAGAAAAGGGATGATAAGGAAGAGACATAATCTAACAATCTTAGTGTTTAAACAATACTACTTTGTCTCCTGAGTAACTTAACCTCCATTTGCCTTGGGCACTTTGCATGTGATAATTCATGATTCCTTATGTCTTTGGATGTTAGAAATGATTATATCATTTTATAGGTAGCAAATAATAATAGACACCTAGAGGTTAAGTATCTTGCCTTCAGTCTCACAGACAGCAGTAGAACTAGGACAAGAAGATCCCTCCTGGTATTCTAACCTTTGCACAGAAATGTTAATCTAGACTTTCTAATGATTCTGAGCTAAAGTAAAGACACAGCCAGAGTAAATATCACCAACCCCTTTCCCTTGATATACATATATCCACACATACTAAATACATATATTTTTATGTGTGTGTGTGTATTATATAAATATATACATATGAACAAACACAAAACACTGACTCAGAATGGGGGGAAAATATTCTTGAACTGTTGAGTACTTGTAGGCTGGTGAACTGACAGAACTTCACTTACTTGATAAATAATTAATCTGTCCTCACTTCTTCAGGAAAATACACAATAGGGAACTGCAGGTCTCATCCCTGCTTGAGACTGAACCCTAACAATGGCAAGGAACATAAATATTAAATAAGGGAAAAGCCTCTAATGTTTGGTGCTATATTTTATCACTTCTCTTAAATCTGACAATTTCCTTTTATTGCATACAACTTGATCATTCATTCTGTTGAACAAAGACATAAGCCCCTATTGTCAGCTCTGTTTTGCTACTGCAAATGCTTGACAAAATTGCCTGTTTCATTTTTTATTCCCTGTAGATCATCCTGCCCACAAGGAAGTGGCTCTGAAGCAGTGTGAGATCCGGAGCAGAGTGTGACAACCCAGCAGTCTCGAGATGAAGTGTCAAGTCAGCAGACAATACTGGTTACAAGAGCAAAGCACACTCTCACAGGAAAAGGACTGCCTGCAGTCTCTGGAGGCATGCTGGGACTCACAGGCAGGAAGCAGTCAAAGCTCTGCCTCTGCAAAGGGATATAAGAGAAGCACTATCCCTTCCATCATCAACTTCAGAGAGGACCCAAACTGCAAGGCTCTGAAAGAACCAGTGAACATTTATGGAGTCACTTTAAATGGGATGCCTTTGCCCCTGGTGTCTTACATTGATCACAGTATCAGTAACAATGCCTGACTGGGTCTCCTCTTAACTCCTCCTGAATCTTACCTGCTAGGGATCCTGAAATAAACATAGGTGAGCACATACTATTCCTAATGGAGTGTTCGTCTGAGTCCCTCTATGCTATTCTAGTAGACAAGGGTGGCGGGGAAATCTTCTAACTGATCCATTCATTCATCATGTAAACCTTTTCTGGGTATGGACTCATTCCCCACCTGAGGCTCTAGTGATGCAAAGACAAACAGGCTAAGTCTCTGCTCTGGAGGACAGACGGAACTTCCAGAGAAGGAAGTCTCTGGAGTATTTCTTTGATGACTCCATTCTCAGATCCACCATGATACCATTCACAGGGAGAAGAGTCAAGCCAAGTGAAAGGTACCTGACGTTTCAACATCATCTACCCAGACACCTTCCTAAAAAGTCTCTTTAGCCAGTAATTAGCTCTTTCACTCCTGCCCTTATCCAATCTCTAAATTGGATCAAAATCTCTAAACGAGTGCAAGAAATTTGGAATATTCACCTTATCCCTTGAGTTTCTGAAGTAATACAAGCCATTCCTTATTAGTACTTGGCCTACCTTCTACTGATTGCCTCTCTGAACTCCTCTCCAGAACTTTAAACACTTGTTTTGCAGACAGCGGAAACCCAAAGGATTTCTTCCATCAATATGGAATATTTCCATCATATTTCCTCGTATTTCCTCATCAAATTTCCATCATATTTCCTCATGAAAGCAATTATTCTACTTCCCAGATTTCCCCATTACCCCTGCAGGCTCTGGGCCGTGGGGTGTGTTCAAATTTTTTTTTTTTAAAGATTTTATTTATTTATTTGACAGAGAGAGACCACAAGTAGGCAGAGAGGCCGGCAGAGAGGGAGGGAAGCAGGCTCCCTGCTGAGCAGAGAGCCCAATGCGGGGCTCGATCCCAGGTCCCTGAGATCATGACCTGAGCCAAAGGCAGAGGCCTAACCCACTGAGCCACCCAGGCGCCCCGTGTTCAATGTTTTTCAACAGAAATGTCACGTGTGATTCTGGCATTTATGGTTGTCAACATCTTCAAAGTGGATGAATGCCAGGGACATACTCCTGGAGATGCTTTCAGTCACTGGGGCAGTACCACCTGTGAGAGCTGATGATTTCCTCTGATCTTTTACATATCTGCATGGAAGATATATGCTCAGGTTTCCCTCTGTTGTTCCTTACTTGCAGTGGGTTTGGTGTGTTGTACGGGGCACAAGTAGGAATGTTTCCCTTAAAACCTTATTTAAAACCCTATAGGCATCAGCCTTCCCAAACCATAAATTTAGGGAATTGCATTGTTAGACTAAGTCCTTCCCTTAGCACTTTAGTCATAGAGTTATTCTTCAATTTCTTCCCTACAAACATTTGGCCCAGGTCCCGAGGTCCATCCCATATCTATGTGTCTCTTCAGCACATAAAAGAGATTCAGGAAAGGAGAAGGAACAATAAAATTGCAGGTTTACTGGCAGCACTAAGTGAAGTAATCCCACTACGCATACACTTTTCTTACAAGAAGATCAATTACTCAACCTTTCTATTCACCTGCCTGATGAGATCTACAAATATTTTAAGAGGGTAATTTGGAAAAGTTATAATAGCAGAAGTTGTTCAAGCTGTAGCATTAGTCTCTGTCGTTTGCTTTAGGTTTGCCCTGGACATTTAGCTCATTTACACAAGTGAATAACTAACTGCCTATTTATTAATCAGGTCAACAAAGACTCGTTTAAACTACCTATTAGCAGTCGTCCTTATATAGTTGTAGTCTTCAAATGTTTTTGCTTATATTTCCCCAAAAGACTTTTGTATATGTTAAAGTTAAACCTTATACATTTATTTGAGGATTAAAAAAATTAAGGGGTATTATTTTCCAACATAGAATTCCAAGTTATAATTATATATGTTTTAAATATATTTTATCAAACTTTTGAGACTGCAGATTAAATATAATTTATGTTAAGTATCTGGTATATATGTATATACATATATAACCCAATGGACAAAGGTAACCATCATTATCAAACCAATCGGCCAAAACTATTTTATTTTCTCTCAGAATAAGTCGAATTCATTTTTAAAATAAAATAAATATATTAATATGTATTCCCTTATCAAGTGTCTCATTTCTAGATTCTAAGAGATAACAAAGAGTATATAGAGTAAAATATAGGCCCCCACTATACAATACCTTAATAGAAATTCATTTCTGACTCACTTAAAAGTATCAGGCTGGCAAATAGTTCAGTGGGGTAGAATTTCTCCACAATCATTCAGAGACAAAAGTGCTATCAATTCAACATTTAGGTTCTAGGGTCTCAATCTGAGTCAAATCCATTCCAGAAACCATAAGGAAGACAATATATGGGAGTATTAAGAAACCAAACTTGGGAGTGATATCCATCACTTTTGCTCCCATAGTAGCTTTAGCTGAGCTCCAACCTGCAAGGGAGATTGGATTATGTGGACCAAAGCTATGGACCAAGGAAGAGAAGACCATGGGATTTAATTGGCAGCTAGTAGATAAGTCACAACTTTCTCAATAAATTAATGCCTAGATTAAATAGTGTGCTATTTACTTCAGTATTTATCACCTAATCTGTCTTTGTCTTGCTCTCTTAAGATGACTATACCTTTGTTTATCTACTTGAAAGTAATGCAATTATTCTATAAAGCAAAAACAGTAGGGGAAAAGAGAACCAGTAGCCCATTTCAACACTCATTCTCCTACAGATCAATCTAAAGAGAGAGTACATGCAAAAGTTGAGAGTTTCGTACTTACTTGACTCAGAACTATCACTGCTCTGGACTTCTAAGACAGTTTTCATATAACTCTATGGCATGTGGACTACAGTTTTAGTCCCTGACATATAAAGTATCAGAAAACATACAGGATCACAGAATTCTTTTCTTCTTGAGATTTTTATTTATCTGTTTATTGAGACAGAGAGGGGGGTGGATCGAGAAAGTGAGAGAGTGAGAACACAAGCAGGCCTGGGATCATGACCCAAGTCGAAGGCAGATGCTGAACCAACTAAGCCACCCAGGTGCCCCTAGGATCACAGAATTCTAAAGTGCAAAGTACCAGCGCACTTAGCAAGAGGTGAAAAATGAGCAAAAGGGAAGAGGTCCAAAGTAACTCTCACAGAGATTAATGCACACAGTGGGGCCATTCTTTACTCTAGCAAATTCAATTTTGCCTTAGGTGTAAATGGGTATTTCTAGCTTTTTATCCCACATTGTGTAGAAAGGAGTTCACACCGCAGGCCTGGGACTGCTATTCACTGAAAATCCTGCTTAGAAGGTTGGCCCTGGAAGTTGTCTGACAACTTGAATTTCAGGAGTTCCACCCATTCTCTAGTAAGAGTGACTGACTGTGCCTGTACTGTTTGTACAGTACAAATGGTATGGCTAATGCTTGCTTCCCTTCCAGGAGTCTGAAATTTTGGCACATGCTAGGCAGAAAGGGTGCCATATACGTGATTAGTTCCAAGTAAAAACTGTAGGCACCAATTCTCTGACAAGCTTCTCTGGTTGGCAACATTTCACAGGTACTGTCACAACTGGTTCCAGGGGCCATAAGGAGTGCTGTGCGATCCCCCACTAGGAAAGGACTCTGGAAGTTTGCCCCTGGTTTCCTCCAAAACTTGTTCCCAATCCTTTTTTGCTTGGCTGACTATGCTTTCTATCTTTTCATTGTAATCACAGCTGTGAGCACAACTATATGCTGGGTCTTATGAGTCCTCCCAGTGCATCACTGAACTTGGGGGTGGTTTGGGGACTCCTAACACACAGGTAAATTATGTTTGACAAACAAGAATAGGCTAATTTCAGGATATTAAGAAACAGCAAGTAAAAATAGAAATTTTAGTACATTTTGAATTCAAGTTCTTTTTTGGGATATGGAACCTCTAGAAAACACTGAAGGCAATTTATATTCAATTTAATTAAGCTACATACTTTTTAAATGACAGACAATAATGAAAAGCATAAAAAATATTGATCCCGGTCTTAGCTAGCAAATAAAACAAGAATTCCCTGAAAATTACTACCGAAGATATCAAAAGGGAACCTTCCATGTTGAAAGGAATCATTAATAAGAAGATGAATATGGAATTGTGAACATTATTAAGAAAAAAATGTGTCCAGAATTGAAAGAAAAAAAAAAATTGCTCTGAGTAATTGTGCTCAGAACCAAAGGGAAGAAACCAGTGGACACTACCACGGCTACAGTTTGTCCCATATCCTTCCTACTGAGGTCATAAAACAAAAAATCATATAAAAGGCCAAGGTATTTAAATAACATTTTCTCCAATTTTATAAACTTTATCTTTTTTCCTCTGATTTTACAAGCAATACAAAGTTTTTATAGAAAAAGTACAAAGGGGTACCTGGTGGCTCAGTGGGTTAAGCCTCTGCCTTAGGCTCAGGTCATGATCCCAGGGTCCTGGGATCAAGTCTCACATTGGGCTCTCTGCTCACCGGGGAGCCTGTTCCCCTCCCCTCCACCACCTGCCTGCCTTTCTGACTACTTGTGATCTCTGTCAAATTAATAAGTAAAAATCTTTAAAAAAAAAATAAATAAATAAAAACTGCAAATTACAAGAAAGTACATCTAAAAAAAATTTTTTTTTTAATCCCTCAACATACAGGACACCTGGGTGGCTCAGTTGTTTAAGTGTGTGATTTTGGCTCAGGTCATGATTCCAGGGTTTGGGGATTGAGCCCCTGATCAGGCTCCCCGCTCAGTGGGAAGTCTGCTCCTCCCTTCTCCCTCTGTCCCCACTCAGGCTCTCTCTCTCTCTCTCTCTCAAATAAACAAATCTTTTAAAAAAAAAAAACAAAACAGAACCCAATATGTCCCGTCGTCCAGAGACAACCACAATATGGCATTTAGAGTCTTTTCACTGTTCATTTAAGAAAAAAATTAGGAATATTCTGCATTTCTAATGTCTCTTAAACTTCTTTTCTCATCAAAATGCAGTTTATACACAAAAATAAAACTAAAAATGGAAGAAGGACCTAGATGTGAGACCTGAAACCATAAAAGTCCTAAAAGAGAACAGACAGTAACTTCTTTGACATCAGCCATCGCAACTTTTTTCTAGATATGTCTCCTCAGGCAAGGAAACAAAAGCAAAACTAAACTATTGGGACTACATCAAAATAAAAACATTTTGCACAGTGAAGGAAACCACCAACAGAACTAAAAGGCATCCTATGGAATGGGAGAAGATTTTTTGTGAATGATATATCTGATAAGGGGTTAATATCCAAAATATGTAAAGCTCAGGGAGCCTGCTTCCCTTCTTCTCTCTGCCTGCCTCTCTGCCTACTTGTAATCTCTGTCAAATTAAAAAAAAAAAAAAAGTATATGACTTAACATGAAAAAAACTGCAAGCAATCCAATTAAAAAAATAAGCAGAGGAATTGAATATACATTTTTTCCTAAAAAAGACATACACATGGCCAACAAACACATGAAAAGATGCTCACCATCACTTATCATCAGGGAAATACAAATCCAAAACCACAATGAGATATCAATTCACCCTGTCAGAATGGCTAAAATCAAAAAGACAATAAATAACAAGTGTTGGCAAGGATGTGGAGGAAAAGGGACTCTCGGGTACTTCTGGTGGAAATGTAAATTGGTGAAGCCACTGTGGAAAACAGTAAGGAATTTCCTCAAAAAACTAAGCATAGATACACCTTACAACCCAAAATTCCACTAGTTGGTATTTGCCCAAAGAAAATGAAAACACAAATTTGAAGTTATATGCCCATATGTTTACTGTAGCATTATTTATAATAGCCAACCTGTGTCCATCAGTAGAGAATGGATAAAGATGTGGTACATACATGAAATAGGGTATTATTCAACTATAAAAGAGAATGAGATTTTCCTTTTGCAATTACATGGTTAGACTTAGAGGGTATTATGCTAAGTGAAACAAATCAGTCAGAGAAAGACAAACACTGTATGATTTCATTTACATGTGGAATCTAAAAAACAAAACAAATGATTAAACAAACAAAAGACAGAATTAGACCTACATATACAGAGAAAAAAAGGATGTTTTACTGGGGGGATGGGCAAAATGGGTGAACAGAATGAGAGATACAGGCTACCAGTTATGGAATGAATACATGATAGGAATAAAAGGCACAGCACAGGGAATATAGTCAATGATATTATAATAGCATTGCATGGTTACAGATGGTAGCTACACTTGTGGTGAGCATAGCATAATGTATACGAAATGTTGAGTTCATATATTGTACATCCGAAACTAATATTGTGTGTCAACTGTACTCAAATAAGCAAAAGAAAAACATGTATCTCCCAGACAGAACTTGAATGAGTGACAGTTTCACCAAAACTCAAAATATGTTCAGTTGCTTTGACGTGCTACAGGAAGGCAGGATTCAGGCTGAGATACAAAGTACATTCCCCAAGAAACAAGCCTCTGGGTATGTGAAATGCTGTAGAATTAACAGTGTTACTTCTGAGATTCCTATTAAAATCACTCCATGCTATGGGAGGTGATCCCAGGATGTACCAAAATCATTAATTCCATGTACCTTGGAAAGATTTTGATTCCAATCATCATTTTTGAGGCTGTAATCGGATATATGTTGGACTCAATTACCAAAGGAAAGAGAGATTCCAGGATAGGATAGTACACTAGGCAAAAGAAGTAGCTTTAACCACAGAGTAGGTCAACAAACAAAAATAACTGAGCACAAAGTCCTAAGATTCCAGGGGAAAATGACAGGTGACATATTATCTTAGAAAAAATCCATGGATTGACTCAAGCAGGAGCTCAGGCTGTTGTGACCCCATCCTAGAGATTATGCTGGCTATTCCCACCTAAGATGAGAAACAGCATCTTAAACAAGATTTGGGGTGCATGCCAATGCAACTTTCCTACTGAACTGCCATTTTCACAGTGAGCCTTCAGTATTATTTTTATTTTTCAGTATCTAGACTCCTTAATGTGCCCTAAAAAATTCAATGTATCATAAGTTTCAAAAGCCCAATATGCTACACATTAATGAATATTAGTGTACTTAGCAAGAGCTTTAGAATAATACATATGAATTTAATTCCAGTTCAACTACTTCCTACACATATATCATAAAAGAATTATTATATATCTCAATTTCCTTAAAATCAACTGTTTCTAGTAAAAATGAGTTAGAATAAAGCCTAGCATAAAGTCTAAAAGCAAGAACTTGTGCGATTTGTTGTTTTTACTGATGTTTCATTACAGTAGGATGCCTTACAACAGGGTCTAGCAAAGGGGGAACAGAAATAATGAATGGATACAGAAATGTCAAGGACCACAAGGATGATTGATGCTTGTGATGGCACTGGGCAAGTACCCAGTGCAGGGTACACATGCCTTAATTATCCTTTTTTCCCCAAAAGCTACGCTGCTACTATTCCCTTCTATGAGGGGGAACAAGTGAGAATTGACTTGTTTTAAGAATACTAACCAGACAAATCATAGCACCCAAGATCTAATAAAAATCTCCTCCAAATAAAATTCTTTAAAAATAACTAAATAAAGTGTACAAGAGAAGGGGTCTCTCTTTTCTCTACTGGCTGGCTTGTCCTTCCTGATAAGTATGATCAAACTGATGATATGGGTTTGTTAAATAAAAAGAAGACATTTAAAACTGAGCATAAACAGAAAGAATTACAACTAATTTATTACACACAAAGAGGTAGTAAGCTCTGGGATCTGTTTTGGGGGAACCCTAGCAAAATACCCCAATGCAGAATTGTTTCACTGACAGTCTCCTCACTGCCTATCATGTCACCATCACAACTGGGGTGCTTTCTTCTGGGGTCCACTGGGGAGAAAATTATTTCATATCCCTTCTTTTGCTTGAAAAGAGGGTAATCTGTTCATTGCCTCACAAATACAAAGATGGGAGACCTTCATTTTCAAGGGTGGAAATCATCTATTCACTATATACAGTAGAAGATATTGTCAGATGTCCCAAGACCTCTGGAAACCCCCAAATTCATGAAAACCCATTGAACACATACCTTTCCATGTAAAACATGTATTCTGATGGACAGAAGAAAGGTTATGTTCACATGTCAATGCTGGTTGTGTACACATGTCAAAGCTAGGGTTACTGGCTAATGCCTTATACAGCAGCCACAAAAGACTCAGCAAGACTACTAACTAAAAGGATTTGGCCTTTTAGAGTTACTCACAAATAATAAAAATTGCAAAGGGTGGATAGATGAAATGTTCATGTCCAATTTAATATGTACCTGGAATGCTTTAAAAGTATCTGCATTTTTTTCAACATAAAGGAAAAAATGTGAGCTTGACATGCATAAATTAATCTCGGGAAACAAACAGGATTGCTGGAGGGGAGGGAGGTGGGAGGGATGGGGTGGTTGCGTGATGGACATTGGAGAGGGTATGTGCTATGGTGAGAAAATAAAAGAATTAAAAAAGAAGATAAAGATGAAAATAATAAATTAAAAAATAGTAAATATTATCTTTAAATGAAACTAAAAACAAACAAACAAACAAAAAAAAAAACAACCACAATGGTCAAATCTTAATTGTACATAACTTTCTATTAACCGAAGTTTTCACTCTGGTTGAGTTCCAAGAACAGCTTATATAGAAATTGCTTATATACATAAAAGATTCAGATGTTAGGAAATAAACCCAATAATGACATCCCTCTCTTCTCTATAAAGTGAGCTCCAGTACAATCTTTTCATTTGAGGGCAAATTCCTTTGGAGTTTTTCAGATAGCAAATCCCTGTCCAGAACTGTCTTTTTAAAAGCTGTCAAGGTTAAAATGCTGTTTCTGGTTAACAAAACCCATGTGCCCACATCACCATGAGTCCGAGCTCTGAGACACCTGCCACTAGTGGAGTTTATTTAGATGATAGATTTACGTGTGTCTATGAACCTCTCTGAGGCTTTAGCTGTCTCTGACATACCAACTGTTTGTCAAAGCTTTCCAACAGATCTGACAACAGGCGAGAGTGAACTGGAGTTTTTCGGGTACTGCAAGTCTAATGACACTATGTAAGAATATTTTTAAACTTAAGAATACTTTTGATTCTCTGTCAACCTACTTCTCACAAGGACTTAAATAACATAGACATAATTTTATAGTACTATATATTTAATGTCCTCTGAAATGGAAAACAGAACAGAATAAAACAAAAACCAGGTTATATACCCGAACTGAGATGATTGTCTTCATGGAAAATACTGGAAACAATTAACTTCAACACATCAGTGCTTGTTTTAAACCTTTAAAAAGATCAAGGAGCTACCTAACTCAGTGGAGAATACAGCCCAGATAACACGGGATTTGGGTCAGGAGGTTAAGATTTAGCACAGCTCTTTGATTTCTATCTATATAACATAACCACTTTAAACTTCTGATTTCTTATTTTTAACTAAGAGTCAAAACCATCACTTCATGGTTGTTCATTACTGAAACTTACTCACTGCCAGCCAATGTGACAATGTAACAAATATTTCATTTACTCCTCCTTGAGATGATATGTTGATGAAGCAGTGGAAACTAAAATTAATACCTTTCTTACAAATGATTTTGGGAGTAGGATTTTAGCTATGGAAATAACTACCTGAGGTGAGAACTTTCTGAATGAAGGGAGATCTATGTGAAAAGCCTTCTGAAAATCCAGTGTTGTCAGGAAGAAGACTAAACATTTGAGTTGGGGTGGAATGTGCGCAGTCATGGACTTTCCCTCTTACTCCCCAAAACCTCTCCCTTTCTACTTTCATCTCCATTCTTTCATTTCCTCTCCTATTTTTCTTTACATTTTCCTTCTTATGCCACTGAGTTATCATTAGTTTTGTTAGTCATTTCTGTAGTCAATCTAGTAATATATTTTTTAATGATTTTACTTATTTATTTTCAGAGAAAGAAAGAGCACAAGCAGGCAAAGTGGCAGGCAGAGGCAGAGAGAGAAGCCGGTTCCCCGATGAGCAAGGAACCCAATGTGGGACTTGATCCCAGAACCCTGGGATCAGGACCTGAGCCGAAAGCAGAGGCTTAACCAACTGACCCACTCAGGTGTCCCTTTCCCTGGGAAAGGAAGTCTGTAACATACAATGGTAAAAATATTAGATTGGCAGTGGACTTAGCCACAGAGACCTGGCAGGCCAGAAAGAACTGGCATGATATATTCAGAGCACTAAATGAGAGAAACATGCAGCCAAGAATACTATATCCAGCTAGGCTATCATTGAAAATAGAAAGAGAGATTAAAAGCTTCCAGGACAAACAAAAACTGAAAGAATTTGCAAACGCCAAATCAGCTCTACAGGAAATATTGAAAGGGGTCCTCTAAGCAAAGAGAGAGCCTAAAAGTAGTAGATCAGAAAGGAACAGAGACCATATACAGTAACAGTCACCTTACAGGCAATACAATGGCACTAAATTCATATCTCTCAAGAGTTACTCTGAATATAAATGGGCTCAATACACCAATCAAACACACAGGGCATCAGAATGGATAAAAAAACAATACCTATCAAAATGCTGCCTACAAGAAACTCATTTTAGACCTGAAAACAACTCCAGAATTAAAGTGAAGGGGTGGAAAACAATTTACCATGCTAATGGACATCAGAAAAAAACTGGGGTGGCAAACCTTTTATCAGAACAACTAGACTTTAAGCCAAAGATCATAATAAGAAATGAGGAAGGACATTATATCATAATCAAAGGATCTGTCCAACAAGAAGATCTAACAATTTTAAATATCTATTCCCCTAACGTGGGAGCAGCCAACTATATAAACCAATTAATAACAAAATCAAAGAGACACATCAACAATAATATAATAATAGTAGGGGAATTTACCACCCCCTCACTGAAATGGACAGATCATCCAAGCAAAAGATCAACAAGGAAATAAAGACCTTAAATGACACACTGAACCAGATGGACATCACAGAAATATTCAGAACATTCCATCCCAAAGCAACAGAATACACATTCTTCTCTAGTGCACATGGAACATTCTCCAGAATAGATCACATCCTGGGTCATAAATCAGGTATCAACCGGTATCAAAAGATTGGGATCATTCCCTGCATATTTTCAGACCACAATGCTCTGAAGCTAGAGCTCAATCACAAGAGGAAATTTGAAAAGAACCCAAATACATGGAGACTAAACAGCATCCTTCTAAAGAATGAATGGGTCAACCAGGAAATTAAAGAAGAATTGAAAAAATTCATGGAAACAAATGATAATGAAAACATAACAGTTCAAAATCTGTGGACAGAGCAAATGCAGTCCTGAGAGGAAAATAAATAGTGATACAAGCCTTTCTCCAGAAACAAGAAAGGTCTCAAATACACAAACTAACCCTACACCTAAATGAGCTGGAGAAAGAACAAGAAAGAAAGCCTAAACCCAGCAGGAGAAGGCAAATAATAAATATCCAAGCAGAAAAACAAAATAGAAAATAAAAAAAAAACACAAACAAACAAAAAACAAACGAATTTAAAAAAACCTAAAAAACAATAGAACAAATCGACAAAACTAGGAGCTGGCTCTTTGAAAGAATAAGATTGATAAACCCCTGGCCAGACTTACCAAAAAGAAAAGAGAAAGGACCCAAATAAATAAAATCATGAATAAGAGAGATCACAACCACCACCAAAGAAATACAATCAATTATAAGAATATACTATAAGCAACTCTACGCCAACAAATTCGGCAATCTGTAAGAAATGGATGCATTCCTACAGACAGATAAACTCCCACAACTGAACCAGGAAGAAATAGAAAACCTGAACAGACCCACAACCAGTAAGGAGATTGAAACAGTTATCAAAAATCTCCAAACAAACAAAAGCCCAGGGCCAGACAGCTTCCTAGGGGAATTCTACCAAACATTTAAAGAAGAACTAATTACTATTCTCCTGAAACTGTTCCAAAAAATAGAAATGGAAGGAAAACTTCCAAACTCATTTTATGAGGCCAGCACTACCTTGATCCCAAAACCAGACAAGGATCCCATCAGAAAAGAGAATTACAGACCAATATCCTTGATGAACACAATGCGAAAATTCTCACCCAAATACTAGCCAATAGGATCCAACAGTACATTAAAAGGATTATTCACCATGATCAGGAGGGATTTATTCCAGGGCTGCAAGGTTGGTTCAACATCTGCAAATCAATCACTTTGATATAATACATTAATAAAAGAAAGAACAAGAACTATATGATAGTCTCAATAGATGCTGAAAAAGCATTTGACAAAGTACAGCATCCCTTCCTGATCAAAACTCTTCAAAGTGCAGAGATAGAGGGCACATACCTCAATATTATCAAAGCCATCTATGAAAAACCCACCACAAATATCATTCTCAATGGAGAAAAACTGAGAGCTTTTCCACTAAGGTCAGGAACATGGCAGGGATGTCCGTTATCACCACTGCTATTCAACATAGTACTAGAAATCCCAGCCTCATCAATCAGACAACAAAAAGAAATTAAAGGCACCCATATCAGCAAAGAAGTCAAACTATCACTCTTTGCAAATGATGTGATACTATATGTGGAAAACCCAAAAGACTCCACTCCAAAACTGCTAGAACTCGTACAGGAATTCAGTAAAATATCAGGATATAAAATCAATGCACAGAAATCAGTTGCATTTCTTTACACCAACAACAAGACAGAAGAAAGAGAAATTAAGGAGTCAATCCCATTTACATTTGCACCCAAAACCATAAGATACCTAGGAAAAAACCTAACCAAAGAGGCAAAGAATCTATACTCAGAAAACTATAAAGTACTCATGAAAGAAATTGAGGAAGACACAAAGAAATGGAAAAATGTTCTATGCTCATGGATTGGAAGAACAAATATTGTGAAAATGTTGATGCTACCTAAAGCAATCTACACATGTAATGCAATCCCTATCAAAGTACCATCCATCTTTTTCAAAGAAATGGAACAAATAATTCTAAAATTTATATGGAACCAGAAAAGTCCCCAAATATTGAAAAAGAAAGCCAAAGTTGGTGGCATCACAATTCCGGACTTCAAGCTCTATTACAAAGTTGTCCTCATCAAGACAGTATGGTACTGGCACAAAAGCAGACACATAGATCAATGGAACAGAATAGAGAGCCCAGAAATAGACCCTCAACTCTATGGTCAACGAATCTTCAACAAAGCAATAAAGAATGTCCAATAGAAAAAAGACAGCCTCTTCAACAAATTGGGAAATTGGACAGCCACATGCAGAAAAATGAAACTGGACCACTTCCTTACAACACACACAAAAATAGACTCAAAATGGTTGAAGGACGTCAATGTGAGAAAGGAATCCATCAAAATCCTTGAGGAGAACACAGGCAGCAACCTCTTCAACCTCAGCCACAGCAACGTCTTCCGGGGAACATCGCCAAAGGCAAGGGAAGCAAGGGCAAAAGTGAACTATTGGGATTTTATCAAGATCAGAATCTTTTGCACAGCAAAGTAAACAGTTAACACAACCAAAAGACAACTGACAGAATGGGAGAAGATATTTGCAAATGACATATCAGATAAAGAACTAGTATCCAAAATCTAAAAAGAGCTTAGTAAACTCAACACCCAAAGAACAAATAATCCAATTAAGAAATAGGCAGAGGAAATGAGCAGACATTTCTGCAAAGAAGACATCCAGATGGCCAACAGACACATGAAAAAAATGCTCCACATCACTCAGCATCAGGGAAACACAAATCAAAACCACAATGAGTTACCACCTCACACAATCAGAATGGCTAAAATTAGCAAGTCAGGAAATGACAGATGCTGGCGAGGATTCGGAGAAAGGGGAACCCTCCTACACTGTTGGTGGGAATGCAAGCTGGTGCAACCACTCTGGAAAACAGCATGGAGATTTTCAGAAAGTTGAAAATAGAGCTACCTTATGACCCAGCTATTGCACTACTGGGTATTTATCCTAAAGATACAAATGTAGTGATCCAAAGGGGCACATGCACCCGAATGATAGCAGCCATGTCCACAATAGCCAAACTGTGGAAAGAACCTAGATGTCCATCAACAGATAAATGGATAAAGAAAATGTGAGATACACACACACACACACACACACACACACACACACACTGAATACTATGCAGCCATCAAAACAAATGAAATCTTGCCATTTGTGATGACATGGATGGAACTAGAGGGTATTATGCTTAGCAAAATAAGTCAATCGGAGAAAGACAACTATCATATGATTTCCCTCATATGAGGAAGTGGAGACACAACGTTGGAGTTTTGGGGGGGTAGGAAAAGAATACATGAAACAAGATGGGATCAGGAGGGAGACAAACCATAAAAGACTCTTAATGTCACAAAACAAACTGAGGGTTGCTGGGGGTTGGGAGGTCGGAGAGGGTGGTGGGGTTATGGACACTGGGGGAGGGTATGTGCTGTGGTAAGTGCTGTGAAGTGGATAAACCTGGCAATTCACAGACCTGTACCCCTGGGGCTAATAATACATTATATGTTTATTAAAAATTTTTTAAAATTTAAAAATTTTTAAAATATCCTTAAAAAATGCAGACTGAAAATTTTCAAAATGGGTGAGATAAGCAAAGGCATGTGAAATGTTAGGGATACTGGTAGATTCATAGACCATAGGAAAGGAACAACACAACTACCTTTAAGACTGACATTTTAATAAAACAATTATATTTTTATAAAACAGGTTTACATGCATGTGTTTGACTATCATGTATATGCTGGAGAACAGTCTAGCAAATTAAGTTAAACATACAATTTACCATCTTGCCCAGCAATGTTATTCCTAGGAATATACCTAAAAGAAATGAAATTTGGGGCAGTTGGGTGGCACAGTAAGTTGGCCAACTCTAGGTTTCAACTCAGGTCATGATCTCAGGGTTGTGGGATCAAGCCCTTCGTGGGGCTCTGTGCTCAATGTGGAGTCTGCTTGGGACTCTGTCCATATATGACTATCATATACATAGTATGCTATTGAAATACACTCTTAATGATAACACAGGATGGAAAAATGCTGCATTTTTCCAGGCTGTTTTCTCCATAGAAAAAAGTCAAGAATCATTACTTCAAGATATGGAACATCACCACTTCTGTGAAGTGCCATGGAGCTGAAGACGACCTTTATTTGTGTATTTTATACACTTACTTTTTTTGTAATCTTTGATGAGAAACACATTACTTTTATAACTAAAACAGTAAGTCCTTAACGAAAGGACCAAGAGCCATACATGATCTATATATTAAAATTCTAACATTAAATTAAAAAATAGAGCTAAATGATACAGTTTAGACTTATTGGCTACAGAGATGCCCTGCACCTGTGTGTCTCAGGCCGATAACCTGAACTCTAAGCTTGGCTTGTCATTTTCTTGAAACACCTCTGAGAGAAACAGAATGTGATTAAGGATGAACACATCATGCTAGCTTGTTTGCTTTCCCCAGTGCAGGTGGGCTGTCACCCTCTGCATGCACAGCAAGCTGAGGTTAAAAGGCTGTCATGCCTTATCTATGCAGAATGTACACTGCAGTGGTGTCATGTGCCAGAGCTCTGGGGCAGGGAGCCCCAAATCAGTGTGTGGCAAAGAGCAGAGATGTGTACTGCTGTCACAGACAGGAAAAGAAGACTCAGTAAGTTCTAAGGCTATCACTGAGATAAATGGAATTTTGAAATTAAATGGTGATTGCCCCTGTCAAATTGAGAAGCCTGAAAATGCACATATATTAACCATTGGACCAGCCAGGAAAAGGAGTGATTTTCATGTTGTTGGCTTTTTCATTTTCACCTTATAAAAAAGGATTCTTAGAGAAACAGTACTGAAGAGTTAGAAATATTAATTTTTTTGTTGTGTCTAAAAACATTTGGGTCATTAATTTCCCTCTTAGTTCTAAGCTGAACTGCCCACTAAAATTCTTATTTGGAAAGGGATAATACTAAAGGATAATTCTCTCTGAATGGCCTCTTCCCAGAGAAATTTTAAAGCGAATTTCTGCAGCAGTACTGAGTTCATGCTTTTTACTGTGCAGTATAAAAGAAATAACAACAAAATCCCTCAATTCTTTAAAAACGAAACCAGAAAAGACCCCAAATTGCTAAGGAAATGTTGAAAAAGAAAAACAAAACTGGGAGCATCATGTTGCCTGATTCAAGTTTTACTACAAAGCTGTGATCACCAAGACAGCATGGTACTGGCACAAAACAGACACACAGACCACTGGAACAGAGTAGAGAGACCAGATATGGACCCTCAACTCTGTGGTCAAATAATCTTCGACAAAGGAGGAAAAAATATCAGTGGAAAAAAGACCGTCTCTTCAATAAATGGTGCTGGGGAAATTGGACAGCTATGTGTAGAAGAATGAAACTCAAACATTCTCTTACACCATAGACAAAGATAAACTCAAAATGGGTAAAAGACCTCAACATGAGGCAGGAATCCATCAGAATCCTAGAGAACATAGGCAGTAACCTCTCTGATATCAGCCACAGCAACTTCTTTCAAGATATGCCTCCAAAGGCCAAGGAAACAAAAGTGAAAATGAACTTCTGGGACTTCATCAAGATCAAAAGCTTCTGCACAGCAAAGGCAAGAGTCAACGAAACAAAGAGGCAACCGACGGAATGGGAGAAGATTTTCGCAAATGACACTACAGACAAAGGGTTGATATCCAAGATCTCTAAAGAACTCCTCAAACTCAACATACACAAAACAGATAATCATTGTCAAAAAAAATGGGCAGAAGACATTGAGCAAGACCCTTCTCCAAAGAAGACATACAAATGACTAACAGGCACATGAAAACATGATCATCATCATTAGCCATCAGGGAGATTCAAACCAAAACCACATTGAGATACCACCTGACACCAGTTAGAATGGCCAAAATTAACAAGACAGTAAACAACATGTGTTGGAGAGGATGTGGAGAAAGGGGAAACCTCTTACACTGTTGGTGGGAATGCAAGTTGGTGCAACCACTTTGGAAAACAGTGTGGAGATTCCTCAAAAAATTAAAAATAGAGCTAGCCTATGACCCTGCAATTGCACTACTGGTTATTTACCACAAAGATACAGATGTAGTAAACAGAAGGGCCACCTGTACCCCAGTGTTTGTAGCAGCAATGGCCACAGTCACCAAACTGTAGAAAGAACCAAGATGCTCTTCAATGGATGAATGGATAAAGAAGATATGGTCTATATATACAAGGAAGTATTATACCTCCATCAGAAAGGATGAATACCCAACTTTTGTATCAACATACATGACTGGAAGAGATTATGCTGGGTGAAGTCAAGCAGAGAGAGTCAAGTATCATATGGTTTCACTTACTTGTGGAGCATAAGGAATAGCATGGAAGACACTGGGTGAAGGAAAGGAGAAGTAAGTTGGGGGAAATCAGAGGGGGAGATAAACTATGAGAGACTGGGGACTCTGAGAAACCGACTGAGGGTTTTGGAGGGGAGAGGAGTGGGGGTTGGGTGAAACCTGGTGGGGGGTATTATGGAGGGCACATATTGCATGGAGAACTGGGTGTGGTGCATAAACAATGAATTTTGGAACACTGAAAAGAAATGAAATAAAATAAAATGGGAAAAAACAAAACAACAAAAAACAGTAATTCCAGGACATGGTGGTATTTGAAACAGTCCATATTATAAAAAATTTTTCATTATTATGAATGTTTTATTATTCATATTTCACTGTGTTGTGAGCTATGACTAATCTGAAATTTTATAACAAGCCACTATTTTAAAATAAAGCTTTTAAAGATGTTTATTATTTCTAAAATTATCTCAAACTAATTTCATATCTGAAAGATGTATACATTTTTAATATTTTTATCTATTTGTTAGACATTATCTACATGAGATAAACACCCTGACATTAGAAAATAGAAGAGCCTATTTCAACCCCTCTGTGAAGAAATACCTTAGACCAATGTTCTACTCTAGCCCCTTCCTTCTGCCTTTCAAAATGACCCAAAGAACAAACCATATCCTTGGAAGTTCTACTTCTAAATCCTTCCAGAATATAAATCCCAAAAGAGGAATGACTCTATCCATCTCATGCACCCTGTCATCGAGCACCAAATGCGATGCATGATCAGTTCCATAAGTATTTATTGACTAAAAGATTGATAAACGAATGAAAGAAAACTCTTTATTCCACAATTTTCCTCAAAACCTTGAAAAAGACAGGCTGGAATTCCCAAATTATGTAATAAAAGACAATTTTATTACATTTCAAGATATACTTTGTAGTAGAAATTATTCTAAGTTGATTCCCACAACAGTAAAGAAATCTATTATTCTTCCATTGCCCCCAAATCAAGAGCTGTCAAATATAAAGCTGTGACATCATTAAAACTAAGAAAAGACAGCTGAATGTATCTGTGGGTCATGATTTTTTGTTTTTGTTTTTTTTTTTAACTATAGCTGCTGACTTATTTCATTTCACACCACTTAGAGTTTTAGAATTAAATATAGGTCAACAATCACTAAACACATCAACAAGTGACACGCATTGAAATAAATCACACTAAATGGCCAACATATTATAAGCTAGTGTGACACTACCCTGGTTTCATAAATAAAAAATGAGAATTAAACTTTCATAGTAAAATATTTCACCAGACTAGATTGCAAATTTTGACAGAGTCAATTTATCACTCTAAAAATCAGAGAAGACTCACTTGGCTCTGGTCAGAAAGCTCATTAGTTTATTAAAATTATACTCTAGCCAGAGTGTCACAATTATTTTCACTGAAAAAAATTAGTGAAAAGATTTCACAATATTTTCTTGCTTTGTCTATAGAGAAAAAGTGTTTAATTTAAAACCAATTAATTTTTAAATCAATCAGGAACAACAGATGGCTCTAGGAAAATAATGTTTAAGTGTTAATTAACCTTAAGCACTACTCCTTATAATGAAAACTGGTCAATTTATTTGACTACTTTTACTTATTTTACTTTAAATAAATAATCATTTATTTAAAGTAAAATATTTTGTTTTGAAAGAAAAATGAAACATATATTCTGAATGAAAAAATCATGATTTAAAATTTTATCCTAAAGGCAGTTTTATCTCAAAAACTATTGATGAAAAGATGATTTTAAACTAAAATTAACAAAATTGTAACAAGAAGCAAACCTGAAATAAATACCTTATCATGGGTTTGAGCAACCCCATGTGATTTTTACAGCAAATCCTTTTTTACATTGTGGCCACACATCTTGGCAACAAATCCTAGAGTAGACTATGTGTCTACTGGTTGCAGGACACATTTATTTTTCATGAGAACATTATACTTTCTTTCTCATTCACCTTTTTGCAAGTCAGACTACTTCATTTCTATAGGTTTGGTTTTCATTTTCAATATGTTTCTTCTTCTTGCCCTAAGAGAGAATCTAAATAAAACTTGTGGTGCTGATACCACCTTGCTTGACTGTTACACTTCAAACAAGAGTTTGGAGTGGCAGATACAATATTATCGTGAACCAAATGCACATCCAGACAAAGCCCCGTTGCTCACTACCACCTGAATGGCTGCCCAGTAATAGTCACTGACTGTCACATGCCTCTAGCCCTAAAAATCTAGGAGCAAGCTGTTAAACAGCTACATACCCATAAGAGGTGGGATTCTGGCACATCTCCCCTCTGAGCCACACCAGATGAACTACAAGTACTTAAGTGCCAAATGTACTTCCCCCTAAACTTTGTGGTGATAAGCCCTGTGCACAGCATGACCTCTACCCGAGCTACTTATGCCAGAACCCAGCTTCTTCCACACCTAGCTTACCCTGCCTCTGGTGGGTTTACCTCTCTCCATCCCCAGGTTCATGCCAAAATCAATGAAACTCCAGGCCTGCTCTCTTGAATACATTCTCCACTCCAGCAGCAAAATGCCCTTCTGAAATATGAATATGATCTTACTGTTATACTTCATAATTAAATACAAAATCCTCTAGGATAGCACTGTCCACTAGAAATACAATATAAGCCACACATGCAATTTTTATTATTATAGGAGCAACATTAAAAAACAGGTAAGAGAGGAAAGAATGGGAAAAAGAATGGGAAATTATTATTCAATGAGTAAGCCTAATTTAAGGAAGATGAAAGAATTCTAAAGATACAGGGGTGTGAAATATAAACACATTTAATGCTATAGAACTATACACCTAAAAATTATTAAAATGAAAAGTTTATGTTATGTATATTTTATCATAAAAAAAGAATCAGGAGGCACCTGGGTGGCTCAGTGGTTAAGTATCAGCCTTTAGCTCAGCTCACGATCCCCAGGTCCTGGGATCGAGTCCTGTGTCAGGCTCCCTGCTCAGCAGGGAGTCTGCTTCTCTCGCTGCTTCTACCTGTCCCTCCTGCTTGTGTCTGCTCTCTCTCTCTCTTAAGTGAATAAATTAAATCTTTAAGAAAGAAAGAAAGAGAAAAAGAGAAGAAAGGAAGAAAGAAAGGGAGGGAAGGAAGGAATCAGGTGAAATTAATTTTAAGAATATATCTTAACTCAAGAAATCCAAAATATTATCATTTTGACATGTAACCAATATAAAAATTAATGAGATATTTTGCATTCTTTTCTTCATACTAAGTCTGAAATCTGCTGTGTATTTGCACTTATAGCACATCTCAATTATGATACTAAATTTTCAAGGATGTTTGAAATGTGCACCTACCAAAATTATAGTTGTGTTTCATGTGTTTATGCTGCCTCCAGTTTTTAAATTTAGCTTATTTAAAATTAAATAAAATTTAAAATAAAAGGGGAGTGTGAAATTTTAGTTCCTGCCAACATTAGCCCTTTGCCCACTTGCTTCAAGCCATGTAAAGGAGTGGAAATTAATTGGGAGGTGTCTAAGTCAGGGTTCACTTGGAGAAGCAGAACTGCTGTGAGGACCATGCAACAGAGGCATATTTCAGGCTAGGTATTACACAGGCCCTGCATGCTATTGCTCATATCTGTGGTTAGGCCTAAACTTCTGGAGGATCAGCAGGACTAGCATGGGAGGTATGTGGATGTGAGTGAGAACAAGAAAAGCCCCCAAATTGTTTAAATTCAGTTCTTTGATAACACTAACCACATTTCATGTGCTCAACAGCCATAAGTGGTTGCCATGCTAGACAGCACAGTTCTATCTCATCTGAGGCTTCTTCTCTCAAGATTCACCTTTCCCTCTCTATACTTCATGCTCCACCTGTACTGAAATTTCATTTCCTAGACTTCATAATTTCCTCCCACTTCTAGGCTAAGCATACTAACCCTTCCTCCAGCTAGCTCTTCTCATCTTTCAGGTCTCAGATTAAGCATTACTAAGCAATGCTTCTTTTAGGAAGTTTTTCTCCACCTCTATATTACCAACCCTAATACCTCAAATCTAGTAAGGTCCTTCACTGAATTCCAGATTTCACTACAATAGATCTGCACATACTGCTTTGCAATTGCTTGCCTAATGTTCAATGACTTCTATTTTTCTGTAAAATCTATAAAAATTGAAATGAAATAAAATCTATCACCTAACCACATAGCAAATCCTAAATAAATATCTATTGAATAAATAAATAAACATGAGAGATCACCAGGAATCTACTCCCTCTAGAGCAGAAATATTTATTTGCTCTGTTCCTGATTGGTCAAAAGGCAGCTCACAGAGATTTATGAGTCATTAGCCATAAGCAATGACCTACTTTGAAGGCAACTGTATTCCAGTATTCCATTATTCTTACTTTATCCTCACAACCACCCCAGTTTATAGATGAGGTTCAGAGAAGTTAATATGCATGGCAAGCATGGCTAAGTGGAGGACACTGGACTCAAATAGTCTTAATCTCAATGTAATAGAGACTTAGAATTGCATGATCCAAACAGTAATACAGATGAAAGCTAAGACTCTTTCATATTTAAGTCAGTAAGTCCAAACTATGACTGACTAAAACTATGCTGATACCTGTATGTATGAGCTCATGTTAGAAAATGACATCACTGGGCACCTGGGTGGCTCAATGGGTTGAGCCTCTGCCTTTGGCTCAGGTCATGATCTCAGGGTCCTGGGATCGAGCCCTGCATCGGGCTCTCTGCTCAGTGGGGAGTCTGCTTCCCCTCCTCTCTCTCTCTGCCTGCCTCTCTGCCTACTTGTGATCTCTGTCTGTCAAATAAATAAATAAAATATTTAAGAAAAAAAAGAAAATGACATCACTAAATTGAGAGAATATGCCTAAAATATACCAGAGTTATATGTTAAATAACTTATTTTTTGTGGATATTTAAGAATGCCTCTTTGAGGGAATAAACAACCTAATTCATACTAAAATATTAGAACAACAAATAATAATGAATCCACTGTTTTACAATAATGACTATATCTCTCAAAAATTAGAACCTCCCTGCTGTCATTCACTGTTGTCCCAGCCAAACTCTGTTAATGTTTAGAGCCATAGAGCAGCTGCCTCCGTTAGGCATGTGTTTGTTCAAATTGGCCCAGTCGATGTTGGAGTGAAGGGGTTGATCCCATCTCTGGAACCCCAACATCAGCTCACTAATTCAATTAAAAGATCTGCCAGTAATCACTACTCACACAGACAAGATCAGAAAAAAATGAACCATTCAGCAATGCAAGCTACAAAATAAGATTACTCTTACAATATTCTTAAATCATGACTTACATGAAGTTCTACTTATCTAATAATGTTTTAAGAATTAGTCCCCAGGAAAAATGAGTTCAAAACTAAAAATTTAAAGATTCCAATCAATTTCCTTTTGCCTCCGAGTTTTCTTTCAGCAGATAAAGAAAATCCATAGTAACAAGATAACATTTCATGCATTTACACATTTTCTCCTATAGATGTCTACAGCCTTCAGAAAGTATATTATTTGTAGTCATGCCTATCTGACATTTTCCATTTTGCTCAAAAGATTTTATGGTTTGGTATTACAGCAATATACAAATTTGACAGCTTGCAATAGGATCTAGTCCCTGTAGCAAATCATTCTGACAGTTAAGAACTATACAGCTACTAATATACATTTTTTTTACAATAAACTTATTTAAAAATCTTACAAAGTTGAGGATACAATGTATGTTGAAATTCTGAAGAACGGCCTTAATGATATTATAAGTTTCATACTGAAGTTATTATATAATAGAGCTGAACACACTACACCATATTTCATTTGTAGTATAACTTATTCCTCCTTCAGTAGTTCCCTTTATTAAGGCAAATTTTTCCTCAACTGCATTTACACAATAAAGTCACTCATCATGGTCAATGTTTAGTATTTTCTTAGAATTCCTCTTGTTCTTTAAAAATAACTGAAGATATGAATAAAACAGTACATGCGTTAATGTGTAACATAATGACATTTTTTGATTGCCTTTCCAATGCATTTTTTTCCTTTTAAAGTGATAAAAGATAATCAATTACATTTTTGTATTTCCCTTAATGCATTAACAGAGGCTCTGTCAAATACACTCATGATTCCTCTAGAAAGAAGGTGAAGCCGATCTCTAACATTGCTGTAACATTAACTAAATAGGGCCGAGGGTGATCTTACAGCACGTAAGGCAGACCCCATCCCTATCTCTCAGTAATTCTATTTTTAGTATTCAATACATCTGATAATGTAAGCCAGTTAACAAGAGAACAAGTGCCTTATTCTAAGAAACAGGAAGTCTGGATGCATTTTTTTTTTCCTTTGATTCAACTTTCAGCTGGAATACCTCAGTGAAACCACTCTATTTTCAGAATTGATGTACCTTTCAAAACTATAATCTCTGGCTTTCAAGTTCACTATTATTTGCCTTCAGGTACAAATTTTAAAGTGTATAGAGGCTTCTAAGCAGAATAGTTGGTCTCAGCCAGATACTGAAAGGCTTGTAGCTCAGTCATCATTGCAGTGTAAATTCTTTTTCAAAATAATGTTCTTCACTCAGGGAACACGTGCCTGCGCTTGGTTCACTCGTCAAATATATATCAGTGGTCACTGAAAGCCTGGGGGCAACTTCAGCTATTCTAAAATTCATTTCTTCCTCTATTTGGTTGCAAAAATAGAATTTCAAATGAAAAAATCTTAGGGATGTCCACACACATAGAAACCAAAGGCACTATGCTATGCCACTGTAAGGATGGTTGTATGGTCAATGACCAAAGTTTCTATGCAATGACAGCTATCAAGATAAACATCATATGCTTTGACACATGTAATTTACTATTTAAGTATTCTTACAACATTTCTATTTGAGAACTTCCTCTCAAAACAGAAAAATTTTTTAAACTAATAGCTGCATTGATGGCCTGCTCCAATTTTCCAAGATTTCTTAGAATCCATAAGCCTGCCTTGCTGTTTTATTCATATCAATTCCACAGATATTTAATTAATTTAATCTTCAAGAAGTGAATGATATATGTAATAAACATTTATGGTAAGTGCGTAACAAACACCAGAACTTCATGCTGATTTACTCCTTTTGTTAGGTTCTTTTTTTTTTCCTTTTGTTAGGTTCTTAAAATGTTCTTCCCTTAAATTTTATAATCAAATTTAAAGATTTTTTTGGTGATCTGCTTCCAAACAATAACATTGATACTGAAGATCATTTCAGCAGACAATACTGCTGTCTTCTGTGTGATTCTACTATAAAAAGAATATATTGTTTGTGCTCTCTAAATTTCCGTCCTTAACCCTTCTTCCTGATAATCTTTACCTATATTTTTTCCATCATGTAAATAAAAAGAAAAGACATTCTAACTTCATGTGTGTTTTATCTCTATTTCCTTTTATTTTATTCTCAACTTTGTACAATTCTGCTCCTCTTCCAGAGATACAATTATGACTAGGGCTAACTAATTATATTAGTACAGAGAACAAGATGGAAGGGATTAGGGAAAAAAAAAATGATTGAGTAAATTCTAAAATCTGTATGATGTGAAATCAGGTTTCTTTGTTGTTGTTGTTGTTGGGTTTTGTCTTCAGGTATACCCATCGTCTATGACTTCAAACAAATCCCTAGCCTGGCTATCCCTGAGCATAGGATCAAGTGTTAGGTTACGAATGTCTTCAGCATCCTACTCATCCTGTGTCCTACCAGACACCAATGGTCACTAGGTATTGGAAAATTTTGTTTAGCTTTTAAAAATTAATGTATTTTATTAAAGTATTTAAAATTACCAACCACACAAAATGAAATACATTGTCTTGAAAAGAAGTCTAGTGTCATCATTGCTGTCCATTTAATTATCTAATGAGCAGAGACCACACCTGTGATGTTACCAAACAAAATAGCTGGATGAGATAAAGGTTCTTCATAAAAGCATTTTAATATCAACATAATCCACTGATGAGCACTGGGATTTCCATTTGCTGCCTCTTTTTAAAAAAAAAAAAATGGTCATTATAAGTAAGAGGGAAAATCTACTAAAGTAAATAAATCTTCTTATATTCTCTACAAAAAAAAAAATTCTTCCTACACAAATAATTGAACAGAAAGGTATTTCAAAAGCTGCAAGTTGAACCAATGAATAAATAAAAGGCTAACAACAGTATTACCAAAACATCCAAATACCTCTGCATAAACTCCAGTATTCCATGTTCTAGAAAGACTAATAATAATGATTATTTTTTAAAATATACAGCTTTCATACTTCAGAAGACATTTTAAACTTGTTTGCCATCAGCTGTTCTTTAAGCCTCTTGCAGTTACTAGCTGTTACTAGTGTTGCTTATTACTTATACAGAAAAACATTAACTTGCCCCAAGGGAAAACTGTTCTTTTCCTATGACTAAATGAAAACTGAACTGAAAAATTGCCCTCTGGAATTGAGCATTTTGAATGTACAGCCAGTAGCAAGCACTTTCCCTTTCTTGGTGCCATCTATCCATCTCTCTCTCTCTCTCTCTCTTTTACATACATACATACATACATACATACATACATACATACATACATACACACACACGACTCTGAATAGGCACTTGTTAGGGAGGTGATTTAAGGGCAATGGGATGAAAAACTGGTCCAGCAGCACCACCTAGTGGGCACAGGGCAGAGGCTCAGAGTCCCCCTTGCGGCTGCTTCATCAGTCAATGCTTGCTTTAGGAACCACTTACAAAGACTTGTGCATAAATTTACCACAATTTTTTAAGAGGAAACCATAAAAAGGCAGAAGCCATTGGTACTGTGTGATCAAACTCTCCAGCCACAGTAATTTTAAGTCAGAAGCAGAAATAATAAGTAACAAATTGCTGACTTTTATTCCATGTGTACTCAAAATTACCGTGTGTGTGTGTGTGTGTGCGCGTGTGTGTGCATGTGCACACACTCCCCCCCACTTGATTACAATTCAAGGTTCTTCAATTTTTATAAAAACAAGTAATGTTAAAATAACCAAATTATATAATAAATTATACAGTTGTAAATACACACCTGTTGCTGAGTTTCTTATTTGCAAATAAATTCAATTTGCCAAAATAAATTCTGATTACTTTTAAAAACAATTAAGAATTTCCATTCTCTCACAGCCTCCAACTTATTTCTTTCAACTAAGATATTCTGTCTGAAAATGACAAAAGTTAAAATATCCTCTTTATATATATGTCTTCCCTATAGACCAGTGGGTGGGTCTTCAAATGGAAATGATATTGTCTCCCGAAAATTATCTGGCATTGTCTATTTGGTCAGGGATGCTGCAATCTACAATGCACATGAAAGTCATCCAGAACAAAAAATTGTCTAAAAGGTCGATAAAGCCTAAGTTGAGAACATCCACCTAGACTGTAAGATGCTAAAAGACAGGAACAATGTTTTATTTAAAAATGTATACTAAGTACCTGGCAAGGTAAGGTAATAATGGTTTGGTGAAATAAACTAATACTTACATCTAACGTTGGCCATGTACCAATAGATTACTTAAACTTTAACACAATATTAATGTCAGGAAAGCATACTCTTGACTGTACATATAGGGCAGAGCATCCCACACCACAGTCTGATCACTAAATGAGAAAGACTGGTCACAGATGCTATCTGATGGGAGATTCACCACAGTGATGGTGCTTTCTTGACAATTCTTGGTAAAAAATTCATCTAAACTTTTGGTTGTTACCCACTTTCAAACTGCAACAGAATTTTTGAGGTTTTTTGTTCCCCAAAATGAAGTCTCTCTTTGTATTTTTCCACTTAACCACTGTAATCATTTTGATAAGTACCACTTGATAAATACCAAGAAACTCTCCATGCATATAAAACTATTAAAAACAGAAAAAAATCTGATCTATAGCCTGCTAATTTCACCCAAATATGTGAATGAACAGCTCTATACTGCCATTAGAAGTAGACTTTGGGTGATCTTAAATTCAGTAAAAACATATGCTTTTCAAGGTATCAATTTTTTAAGGGTGTAAGACATTCTATAAAGAACATGTGATATATACAATCAAGATGAAGCATAGCACCAAGGAGAAAACAGTAAGCTTTGCCACTTCAGATGTCAAATTTCTAAATATAACTTTCTGAATGGCATGGAAACAATCTCATGTTGTCCTTCCTGCTGTTTCCTTAAAACCCCTTCGGGACTGGTGTAACAATAAATCAGCATTCACATACTAGATTAGCCAGGATATAGCTCCTTAAAGGAAAGCATCAAGACCATTAAACTGGTAACAGAAGTCATCTTTCAGGATAGAGAACCAAAGACATTTTTAAATGCACTGTTGGAATTTTCGCAGATACATACCACTTGTAAATTAGAAAAAAATTAAAATATAAGGCATTTGTTTATATTTGTCATACTAAACATTAAATTCTTCAACATGTGAAGAACTCAACATTTTTAAAATATCCTACCTCATAGTCTTAATTCTGGCAAACATTTTTTGTTTGATTCTCATTGGTATGTGTTTGTGTTTTTTTAACTGGTGACCAAGATGCAAGGTTTCAAACTTTCCTATGGAAGTCCAGGAGCTGATGAACTTTTTGCTCTCTTCTGAATCACTGTGAGCTTTAAAGCCATTTCAATGACCCATTTCATTCACAAAACTTCCATTACCACATCCTGAGCACCGTGGTGCTACCACTCAAACCTGCCAATGACAATCATCAGGTCTGTAAAGGACCACATATTTTCTAGTAATATGAAATTCTTGATGCACCTATAATGGAAAACAACAGTGTATACTTTCCCGTCTCTGAGAATAAAAGACTGTAGATTCTAGGTGCCTGTGACAGAGGTCCAGAGACGATATACGTAGCTCCCTGATGGGGAAGAGACTGGTAGAAAGTTATAGCTACAGTGCCCAAAATATTCTATAGTGGAAAGACCTCACATTAAAAATAACAAGTACTGGGGTGCCTGGGTAGCTCAGTGGGTTAAGCCACTGCCTTCAGCTTGGGTCTTGATCTCAGGGTCCTGGGATCGAGTCCCACATCGGGCTCTATGCTCAGCAGGGGGCCTGCTTCCCTTCCTCTCTGCCTACTTGTGATCTCTCTCTGTCAAATAAATAAATAAAATCTTTAAAAAAAATAAATAACAAGTACTGAAGAAATTTTAGGGAATGAAGTCTGCATATAAAACACTCCCGTATTTTAAAATCATGCAATGTAATGTTAGAGAAAATTATTTAAATATGAAATCTAAGGGCCTAAACTAATGCTTTCTTGGCTCACACTTTAACTCTAGTTGAGGGATGAAAGGCCTATCCTTGGAATGAAAAATATTCCTAACAAAGAGAAGCATTAGAAAGATTTTATGAAAGTTTCTAAACTAGTCAGAAGATAATCAGCCGAAGAGTTTGGCAAATTAAATGACCTATATCTATTCATAAATGAAAAAAAATTCCTTGGTAATAATAAAAGTTTTTCTATTTATCTAGAAATCTTAGTTAAGAAATGATGGAATCAGGTTAGGTGAATCTGCTAAGTCGGGAACAACCAAAGAGAGGCCAGAGAGAAAAACTAAACAATTTAAATACAGACAGACAGGTCAGGTATATTACTAACAAACCTCACCAGACGACCTATACTTTGAAAATTCACACTATCCAGAAAAAGCAGTATTCCTTTGCCTCATTTCAAACAGAACTGAGGAAGGTTATATCATACCTACAATATAACAGGAAAAGAATATGTACAGATAAGTAGATTTAGGCTAAAGGAAGAAAAAAAGGTAGAATAATGAAATGACGCTAAGAGAAAAATTATCTTGAGAATCTGACATTAGAAGAAATATTCAGAACTTGAAATTAACACTAACTTATGAGGTTAAAAAAAAAAGAAGAAGCTTTGCCACTCACCAATTTTAATCTCTGTAAAGGGATTCTGCCTACATCTATCTGTGTCCTCTCTGGGACATTAGTGAATCGAACTTCTGGGACCGCAACAGCACACATGACATGGGCCCACCTACAGGAAAGGAGACATGAAACATGAAAAAAAAGTTCCCTAAACTTAGATACTGTATACTTCAGCTAGGCAGTGGCAATTCTCACAGACAATAAATACACAGACAAGAAAGAAAGCCAAAAGCCTAAATCCGTCACAAACAGACTCTGAATTTTAAACCTCTTGGGTGATAGCTGGAAAGATTCAGTACCACACCTGTCTACCACTCCAGCATGAAGAATGGAGTGAAGACCGAAGACTCGATCCTATCAATATACAGTATTTTTCCACACTGGCTCTACAAAATACTGAAATGTAGGTTTCCTATTTCATTTGGTACTGAAATATAACAGGTGTTTAATATATTTAAGCTAATTAATATGTAGCAAAAGATTAGTTCAATTAATAAAAAGTATGAAGTGGGTATAGCATATAATCTTTTTACACAATACAAGAGTCGCAAAAACTAGAACAAACAGTAAAGTCGTCTAAAAGTATTAACATTGATTAAGTCTTTAATTAAATTTTCTCATTGCAATCCTACTATAACCAAAAGAACCCAGAGATAAGGAGGAATGAAATTTAGCTGGTTTTCTCATTTCTTACTTAAAGCTGAATTCTGAATTACCCAGAAAAATGACATCCCCATTAACACTATTTAGTTTATCAAAAATGTCATGCCCCAAGTAAATATAAAGACTCTTAAAGTTTAAAGACATCTTAAAGAAATTATAATATCCATAAGCCTATTTTTACATCAAAAAGAATGTCACTCAGACAACATGAGACTCCATCCTGCCTTCAAAGACCACAGGAAGAGAGGACAAGTGTCAACCCCATCACGGCATTCTTTTAAATCTAATAAATACTATAATCTATAGTAAACACTATTCCTTTCCTTCCTAGCCCAAATTTAGAGAGAGAAGTTCTTACCATCTCTGTCTGCACAGGAACCACCTAAAGCAGTTCACAGTCTACATGACCTGTGCAATATCCTAGACCTCACAACACTTTTTAGTATAAGTGCCAATCACATTGACTAGGGCTGTGAAAAAGGAAGATCCATAGTTAAGTAAAAATTAGTCTATTAGACTAAACTTTATTAACACCGGAATGATAAATGCCTTCACTTTTCCTTGTAAGCAATTTGAAACATGTGCATGTGCACATAGTTATGTTAATTTGATCATTACATTATATACCAGGGGTCCCAACTCCAGCACCCTCAGGGCCAGCCAGGAGGTAAGCAAATATACTGGAAAATCACGCTAACATGGGGATCATCTGTCCCATCTAGGCCAGGTCCTCATCCCAACATGTTATTGTCAAAAAGAGATGCACAATTATTTTTCAAGTACATATAAAAATTTTTGTATAAAAATATTTGTATAAATCTCTCAACTTTTAATTTGTATCAAATTTATAAAATGGTGTTTCAGTCAACTAAAACATATCTTGGAGCTGGATTTGGCCCTTAAATGCCAAATTACCATCTCTGCCTCTATCATTTCTACATTCTCCTATTTCCAAAGGGATATTTAAAATGCTTTGGCCTCATTTTAAATACTAAAATTGGGTCATGAAAATAAAATTCATGCAAAAATGTATTTCAACAACCACATTAAAAACCAGATTACCTTTGTTTTATGTTCACTTCTGACTCTCTTTCAAGATTCTCTTCATATTCTTTAACTGTCCCCCTTTAAATCATAAAATCAACATTTTTCCTCCCTATGTTTCTATTTTAAGAACATACACTTTCTTGTTAATTTGCTAGTTTTAATAGTAAGTTGCTTTGTTTTAATGTTATGACTATGATTGATTTTATTTATCTGAAGGTAACAGATTTCACTGTTTTTGAGGCACATTGTTTTTATTAGACTAATAGGATTCATCACATTAAACACTAGGATTCCAATGGCACCTAGATGATATGGGGTGCCTTCACCTTCAAACCGCCTTTAGTAAAAGAGGGGTGTCAAAGACACGGATGGAAGCAAGGCTTAGACCACCTTCAACCAGGAGAGGTGAACAAGCTGTCAGTAACAGACTGTCAGTAACAGTCTCTGAAGACATGCAAGTAATCCCAGCCTCAGGTCTGGACAAGAAAAGCTTTGAAACAATGTCAGCAAACTGTCCACATAGAGGTTCAACACTCTAGAGAGGAGAAGGAAACAATAAAATTGAACACAATTAACACATTACTTACTTGTTGTTCTTTGTTTCTTTAAGAGCACCCCCTCTCAAATTGCAAAGACAACACTCCTAGGAGGAAAAAATAAACAAACAAACAAAAAACACACACAATTATCAGACTCATTTAACAGACATCATTACTATTTATCTAAATATTATCTAAATACCCCCGTACATTCCAATTTTTTATTTTAAAATTAAAGCCATCAGGAACTTCATAAAGGTCTATCTCTGAGCAGTTCAAGAAAGGAAAAGAAAAAGAAGGGAGGTAAAGTGAGAGTACGCACAAAAATATTCTTGATATACATGTATCCTAGAGGGAATCATCATTACCCTGGTATCATGTTCACCTGCCATCTCCACGGGAGAAATACGACACAGAGCACTTGGTAGCCTGGAGAGTATTTACTAGAATTCTAGAACAGAGAATACATGTATGACTGAATTCTCTTGTGCTCTGGGAAACCATTTGTGTATACAGAATAGCTACAAAATAGAGTATTGGTGGGGTTCATTCTGCAATTAATGACTGGCAGGAAGCTCTTTTTGAGAGATATTCTTTTCATAAAAATATCATTTAGGCCTTTCTGTCAGTGGGCAAACGATGTTGGAAAAACTGTACTGATAAACCCAGGCTATCCACCCCCAGAAAAAGGTACCATGAAATGTTTTCCTTTCTTCTCCCCACATAAGTTTATATTTTGGGCATTTCTGTGTATGTCTTAGATTGGCACAGACTGTTGCACTCCAAGATGACTGACTCACTTTACCACAAATACAGAATTTAATTATCATTTTTCACTACAATTCTATGAAAAGTCCATCAAAAAACAAGACCAGACAGCAATGCAATGCCTTTTGCTGACCTAGAATTTTTAAATTAAAATACATAAAGTTTTTTTAATTTTCAACCTTACTTTTATTTTCAATGTTAATAGAAGTCCAATTTATTACATTAATAAATTTTTTAAGTAACTACACGTTATTTGGGGTTTTTTTCCCCCCTCTCCAAGCAATACATATAAAATTTCTTTATTTGTTCTTCAAGGTGATCTTCTTTAACTAAAGTTTTGCCTAACTTTATGAAGAATCCCTTTAATTTATCTACTGTTAATAATGGGGTGTCAAACTCTATAGCTTTAATTTTTCTGAGGAGAGCAATACCAAAACAACTGAGGAGAATAAATATACCAGCATAACTCCTAACAGGCAGCAAAAAAACCCAAACAACCAGAAATGTTCAATGGTTTTATGTGACTGGAAACTCTGCACATTCATTTGAAATTTCCTGGGTTACTATTAAAAGTTAGAGTAGCAAAATTTGCCCTGTGTTTGTATATACATCTGAATCCATTATAAGCCCAGCTCATGGAGATAACTTGATGGATTTTCTCTGTAACAAAGTCAGATTCTAGAGCCCCTTGACATAATAATTTTGATGAAGCACACAATGAGAGTATAAGTTCAGTCCAAATATTAAAAATGAGAAATTCAGTAATTCAAGTTATTCAATAATATCCAAATTATTTAAGAACAATTTCACAAAACATGACTGATTTTAAGAGTTTTCCATGGGGCACCTGGGTGGCTCGGTGGGTTAAAGCCTCTGCCTTCAGCTTGGGTCATGATCCCAGGGTCTTGGGATCAAGCCCCACATCGGGCTCTCTGCTTAGCAGGGAGCCTGCTTCTTCCTCTCTCTCTCTGCCTGCTTCTCTGTCTACTTGTGATCTCTGTCTGTCAAATAAGTAAATAAAATCTTTAAAAAAAAAAAAAAAAGAGTTTTCCAGTAGTTTATCATAATTTCTGCAGAGAGAGAGAAAATGAAAATAAAACATGAGGTAAAGTATTTTCATTGACTATAAAAAGATGTCAGTATCGAAGTGAGAATGCAGCAAAGGAGAGCCGTGGATGGCGAGGAGCTCAGACACTAAGAGCATTAGATGCCTGATTAATGAAACTAGGAGTGAGAAGAAGCCTAAAGGGACAAGCTAGCAGAGTTAAATACAGCAAAGCAGCATGGAAGTGGCTTGAAAGCACCTGAGGAGGATCATTAAAAGGTACATGTGCTGCACAGCCCCACCACAACGGGAGGAGACAATCCTCTCAAATAGAATACACAGACTCAAGATTTTAAAGGAGGTTGAGAAGATTCCACTTGCCATAATATGAAACTGCTTTTTTTCTGGGATTACCAGTGACCTCCATGTCACAGAAGCTAATGGATAATTCCAAGTCCTTGGTTCACCTGACCTGTAAGTGGCATTCAGCATTGTTGATCATGCCTGACAGTTTCCACCTGTGGCTTCTATGACCTCATGCTCCTCACTGTCTTCCACCTCTTTTTGATCCTCTGCTTGCTTTAACAGGTATCTCTTTCACACTCTTTAAACACTACAGTTTTTGTAAGAGACCCCACTTGCTTCTCTATCCACACCTGCTTGTGGGGTGTTTGACTCTCAAAAGGCCAGTGAGTGACTCAAACATTAATTTCCTAATATGTCTGACTGACATTCAATAGGCATGTCTAACACACATGCAAAAATGAACAATGTCTCCTTCTCAAGCCTGTACTTCCCCACTGTTTCCTATCAGTATCATCAAGCATCCTTTCTAGCTCATGCTGGAAGATATAATTTCCCTATCATACTAGATCCAATTAACTGAGTACAATCCCATGTCCAAATCTGCCGCCTTCTCTCCATCATCAATGCTGCCACATTAATGGATAGCCCCAGCATGCTTCAGCAGACCTAAACTACTGCAACAGCCACCCTAGGTCAACCTAGAACACAACTGAATGGGTTTTAATGCTACTCAGTACTTAACGTGATCCCAAAAGGCCAGGATCATTAGGCCTGGACCTTGTCCAGATTCACACTGTACTATTCTCCATGCATAGACACCCTGTGCCCCCAGATACATCGGACATACCCTACACCATTCGTTATTTATTATACTGAACACATCCTTGACATCTCAGCCTAAATGCTGACTCCTCAAAGAAGGCTTTCCTAATCCCCTGGCCCAGTTACTTCTCATTCATTACTCTTCCTAACTATTTGTGGAATTCTTTTTGCTGTCCTGAATAAACTGTAAGCTTGATGAGTGCTATGGAAATACTTGTCAAGTTATTCTTTCTCTACTGTGATACCCAATAGAGAATACATCCTCCACATGAATTTGTTACATAAATGAGAAAATGGTAAAACAGGACAAAGTAAAAATCTTGAAAACTACCAAAGGATTAAAAAATTGCAAAGATCATTTTCACATACTGGGACACTAAGAAAAGGAAGTTGCAGACTCTGGTGTCTTAACAGGGAGTTAAAAAAACAATGATTTGACATGGAGCTATTTTTGCCATAATTTACTTGAAAAATCATACTTCCTAGTTAAAGACAAAAAATATTCATGACCAAGCAGTTACTTATATGATTTACATGATATATATGATACTATGGTTTCTGTTCAATTCACTCAATTTTGAAAAAGTAAGTAGGAAAGAAAAAAGTCATGTCCAGTTATGTCACTGTTTTGAGTCACCATCCCTCCTCTCATGGGTTGATCTGTCACAAGCACAAACATGTCAACCTGTCAACCCATTCATTTGTAAATGAACTTGCATTAAATGCCTATGCTTATAACCAACCCAATAAAAGCAATATTACATAGGAAACTTTTTAACGTTTCTTTCCTTTCTTAAATAGTACCTTATTGTCAGGCAACAAAATTGATAATTCTAAAATTTAAAAGGTTATTCCTTATCTGAAAAGTACCCCAACGTTTTTTAAGAATCCATATAATGCATGATACACATAAAGGTTGATACCTACCAAATACACTAATTGTACTAGTATTGGTCATCTTCTAGTTCACTGAAAAAATTGAACGAGAATATAGTGGTGATAGAGCACCTTCAGGATACTGATTTATTAAATTGGTTATCAATAATAAATATTTTCTCTTAGAAGAATAAAAGCTATATTAAAGGCCTAATTCATTCTGGATACCTGCCAGAAACATCATATCATTTACCTCCCTTCCTTAACATGAAGTTATTAGGTAATTTATATTCTACTTCACTTATGAGGAAACTAAGATTGAGATTAAGAGATTAAGTAACTTTTCTAAAATCATCCAATCCCAGAGCTATCAAGCTTCGTCTGTAAATGGCCAGATACTTACTAGTTTAGGCTTTGGACTACACAGTTGTTGCAACTAAACTCTGACACTTTAGGATGACACGTAAATGAATGGGTGTAGCTATATTCCAATAACAACATTATTCACAAAAACAGGCAGTGAACAGGATTTAGCCCACAGGCTTCAGTTTTCCAACGCTTAACCTACCAACAAAAGTAGAAATTGCAGTTCAAGTACGGGTCTGCCTGAGCACAAGTCCATGCTCCTTTTCACCAGGATCTTCTATCTCAGTATAAAGCAAGGCACAAGATTTCAAAATAGAATGCCCAATTAAACAGGAAAAGGTGCCTTCTCTGGGAAGCTCACAATTTAGGAGGTGAGAAGACCTATGTGTACTTAACCGTACTATGAAGAATATAACGATAAAGGGTATAACCAAGACCCCATTTCCTCATTTCTATAAATGACTAAGAATTCATTTCTTTAAAAGATTTTATTTATTTATTTGACAGACAGAGATCACAAGTAGGCAGAGAGAGAAGGAGAAGCAGGCTCCCTGCTGAGCAGAGAGCCCGATGCGGGACTTGACCCCAGAACCCTGAGATCATGACCTGAGCCAAAGGCAGAGAGTTTAACCCACTGAGCCACCCAGGCGCCCAAAAATCCATTTTTTAATTAATCCCCTTAAAAGAACCCATATCATAAAAAAATGTGTTATAAGCAGCACATACTATATAACTATTTGTGTTCCCATTTGTTTCACTCACCTAGCTAATAAAACTCCTCACTGGTATCAGATCATTAAATTTATCTCCACTTCTTCCTTCAAAGAATGATACCATTTGAGGCAAAAGTAACATTTTAGTTTGTCTTTGCAGTCTAACTTCAGGCTACATGAATCCAATTTAACTCATAGGAACAACAGTGACACCAGAGAACCAGGCTTTATCCTGATATTTAATAAAGTACCGATGGTCAAGGTTCAAAATCATAGTTTGGCTATGCCTCAGATATCTTTCCTATAAAGGGAGAAAAATACTACTTCCCTAAATGAGATAGTAAATGTAAAACATTCCAGAAACACAATACAAGAACAGTGGTTAGATATGTGAAAAGTTAACTGATTCTAGACAACTTATGCATAACATCACCAGTGAATGATCTGGGTATAGTGGTTTAGCAGAGAATGAAATAGAGATCTGTCAATAACTCCCTTGAGGTGTAAAAAACAAGCAGCAGACCTGGAGAGAAGAAAACAAAACAAAACAAAACTCTCCAGGAACCTCAAATGCAGGCAGCTGGACTCTAAAGCAAGAAGAGATCTTCTATAATTCTAAAAGCCGCCAACTCAGCTGTGGAAAGCAGGCAGATGCGATAGTTTCCACAGTGGTCAGAGAACAGATACTGCTAAAGAGAAAATCCTGATCTTATCTTCAAAACATCCAAAACTAGAGTGGACTGAGTCAAACTAAAGCTGCAAAAAAGCCCAGACCTAGCTCAACTACAAATCAGACTGATCTCACTCCTGCTCTAGAAACCTGACAAACAAAGGACCATGCCCTTTCTGAAATAAGATTACCTTCATTTGCTACAAAACAAAATATCCAGCACACAATTTTAAAAAAAGCCCAAGGTACACTAAAAAACAAGAAAATATAATTTATGATTAAGAAAGTTAAGAATCCATAGTCTCTCATGGTTCACCTCCCCTTCCAATTTCCCCCAACTCCCTTCTCCACTCTAAGTCCCCATGTCCTCCATGCTATTTGTTATGCTCCACAAATAAGTGAAACCATATGATAATTGACTCTCTCTGCTTGACTTATTTCACTCAGCATAATCTCTTCCAGTCCCGTCCATGTTGCTACAAAAGTTGGGTATTCATCCTTTCTGATGGAGGCATAATACTCTATCCCCAGGGGTACAGGTCTGTGAATCACCAGGTTTACACACTTCAAAGCACTCACCAAAGCACATACCCTCCCCAATGTCCATAATCCCACCCCCTTCTCCCAAACCCCCCCCCCCAGCAACCCTCAGTTTGTTTTGTGAGATTAAAAGTCACTTATGGTTTGTCTCCCTCCCAATCCCATCTTGTTTCATTAATTCTTCTCCTACCCACTTAAGCCCCCATGTTGCATCACCACTTCCTCATATCAGGGAGATCATATGATAGTTGTTTTTCTCTGCTTGACTTATTTCGCTAAGCGTGATACGCTCTAGTTCCATCCATGTTGTCGCAAATGGCAGGATTTCATTTCTTTTGATGGCTGCATAGTATTCCATTGTGTATATATACCACATCTTCTTGATCCATTCATCTGTTGATGGACATCTAGGTTCTTTCCATAGTTTGGCTATTGTGGACATTGCTGCTATAAACATTCGGGTGCATGTGCCCCTTTGGATCACTACGTTTGTATCCTTAGGGTAAATACCCAATAGTGCAATTGCTGGGTCATAGGGTTCAATAAAATCAGACACAAAAATGAACAAGATACTGGAAAGATCAGATGGTGAGTTTAAAATTGCTACGTTCCAAATGCTAAAGGAGCTAATGAAAAAGATAACATATGAAGAGAAAGAATATTTTAACAAAGTCATGGGAATTATTTAAAAATCAAATGTAAATGGTAGAAACAAAAAAAATGTGACATTGATAATGTTGAATTTAATACATTTCAAAGCAGACTGGAACTGTGAGGATAAAACTTCAATGACTTTAAAGACATGAATAGGAAACAGAAGGAATGAAAGCAGCTGTGAGAATGAAGAGAGACCTAAGGAAAAAAAACCTGTTCAATTTCTGTATAATTGCAGTCTGAGAAGGAGAGAGTGGATGAGAAAAATAATTGGAAGAGAAAATGGCAGAGAACTTTCCAAAAGCAGTGGGGGGAAAAAAATATAAACCAAAACCAAAAAAACCACCATTGTCAACCCAGGGTGCCTGGGCAGCACAGTCAGTCAAGCATCAACCTCTTGATTTCAGCTCAGGTCATGATCTCAGGGTTGTACGATCAAACCCTGTATCACACTCTGCAATAATTGTGCAGGCTGTTTCCTAGTCTCTCCTTCTTCTGCCCCTCCCCACTCTCTTAGAAAAAAAAAAAAAATAAGTCAACCCACAGACCCAAGATGCCCAATAAACCCCAACAGATAAATACAAAGTAAACACATCTAAATATATAATAGTCAAAATTGTGAAAACCAAATTAAAGAAACATACTTAAAAGCAGAGGAAAAAAACATTCAGTAAACACTAACCAGAAGCAAATGCCAAGGAACAATATCTACAAAAATACTGAAAGAAAAAAGCTGGCAACCTAGAATTCATTTCCAAGGAAAACATTCTTTGAAAATGAAGACAAAATAAAAACAATCTCATAGAGACAAAAAATCTAAAAGAATAAAGGAAAATGATAGCAGTCTGAACCATGGATTTGCACAAAGGAATGAAGAACAGTGAAAAAGAGTAAATACATGGGTAAATATAAAATAAATTTTTTGTATCTTCAAAAAACACACACATCCAAAGAGAGAATGAGAGCAAGAGACAAAGAGAAAGAGACTATAAGTTTCCTAAAAAGCCCTGACTGTTTCAAACTAAAATAATACTACTACAGAGTATAATGTATGTAATGGTAAATGTAAGATAAGAGCAGAAAGAGACGAGAGATTTAATGAAATCAAACTGTTGTAAGGTTCTTCCATTGTCATAAAGTAGGATGATATTATATTGCTGGAAGGGGGGTCTAGCACTATCAAAAAGTCTCAAAAATTCCCAAATATTGGTTTGAAGGGGTGGGGGCGGGAGGTGGGGGGAACCAGGTGGTGGTATATAGAGAGGGCATGGATTGCATGGAGGACTGGGTGTGGTCCAAAACAATGAATACTGTTACACTGAAAATAAATTTTTAAAAATTCCAAATATTAAGTTCTAAGGAATATAAGCTGACAGTCAAAATTCCAAAAACATGCAAGAAATATGATTCTCCAAGAAGAAAAAACAAAATGTAAAACTAGACAGACGAATAATATCTTAGGCACAAGATGTAATAAGCCCTATCAAATGTTTTTAAAATTAAATGCATTAGAAATATAAGTAAGAGACTATAAACAAAGGACAGTCAGATTTTTAAGAACAACAATATAAAAATTTCTACAACCAGAAAAATGGATAATGGAAAAAATTAAAGAATATGTCAAATAGATCACTCTTAATTGAATAGAGAATTAGAAAAAAAAAGAAAAAGAAAGAGGGGCACTCAGTGGCTTATTGGGTAAGCATCTGCCTTTGGCTCAGGTATGATCCTAGGGTCCTGTGACCAAGCCCATATGGGGCTCCTTGCTCAGCAGAGAACCTGCTCTCTCTCTTTCTCCTTCTGCAGCCCCCCTGCTTGTACCCCCTCGTGCACTCTCATGCTCCCTCTCTCTCAAATAAATAAATAAATAAAATCTTTAAAAAAAAAAAAAAAGAAAAGCTAAATAACCAAAAATCAATACAAACTATTCAATAATATATTCAAATGAACAATGAAATTGTTGTCTGGGGCAGAGCCAGAGAAAGAGTGTATGTGCCTCTGAATCATAAAAATAAATTCCAATTATTTATAGATCTAAACTCAAAAATAAAACAGAACTATATACGTATTAAAATAAATAGGCAAATATACTGATGAATTTAGGATAAATATGACTTCTTAATATAACATTTAAAAGATAAAGGGCATACTGGATGGACTAATAAATTTTTATTTTGTCAACATTTTAACATTCTGAAGGATAAAATACTGTATAAATTAACAGAAGATGATAAGACAAGAAAATATTTCCACACTTTTGAAGAATAGGCAAAAGATTGATTCAAAGACTCTTCACTGCCAATAAACACATGAAAGACACAAAACTTCAACAACAAAAGGTGAAAAATGAAATAATGAGGTATCTCCTTCAGATTATTAAATTAACAAAATATATATGGTCTTTGGGTATGTGAGATGTTATTGTGGCTCTGGAGAGGAATTTGGCATTATTCAAAATTTTAAATCACTGACTCAGCAATTCTATTCTTAGAATCTCAGATAACTTTTAACTGTACAGAAGGAAGGATGTGCAATCATCTCATTTCTGTTTGTAACAGAGAAAACAGTACCTCTGGAACAAACAGGAATTGTCTGTTGCTTAGATTCTATTTGTAAACTCTGGATTTTTTAATAAGAATAGAGTTAAGATTGAAATTTAAAATAGCAATGGAAAAGATCTAGTAGATCCATAAATACTGAGTTACAAAGAATGATACATTGTATTACTAAGTAAAAACATTACAGCCTATTAAACTGTGATACCATTTGGGTCCCCCAGGACAGCAAGCCATTACATTCATGTATGTACAGAAGGATCTGCAAGGACTATTGAATAAAACAATACCATTAGTTTTCTGTAAAAGAGAATTGAGAATTCAAGAGTGTTAAGAATGGGAGGACTGTTGGGGGCACCTGAGTGGCTCAGTTGGTTAAAGCCTCTGCCTTCAGCCCAGGTCATGGTCTCAGGGTTCTGCGATCAATCGAGCCCCACATTGGGCTCTCTGCTCAGCAGGGAGCCTGGTTCCTCCTTTCTCTCTGCCTGCCTCTCTGCCTACTTGTGATCTCTGTCTGTCAGAGATAAATAAAACTAAAAAAAAAAAAGAGAAGAATGGGAGACTGTCTTAACAATGTTTAGTACTCTGTGGAAAGAGCCAAGATGCCCTTCACAGATGAATGGATAAAGATGTGGTCCTATACATAATGGAATGTTTCTCAGCCATCAGAAAAGGATGATAACCCAACTTTTGCATCAACATGGATGGGACTGCTAGAGATTATGCTAAGTGAAATAAGTCAACCAGAGAAAGTCAATTATCATATGGTTTCATTTATTTGGGGGAATAAAAGGAATATCATGGAAGACATTAGGAAAAGGAAGATAAAAATGAAGAGGGGGAATTGGAATAGGAGACGAACCATGAGAGACTACGGACTCCGGGCAACAAACTGAGGGTTTTAGAATGGAGGGAGTTCGGGGGGATGGGTGAGCCTGGTGATGGGTATTAAGGAGGGCATGGATTGCTTGGAGCCCTGGGTATTATACACAAACAATGAATCATGGAACACTACATCAAAAACTTATGATGTACTGTATGGTGACCAACATAACATAACAAAAAAATAAGAAGAATAAAAAAAAAAAGGAAAACCCACAGACAAGGAAATTAAATCATTTTCTATTAAATATGTGTAATTTAAAATTAATGTAACAGTGGAGGGTTAGCCTATTTTCTTTACTTAAATGAAAATTTTAAATGAGCACTATGATTTCTTCCAGAGTCTTTCAGTGTCTCAAAACTCCTTTGTAATCTAACCTCTGGAGACACCCAAAAGAACAAAATAAATAAATAAAATTCAACAGTCAGGCTAATTGCCAGCCTCATTTTATCTCATGTTTAATGAGCATGCCTTTTCCAAGAACAATAACACCCCAGTGTAAATGACTCACCATTCTAAAGATTTAGATATATTGCTAGTGAACCAATGTCTCCTAAAACAAAGCTAACAAATACTAAAATGCCTGTCACAAAATGATTATTCTATAAGATAGCTTTTATGCTTGTCTCCCAAGTACAGCATTAAAGGAGCCATTCTGTTTGTACTTACCGACCCCCCTTCCCCCCCACAGCGGGGCAGCTAAAAGCTGAATGAAAAATATAAATTAGATCATATATTGAACATTGTACCTTTCCTGCTTAGGTCCCTTTTCCTCACCTAATACATTTACAAAACTTCCCTTCTAGCATTACTAAGTATTTTTAAAATTTGGTTTCATAAAAAATCACCACTGCAATGAACCACAAGTTTACCAGTTTACAACGTGGAATGATTTCTTTATGGCTCAGTTATTAAACCATGAAAAAGAGTGTTTATAATCAAAGTGCTGACACAACATTAACAACAGTGGTGAGAAGGACATTGTTATAATACAGCTAGCTATTGCAGCTGTTTGTTATTCGTGGTGGAGGGAAATCATGTTTCACTGGCTCTTCTGTATAACATCAGTTAAAGAAATGCCAATACCAACATTCTCAAGCTGCCTCATAAGAAGCTCTCATTTTAGCTGACATATCCGTAAGTACCACTAAAGCCAATTTTCAGTGCTATAGAAAATTATGAAATTGAAGTATTTCCCCATACCTTTACTTATGAACCATGTTCATAACAGAAATGCAAAACCATAAAATAGGGCTGTCTGAGCTTGGAAAACAAAGAGTAATTAATCACATTACAGAAAGATAGCTTACAAAGTGCTGATCAACACAACATGGAAGAAACCATTTCTGGAGCTATGGCTCATTTATCAGGGTTGAGGAGAGAACAGGATCTCACATAAGGACAGGGCTGGCATGAATTCTGAGTGATTAGAAACTAAATGACAGGTTTCTGCAGTCATCTTTTGAGTGGATATTCCACAGGCTCAGTGAATTTCATACTAGCAAGTGAATTCTCCAATTTAAATGCCCACATCAATTTTGTACTGTAAGTGAAAACACATATTCACTCAACAAATATTGGTTAATCATCATGTTCCAGGCACTGGGCAACTTCAATGAATGACAAAGATCCAGCCCTCAATGAAGTTACCTTCTGCTGGGATAGCAGACAAACTAAACCAGTAGACTATTTAAGTGGTAGAGGATGTCAAGTGCTAGGGGAGTGAGCCATGGAATAATCTACAGAAAGTGATGCCAGCAGATTCTGGCCTTTTCTAATAGGAAAAGGGATCAGAAATTTAAGAGGAGGAATAAGACTTTATAGGCCATGGAAAAAGTCAACAACTTTATTCTGACTGAGATAGTGAGGTTCGAACACAGCAAGAACTTAGTTTGACCTATATTTTAATTGGATCATTCCAATGGCTGTGTTGACAACAGACAATAAAGGTTCAAGAGGAGAAATTAAAAATGCCAAGTGAAATAAGTCAGTTGGAGAAAGACAAATACCATATGATTTCATTCATACGTGGAATTTAAGAAACTAACAAAGGAATAAAAAAGAGAGACAAGCCAAAAACAAACTCTTAACTATAGAGAACAAACTGATGGTAACCAGGGATGGGGGGTGAATAGGTGATGGAGATGCACTTGTTATGATGGGCACTGAGGAATGCATAGAATTGCTGAATCACTATATTGTACACCTGACACTAATGGAACACTGTATGTTAACTATACTGGAATTGAAATTTAAAAAAAAATTAAAAAAAACAAACAAAAAGAGGACAGTCAGGCATATGAAAGGAGACACTGTTCATGAAGTTGGCCATAGTGCTCCACAACCTAGAAGAGAAGCTGAGCTAGACACTGATAAATACAGGCCATCAATGACTAGCTGCTGTTTAAAAGCATCAAAGCTATGACATGGATGAGATTACCAAATGGGTTAATACAGAGCAGAGGCTCACGTTTGAGTTCTGGGCAATGAAAAGAAGTGGCAGTAAATAAAGAGGAAAAGCAGGAGTGTGTGGGGCTCCAGGAGCCAGAAAAAACAGTGCTTTAAACGGGAGACAGTGATCAACTGACAGGAACAGAAATTCTATAAAATATAGGCAAAGCCTGTGGACTCTGTTAAACTAACAGAGAAGTGGTGGGGTGGAGAACTTCTTGAAGGAAGAATAGATACATGGATTAATAAAGACAATTCTTTTAAGGAGTGTTACTATACAAAGAGGCATGGAGAATAGGGTGACCTGGTAAGGAAGAAGGATAAAGAGAGGTTTATCAGTTTATTTGAAAATAGAAGAAATAGCAGCTTATTTGGATGATAATGAGAATCACCTAGAGAGGGGAAACCTGCTGTATGGGAAAGAAAGGGATGAATCATTGGAACTATGATCCTGTGTATAATAAGAGAGGGGGTAGCCAAAGGGAGAAGCAGAGATATTGTGGCTATGATGCAGATGGAAACTTGAAGATCTCCACTGATGGCTTCCTGTTGCTCAGTGAAATGTGAAGTAAGTTCACAAAGTCAGAGTAAGGATGGGGAGAAGAATGGAAGCTTCAGGTGACAGAGCTATTGAAACAGTCCACCTGGACAGTGGTAGAGGGACTGCATGATGGGAATGCAGCATGAATTACTCGCATCCCTGAGGACACACCAATGTCAGCTACAGGAATGCAGGTGCAGAGCTGATACATAATAGGATTTACCAGGATTGAGTTGTACGGACAGTAACAAAGTAAGCAAGTGGAAGAAGAGCTGGAAGTGTGCTCAAGGAAACATATAGCTAAAAACAATAGTAAGGACAAGAGCAGAGGGAGAGACTGAAAAGCTGGAGCAATACTGGGAGTCACAGTGGGGTAAAGGATTCCTGGACTCTAGGAACTAGAGACTGTGAGCTAGTAAGAAAGGAAAAAAGTCTGAGAAAGATGCCTCATGCTTCAGACTGGGCAAGGACACTGCCAGTTGAGAGTGAAAACAAATTAATGACCCTTTCAAAAGGCTTTCTACTGAATACTATATTAGTTCTATATTATTGCAGTAACAATTTACCTCAAACTTCATCACTTAAAATAACACCAATTTATACAGTTCATTGGGTCAGAAGTCCCCAACTGGGCCTCACTAAAATCAAAGGCTAAAATAAGATCAGTGAGGTTATCATTTCTGGGAGACTCTCTAGCTTTTCTTTGCTCTTACTCTAGCTGTAAGGGGTTGCCTGCATGCCCCAGCTCGTGGCCCTCCTCCACTTGCAAAGCCTGCAACAGCAGGTCAAGAGTTTTTCACTTTACCTCATTCTGACCTTCTCTTCTGCCACCCTTTTCCATAGCAAGGATCCCTGTGTCTACATTGAGTAACCCAGATATCATAAGCTGATTAGCAACCTTAATTTCATCTACTACCATAATTCTGTTTTTATGCAACATTGACAACACACTCATAGGTTCCAGGATTAGAACATGGACATCTTGGGGAGGGGGTGTGCACTTACTACATTATAACTATTTAAATGTCATCATACAACCATTTGTATGAATGGAATATAACAGAAGAATACAAAGCCATACATACTGTTTATTTTCAAATTCAATTTTTCCTGGATTTATCTTCCTAATAGCACTGCTTACACCAATATAAAAATTAATTTGAGATTTGCAGAGTATCTATCTGATACAGGGTAGCAAGGCAAGCACATGAGCAGTGGCAAGAAGCACCTCTATAATTTAAGACTGGTCAGAGATCATCCACATGAAGCTTAATGCATTTACATAACCATATTTCCAGGAACCTAAGCAAAGTACTTTAAGTTGAACATATACCTTACTTTGTTAGAACAGTACAACATTTGGCTTTCAAGTAAAAACCCAGCTGGTTTATTCTTTCTTCCCAGCATCACCTTCTATAACAAATAAAAAAGTACTTGATTTCTTCATCCTGTCACTGGATTAATTTTTGCTATTCATGAGAAGTGCCTGCACTTCACTTCCCCCCCACCCCCAGGGTTCCCTTTCCTCACTGCTAAGGAGATGTGCCTTGTAGCCTGGTGACCTCCAGGCATGCACATCCTGGTGTGTAGTACAGTATGTTATGCTCCCCATAATGTCAGTCATTATTCTTCCTGACTTCACTTGTGCTCTCTGGTTGAAGCACTTAAGATTAATGAGGCATTTGTTCTCAATCAAGAAGCTATTTATGAATATAGTTCCACTTAAAATAAGTTGTGTAGACTTCTCTTTCTCTGTGTTACCAAGTGGAGGGAGGGAGGAAGAAGAAAGTAAAGAATAAAAAAATGATTTGGGACTTTTTAGCCTGTAAGCAGTTCCCTAACTGGAAGGCTTCCACATCATAGCTATGTTGTCAGGATAATTGATATCCTCAAATGTGCTGTTCTATTTGGTTAAATTTAAAATAATTATTACCACCCTGGCCTTTGTGAGCCAAGGTTTAAGGCTGCAGCTATTTAGAACACTCTGCCTCTTCAGGAAGCAAGAGGTAACTGTGAAGCCAAATGTATTTCCTCAAATGGGAGAGTGTGGTCCCAGCTAGTGGCTTACAGGGACACCTCAATGGAGAGGAGTAATTACATAAGCAACCACTTGACTACAAACCGCCACCACGCACTTGTGAATGCTCTGCCTTTAACAAGAACAGAGCCTTTCTTTTTCTACTAGTTTCACTGTATATGAGGATCAAAGTCAGCCTTTTAGGCTGACAGCCTCCTATCACCTGGTCTTAAGTGTCTCAAGGAATTAAAAAAAAAAAAAAATACAGCATAAAACACACAACAGGGCACAGCAGTGCCACCATGACCACTCAAGGCCATAAGCCAAACTGATCTAAAAATCAATGGCTCTGATCTACATACAAAGCCACTTCAGAGCTCTTCGTAAAAGAAAAATGTCAATGCTATTGTCAGTTGGCAATTTGGATTCAGAAGATTATCCAGTTCTGGGGAAGGTCCTCTGGGCAGAAACTAGAGTAATTATGAAAGGGTAAAGAAACTGCTTTACTCAACCATTCAGTAATGCTAATTAACCTACATTAAGTAGATAACAAATTCTATTATAATTAGCTAGAAGTTAGTGCTAGATTAACTTTCAATGGAAACAAACAAAAATTATTCAAAAACCTTGTTCAAAAACTGGCCAGTTGCTTAGCCTTCTTCCCACTCTAAAAACAAGAAACAGATAAATGAGTCTAGGCCTGGAAATCTGAAGGCCAGTGTACTGCTATAAATCCAGGCTCTCTTACCATATTGTAGGGGGGAATCAGGGAGCAAAAGACTGACTCTCTAAAACCTTGGTTCATTATCTGTAAAAGGAGATTTCTGACAGAGATGAAGAATTCTTTAGTCCTTATCAGTGTTACATTTTATGGAAGCTGTATGCTGCTTATATTAGTTTATATTTAAATCAATTGTTATTCTGAATTTTGTAAGTCAAAAGCTGAAAAATAAAACTCTACTTTTCTAAATAAAAGACTTCAAAGAGTATAATGATTGGCAATTTCAAAAATTGGTTATCAGTATTATTATTTTTATCTGGGGAACTAAAGAGGGTAAGGGTTGTGTTATGTGGCAAAGGTCATAAACCTTAAACATACAGATTTTCTTTAATAATCTCCAGCCTAAGAGAACTCTTTATTATGGAGAGAGGGAAAGCACTACCTTGAGATTCAACAGAGCTAAGTTAGAGTTGCTTCATAACAGAGGCACCTCCATCTATAAGACCCAGTCTCAATGCAAAGCGGGAACCAAAGATTACCCAATAAACCAACTTCCCAATCATTCAGGCAGAGTAAACGAGAGTTACACAGGTTGATACTTAACTGTTCTCAAAGATCTGACAAGCTACCACTTCCAAGAGGTCAATCATTTTTACCTGAGACTGAGACTGAGACTGAGCTGACAGACTAATGTACACTCCAAATCAGGAGTTCAAACAAATGCATTCCAACAAATGACTTAGATTCTTCCAGTCTACAAGCTTTAGCAACACCATGGGAGTGAGTTTTGTAAAGACCACCTCAGGAATTTCTAGAATTTAACTTTGTGACTATGATTTATGCAGAAAAAAATAGTTCATTTTCTTTCAGAAGTCAAAATAGATATGTTCAGCCTCAGAGGGCATGAATGGCAACCACTACCAAATCTATAGATATCACTTACTTATAGTCAAGCAGTAAAAAAATACAACACCAAAATGTTTTCTTTTAATCACTGCAATTCCATATTCCATTCTTTATAAGAGGAAAGGAAATGCAAATCCCAAATTATCATTAAAGAATAACTTGTTCATATCTATGTTACTCCATTAAAAAAAAAAAACAAGAAAAATAAAGGGAATAGTGAATAAATGTGAAAACATATTTCATGTTTGGGTTTTGATTTCCTGAAACCATTTTGGGGGAAAAAATGTTATTACAGATATGTCACACATATACAATACAACTTTATTATTCTACGTAGTACAATAAATGCTATTCAATAGATGTGTGCAATTACTTAGTTTGTACATTTCATTATACAAAATGAAAATTCCAACCTATAAAGTGTTTTTTTTAATTTTTCATTACAAAATCTGCTTTTTCATACAATGGCAAATATTTGCCCAAGAATATAATATACAGCTATTTTTTTAATACTGTATTACTTGTAAGCAAAAATACTGAAACAAATTCTTCTAAATTAAGTGTAACAGGATATACTGAAATAAAAAAGAATTTAGATAATGCATATTGTCATGCATTCCCAAGAAGCAAGTAGATAAAGTTATAGTAAGACCTTGAGGTCACTGGTTTGTTAAAAATTTTCTTTAGCTCATAAAAACTACACCGATCTGTCCCATAATTATCAGTGCCACTTGTATTCTTATACTTTTCTGCTATTCAACACCTCTGACTAGTTTAAGAAGTGCATGATAAATTTAGTATGCTTGAAGGTCCCCAATTCTTAAGGAAAGCTAATTAAAGCAAAATGGACATACAAAGCAACACAGAATCAAGAGCTTTTAGGGTCAGAAGAGATCTTAGATATAATCTCTAATAGAACCTTTTCATTATATTGCTTTTAAATCTTTCTTTAATTTGGATTTTGTTTAGATTTTAAGTATGTGAGCTACTGTGCTTACCTGCCCGAGAATTATTTAAAGTAATAAAAAAGCTCCATAGCAAGACATAGCACAAATGATACACACTTTATTTGAAATTGGTCACACTGACAATGAAAAACTATAGCACAGGCTTAATGCTGCCAAGGACAGAAGATTGACAACTTATGATTTGTCAAAGTCATAAATCTGAGTATGATGTGACTTTCCATGATAAGCTACCAATCCTTACACGCAGTTTTCACCACCACTTATGGCACTAAAACAAAACTTCACAGCCCCTCTCCCCTGAAAGGTCCCTGAATAAATATCCAAATTACCTAGACAGAAAAAAATCACCAGACACCTAACATAATCTATAAATTTTAAGAAAAGAAAATCTTATCCATATTCCCTTTTAACCTCCTTAATCTGATAATATTTATTTTACCCTTTGGAATTCTATATTATAAATTCTTCAAAAGATAATATGGAAAATCCTATTTTTACTCTACATAATATAAACCATATAAATTATTATTATTATTATTTTAGATAGTAGTAAGTATTCAGGTTACTGGCCCATTCCAGACATCTAACAAACATCTTTCTTCATAATCAGAAGTGTATCCTTAAAGGAGTAGTCAGGTATTTCACAGAAATACCCAGAATGGAAAAAAATTTTTTTCAGTGTAGGGATAAAAAAGAAAAGGTGGGAAAAAAAACTTCAAAGAAAGCAATACATATTCTATGTTTTTACAGTGAGAATACTAGCATTTTTAATTAGTAATGACTTATAGTCATTATACAGTGGAAAGAAGCAGATTAGAGAAAAGTATAGCAAATTAGATCAAAAGTGATTAGACTCACATTAAAAATCAAAATAAGAAAAACATGGTAGAATCAGAGTATTGACAGTCTATACCTAAAAACAGAACTTGGTAATGTTTGGCATGTGCTCTCAAGTCATACGGTAACAGAGTAAAAACTGCTCCAAAATCCATTTTATAAATAGTCACAAAAAGGTTGAAAACAAATAGCTGAAAATAAAATAATCCAATAGAGTTGAGTTATAAGCCATAAACTCGAACATAGCTTTCAGTCAGTTGCATCTATTCACCTAAGCAGTACTGAAATAGGAAAATCGGCACAAAGCAGTTACATTTAGTTAGAATGATGGGATGTACAACCTAAATCTCAGGACAGACAGGTTTTGGGGGGTTATTTCATTTCATTTGAATTTGGATATAGATCCAGGATCCTAGAATCTAAGTGGGGGTACAATCCAAAGTTTGTAACCTATCTCTTCCCCCAACCCATTCAATTAAAGCTGCAAAGAAGAAGCTGAGGCTTCTTTCTTGTTTTAACTGACACAAATGGATAAAGTAAAGAAACAATAGCAAAAGGAAACACAGTAAGCACTGAGCGAGACTCTGAAAACAGTGAGAGCACCGAAGGCCACAAAGGTCTGGCCCATTTCTCTGTGATCACAACCTTATTACCTTATGTTTCACCCCTTCAGAAATGATCCAACACCGCACAGGTGATAAGGGTGCTACAGAGGTAAATGAGACAAAGCTCCGGCCTCTGGTTACTTAAAAACTATCACAACAGTTGGGGCCAGAGTGATGTCCCTTGTTAGAACTGGTAAATCAAAAGACAGCTGGTCAGCATTGATTCCAGCTTTGCATGCATCCTCAGTTACCTTGCCAGGGCTGACAGTGACAAAACTGACTACTTTCCAACATTAGATGAAATAATACCTACAATGCCTTTGCTTCTAAAATTTAAATTATTGATGCTTATCTCCATGATACAGTTGCTATTATAGTCTCCTTTTCCCCCAGCTTTACTTAAATATAATTGATATTTTAACATCTAAGTTTAAAATGTATAACATAAAATGTACAACATGATGATTTAATTTATGTATGTATACTGAGAAATATTACCAAAATAAGATTAGGTAGCACATCCATCACCTCACATAATTTCTTTTACTTATTTATTTTTTGTGGCAAGAACTTTAAAGATCTTAGCAATTTTTAAGTACAGTACTATACACTAGAGTATTTCTAACTATAGTTATTACTATGCTGTATATTAGATTCCCAAATGTATTCATTTTAAAACTGGAAGTCTGTATCCTTAACCACGTTTACCTATTTCCCCCATAACCGGCTCCCAACAATCAACAATTAACTTTCTGCTCCCATGAGTTCAGTGTGTTCTTTTAAGATTACACATATAAAATAGAGTATACAGTATTATCTTTCCCTGACTTATTTCACTTACAATAGTGCTCTCAAGGTCATTTATGTTGCTGCAAATGGCAGGATTTCCTTCTTTTTTATAGCTGAATATGAAATTCCAGTGTGTATCTTCATATACATATAAATACAAACCTCATCTTCTTTACCCATTCAACCATCAATGGAAGTCTTTAAAGTAGATCTTTTTTTAAAAAATTTTTTATTTTTTATAAACATATATTTTTTATCCCCAGGTGGTACGGGTCTGTGAATCGCCAGGTTCCACACACCCCACAGCACTCAACAAAGCACATACCCTCCCAATGTCCATAACCCCACCCCCCTTTCAACCAACCCCCCTCCCCCAGCAACCCTCAGTTTGTTTTGTGAGATTAAGAGTCACTTACGGTTTGTCTCCCTCCCAATCCCATCTTGTTTCATTAATTCTTCTCCTACCCACTTAAGCCCCATGTTGCATTACCACTTACTCATATCAGGGAGATCATATGATAGTTGTCTTTCTCCGCTTGACTTATTTCGCTAAGCATGATACGCTCTAGTTCCATCCATGTTGTCGCAAATGGCAAGATTTCATTGCTTTTGATGGCTGCATAGTATTCCATTGTGTATATATACCACATCCTCTTGATCCATTCATCTGTGGATGGACATCTAGGTTCTTTCCATAGTTTGGCTACTGTGGACATTGCTGCTATAAACATTCGGGTGCACGTGCCCCTTCGGATCACTACGTTTGTATCTTTAGGGTAAATACCCAGTAGTGCAATTGCTGGGTCACAGGGCAGTTCTATTTTCAACATTTTGAGGAACCTCCATGCTGCTTTCCAGAGTGGTTGCACCAGCTTGCATTCCCATCAACAGTGGAGGAGGGTTCCCCTTTCTCCACATCCTCACCAGCATCTGTCATTTCCTGACTTGTTGATTTTAGCCATTCTGACTGGTGTGAGGTGATATCTCATTGTGGTTTTGATTTGTATTTCCCTGATGCCGAGTGATATGGAGCACTTTTTCATGTGTCTGTTGGCCATCTGGATGTCTTCTTTGCAGAAATGTCTATTCATGTCCTCTGCCCATTTCTTGATTGAATTATTTGTTCTTTGGGTGTTGAGTTTGCTAAGTTCTTTATAGATTTTGGACACTAGTCCTTTATCTGATATGTCGTTTGCAAATATCTTCTCCCATTCTGTCAGTTGTCTTTTGATTTTGTTAACTGTTTCCTTTGCTGTGCAGAAGCTTTTGATCTTGATGAAATCCCAATAGTTCATTTTTGCCCTTGCTTCCCTTGCCTTTGGCGATGTTCCTAGGAAGATGTTGCTGCGGCTGAGGTCGAAGAGGTTGCTGCCTGTGTTCTCAAGGATTTTGATGGATTCCTTTCGCACATTGAGGTCCTTCATCCATTTTGAGTCTATTTTCGTGTGTGGTGTAAGGAAATGGTCCAATTTCATTTTTCTGCATGTGCCTGTCCAATTTTCCCAACACCATTTATTGAAGAGGCTGTCTTTTTTCCATTGGACATTCTTTCCTGCTTTGTCAAAGATTAGTGGACCATAGAGTAGAGGGTCTATTTCTGGGCTCTCTATTCTGTTCCATTGATCTATGTGTCTGTTTTTGTGCCAGTACCATGCTGTCTTGATGATGACAGCTTTGTAATAGAGCCTGAAGTCCGGAATTGTGATGCCACCAACGTTGGCTTTCTTTTTTCAATATCCCTTTGGCTATTAGAGGTCTTTTCTGGTTCCATATAAATTTTAGAATTATTTGTTCCATTACTTTGAAGAAGATGGCTGGTACTTTGATAGGAATTGCATTAAATGTGCAGACTGTTTTAGGTAGCATAGACATTTTCACAATATTTATTCTTCCAATCCAGGAGCATGGAACATTTTTCCATTTCTTTGTGTCTTCCTCAATTTCTTTCATGAGTACTTTATAGTTTTCTGAGTATAGATTCTGTGCCTCTTTGGTTAGGTTTATTCCTAGGTATCTTATGGTTTGGGGTGCAATTGTAAATGGGATTGACTCCTTAATTTCTCTTTCTTCGGTCTTGTTGTTGGTGTAGAGAAATGCAACTGATTTTTGTGCATTGATTTTATATCCTGACACTTTACTGAATTCCTGTACAAGTTCTAGCAGTTTTGGAGTGGAGTCTTTTGGGTTTTCCACATATAGTATCATATCATCTGCGAAGAGTGATAATTTGACTTCTTCTTTGCCGATTTGGATGCCTTTAATTTCCTTTTGTTGTCTGATTGCTGAGGCTAGGACTTCTAGTACTATGTTGAATAGCAGTGGTGATAATGGACATCCCTGCCGTGTTCCTGACCTTAGCGGAAAAGCTTTTGGTTTTTCTCCATTGAGGATGATATTTGTGGTGGGTTTTTCATAGATGGCTTTGATGATATTGAGGTATGTGCCCTCTATCCCTACACTTTGAAGAGTTTTGATCAGGAAGGGATGCTGTACTTTGTCAAATGCATTTTCAGCATCTATTGAGAGTATCATATGGTTCTGGTTCTTTCTTTTATTGATGTGTTGTATCACATTGACTGATTTGCGGATGTTGAACCAACCCTGCAGCCCTGGAATAAATCCCACTTGGTCATGGTGAATAATCCTTTTAACATACTGTTGAATCCTATTGGCTAGTATTTTGGTGAGAATTTTGGCATCTGTGTTCATCAGGGATATTGGTCTATAGCTCTCTTTTTTGATGGGATCCTTGTCTGGTTTTGGGATCAAGGTGATGCTGGCCTCAAAAATGAGTTTGGAAGTTTTCCTTCCATTTCTATTTTTTGGAACAGTTTCAGGAGAATAGGAATTAGTTCTTCTTTAAATGTTTGGTAGAATTCCCCCGGGAAGCCGTCTGGCCCTGGGCTTTCATTTGTTTGGAGATTTTTAATGACTGTTTCAATCTCCTTACTGGTTATGGGTCTGTTCAGGCTTTCTATTTCTTCCTGCTTCAGTTGTGGTAGTTTATATGTTTCTAGGAATGCATCCATTTCTTCCAGATTGTCAATTTGTTGCCGTAGAGTGCTCATAGTATGTTCTTATAATAGTTTGTATTTCTTTGGTTTTAGTTGTGATCTCTCCTCTTTCATTCATGATTTTATTTTTTTGGGGTCCTTTCTCTTTTCTTTTTGATAAGTCTGGCCAGGGGTTTATCAATTTTATTAATTCTTTCAAAGAACCAGCTCCTAGTTTCGTTGATTGGCTCTATTGTTTTTTTGCTTTCTATTTCATTGATTTCTGCTCTGATCTTTATGATTTCTCTTCTCCTGCTGGGCTTAGGGTTTCTTTCTTGTTCTTTCTCCAGCTCCTTTAGGTGTAGGGTTAGGTTGTGTACCTGAGACCTTTCTTGTTTCTTGAGAAAGGCTTGTACCGCTATATATTTTCCTCTCAGGACTGCCTTTGTTGTGTCCCACAGATTTTGAACTGTTGTGTTTTCATTATTATTTGTTTCCATGATTTTTTTCAATTCTTTAATTTCCCGGTTGACCCATTCATTCTTTAGAAGGATGCTGTTTAGTCTCCGTGTATTTGGGTTCTTTCCAAACTTCCTCTTGTCGTTGAATTCTAGCTTCAGAGCATTGTGGTCTGAAATTATGCAGGGAATGATCCCAATATTTTGATACTGGCTGAGTACTGATTTAAGACCGAGGATGTGATCTATTCTGGAAAATGTTCCATGTGCACTATAGAAGAATGTGTATTCTGTTGCTTTGTTCTGAATATATCTGTGATGTCCATCTGGTCCAGTGTGTCGTTTAATGCCTTTATTTCCTTGTTGATCTTTTGCCTGGATGATCTGTCCATTTCTGTGAGGGTAGTGTTAAAGGCCCCTACTATTATTGTATTATTGTTCATGTGTTTCTTTGATTTTGTTATTAATTGGTTTATATAGTTGGCTGCTCCCACGTTGGAGGCATAGATATTTAAAATTGTTAGATATTCTTGTTGGACAGACCCTTTGAGTATGATATAGTGTCCTTCCTCATCTCTTATTATAGTCTTTGGCTTAAAATCTAATTGATCTGATATAAGGATTGCCACTCCTGCTTTCTTCTGATGTCCATTAGCATGGTAAATTCTTTTCCACCCCGTCACTTTAAATCTGGAGGTGTCTTCGGGCTTAAAATGAGTTTCTTGGAGGCAACATATAGATGGGTTTTGTTTTTTTTACCCATTCTGATACCCTGTGTCTTTTGATTGGGGCATTTAGCCCATTCACATTCAGGGTAACTATTGAGAGATATGAATTTAGTGCCATTGTATTGCCTGTAAGGTGACTGTTACTGTATATGGTCTCTTTTCCTTTCTGATCTACCACTTGTAGGCTCTCTCTTTGCTTAGAGGACCCCTTTCAATATTTCCTGTAGAGCTGGTTTGGTGTTTGCAAATTCTTTCAGTTTTTGTTTGTCCTGGAAGCTTTTAATCTCTCCTTCTATTTTCAATGATAGCCTAGCCGGATATAGTATTCTTGGCTGCATGATTTTCTCGTTTAGTGCTCTGAAAATATCATGCCAGCTCTTTCTGGCCTGCCAGGTCTCTGTGGATAAGTCAGCTGCCAATCTAATATTTTTACCATTGTATGTTACAGACTTCTTTTCCCGGGCTGCTTTCAGGATTCTCTCTTTGTCACTGAGACTTGTAAAATTTTACTATTAGGTGACGGGGTGTGGGCCTATTCTTATTGATTTTGAGGTGCGTTCTCTGAAACTCCTGAATTTTGATGCTCGTTCCCTTTGCCATATTGGGGAAATTCTCCCCAATAATTCTTTCCTGTATACCTTCTGCTTCCCTCTCTCTTTCTTCTTCTTCTGGAATCCCAATTATCTAATGTTGTTTCGTCTATGGTATCAATTATCTCTCGAATTTTCCCCTCGTCGTCCAGTAGCTGTTTGTCCTCTTTTGCTCAGCTTCTTTATTCTCTGTCATTTGGTCTTCTATATCGCTAATTCTTTCTTCTGCCTCATTTATCCTAGCAGTGAGAGCCTCCATTTTTTATTTCACCTCATTAATAGCTTTTTTGATTTCAACTTGGTTAGATTTGAGTTCTTTTATTTCTCCAGAAAGGGCTTTTATATCTCCCAAGAGGGTTTCTCTAATATCTTCCATGCCTTTTTCGAGCCCGGCTAGAACCTTGAGAATTTTCATTCTGAACTCTAGATCTGACATAGTCCCAATGTCTGTATTGATTAGGTCCCTAGCCTTCGGTACTGCCTCTTGTTCTTTTTTTTGTGTTGAGTTTTTCCGTCTTGTCATTTTGTCCAGATAAGAGTATTTGAAGGAGCAAGTAAAATACTAAAAGGGTGGCAACAACCCCAGGAAAATATGCTTTAACCAAATTAGAAGAGATCCCAAATCGTGACGGGGGAGAAAGGGGATAATAAGAGGTTCAAAAGAAAGAAAGAAAAAAAAACAAAAAAAAGTAAACGAATAAAGAAAAGTATAAAAAAGAAAAAATATATATATTAGGTAACTAGTTAAAAAAGAAAAGGGTAAAAGTTAAAAAAATTTAGCAGAAGAATGAGAAAAAAAAATGAAAAAGAAAAAAATTAACTGCAAGCCTAAAATCACAGGGAGAAAGCCATGAGTTCCGTGCTTTACTTTCTCCTCCTCTGGAATTCTGCTGCTCTCCTTGGTATTGAAACTGCACTCCTTGGTAGGTGAATTTGGTTTTGGGTGGATTCTTGTTGATCTTCTAAGGGAGGGTCCTGTTGTAGGGATTCTCAAGTGTCTTTGCCCCAGGTGGAATTGCACTGCCCTTACCAGGGGCGTGGCTGAGTAATCCGCTCAGGTTTGCTTTCAGGAGCTTTTGTTCCCTGAGCGCTTTCCGTAGAGTTCCAGAGGACGGGAATACAAATGGCGGCCTCCTGGTCTCCAGCCCGGAGGAGCCGAGAGCCAGGGCCCGGGGCCCCCACTCCTCAGTGCATCCTCAGAGAATAGCACCCAGTAAACTCCCGTCTGCCTGACCTCCGGCCGCGCTCCGAGCTCACCGAGACTGCGGCTGATTCAAGGTAACCCCGAGCTGTGATCTTACTTTCGGCTCTGTCTCTGTAGCCGGCTTTCCCGTTCTAATTCCCGCAAGCTCTGCGACACTCGGACACCCCCGATCCTTCTGTGACCCTGCAGGACCTGAGGCCACGCTGCCCCCGCTTGGGCTTCGCCCCCGATTTAGCCTCTGGAGCGAGTCCCTCAGCAGAACAGACTTTTAAAAGTCCTGATTTTGTGCTCCGTTGCTCCGCTGCTTGCCGGGAGCCAGCCCCTCCCCCCAGGGTCTATCTTCCCGTCGCTTTGGATTCACTTTCTCCGCCAGTCCTACCTTTCAGAAAGTGGTTGTTTTTCTGTTTCTAGAATTGCTGTTCTTCTTCTCTTCGATCTGCCCATGGATTTGCAGGTGTTTGCAATCTTTAGATAAGCTATCTAGCTGAACTCCTACTAGCAGAAGTAGTCTCAGCCTGCCTACTTCTCCGCCATCTTGACTCCTCCCACTAAAATGGATCTTTAAAGAAGAGAACCACCACACTCAAGTCTCACATATACCCTTAAAAAGATAAATATAAGGTATTTCATGCTACCCTCTTCTTACCCTCCAGGTGTGCAAAGTACTCACCATAAAATGAAACAGAATTAGCTAGAACAGTCACATCTGTTATATTCATATATATCCCAAGCAAAATATGCTATTGGAATATTTTGCATTCACAATGAATAATAAGTCTTATTTACAAATACATTTAAAAGAAAATCCCAGGAAATAATTAGGAATTAGAATTAGTGATGTTACAAACTAGCAATCAAATGTTACCTGACCTCCCTTGCACTGTTAGATTTCCATTAGCTCCTTTGGAGCCTCCACTGAATGGAGTTCCAAGACTTCTCTAGAATCTAAAAACTGACAATGTGAGATTGATTCCTGAAGAAGTCTAAGGATACTTTTTAAAATGCAATCATCCAATCATTAAGCATTGCCTTCGGCTCAGGTTATGGCCCCAACGTCCTGGGATGGAACCCTGCATCAGGTTCCCTGCTCAGTGGGAAACCTGCTTCTCCCTCTCCCACTCCCCCTGCTTGTGTTCCCTCTCTCGATGTCTCTCTCCTCTCTCTGTCAAATAAATAAATAAATTTTTTTTTAAAAATCAATCATTCCAGCCACAAAATCCAAAGAATCATACTTGTCTACTAAGAATTAAAATTGTAGCACTCACATCCACACTGAATAAGAGAATTAAAACAAAACATTGATATTATCACTTACTTCTCTGCAATGCTAAAATGGCAACTCACTGATTTCTCAGGAGAAAAAATATAGGATCTGAGCTTCATAGACAAAGTCCACTCAAATGGATAATTTGAAAAAATAATTGGTGCACTATGAATTCAGATCATTTCAATTTAGAAATAAGGTATTACCTGGGTCTAAAAAAATCACTGTAAAACTGTATTCAAGAGTTTTCATTTCTTTTGCAAACTTTAAGAGATTTACATGGTATCAATAATAAAACACAAAAGGTATTTCCTGAGGGTGTGAGGGATTAAGACTAATAGGAGCTTTAAATCAGTTCTAAAGGATTACTAATCTAGTATTTACTTCTTAAAACATGCTAAAGGAGAATAGCATAAGCTATCACAAGCAGCATTAGAATCAGGGTGGACAGCCTTGGCCTGGTCCTGGCTCTGCCACGCAAAGGACAATGGTACCTTGGGTAACAGGAGTGCTCAGTGTGTAAACACAGAAGTCAAGCAGTAATTGTAGATGGAATGAAGAATTCTTCATGCTTTGGTGAACGGATTAAAATATCTCTAATCTTGAAACCTATACTTCAGCATGAATGAGAGGACATCACTGTCTAGACTGATTCTACAAAGCTTTATTTTTGGCTCATACAACAATATAAGACCTGCATGGTAAATAAGAACTGAATATACTTATTACTTCAAGACTTCCAGGCTGATTTTAAGATACTCTGTATTTATATAATTTTTGTTAATATAATAATCACATTGAAGGAAATACAAAAATGTTTTCTGGGACATGAAAGAATTTTCTGGGACAATGAAAGAATTCTTAGATTGGAGATACTACCTCTAACACCAAACAGATCAGATTATTTGGGCTATAAAGAATGTCCATACTTTCCCTCATTTTTCCCTTAGTACCTAAAGTGAATGCCAGCAAAAAAATCATTCAAAAGGACATGGGGAGTTAGAGAGGAGAAGGGAGTTGGGGGAAATTAGAAGGGGAGGTGAACCATGAGAGACTATGGACTCTGAAAAACAATCTGAGGGTTTTGAAGGGGCGAGGGGGTGGGATTTTGGGGAACCAGGTGGTGGGTATTAGAGAGGGCAAGGATTGCATGGAGCACTGGGTGTGGTGCAAAATATAATGAATACTGTTATGCTGAAAATAAATAAAAAATAAATTTGAAAAATAAAAAAAAAATAAATCTTTAAAAAAAAAAAAGGACATTCTCAGACGTCCTTTAATTTACAGTCACCATATGTCTCTTTCAACACTGAGAGCTAAACATTTGTATCATGACATAAATTTTTATCATGCAAGGCATTTTCCCTTTATTGTCCCTCAGGATTTTAACTCTGGTTGCAAAGAAATTTAATTCTTTGTCATTAGAGAGCATTGAGAAACAAAGTAAATGCTACTATTACAACTGAAATCACCTGCTCTGAGATTAAGAGTGAGGGATACAATGTTAAGATCTAACAGGACCTAACTTTCAAAAATGATCTGATGCTTCTTGAAAGAGAATTTTTAAGAAATATCAAAGTAGCACAAAATTAAATGGAAAAATAGGTGACATGGTGAGTTACTATAACTTAATACTTGGATGTAGCTAAAGTTTTAACAGGGTTCATTAGGAAAAACAAGGTAGATGGGGAGGAATCTGTGTTCCCTAAGCAGGGTATCACTTATTGTTGAAAGAATCTGTCCCAAGTTTACAGTAATGCCTGGCAAGATTCCAAAGTTCTTGAAGTATGAATGTATGAATGAATCAGTGGGAAAGACCTCGTACCAGTGGAAAGTTATGTTTGAGCATGGTTTTGTCAGGGGTCAGGGAGGATCCTCACCTTGAGTGTGACTTAGAATATTTATTTTCAAAAACTGCAAAATAGACCTAGGAGGGAAAATGAAGGAATATTTTAGACTTGCTCTGATAAACTGGCAGTCTCTGTAGGCTCCTGAGTAGAGGAGTGACACTTAGATATTTATTTAATATTTCTATGATGAATAGAGCCATTAGATAGGATGATTTGAAAAGAGAAGATCAGAAAAATATTAAGTATAGAAGTAAGTGCACACAAAACCATGCATACAGCCTTACCTTACTGCTAGATTAAATGTGTTCACAGTGGAGAGAGTAAGCAGAGGGATTAAAATATATTAAAATAGGCCACTTACTGCTGTCCATGCATTTCTTTTGCAACGGGCACATAGCCATCCATTACAGATCTCGTGAGAAGGGATACCATAGCAACCTATAAAATAATAGTATGGATCCATGAATTAGGTCTTTTGCATTTTGGTAGTATTATACATTTTAGCACTGAATAAATAAAATCAGAACAACTGCCCACCATAATAGCATTTTTAAAATATTTTATTTTATTTTATTTTTTTCCAGTGTTCCAAAGTTCATTGTTTATACACCACACCCAGTGCCATAATAGCATTTCTGATTCTCACTGCTTAAAACAAAACAGAAGTAAGGCTGTCTTCAGAGATACTTTTGGTTCTCATGCCTTATAAAAGGATATCAGTCTCAGGAAACATGAGAATATGGGTCTCAATCATTACTAATACTCACAATAATTATCTGATAATTCTTGAATGGGCAAAATAATTAAATTTCTAATTTATTGGGCCTTGTCCTTTACTCATACAAAATGTATTTCAAAATAAGCTGCAATTCATTAAAGAAAATTTAGGGAAGCTTTAGAATAATATAATAAACTTTGACATATTTTACAAATTAATATAATTTAAAATTACATTTCAAAAATTATGCTTAATTAGCTTTAATCTCAGTGACAGGACAGAGGATGCACAATTCAGTTAGTGATGAAGAGGTATCTTCAGTTCTATTTGTCTATTCAATACATGCCTGACTCAAGATAACTGTGTAAGGCAATAGCTGATGATCCAAATATAAGCAGCAATTATACAGTACCAACAAACATGTGTAACTCTGACTGCCTTTCAAAGGGCTTTGAAAGATTTAAAGAAGTAATTTTTAATATCAAATTTCTATAACATTTAAATGAAAGAGAAAATAACAGAAATATAATTACCAAAGAAAAGCCTATCATAGTTAGCCAAGACTATAAAATGTTTAGTTCAAGCACATGTTTATGAAATACTACAGTTAAATTGTATAGCTTGTACATTCAGGAATCAAAATTAAATCCCAGTTTTCTTGTGAAATGATGCATTGACTGTTATAAACTTAGAAAAATGTGAGGGCGAATGTGTGTGTGTGTGTGTGTGTGTGTGTGTGTGTGTGTGTGTGTGTTACAGATTGATATAAGTAAAGAAGGTTGCTTTATTTCAAACACATTATGTTAAATCTCTTGGGGAAGCTGATGGTATCTAATCAGTCAATAAATGATAGACACCAAGACTATTTCAACCCTAATGTTAGACTGGTGTTTCTCTGGGGTAAATATAGAAGGTAATGCCTCTATTATAACCATCCATGCTACAGAGACCATACATAACTATGTTAGCATGATATATGATTTGGCAAGATCTGGAATACTAAAATGCTTTAAAATAGACTTGCAGTAAAAAATAGCTCCCTTTTCACATTTTAAAGGACTTACATGGCAGGCAAATAAAAAATTATGTATTTGCCATGTATCCCATGATTTGAAATTACCAAATTATGGCAGGTATGGACCATCTCAGGACCATCTCGGTTCCAGGGAAAAACAAATGTAATGACTGTTCTCCCCTTGGAAGGCAACACAGATTTCCTTACCCTCCCAAAGAATAAAAATTAAACTCTATAATTAAATTTAACAATAATTCCCCAAATCACTGAAAAAACTGTCCTGTCTCTTTGAAAAGTACAAAGAAAAATAATCATGAATTAATATCAGAGGTTAAAATTAAGTTTTTACAAACTATCTCTTAAAATAAGTAAAATTCAAATGTGCAAAAGGAGCCTCAAAATGTCCCCACATCTGTACAACAAACAAAACAAAATTGCTCTCCACTGATACTGTACAAAACTGTAGAAAAAGGGATTATTATACTTACTCATACTTTTATCAGAAGAAATGTGAGAAAGAATGATCTAACCATTAAGAATGCCAATAGTTCAATGCAATAGATTTGGCAGGGGACAAGAGGGTGAGAAACAAAGACTATGTGAAGCACTGAAAAGCCAGTGATTGATGAATGAGAGATGCATTTACTTGCATGAACCCGTACACAGCACTTTGCACAGGAAATCAGAAGACTTGTTCCATCCTCTTCCAGAAAGGCATTAGGTGGAGAATATTCTATACTTTCTTCACTATAAATAAAACACATCTCTGGAATGAGGGGCTTAGACTTTCCTCCTGGAGTAACCACTTCATCTAATTTTGTCTCCCATCTAGAATCATTTTCTTCATTGCTGCTATCTGGCTGAAAAACACAATATTCCCACATGAGTGAAAAACATGCAAAAAAGTTCATCATTTGTTCTGGTCACTCAAAGCCACTAATAGCTGTTCCATTCACTAACTTCCAGCTTCTGTTCTTCCTGTTGTTTTCCTTGATATAACTATTAGCTTTTTATCAATGTTCCTCTTCAGGCTCCCATCCAGAAGCTAAGCTGTAGAAACAGGAGGACATTCTGTATATCTGCTTGTACGAAAAAGTTGATAACCTGCTAAAACTACATTCTTACATAAATAATTCAGGTAAAGCATCAATTTTTCTGAGGAATTTTTATTTATTTACACTAAGTTAGCAGACTTGGTTTCATTTACTGAAAATTTTACCTGGTTACACTTGAAGGAGTATTTTCAAAGACCTCAGTTTTAATCTTTGCAACAGTTTTTAGAGAATTTTTGAAGGCTTTGCCTCACCACAAAGTTTCAAAACCTCAAGACAGAAAGATCTGGCAAATGTCACTAAATAAGGAAATATAATGTGCAAAATAAAATTGTCATCCCTTACCAAAATATATGAGAAACATTTAACTTAATTGAAACTCTAATTAATGAACTATCTTATCTCCAAAGATCTTATATTAAAAAGTTTCCCTATATCTTATAAGTTTAGTGAGAATTTTTTTAATTATTGGGGAAATACACAGGCAAAATATGATATACAAATAAGAGTCAATAAAAAGTTAAATTTTTCCAAGAAAACACAGACATTCAATGACTAAACAGAAAATAGTTTCTCAGTCACAAAGGCCCATCAAAGACAAGTGAGTTAAGTTTACTTCCTCTATTTTCAAAGCTGAACATGTGGCATATCACCCAATTTCATGCCCTGAAATACCTGAACAAAAAAGCATTTACTTTACATGAACTCTAAAAGAGAAGCAATCTTAAAATACTTCTGATTCCATTATTGAGACTATAACTCAGGATACAATGCTCACATCAATATGCTTTATAAAAATATTGTATCTTAAAGTAGGTCATAAAGTTCCACCCATACTAGATTCCTGAAGATCACTTTGTCTGAGTTTGTGTTAGAAAATGTGGCCCTCAGTAAGCTAAAATGCCATCAGGATGACATATATGGAATAACACCGATGACAATACTATGCACAGCTAGCTGATGAGGGTGAACTGAACAATCCAGTTTGTATTGAGTCCTGCTATATCTTACACATGTTCCACGTGGGAAGATAAAGAGAAACATTTTAAATGTGGGCACAGAGTTGACAACTATTGAGAGTGATATTTTCAAACACAAAACAGACTAAGGCCAAGTTCCCTCTTTGTAAAACTTCTACTACTGTTAAGCTTTAAGTTCTGTGTTTCTTTCTGAAAAAGGTTGGAACTGCTCCTTGACTGAAATGAACCAAGACTGACAAACGAATCACTTATTTTAAAATGATAAAGCACCCACCACCAGAGAAGTGGCTTTCTAGTAACACTCAAAAATTCTGTTTGCTATTCTATAACGACCATGTAGCTACATAAGTACTGATGTCTCCCATTCCATGTACACACATACCTTACAATGATCCACCTGTGTTTCTACAGTCATACAGAAAGCGCAGCAGTAAAGAAACCTGGCAGTGACCCCGCCACCGTTATTACCTTGTAGTAGGGCATGAGGAGAGCACAGATGGCACAGTGTGGCTCCATTTTGGCCATGGCTGCATTATACTCCTGTTCAGCCACAAAGTTTGGGGACTTTGTCTGCCAAAGGTGGACCAAAGGCTTCGCCCAAGACTCTGTTTCTTCCACTTCCTCCTCAACTGATGGAACCTCAGGCAATTCTTGCAAAACAAGGCACATAAAATGTGAGCATAGGACCCAGAGAAAAACAACCCTGGTTATAAAAGAAGCAAACATTCCAAAGTATCACTGATATTAATGTCAGACAGGAAACCTATTTTATCTTTCAAATACATTCTGAGAGAAGCAGAACAAAATGAATGTCCTTTTTATCCTCTTCATCTTCAAGAGCTAGGTCAGATCTGATGGCCAGACAATGAGCCTCCTTTTGAAACCCTCCCCATCCCCGCCAGGAATAACTCCCTCCTTCAATTTCACTACTTCTGTATTCCTACTGCTACTACTAACATCTTCTATGGTAAAACAGCTCATATCTATAAAATTTCTTTCCAGTTAGCAGAGGAATTTGCTGGCCCAATAACTGCCTTACCAATATTTTTAGTTTCCCCACCTAATACTGTATATGGCTTAATAAAAATGTATTAATTGAACTTCATTTAATTAACTTTTGGGTTCAAGAATTCATGACAAATAACATTTACAGAGTAGCTATCATGTGCCAAGCAATACACTGCCATTACATGAATATGAAAAATAATTCTTATTCAAATCTTATTTGTTAAGATAATACTCCCAGAGGGTCAAATCTCTTAAACATGTATATCTATTAACATGCAAGAGGCAGAGATCTACTCCACAAAAATATTACTTTACAAAATTTTATAGAAGGACAGAAAAATACAGAAAGACATAACAGATTAAGAGGAAAAAAATTCTTAATGCCTATAGTAGCGGACAGTATATCAGAACAGGTGACAGCAATCACAGCTACATCTAGTACTTAACATCTACAGCTGTGACACATTCTAAAACTCCTCACCACTAGCTGTCATAGTCTAACAAATAAACACTGTGGAGCAATGTCCTCAAGTCCCAAGGCACAGGTGTTTCTGTGAATCAATGTGCTCCAGCCCTTACCTTGTTGACTTACCTGATTTTTAAAAGTCAAAGCAGATTTGTTGAGATGGAAAAATGAGAAGAGCTAAATGAAAGCTGAAAAGAACTCAAAAGACATCAAATGCCAACTGAGTGAAAGGGAATGTTCCTGCTTCCATGTTGGCAGTGGTGGTATTATTATTATTACTATTATCAATAATGGAAAATGCTTCGTACTCAGCCAGGCAGTGTTTAAAGCAAAAGGTAAGAATCTTAGCCTATATTTGCAAGGAAGTAATCTGCCACTAAACAAACGCACACTGCTTCCCCCTCAGTCCCCGTACAATACAGAATAAAGGGCTACCTATGAAGACTTAGATTTGACAAATGAAAGACAGGAGTTGAAGAGCTGACCGGGAATTTGAAATACCATTAAGTCCTTAACTCACCTCTCCCACATACATACTAAAAATGGGATCTAAACAAAAGAAATCCTTTAGGTTTGAACAGCTACTGCCTCTTCCTGACACAAAATAGATTTATCATATCACTTGCTTTATTAAAAAAGGTTGAAACACACAAGATAGATGAACACTTTGGCTGGTCATAAGTTAATGTGGGTAGTTCTCAAAACATTTTTAGGAATACAGGAAATACTATTTAGTTCCAAAAGCCCTAACAACAAAAAAGTAAAGGAGGGCAATTTCTAACACGGAAGCCAGACAGGAGGGTGTGGGCAAGCCATGCCAAACCTTGACCTAGAATAGCCTGATTCAAATTGAGCTTTTCTCAAACTTTCTCAACAGACCAGGGAGAGAATCTTGCTCTCCAGATGTCCTTCCCCAAAGATGAGGTTGTACTCTGACCAAACGAGTATTTATCTTATTTGGACAATCTCTGCGCCAGAATATATAGTGAACACTCTACTGTGTAATCCCATCAATTAAAAGTAGCATGGCAGCAACACTGTACAGCGCCAAGTACAGGGAACTTCTTCATCACCCCCTCCATCTCCAAGAACTCTTGCTTACCAAATTGACCCCTGGCATGTTCAAGGATAGACTAATATGGCTATTGTTTTTCTAGATTTATAACATTCATTTAACTATAAATCTCAATTCTGTAGGGAACCAAGAATGTTGGGGGGAGAGGGAGTCCCTCTGGGATATCTAAAAACGTTCATCAACTCACTACTTCAAATGAAAACTGTCCCTTTCAGCAAATATTCCTATTCCTGGTAGCATTTTAATAAACCTTCATCTACTTACATAAAACAAACAAACAAACTTCCACTTCCAATATACAGAAGAGGAAAATATTTTTTCTATTGCAGCTTTTAAATGTTTTGACATTTGGCATCACTATGCGTAGGAATTTCCTCTCCTCCTCCCTTTCTTCAACTAGAGTTGACTAATGAACCTCTAAATGCATCACTGTACTTTCATTAGTACATAATTATCTCACAACATGATGTATTTTAAAACATGCCATGTAATAGAAATAGATTCTTACATATTTTAAACATCAGATTAGTTCAGGGTGCCTGGGTGGCTCAGTCAGTTAAGCATCCAACTCTTGCTTTCAGCTCAGATCATAATCTTAGGCTTGTGAGGTCCAGTCCTGCATCAGGCTCCAGGCTGGACACAGAGCCTGCTTAAGATTCTCTCTGCCCCTCCCCACCCTTTCTCTTCCCATAAATAAATGAATGAATGAATGAATATATATTAATATATATATTTGTATATATGTATATCTGATATGTATGTATATATACATATATGTTTTGATATATATTTGTATATATTTGATATATATGTATATATACATATATATCAAATTAGTTCTCACAACATCCTCATAAAAGAAAAGGGCAAGGATAGATATTATCAAACATAAAAAGACATGAACACTATAGGCATTTAATGAATACCAATGTTTTTATTACTAAAATTCTATCCTTTTTATATCAGCATACAAACAATCAGAAGATTGTGCACAGTTCTGAGTCTCATCCTGAATGCCAGTTTGCTGTAGATTCAGGAAAGAGTGAGGCAAATGAAAAATCCTTTGGTATGAGTGCATCAAACTTTGGGAAATGTGTGAAAACACTACCAGCAGTTACTGTATTCCCAACAAGAATGAAAGAAGAGCTAATAGTGTACCAGCGGATCTCAAAGTAAGGTATAGACCTTAAGGTATGTCTCCCAGAGACATACAGCACAATTTCACAAAGTCTGTATAGTCAAAAATACCTTCATTATAACATGAAGACATTATTTGCCTATGTCACCCTGGCAACAATTTTATTAAATCTGTGACAAACATGGGATATATGTATGAAGTACTTCTGCTGCACAATAAAGTTCAATAGTTGTCTTGGGGAAAAGTACATGTGCAATTAGTTGAACTGCAAGTTGAAAAAGCTGTCTCTTTCACAGAAACATCATCTTTACTTGAAAGAATAATTAACAGACAAACTATAGTAAGTCAGACTTGGGTCTGGCAGAAATTTTCATGAAAGTGAACAGAGAAAGCCTGTCATTTTAATAAAAAAAAAAATTCAGAGTATTTTTTGACAGTGGCAAATCGAGCTTATAGTTAACTTAGAATTCTGGAAAATATTTTTTCACTATTGTAACCTTGACAGCTTCCCCATACTTAAAGCTGTTTCTGATGGGACTGATGGTGATAATATCAAATATAAATTTTAAATATTATATAAAGAGACCTATACAATTTGGGTATATTTACAAATGCATAATGTTCCAAAATCATGCATGTGTAGAAGGGTTGCTCAAAGTGCAAGACAGACCAGCAAATCTTGAGCTTACTAGAGTACAAAGAGTTCATTGATGTGATTTCAGATTCCACATTGCAACTAATCTTTAAAAAACTAACACATGCCGACTTTGGTGTAATGTCAAAGGACAATACCTATAATTATCTGAAAAGATTATTAAAATATTTTACCCCTTCCAAGCACATATCTATGTGAAGCTGGACTTTCTTCACATACTTCAACCAGAACATAATGCAGCACACTGGAATGTGGAAACAGATACAAGAATCCAATTATTTTCTTTTTTTTTTTAAGATTTTATTTATTTATTTGACAGAGAGAGATCACAAGTAGACAGAGAGGCAGGCAGAGAGAGAAAGGGAAGCAGGCTCCCTGCTGAGCAGAGAGCCTGATGCAGGACTTGATCCAGGACCCTGAGATCATGACCTGAGCCGAAGGCAGTGGCTTAACCCACTGAGCCACCCAGGTGCCCAAGAATCCAATTATTTTCATTAAATCTAATATTAAACACCTTTGGGGGAAAAAATGTGAAACAATGCCACTCCTCTCTGATTTTATGATTGGGGATATTGTTATTTTTTATGAAAAAATTATAACTATTTATGAATTTATTATTGCTTCTTTAAATGAATTAATACTTTTTAAATGTTCCCTATTCTAAATTCCAGTCAATAAGTATTGATAAGGTGAACCCATAGAAAGGGAAGGGAAAAAGAAAAAGAAGTGAAAGGACATGAAAAGATCAAATGAACCTCTTTAGGGTCATCAAAAACATTTAAGGACATGGGGTTCCTGAGAACAAAAAGGTTGAGAATCATTAACCCACACATGACTATATAACATTCGTCAAAAATATTAGTACCACAGAGTTACTGCTGAACAAATACAGCCCTAACAAAACTAGTGCAGACTCTGTTCTCATAGCCAGGAAAGAATTTTGTAAACTGCTTTCCTTAATCAATTTGTGATTAAAATCAATTTTGTGATTTACACAAAAAGAAAACAAGTCAGTTCCTTCATTAAGGTCTGCAAGTTTTGTTAGCCATAGTAGGAAACAAATTCTATGTCAATAGAACTTCATTTTCTTTTTTCTTGGTGAGTCATGAAGGCAATCTAAACTCACAAAAATGAATTGGTGCATTCATGAAGGCAATCTAAACTCACAAAAATGTTCCTGTTACTCTATAGTGAATAAAATACAGTTAAGAAAAGCAGGAGCATAACACAAAGTAGTTCCTTAAATTTACATAAGCTCTTTTATAGAATTCGTAGAAGCAGGTTATAACACAGCTCTAGACACCATGTTCTCAGGAACTTTGTCCTGAATAAGGAAATGTAAGCAGTGGCTTAGGTGGTCTCCAGTGAACGATGTCCAGCTCCCTAACAACCACTACTATAATGGGGGAATGGGGAAAAGACATACTACCTTGGATAAATATACTGAAGTAAACTGTTGAAAATGTTACTGCCATAACAAACAAACCTCAACAAATTAAAAAAGACTGAAGTCATACCACACATCTTTTCTGATCACAATGCTATAAAAATAGAAATCAACCACAATAAAAAGTCTGGAAAGACCAAATATACATAGAAGTTAAGTTAACTAGGTAACAAAAAGAGAAATAAGACAGTACATGGAAACAAATTAATATGAAAACATAACAGTCCAAAACATTCAGGATGCAACAAAAGCAGTTCTAAGGGGGATTTATAGCAATTACAGGCCTACCTCAAGAAGTAAGAAAAAATCTCAAATAAAACACTTAACCTTATACCTAAGGACCTAGAAAAAGAATAACAAAAACCTAAAACCAGCAGAAGGAAGGAAATAATAAAAATTAGAGTGGAAGTAAATTATATAGAAACTAAAAATATAGTAGAACAGATCAATGAAACCAGGAACCAGTTCGTTAAAAAAATTATAATAAAACTGATAAACCTCTAGCCTGACTTATCAAGAAAAAAAGAGAGGGGACCCAAATAAAGAAAATCACAGATGAGAGCAGAGAAATAACAACCAACACCACAGAAATACAAACAATTATAAGAGAATATTATGAAAAACTATATGCCCACAAATTGGACAACTTAGAAGAAATGGATAAATTCCTAAAAACATATAAACTACCAACACTGAAACAGGAAGAAATAGAAAATTTGAACAGACTGATTACCAGCAAAGAAATTGAATCAGTAGTTAAAAACTCCCAATAACAAAAGTCTAGGACCAGTGGCTTCACAGCCAAATTCTACCAAACATTTAAAAAACAGTTAAGATGGGTAAGGAGGGCACATGTTCTGATGAGCACTGGGTGTTATATGGAACTAATGAATCACTGAACACTACATCAAAAACTAATGATGTACTATAAGTTGACTAACTGAACATAATAAAACTGAACATAATAAAAAGAAAATTAATATCTATTAATTTAATAGTCAATATCTATTCTTCCCAAACTATTCCAAAAATAGAAGAGGAAGGAAAACTTCCAAATTCATTCTATGAGGGCAGCATTACCCTGATACCAAACTAGATAAAGACACCAGAAAAAAAAGAGAACTGTAGGCCAATATCTCTGATGAACATGGATGCAAAAGTCCCCAACAAAACACTAGCAAACAGGATCCAACAATACATTTAAAAACCATTCACCACAACCAAGTGGGATTTATTCCCAGGTTGCAAGCATGATTCAATATTCACAGATCAATCAGTGTGATACATCACATCAATAAGAGAAAGAGTAAGAACCATATGATCATTTCAACAAACACTGAAAAAGCATTTGACAAAGTATAACATCCGTTCATGTTAAAAACCCTCAACAAAGTAGGTTTAGAAGGAACATACCTCAACATAATAAAGGCCATCTATGAAAAAACCACAACTAACATCATTCTCAATGGGGAAAAATGAAAAGCCTTTTCCCTAACATCAGGAACAAGACAAGGATGTCCAGTTTTAGCCCTTTGTTCAACATAGCATTGGAAGTTCTGGTCACACCAATCAGACAACAAAAGTAAGTAAGTAAAACACACTCAAATTGGCAAGGAAGAAGTCAAACTTTCACTATTGGCAGATGATATAATACTCTATGTAGAAAGCCCAAAAGACTTCATCAAAAAACTGCTAGAACTGATAAACAAATTCTGTAGAGTCAGAGGATACAAAATCAATTAGAGAAATTTGTTGCATTTCTATAAACCAATAATGAAGCTGCAGAAAGAAAAATTAAGAAAACAATGTCATTTAAAATTAGAGCAAAAAAAAAAAAGATACCTAGGAATAAACCCAACCAAAGAGGTGAAACACCTGTACTCTGAAAAGTATAAAACATTGAGGAAAGAAACTGAAGAAGACACAAAGAAATGGAAAGATATTTCATGCTTATGGACTGGGAAAACAAGTATTGTTAATTGTCTATACTACCCAAAACACTCTACACATTTAATGCAATCCTTATCAAATACCAACAGCAATTTTCATAGACCTAGAACAAACAATCCTAAAATTTGTATGAAAGCACAAAAGACCTCAAATGGCCAAAGCAACCTTGAAAAAGAAAATGAATGAAACTAAGAAGAAAGGAAGAAAGAAAGAAAGAAAGAAAGAAAGAAAGAAAGAAAGAAAGAAAGAAAGAAGGAAGGAAGGAAGGAGGGAGGGAGGGAGGGAGGAAGGAGGGAGGGAAGGAAAGAAAAAGAAAAGAAAACCTGGAGGCATCATAATTCTAGACTTCAAGTCATATTACAAAGTTGTAGTAATCAAAACAGTATGGTACTGCCACAAAAAAATAGATACAGAGATCAAAAGAACAGAGCAGAAAGCCCAGAAATAAATCCACAATTATATAGTCAATTAATGTCAGACAAATCAGGAAAGAATATCCACGGGAAAAAGTCTCTTCAACAAATGGTGCTGGAAACTGGACAGCAACATTCAAAAAAATGAATCACTTTCTTACACCATACACAAAAATAAATTGAAGTGGATTAAATTCCTAAATGTAAGACCCAATATTATAAAATCTCGAGAGCACAGGTAGTAACGTCTCTGACATCAGCCATAGCAATGTATTTCTAGATAGGTCCTCTAAGGGAAAGAGAAATGAAAGGAAAATAAACTATTGGTGCAACACAAAATTAAAAGCTTCTGCACAGCAAATAATCAATAGAACTAAAAGGTAACCTATAGAATGGGAAAAGATATCTGCAAATGAATTAGCCCTCAGGGAGATTCAAATTAAAACCACATTGAGATATCACCTTACACCAGTTAGAATGGCCAAAATTAACAAAACAGGAAACAACATGTGTTGGAGAGGATGTGGAGAAAGGGGAACCCTCTTACACTGTTGGTGGGAATGCAAGTTGGTGCAGCCTCTTTGGAGAACAGTGTGGAGATTCCTCAAGAAATTAAAAATAAAGCTTCTCTATGACCCTGCAATTGCACTCCTGGGTATTTACCCCAAGGATACAGACGTCGTGAAAATAAGGGCCATCTGTACCCCAATGTTTATAGCAGCAGTGGCCACGGTCGCCAAACTATGGAAAAAACCAAGATGCCCTTCAACGGACGAATGGATAAGGAAGATGTGGTCCATATACACTATGGAGTACTATGCCTCCATCAAAAAGGACGAATACCCAACTTTTGTAGCAACATGGACGGGACTGGAAGAGATTATGCTGAGTGAAATAAGTCAAGCAGAGAGAGTCAATTATCATATGGTTTCACTTATTTGTGGAGCATAACAAATATCATGGAGGACAAGGGGTGTTAGAGAGGAGAAGGGAGTTGGGGGAAATTGGAAGGGGAGGTGAATCACGAGAGACTATGGACTCTGAAAAACAATCTGAGGGGTTTGAAGTGGCGGGGGGGTGGGAGGTTGGGGTACAAGAGGGCACGGATTGCATGGAGCACTGGGTGTGGTGAAAAAATAATGAATACTGTTTTTCTGAAAATAAATAAATTGAAAAATTTAAAAAAAAAAAGATAAAAATAGAACTATCCTAAGATCCAGCAATCACACTACTAGGTATTTACCCAAAGGATACAAAAATACTGATTCAAAAGGACATATGTATCCCAATATTAATAGCAGCATTATGAACAATAGCCATATTATGGAAAGAGCCCAAATGTCATCAACTGATGAATGGATAAAGAAGTTGTAGTATATATATACACAATGGACTATCACGCGGCCATTAAACAAATGGAATCTTGCCATTTGCACCAATGTGGATGGAGCTAGAGTGTATTACACTAAGCAAAATAAGTCAGAGAAAGACAAATACCATATGGGTTCACTCATATATGGAATTTAAAAAACAAAGGAGCAAAAGAGAAAAAAAAGGAGAGAAAGAGGCAAACCAAAAAACAGACTCTTAACTATAGAGAAAAAAATGATGGTTCCCAGGGAGGATGGGTCAAATGAGTGATAGGGATTAAGGAATGCACTTGTTATGATGAGCACCTGGTGATGTAATGGAGGTGTTGAAATCTCTATACTGTACACTTTGAAAACCAACACAACCAACAGTATGCTAACTAACTGGAATTAAAATAAAACTTACAAAATTAAAAATTAGGGGCACCTGGTTGGCTCAGTCAGTTGAGCATGCAAGTCTTGATTTTGGGGTCATGAGTTCAAACCCCATTTTGAGTACAGGAATTACCAACATGGGTAATGTTTTTAAAAATTAAAATCAAAAAAATGAAAAAAATAAAATTTTTCTGACTTATACCTAAGAAAGCAACTATACCTCTAATTCTGAATATTTCTGGCAGAAATAAAAGCTCATGGAGAAACGTAGTATAGATAGATATGCACACAGAACATAAGAATAGTGCTCAAGAAGAATTAAGAGGTAAACCAAGAGTATTTGATTTACATATGTGACAGCACTAAGAGACAACTACACTTCTGCCACTTAGATAAAATCACAATAAGCAGCCGCTCATAGGCAGCTTGCTTACAACTCACCCCATCCTTCAGCAATGTATCTTAAAAACATCTTCAAAATAATCCTCTATGTTTGCTGTTAAAATCATACTTGCTGTGATACTGTGATATAAAAAGAAAATATTTGGTCTTTGATCCAGTTCCTGACAGAAAGCTTCCAAAATTTTAGGAATTTCCTAAATGATATGGGTGAGAAGAGCACCACTGGGTGAAATATTTGGTCTCAGTTTCTAGTTCCTGACACAAGAGCTTCTAAGACTCCTGGAATCTTAGAATTGATAAAAGTGTCTTGCATGCTAATAAGAAGACTGACTGGTGACTGGGGGCCCCCAGATAGCTCCAGGATGGGGGAAGGTTACTAGAAAGCCCAAGGGATGATTAGAGGGTGGGCATTTCAGCCCCACCTCTGACCTTGGTGAAGGGGAGAGGGGCTGGAGATTAAGTTAAATTGCCAATTGATGATGTTTTATTCAACCATGTGGACAATCAAGCCCCCATAAAAGCCATACATGCAAAATGAACTAAGTTCCTAAAAATAAGAATCAAAACCATAAAAGTCCTAGAAGAACAGGCAGTAATGTTTTTGACATTGGCCGTAGTAACATTTTTCTAGATAGGTGTCCTGAGGCAAGGGAAACAAAAGCAAAACATAAACTATTAGAACTCCATCAAAATAAAAAGCTTCTACCCAGCAAAAGAAACAATCAACAAAACTAAAAGACAACTTGCTGAATGAAAGAAGTATTTGCAAATGACATCTAATAAAGAGTCAGCATCCAAAATAAAGAACTTATAAAACACCCATAACCCATAACACAACACATATAATCCTATTGAACACCCATAACACAAATAATCCAATTAAAAAATGGGCAGAACACATAAACAGACATTTCTTCAAGGAAGACATCCAGATGGTCAACAGACACAGGAAAAGATTCTCAACATCACTTATCATCAGGGAAATGCAAATAAAAAGTACAATGAGCTATATCACCTCACACCTGCCAGAAAGGCTAAAATCAAAACCCAAGAAACAAGTGTTGGTGAGGATGTGGAAAAAGGAACCCTCACACACTGTTGGTGGGAATCAAACTGATGCAGCCACTCCAGGAAAACAGTATAGAGATTTCTCAAAAAATTAAAAATAGAATTAACACATGATCTAGTAATTCTTCTACTGAATATTTACCCAAAGGATATGAAAACACTAATTTGAAAAGATATATGCACCCCTATGTTTACTGCAGCATTATTTACAATAGCCAAAATATGGAAGAAGGACAAGTGTCCATGGATAGATGAATGGATAAAGAAGTTGTGGTATACACACACACACACACACACACACACACACACACACACACACACACAGGAATACTACTCAGTCATTAAAAAGAGAATGAAATCTTGCCATTTGCGATGATATGGATGGATCTAGAGAATATAATGGTAAGTGAAATAAGTCAGTCTGAGAAAGAGAAATACCATATGATTTCATTCATATGTGAAGTTCTTACCTATAGAGAACAAACTGATGATTATCAGAGGGGAGGGAGGTGGGAAAATGTGTGAAATAGGTGACGGGGATTAAGAGTACACTTATCATGATGAGCACTCAGTAATGTACAGAATATTATACACCTGAAACTAAATAACACTGTACATTAGCTATACTTGAATTCAAATACAAAAATAAAACCTTGAACAACAGGGTTCAGAGAGCTTCAGGGCATGAAGGCATGAATGCTCTGCACTTACTCCCCCACCCCATACCTTGCCTTGTACACTCCTTCTTTTTGGCTGTTCCTGAGTTGTAAACCAGTGAACATCAAGTGTTTCCCTGAGTTCTGTAAGCCATTCCAGCAAATGATCAAACCTGAGAAGGGAGTTATGGGAAACCCCAGACTTTATAGCACACTGATCAGGGGTAAAGACTTGAAATTGGTGTCTAAAGTGGAGGCATCTTGTGGCACTGAGCCCTTAATTTGCGGGGGCTGTGTTGACTCTGCATTGTTAGTATCAAAAATGAACTAAATTGTAGGACACCCAACTGGTGTTTGGGGAGTTAAGGAAATCACCTCACTGGGAAAAATGACCCACACATTTGCTCTCAGAATTATTTGCACTTGGAGTACTGGCCCTCTCCTCTAGACCATAAACAATGTTGTTTTTCAAAGATTGAATCCAGTCACAAAGGGATAACTAGAATGTGTCTTGTCATTATGTAACTATAAAGTCTGAGGGCCAGTAGCACATCTGATGCTGGCTATTTAAATGAGCATAAGATTTTCTAAATTGCAAGGTTCCCCAAAATGTTATATGAAATACCAGCCACAATACTGGTGCTACCCATTACTACAGAAGACCTAGGGCTTCAACAGATGATGGCTCCTTCCCTTCTAGGTCTCCAGCATTTACCTGGAGTCTGCATAATCTTTGCAAACATCATCCAGAAAATTATCTAAAATATATGCCCTAAATATTAAATTTTAACATGACAAGACAAATTGGAACAGGAAGGGCCAATCTACATAGGTACCCAATTACCTCTTACTATATAAACATTTCTATCAAAAGATCCATGTTTTCAGAGAAAAAAAAAAGCCTTTATTCTGCCATTCATTCAAAAAATCACTAAATATTATCTATGATAATAAAAAAGATTAATCTCCTTTACAAAAGGACCCCCCCCAAAAGTGCTCATTTAGAAATATATAAATAAATTATGGCGTGGCCATATTATGTCATCATTAGAAAGAATATTTTGTGGGGTTTTTTTTTTGTTTTTAACTAGGCTCCATGCCTAGCATGCGGCCCAATGCAAGGCTTGAACTCACAGCCCTGAGATCAAGACCTGAGCTGAGATCAAGAGTCAGGCCTTTAACCAACTGAACCACTCAGGTACCCCTAAAACGGGTAAAGAGCATTACTGAAATATAATAAATATGAATACATATATAACATAATATTAAAGGAATATTCCATTAATAAATTTAAAATATACATACAAAACTATATGACGTCAATTCTGTAAAATACATTTAAAAGTGTGGAATAAAGGAAAGGGGATTTGTAAGTTTTTGTAGTTAAAAAATATGCAATTTTTAACGTTAAAAAAATACCCTGCAGTCAAAATAAGATTAGGTAGCTCCTATGAACTGGGGAAAACAGTTTTCAAGCAGATATATGTCAGATTTATTCACTGCTCAGTACCGTCTTTTCAAACAAATTAGGCTTACTAGGTGCAAGTAGATTTCTCAACAGGAAAACATTTGGGCCATGGTTGAAGGGCTGTTGCCAGGACTTACTGATGGAATCCAACAGATGGGAAAAGCCATCTACTCTACTACAGTATGATTGTCCCTTTACCAGTCACCACAAGCATTTTGCTGCTGGGGTATGTGCCAGTGCTGTGCTTTGGCTGGTCAAGCATTATTCTCTGCTATGAAGAGCAGAGCAGCATCTGTTATCTTTCAGGTACTTGAGCAAAATCTCAGTCCTGGGAGGCATTATATATGGTTTCAAATGTCCTGGAAGAAGTTGTTGGGGGAGGAGGCTGAGGGGAGAAGAACAAGGGCATAAATGAACTACTCAAACAAACAAATTCAAAGTTGGGAACTTTATTGTTCCTATACAGACTACTTAATAATCTGTATACAAACTGAATTTAATGATTCTAGGAAGTGCTGAGTTTCAAAGGTTTGTAAAGCTGTGTTCAAAAGTACAAAATAGAAAAAAAATTATAGGACTTTAAGGTATGGCTTTACTAGGAAGTATTGACATTGAAGAAAAATTAAATTATATATTAAGGGAAAATGAAATCCCCTAAAATGCTAATATAATAATGGATAACAGAGAATTCTGTTTTATTTCTAATATATTTCTTTTAAAAAAAAATTATTTCTTTATTTTAGAGAGAGAGAGAGGGAGAACATGGGGTGGGGGAGGAGGGGAGGGAGAGGGAGAGAAACTCAAGCAGACTCCCACTGAGCACAGAGCTTGCCACATGAGATTATGACCTGAGCTGAAACCAAACAGTCACACACTTAACTAAATGAGCCACTCGGGCACCTGAGCTCTAAAGCACTTCTGAAACTAAATGGATAGACACATAGCCTTACTCTTTATATATAACATTACAATAACAGAGATGTCAAAAGCATTTCAAAAGAATGCATTCCAACTCGTTCAATATACTGTTTTAAATGACATACTTTTTTTTTTTTTTGAGGTTTTTTTTTTTTTTTTGGCATCTGGTGGAGCAGTCAGTTGAGCATCCGACTCTTGGTTTCAGCTCAGTTCATGGTCTCAGGGTCGTGGGATTGTGCCCTGTATCAGGTTCTGTACTTGGTGCAAGTCTGCTTGAGATTTCTGCCCTTTCCCCTCAATTCTTTCAAATAAATGAAAGAAAGAAGGAAGGAAGGAGGGAAGGAAGGAGGAAGGAAAGAGGAAAAAGAAAAGAATTTAGAAAGAAAAGAAAGGAAAGGGAAGAGAAGAGAAAGATTTCAAAGTATACTCCTTCAAAATTTCCTATTACATAAAATGTGCTGATAGTTATAGTACATCTGAGGAGGAGGGTTTCATGGACAATTTTGGCATTACCAATGTTACTTAACTAGTTAAAGAATGTTAGTTCATATTTCATATATGTACAAATTCTTACAATACACATGGACAGGAAAAGGGACTGTGTTCACTGTGTTCACTTCAGCTTCTTTTATCAGGACAGGAACTGTTATCAGGGGTTCCTAAGGTGATAAGGTAAAAATAGAAACTTGAAACTAGACAGAATTTAAATCTCTGAACTCAGTTTCCTCAATAGGAACAATGACAATACTACTATCTACCTTCAAGAACAGTAAATATAAATTACTAACAATGTATACAATAGCAAGAAATCAGTATGGTCAGTTCTCTCATTATTGTAGGAATAGGGAGAAGAAAACTCCGAAAGGAAAGCTGGTCTATTTTTGGAAAACTAGCTAACAACATGGTAGCAAAAGGAGCTAATTATGAGCATCAAATCAAGGACAGGTGAAAGACTGAGAATATGAAACTCACTGTGTGCTAGGCAATATGACAGATGCTGAAAATTGGAAATAAAAATAAATAGTTCTTTGCTTTCAAAGAGTTCAAAATTTCCCACGGGAGAAACCTCCAATTTCCAACTGTTTCATTAACAGCATTTATAAGACAAAGTCAAAAAGTGGCTGAACAAGATCTCTGAGCAAAGAACCACTAGCATGTTATAATCTATACTGTAAGGGCCTATTTAGCCAGAGTGGCCCCACCTTGGTGAACAGCCATCTTGTTGTTTTGCACACTTATTCTTGATCTTCATACGTAGTTTCACAACCAAACAAAAGGTAGAAATAAAAATGCAGAAAACATGGTACAAAATATGGCTAAATCAGTGGGCCTATTGGGTTCAGACATCTTTGTCTCCACAGGAAAAGGGATTGTGTACAAGTGTAAGGAAATGTAGAGTAATAGATTAAGCTGTATGAAATTGCAGTTTCTGTGGAGAAAAAATCAATATCAGCAATTTCATACATTTCAACCCAATACAGTAATTTATTTTTCCAAGATGGAATGAACCACATAATTGTAGTATCAAAAGCTATCTCTCAGATATTTCTACCAGACTTTAAGAGTAATGATACATACATGAATTCAAAAGAATCAAAGTCTTGAGTATCATTTTACAAACCCAAAGCTTTAGCACACTCAGATGCTTAGTCATAAGACTTCATGCCAACCACTGTTTAGGAAAAAAAAAAAGAATATTTCCAGTACATATACATATATATATTATATTTATAGGCTTTATTAAGAGTTTTCTCTGAAAACAAAAAAGTTCTAAGACTGATACTAAAAAGTACAGAAAGCAACCATGTAAGTTAAAAGCTAACATTTTTCCCTGTGATTCAATCAAACCCTTATGAAGCCACTAGCATAATAAGAGCAAGGTGTTTTTTTTTTTTTAATTTTTTATTTTTTATAAACATATGTTTTTATCCCCAGGGGTACAGGTCTGTGAATGATTTTTTATTCCCCATACTGCCATAAAAGTCAATGCCATTGGGCTTTCTATAGAATTTACTGACAGAGAAATCAAGCTAAACTGAGAATGCCCGACAATTATTACACAGCTGAAGTGCTAGATAAAATATCCATAAATCTGAGTGCAACAACATTTAATGTTTTATGTCCACATAATGCAGGAAAACACTGGCTGTGACCTATCAACAAGCATTCCAAGCCAATCTACATAGTAATCTGCTGAATTTGCTGTTTTATTGCTTAAACAGACAAAAATACAACTGTGCTTATCATGGAAGTATAATATTACCTCAAGCTAATAAGAATTGATGGAAAGAGAAGAGATCATTATGTAAAAATTAATAACATTTGGAGAATGACATGCAACAAGCCATAAGACAGCATTCTTTTTTTTAAATTGTAGGGAACTTTTTACAGAGGGGAAACACTGTCAATGGAGGGATATTTCTATACTTCACTATTTTGCTTTTCTTTTTTTTTTTTATTTTTTTTATTTTCAGCATAACAGTATTCCTTGCTTTGGCACCACACCCAGTGCTCCACGCAATCCGTGCCCTCTCTAATACCCACCACCTGGTTCCCCCAACCTCCCAGCCCCCGCCCCTTCAAACCCCTCAGATTGTTTTTTCAGAGTCCTTAGTCTCTCATGGTTCACCTCCCCTTCCAATTTCCCCCAACTCCTCTTCTCCTAACACCCCTTGTCCTCCATGTTATTTGTTATGCTCCACAAATAAGTGAAACCATATGATAATTGACTCTCTCTGCTTGACTTATTTCACTCAGCATAATCTCTTCCAGTCCCATCCATGTTGCTACAAAAGTTGAGTATTCATCCTTTCTGATGGAGGCATAATACTCCATAGTGTATATGGACCACATCTTCCTTATCCTTTCGTCCACTGAAGGGCATCTTGGTTCTTTCCACAGTTGGCCACCATGGCCATTGCTGCTATAAACATTGGGGTACAGATGGCCCTTCTTTTCACTACATCTGTATCTTTGGGGTAAATACCCAGGAGTGCAATTGCAGGGTCATAGGGAAGCTCTATTTTTTTCCTCTATTTTTTCTTGAGGAATCTCCACACTGTTCTCCAAAGAGGCTGCACCAACTAGCATTCCCACCTGCAGTGTAAGAAAGTTCCCCTTTCTCCACATCCTCTCCAACACATGTTGTTGCTTTTCAATGAAAGGCTAACATGGGGCAAGAGACTACATTATACCCTCTCCTACTATCATTCAAGTTTGAATGAAACTTCAGGGTTTGAAAGAAACTTTGGGACAATTAATGAGATGAGGAATCATGATGAGCCTTAAAGAGATTACATGATTTTGTTCTCCAAGGCCACATAGCCATTAACAGCCAAGGAAAAACTAGAACAAGGTTTCTGGTTGCCACCATAAACAGTCATGTACTCATTACAATCTGGCAAAACAGACAAACAAATGGGTGCTTTCAATATTTAAAATAAAATTGTTATCTACTTTAATACTTAAATAATATTTGTAAAGTTTGAATAGATAAAACACATCACTATTATATTTGGTCAGCATATCCACTTAATCCTTAAAATAAGAGAAATAAAATGAAGACCAGAACATCTACACAAATTCTGTTAGAAAGGAGCAAGTTACAGCATGCCATGGACTGACAGGCATAATTCTCCCCTAAAACAACCATCTACCAAAGTTAAAGTGAAACAACCAATTTTTAATCATGTCCTTTTGTTAGAAGGACAATTGCAAAGTATCCAGGAGCCAGCTTGTACACTAGGAGTACTTACAATGACTGAATGACCCAGGCTAAATTTCAGAAAATACTATAGAAAGTATCAGGCAATCCCAGAAGAAAACAAAAATCTCTCATAAAGTGAATCAGCAGGTAGTTCCAGTTCCCCACATGGGAAAATGTGCTTCAGACCAATTCAGAATGTGATTGCATTATAAACATGAGCATTGTAACAAAAGGAACGTGAAACAGAGAAAATCATTTGGGAAAGTAATCAACTTTTGTCAGACTTGCATTCCTGAGATTCTCCTTACTTAATTATACTTAAATGCATACATTTTATCCTTTAAAATAACTAAAAACCTAGGTTAAATGGGTTAAATAATGGTCAAACACCAAGAATAATCTCTAATTAAAGCAGCAATTTCCATCTCTTCTATCTCTATATTTAAATATTTAATCCTTTGCTAAATGAATTATAATATTAATAGAGACAGACTGTCTAAAAAAATAAATTGCTATAACATTGCCTGAAATACACTCTTAATCTAACCCTCAAGGCATGCAGACGTTACAAAGATAGGGATCTGGCGTCTATAATTTCAAAGAGATGTTTAGCAGCTCATTTCCGTACTGCACTTGCTGAACTGATAATTTATAAAGTTATATAAAAAGTTCAGATTAGATAAAATTAGAGCCATAGCAGGGCTTTAATCTGACCTGAGTCAGATTGAATCTTGTCATTTTTCAAACTTGTAGGTGGGGTCACCTTTGCAGTAGGGTAAACATGGTAAAGATGGGTATCTGTGTCTTTCAATCTTTCTGTATAATTATTCTAGAAATCATAAAATTACAGTTGAAGAATTAGAAATAAAAATTTGGTCCACTGGGGATGAGCTCTAAATATCACCACATTTCATTTCAGGGTATTTAAAATGCCAAAAATCCATTCCTGAGACTGTAAATTAGAACTCCCAATAATTTCTGGCCAATTCTTACATTTCACCCAAGAAGAAACTGAGGCCAATCTCAGTCAAAAAACTGATAGGGAGGGAGGGGAGTGGGATGCCTGGTGGCTCAGTAGGTTAAGCATCTGACTCCTGATTTCGGCTCAGGTCATGTTCTCAGGGTCCCGGGATCAAGCCCCATGCTGGGCTCCCTGCTCAGTGGGGAATTTGCTTATCTCTCCCTCTCCTTCTGCCTCTCTCCTGGCTCAGGCTCTGTCTCTCTCTCAAATAAATAAGTAAAATCTTTAAAAATAAATAAATAAAAACAAAAACCTGATAAGAGCCAACTAGGCCAGGACTTTAGTCAGTCTATTTTCCAGTAATAAGCCAGATTCCACTCTAGAGGGGGTTCAAAATTTTTGCTAATTGCTTCTGCTAGATGCCTTAGAAACACTAACAGCTAGGATCCACTTTTACTTTAAATTTCTGACTTGAGATCTTGGCAGTCCTATGGTTAAGAATTTTAAGGGTGACTTTCTCTTATTAACCTATCTCCTTTTCCCATTCAAGCCTAGACCCAGGTGGCAAGCCCTCTTGTCCTCTGCCTATGGTCAGTTTTGGTTGTTTTTCCCCAGTACACCCTTAACAGAGGGTATAGACTTTTAAGAGTCCATCTTTGTGTGTCGTAGGGAATCCTAGAGGTCTTAACTCTGATTTCCAAGCTTCTACTCTACTCCCAGCATATTTACCCCAAACAGACACAGCATTAGCTCTCCCCTACCAATCTGATGTCATTTCTCTCTGCATATGGGACTCGACTGCAGGACTCCGGGATCATGACCCGAGTTGAAGGCAGTCACTTAACCAAACTGAGTCACCCAGGTGCCCTCCATTTCTCTTTAAAATACATTTTTGCCCATATTTTTTAAAAATGTGATAAAATATGAAAATTACCAATATTACGAAATTGAGCACCTGATAACAATCTTATATATTTTCTCACAAACTTCTACTTACTTTTTAAAGTCTCCAGCAAAACTCCACTTGACAGCATCAGTATGTCAACTCCCACTGCCACCAACAACAGTGGGGATCACTGCGTAAAGTATTACTGCATCAGCCACTACCATGTTCATGATGCCTCCCGTGTGCTTATGGGGCTGTCCTGAGTGCACACTTGCTTGAGAAACATTAACCTTATCAATTCACCAAGGGAGTTAGGTGCACAGTAAGTACAAAAGCAGTGAACGTCTTGGAAGTCCACAGTGGGAAAAGCTGGAAAATTTACATTGGAAACACACGTAAATTTAAAAGAAATACACACATATATGCAGGATGATAGCTTCAGAGATCAAAGAATGAATCATGAGGGTTCAGGCAGCGAGGCTGACAAAATTCATGTCCAGAATATTAGTATAAGAGGAGGTCTGGAGTCTGTGTCAGCATGATTAAAGCACTGCTGATGAAAACCCTAGTCTGCAAAAGCATGAGGAATTCAACATTTTTTAATCTGAACGACATCAAACTAGGAAAGAAGGCAACAAATACAAATACACACTGCAGTGCTAGCCAAGTCACTGTCCCAGTGGGATGTCATTATTCTGGGGGCCCTCAGTTCTCCAAGGCTTTGGCTATGTCTACAACGTGGCAGCTTCATTTTAACTTTGAGGATGTCCTAGAATTTGGCACAGTGGTAAAGAAGATTCTGATACAGTCAGAATACAAAACTGGGTTAGCTGATATATATATATATATATATATATTTCTCCAGCTAACTAAAACTGCATGTTTTCCTATACATTTATGCATACAGAGAATATTTCCTGGACAAGAACTTGCATTTTCCTTAACATGAAAGCATATATCATATTAAAGTATTTGACTAATGGCTGATTTCAAAGTTACTGATGACCAGCACTTTCCTGCTTTTGGATCCATGGATGATTTAAGCCGCAGTGGTTAACCTTGGACTAGGAAGGGAAGGCAAGATGAAAGGAGTGGGAGTAGGGAGACAGACAAATGATGAGCACAATATAAAGTGACAAGTGGCATTCTAAAGCTAAGTAAGTATGTATATAACAGGACAGCAGAGGTAGGAAAGGAGAAGTGGTGAGCAGAAAATGACTCAAGAAGGAAAGGGTAGCACATGTAAAACAATAATTGGGGGAAGTGCATGGTAAAAAGCAGTAGGTTACATTCAGAAGGAAAAAAAAGTTGTCTGAATGGATAAAAAGGAGGATTTGTGGAGGGTAGTTGAGAAGAATGAAGCTAGAGAGCAAAGCTGGTACTGGATCATGACAGCCTTAATGTCACTTATCCTGTATCAAAGCTGGAATATTAGGGGAAATATGTGAGAGCTTTTGAGCCCCCATCTTCACCAACGAAGGAAAAAGAAATACTGTGGCAGACTTCTGAGCCTCCCAACCCTAGTTGGTTCATCCCCTCACTCTCAGTACCTTCTGAGGCAAGAGTGTTGTTCTTGGAGCATGCCTGGTTCACCCATGCGACACACACACACTCTCCTTCCTACAGACACTCAACCACAAAGCATTGAAATTGGAGAACAGGAATACGCCATTATGTTGACATATCACAAGAAGAGGACAGGTACATATAAAGAATGCCTCAAAAATAAAATGATCCACCCAACCTTCTCTTTCAAGTTTATGTTTTAATACAACATTTGTATAATTATTTTAATGAACAGAAAAAATAAAGAATATTAATCCATGTTTCAGAATCACCTTGTACAGCTGCCTAGCTTAAGGAAAAATGTAACTGAAAAACATTTCAGTTAAAAGAAAACCAGAGGCAGCTTAGTCATTTCTTTTCAATTATAAATAATAAAATACTCAGTATACATTTAAGATTTTTTTCACTAAAAACAAAACAAAAACAAAGAAGAATTAGATAAGAGTTTTTATAAAGATACTATATTCTAACATCATTCTTTTCTTATGTATACCACGTCTGCTCTACCACCAACAACCACTGTTTTGCTGGTTGAGCTGAGAGTCAGGAAATCCTTGCAGATTCTGTAATTACTGGATCTGCCACTAACTATAATGGTCTCTATAGTTCCAGGTCATTTGAATATCAAAGAGCCACTTCACTGTACTTTTGAGAAGAGCAACTTAGGGGTGACTCTTATCTCTTGGCTGCACACAAATTCCCAGAGATGCTGGATCAGTATTTTTTCTTTTTCCTAGTTTTCTGTTAAGGAGTCAAATTCCAACTTCAACAGAGAAATGCTCTTTCACCAGCAGAAGACTCAACTGTTGTTTAGAGACACAACTTCTCAGATGCTCTAATCTGGTTAATGCTCCTGACTGAAATATACCTACTTGTATATGAGGAATGCAAAAGGAGCCTAGTAGTTTGGGTAGAAAAATTCCCAAAAGAAGCTAGATTTGGAGTTGTGTGCTCTCAATGAGCACTAATCTCACTCTTCATCATTTTCTAATAATAATGATGTTCATTCACTTCCAACTGTATGACACAGAGGCAAAAGCAGAGGTAACAAGGGCCCCATGATATAAATACAGTTGACCCTTGAACAACTTGGGGGCCTAACCCTCACGCAGTTGAAAATCCACATATAACTTTGAACTCCACCAAAACTTAACTACTAATAGCCCACTATTGACCAGAACTCTTACCAATAACATAAAGAGTCGATCAACATGTGTTTTGCATATTATATGCATTATATATGGTATTCTTACTATAAAGTAAACTAGAAAAAGGAAAATTTTATTTTTAATATATTTTTAAAAGAATTTATTTATTTTTTTTTGTCAGATAGAGAGCATAAGCAGGGGGAGCAGCAGGCAGAGGAAGAAGCATGTAGAGGGGAAGAAGCAGCTGAGCAAGGAGACTGATGCAGGACTCGACCACAGTACCCTGGAATCATGTCCTCGGTGGAAGGAAGATGCTTAACTGTCTGAGCCACCCAGGCTCCCCGAAAAGAAAATTTTATTAAGAAAATCACAGAGAAGAGAAAATACTTTTTACAGTACCATATTGTATTTATTTTAAAAATTCACTTATAAGTGGACCCACACAATTCAAACCTGTGTTGTTCAAGGGTCAAATATAATTTACTTCAGGATGCAGAACATTCCCCATTGTTAGTATGGAAAGTTGTAAAAATATTTAGTCATCACTAAAATTCTCTGATTTTTTTATTTTCGATTCTCCAAAATCCTCAGAGGACCTTTTTACTATATCCTTAACATATTAATATACAGAGTGCATGACTGCAAAAGCTACAATTACCCTAGTGTTTCAGCAAGACATTTAGCCTTAAATCCTTGAGATGACTTTGTTAAACCAATTCACCTAAAAATTTTGCAAACCATACTGATTGAAATCAGAACTGTTCTCCATGGAGAATCTCTGGGCCAATTTATGATGGCCCACAACAAAATAAACTACCTGGGGGTAAAAAAGGACACAGGAGAAAGTAGCTTTTCTTACATGTTACTATAATCCATTCCCTTCCAAAAAACTACACAATGATGGAGAAGCATAATTAAAATTCAAAAGTAATGTACAGTAAGCAGTAATCACCTTATAATTGTCCTTTATTTTGACACTAAGGGGAAAATGGTTTGTTCTGGGTACAATAAAGAGGAGAAAGAAGAAATGAACATGATGACATATGGAAATAAACATGAATACATGAATATGTTTCACTACTTGTATTACTAGAGACAGAATTCCACCTTTGGCTGGTGTTCTGGAAATTGCTATAGTCATTATCCCATCCCTCCACTAATGATCTGTTTTCCTAACTAACCATGGGATATAAAAGAAGACAGTGAGTAAAGAAGAAAACAATCTGTTACAGATGTCTACTCTGATGACTGTATTCAAACCAAACAAGAGGCCTAATCCCAAGGTTCATATTACTCCATTGACAGCATCTTCACAGGCACAGGACCTTAACAGTTTGTACGAGTAAAGGACAATACTTTGAAGAATGGCTTTTTATAGAAAACCTGTTTAAATTGATCTTTTTAGAGAAGGGAAAAATAAGCTTCCCCCCGCCAATGCTATGAGACAGCTTACAAGGAAGAAACAGCTAGTCAGTGGTCTGATTTTTAATCGAAGGCAACAAAAATGCATTTTTGGAAAAAGAGAGAAAGAGAGATAAAAAGGGTAGCCAGGTAAAACAAAATATAAATATTACACCCTGGAATAGTAACTGATTGTAAGTGAAACTACTTCACATCAAGCAAAGTCAATAAAATCCAGTTAAGGAGAAAAGTTGTTTCACCACATACCAGGCATAACAGGAAATGGAGGTACTGCACATAGTTTCTTACTGAATTACTTATTTACTGAATTACTTACTAAATTCTTACTGAATTACTGAATAATTTTAAAGGACTCAAGTTAAAAATAAAGACAATGCTAAGAAATCTATAGCATGTTAACTTCATGATTTGACACCTTTAGAGAAGTGATTCTCAACTTCCTCTAGAGTATCTTAAGGTGAATTTCAGAAAAGACCAATTTTATTCCATCATATGAAATGGGAAAACTTTGACTAGAAACATAGCTAGCTTATATGATGCAAGGATTTATCCTTAAAATCCAAATTCCTTTTGCCTGTTAACTATTTCTTATAACCTCCTTATGGTATGCATGTCTTTGCAACTCGGTCAAATTTCCTATCAAGCAATTTTTAGATAAGTTTATTATAAAAAACAGACAGAATGAATGTTGACTATCATTCAGTATACAGAGAATAAACACTGAAAAATCACAAGCTCACCTTCATCACTTGTTGCCTGCTGCTTCACCAGAGTCAGTGGGGATCTTGCTGGAGGCTTACTCAGTGGATGGCGCCAACTTTTAGCAGTTTTGGTTTCTCCCTCTATTCTCTGGTCACAGAACAAAAATGGAGAAGAAACACAGTTAAAGACTTGCTTTGAATAAAAAACCATGGTTCACAATGATTTATGATAATTTAATTATAAAGAATTCTTATACTTATTTACCTCCTTGGGAATTAATCCTTAAAAAAAAATCTTAAACCTATAAGTCAATAAAAATAGGAATCCATTCTATTAGTTATTTTACCAAGAGATCAACTAACTATCCTTCCACTGCATATTAAAACACTATCTGTGGTGCAGGGTAGGCTTATCAAACTTGCAACTAACATAGCAGTTAGAAGTTTTCAAAATTTCTACCAAACTCATCTAAATTTAGGACTACATATTCATAATTATATAGAACTGTGGCACTTGGTCACCTCTATGCTGGCCACATGTGAAAATCTGGCAGGTCATTTTGCTTTCTATGTTTAATCAGTGAGCCAAAGTGAGCCTGTAATACTTTCTCCCATTCAGAAATGAATCCCCACTTCTCTGAGGATCAACTAAGAAATTTAAAGATTTTTTTTTAATATAGTACATTACTGTCATCTTGAAAGCACTTAAATTTTATAAAGAATTTTTTGTCTTGTTCTCTCCAAGCACTATTTTCCTTTCAAAGGTATAGGAGAAGGCCGTCCACACCCTGACATCTTTGGATAGAATCTACTTACAAGTTTACTTGCCCAGGCACTCAAAAAACAAACAAACAAACAAACAAACAAAAACCCCAGACTTTAAGGGGGTAGGTATTCAGAGAAAGTGTTTGAAACTAATGGGTTTGCATCAACAATTGACTAGGAAAGAAAAGAGTTTCAGAAATGTACCTGTAAACGGAAGAAGCAGTGGCTGGAAGTAGAGAAATTCCACTGGCTTCTGACACCAAAACAGGATTATGAGAAAATATGTGACAACATTTTAATCAAAGCTGGGAGTAAGGAAAGGATGTCAAAATAATACAAGGCACACCTGGGTGACTCAGTCAGTTAAGTGTCTTGTTCTTGACTGCAGGTCAGGTCATGATCTCAGGGTCATGGGTTCGAGCCCCATATCAGGCTCTGTACTGGGCATGGAACTTGCTTAAGATTCTCTCTCTCCCTCTCCCACTACCCCTCCAAAAAAATAATATAGGATGGGACATATTTGTGGTTTATACTAGCTAAAAATTAATATGAAATACTTATCAAGTCCTCACTTTGTGCCACATTGTTGTAAGAACTGAGCTACAGCAGGAAAAACTACACCAGGTCTCAGCTTTCAAGGAATGTGCATTATAGAGGAGGAAGGCACAGACAATAAACAACTAAATGTTCACTAGTTATGTTCACTAGGTACTATTAAGAAATATGCAATAGGGGCACCTAAATGACGCAGTCAGTTAAGCCTCCAACTCTGGGTTTCAGCTCAAGTCATGATCTCAGGGTTGTGAGACTGAGCCCTGCATTGGGCTCTGTGCTCAGCATGGAGTCTGCTTGAAATTCTCTTTCCCTCTCCCTCTGCCCCTCCCACTCATGCATGTGTACTCTCTGTTTCTCAAATAAATAAATAAATCAGGTTGTTTGGGAGGAAAAAAGGAAATACGCAAGAAAGAAAAAAAAGGACAGAACAAAGGAACAGAAAGAGATGGGAGGGAGCTATTTTACATGGGGTCATCAGAGAAGGCCTTTCTGACAAGGAGACATTTTAGTGGAATCTTGAGTGCCCTGAGGGAACTCTGTGGACTCAGAGGACCATCTAGACAGCAGGAACAGCATGTAAGGTGTGAACATACTCAGTGTATTCCAGGAAGAGTATGGAACCCAGTTATAGACAGATAGACAGATACTGTTCAAAAGTAACATATTTCTTGGAAAGACTGACTAAAGCTGACTGCTGCAAGCATATACACAGCATTATGCTTAGTACTAAGAAACACTGGTCAAAACCATATAAGAACAAAATGGGTCTGTACTGCTTAGAATGGCTGCCTGACACTATGCTGTGAGAAAAGAATATCACACAGTTGATTCTGAGAAGGAGCAAATCAAGTCACTCAGGCCTTAACAGCGGTGTTTGCTTTCCAATGCAGGCAGTCTTTGTTCAGTAAAATGATAAGGATAACGGTTAAAGGCACGGAGGGTAGAATCACCTCCATTGAAAACAAGGATATAGAAAAGTTACTTTCAGTTCCACTCTAAAGAATATGAGTAAACTTAATATAAACAGGCATTTGACTCATTCACCATTCCACAAAGAATCACAGTATCTACTCAGCTGCGTTTAATCCCTATGTGAAGTTAAGTTTTAAATTTTGCTTATTATTATGTGAATACTATTTTCAAATTTCCCTTAGCAACCATTTCAAATAAATTAGACCATATTTTTCTATTTCTCTTATGTTTTTCATAAATATTTAATAGTTCACTAGGATATACAATCATGCATAAGACTGTAAAAGTTATTGAGTCAAATTAGCAAATTATATTTTATTTTATGTTTTAAAACTACTATGAACTGACTATTCCAAGCTGATTTCCTTATCTAATCTCCCTTGTTACTCAAAGATGTGAAAATGCCTGCAGTGACACAAAATGAGCAAGAGCAGTAAGAAGTGGGTCTGTTCGGTGGCTAGCTCAATTTATCACCTCCAACAACTGATACTCTCCTTATTTGTGCCCTGGAGATACTTCATCAAGTTGTATAGGTCAACACAGGGTAATGAATTCTGACAACCACTACACACAACTGGAGCTTGTCTGGTCCATTCATAATCTTAAGATTAAAGCAACAGTTTATACTGAAAGCATATACTATAAATGCATAAGAACATATGAGACATATTTATAGTTTCTCTATAAATGCAAAGAGTTAGAATGGGGTACCTGGCAATCAAGAGAAGTCTTGAGTTTTCTGAAAGGCAAAAGGCCTGTTTCTGGCAGTGGGTGGGGCCAGAAAGGTCAACCTGGTCCTAGAATCAGAGCCCAAGAGGAGACAAGGGAAAGCCATGACCAGCTGAGTTAAAATAGAGGTTGTGGGAAGCCCGGGACCCAGAGGTTTAACTGATGGCAGGAAGAGGTCGGAGTTCTGCAGGTGAACCTTTTCTGGTATGGTTAATATTACAGGTAACAGAACGATTCTGTAATAGATGTCAGTATCATTATGAAATCCTACTATAGTTTTCCAAGAAGGTACTATTGCGGGAAAATGGGGACACAAAATTTTTCTGTATTATTTCTTACAACTGCAATGGACCCATAATTATCTCAAAGTTCAATTTTAGAAAAAGTTAAAGAAAATTCAACTATAGCATGGAGCCAAAAATTTCATGCTCCCTGAATTTTCACCATGTGAACCAGAGTTCACAAAAGGCTTACCTCCCAGTCATCGAAGGAAATATGATTAAGACCTGTTAATGGGAAATGTTATTTCTACCCTAAAGCAAGATTTCAATGCACAGCATGTTTTCTCCAGAAAGTACTCTCACTACACAATAAATACAGTAAAAACAAACATTGCTACATACACCAGGGACTTTGAGGCCACTGGAGACGGCTAGGACTTCCCCAGGTTCAAGGCCATTCCTATGGCTCTCCACATCACTCTCTTCTCCCTCTGTCAACACACTGTTACTCTCTGCCACTGAAGAACACGACTCAGGTGACTTTGGCCATGGAAGCTTGGGTGAGTCTGATTCCTTAGATGTCAGATTGCCACTAGATATAGAATCATCAGCTTCACTGGGATTTGAAGGTAGAATTACACCATAGGCTTGGTCATCCTTAGTTTTTATTTCCTCTGTTACAGATGTGCTTAAGCAACTGTTTCCTGAGGAGTCAAACAAAAGACTGTTAGTAAATCTTACACTGCATTACTACTCAACAATAATTCTCAACTAAATTTTTGTTTTTCAACTTCTCCTCTAAACTCTCACAGACATGAATGGGAACAGTTACCATAGCATCAGGAAGCCTTCATATTTATTAGTTTGGCAAAAGAATATACTTACCGACAAAATTAGAGCTTAAAAAAGGTTACACTTTGACCAATGTCAAAAGCCAATGCAATAATAATTACCCAAAGCAATAGCAATTTGAAATCTTTCTAAAAATAGGAATTATATTCCAGTACATGATGCTAAGAGCTGCTACTAATAAAACATTCCAGCTCAGAGGATCTATGGAAAAAACACATGTAAGGCTGTGTTAGATCCAAATAAAAAGTATGTCATACACTAAACCTGTATTGCATGCTGATGGAAAATAAAGGGAAAGGTTATCATGAGCTCATCTCTTCCACTGCCATCTCTATTCACTCTTCTCTCTCCCTTACAAACATTCATAGGCATCATTTCACCATAATATATTGGCTTTGATGCTAAACGCGCCCAAGTTTTGTACCTAAGTGTTCTGCAAGGTCTCAAACCCTGGACATCAAATACAAGGAATCATGTATCAATAGAACTAATAAAACTGGGTGCCATTGTCCTCAACCACCCAGTAATCTATCAAGTAGTTAAATAAATCCAATGTAATTAAAAACTATGGTAAGGGACTATTAAAAAAAATCCAGGGTTGCCTGAGTCAGTTAAGCATCTGCCTTCAGCTCAGGCAGTGATCCTGGGGTCCTGAGATGGAGGCCACAGCGAGCTCCCTGCTATGTACAGTTTAACTGTGTTCTTTGCATTGCTTGCTATTCCTTTCTCTACCTTCCCCATTCTTGCAATTTTCTATCCATTCATCACAAATTAATTCAGATATCACCTAGTCCATGAAACCTTGCCCAGGACAGCCTCTGGACTGTTTGGAGTTTTTTCCTTGGTATATCAGTAATACCCTGGAACATCTCTATTATGGTACTTACCACACTGGATTGTAACTGTATGTTTGCCTAGCTCTCCAATAAAGTATGAAGTCACTAAAAGAAAGTCTATTATTTAAACTCTATTTAAACACAGATATCTCAAGAGCAAACAGTAATGAAAGTGAAGACATAGGAGAGAATCAAATTAGGACTATGAAAAGGACTTTTTCTTTTACTCTAAGTGGAATAAGAGTAAGAAGAAGGTAGGGACAAGACCTCACCTACATCTTTTAAAAGGATCACTCTGCCATATGGAGAAGTGACTAGCATGGGTGAGTAGGGTAGACCCTGAAAAAACAGAAAAGAAGCAATTTCTGCCAACAGTTCAGTCAGAGATAAAAGTACCTTGAACAAGGAGGAACCAGGGGTAGATGGCCAGATTTGGGGGAGTCCCACAGTTGAAAGACAAACTGAATGAGCAGTATGAGAAATTACCAATAAGCTCAATTAGTAAAAGGACAAAAACTCTGACAAATATTAAAGAGGTAAAACATTACAGCAATTTCAGAGACACATACTATAAAAAGGAAGAAAGCAAACTAGTTGAGACTTACAGGTTATGCCTTTAGTACAGAGAAACAGCAAGGGAACTATACATACCATTTCACAAAACTGAATGATTATTATTATTCTTTTTTAAAACCTTTATCTTTATTTTCTTCTTAAAATTAAGTTGAAAGCTAAGAATCTGCAAAGCATTATCTACAATTGGTTTTTACTGTTCCATGTGAATTTAACAGAAGCTTTCCAAAAATGTATTGTATATTATAAATTGAGTTGTACCCCTCCCCCAAAGTTTTCATTTTAGAATATTTTTTTTTATTAAACCAAATAGGCACTGCTGGCTGTCTCCTAATTCCATCACACATAATTGATGCTCCTGACTTTTACAACATTCACTTGGCCTCCTTACTGTTACTTCATAGCTTTAGATGCCTTACTGGTAAAGCTATGTGAAAAGGTAAGATACATGTCATAGAACACAGAGTGAAGACATCAGCTTACATGTGAAACATAGTCAGTTTCTCACCTGGGAGTTTGACATTATCTGATGAATTCTGATCTAGCTGCTTTCTGCTAGGAGAAGCCTCTTCCTCTGAAGGTAGTTCTGTGTTCCCCATCTTCACTGCTTTTTCTGGTTTTCCATTGACCTTGAGACCTTCTGGGTCTGGGTCAGGGGTAAGGCCCTCTGCCGCATCAACTGCAGGTGACACTTCTTCATTTCCCTCATTCTTAAGCCTCTTAGAGTGAGAACCACTGCACTGGAAACTTAACAAGAGAAGCTGTGGTCAGAGCAGGACATTTGCAATTATAAATGTTATTTTCACTTACCGAAAGTAGTGAAAAAACTGATAGCTTTCTAATTATTATGCAAAAATAATCTTCACAATTAATAAATTAAATCTGAAATTGAAATCTCAGCAGTTTCAATAACAATTTACTAAAAATTAAAATTAAAACAACTGTAAGTAACTGATTATTAAATATTATTGGGGAATATTGCTAAAATTTTATAACAGTATTAAAAGAAGTCTGAAAATAAAAAAGTGAAAAATTATGACATGGGGATAATAAAGTCATAAATGTTTTTTAGGTAATAAAGAAAGGAAAAGGAAAAGAGATTTCCATAAGCTGTTGTTAAAGTCTATGTATATTACTTACATTCTAAGTTTCATTTAATTTTGAGTATGCATGAAAATCATCAAAATTAAATGCCAAATCATTATTAGCTAAAGGAATTAGAAGAGGAGACAGGCTAACTAATTGTATTTAACATCTTATATCTACTTCTTGTTTTCAGAGTAAACACTATTTTAATTTTTTTCTTAGTATTTTTCAGGAGGTCACTTGATGGCTTTGTCATAGATGCCTTCTGTATAACACACAACATTTCCAACACTTTCATTTAAGAATTACAAATAAAATCTAAGCAACGTGTATTTCCATGTCCAAACACACACACACACACACACACACACACACCCCCAAAACCTGTTCACTACAGGAAGTCAGGGAAGGTAGGTTTCTGAGGTGAAGGTGGTAGCCAAGGATAACCTATGTAAATTAGCTTTGGCTGCTATTGGCAGTACTACTATCATCATCACCATTATTGCTTGGCCAGGTGGGAAATCTTCACATTATAAATAGCATAGCACATGTAAAATAAGATGGCTGATTTCTCTTCGAGATTTCAATGAATCATTCACTTCATTACATTTCCTAGATAGGGTATTACTTAAGAGAGATCAACAAATGCCATGATCAAGTCACAAGCCTGGGCATAATCAACGAGCCCCTTAACATGAGGCCATCTAACTGAATGAGCAAAGTCCATTGATTATTTTAATCTACTAAAAGGCATTTCAAGTCTGTTCAATGTCATAGATCTATGTTCTCTGTCAACACTAAAGGGTCACTGTTTTTAGTAACTAGGAGACCAGATCATGCACCTAAATAAAGTATTGTATTTTCTGTCCATTAAAGAACAATTCTCAAGATGTTCTATTGGTATTTCTTCTGGACTCAGATTGTCTAATGCCTCCTCACCTTTTTGGCATTGACTCTCTAATCAGTATTTCCCTAACTTTTTTTAAATACAACCAACCCGTTATAAGTTACACATTTTAGATAGTGATACAACGCACTCATACACATATGTTCACACATCAGGAATTAATACTCGCCCTTACCACAGAAAAGAAATGCAATACTTTTTACTCTATTTTGCATCCTAATTTTAAAATGTTGTAACTAGCCTACTGAATTTATTTGAAAACTAACAGTTTGAAAATCACTGCTGTAAACTATAGGGTAAAATAAGAACACCTGAGTTTTAGTTCTGTTACTAATTCCACGCCTCAGGTATTTATTTCTCTTATAAAATGCAGAAGCGTGACTCCATGTTCTTAAGTTTCCTCCACTCACTACCATTTAAAGATAGCAGAATATAAATGTCAGAATAAGAAAATAAGCATCAGAAGTATGGCCAAAGATTTAAAATCACACTGCTATTTAGTTAATGGCCAAAAAACCCCAAAAACAAAAACTAGAAATAAGATATTGACCCAAACACAGGGGATTAAATACATGCAGGCATTGAGTATTATGTTGTACGAAATCATTTAATTACATGAAGAACACTCACAAAACCGGTCATCAAAGGGTTAACAGAGCATAGCCCAGTTTTGGAAAAGTATATTATGTAATATAATAAGCACATATGTAAAGGGTATCCACCAAATTTTAACACTGGATGGTGATGTTATAAGTGATTTGGGATTCCTTCACTATTCTTTTCCTTATTTTACAAATATTCTCCAGTGCCAAATATTAGTTTTATAATATGAAAGAAAAACAATGAGTAATATTGGAGAATAAACGTGTAATATAAACCTGGAAAATATAAGAGCCTAAAAACTTTGCCTAAGGACCTGAGAGGAACATAACACATGCTCCATCAATGAGTTTTTTTTTTTAAAGATTTTATTTATTTATTTGACAGAGAAAGATCACAAGTAGGCAGAGAGGCAAGCAGAGAGAGAGGGGGAAGCAGGCTCCCTGCCGAGCAGAGAGCCCCATGTGGGACTCGATGCCAGGACCCTGAGATCATGACCTGAGCCGAAGGCAGAGGCTTTACCCACTGAGCTACCCAGGCGCCCCATCAATGGGTTTTAAAATAGGAAGATGCCCACAGATGACCTAAAAACTTCTGAAATGGCTCTGGCCACAAAAATGGAATATAGAATAAAGTTCACATGGACAACCATGTTAAACAAATACCACCTGCTCTGCTTTACACCTTGTAAAAGAATAAAACCAAGTGTATAAATTGTAGCCAAATATAGGTATCCTGATGAGTAAAATATCTTGAGTGAAGAATGAAGAAATGAAGAAAACAACTAAAGTCAGAAAATCAGTAGCTAAATGAAAAGGTTCGACATCAAGTTATTGAAGTTTATAAAAATATGGAGATGAATACAGAGCACTAATTCAACCTTAATGTACATTAGTAAGGGGTCTAGGAGGTCCCAGGACTGTTCTTTTTGGCATGTATAGCATGTCAGGGATATTCTCAAGCACATTATATATCCCTTCCTATATTTTACTTATTATACTTCTTAAGAATTATAAATTATAATTTATATAATTATAAGAATTATAAATACTTTGCCTCAGTTTTTTTCAGTAAGATATTAAGTAAATTTATGATGATAAACAGGAGAAAGCAAATGAATAGTTTCTGAGAACATCACATTCAATGACCCATTTTATTGAGTAGGTACAAGTGGGATGGGGGGGAAGAAATCATTACCTCCTAGATGCTTTTCTTACTTTCCTCCTCCTCTGAAGCCATGCTTTTACTTCAGGTGTGGATTCTGGAGTAGGCTTTGTGTGATCAATGGTGTATATATCCTTTCCTTGCTTCCAAAGCTGGTATCTGTCTGGCTGAAATTTCCTCACAAAGATATCCATTGAGATTTTCACCATGTCTTTCCTGCAGGTGCACTGAAACAACAGGGTTGGTGTGCTTTAAACATTGTACTGGCTACATAAGGTCAGACTAAGTTATACTTTGAATGTACCATACATGAATACTCACTACAAACTTGAGGATAATGTTTTACATTTTCAATATAAATTGCAGCAAGTGATAAATTCAATTTTTTTCTGAACAGAGGTGACAACCTATACTTTCACATTTACAAATGATAAAATGCAGTGTATGGTTCAATGAGAACTTACTGCAAAAACAACTAAAAGGAAAGCACACTTTATATATATATATATATATTTTATATATTTTATTGTTTATTTGAGAGAGAGACATTAAGAGAGAGCATGAGTGAGGAGGAGGTCAGAGGGAGAAGCAGATTCCCCATGGAGCTGGGAGCCCAAAGTGGGACTCGATCCCAGGACTCCAGGATCATGACCTGAGCTGAAGGCAGTCACTTAACCAACTGAGCCACCCAGGCACCAGGAAAGCACACTTTTGTAAGATTGCCTGGGGCAGAAGAATTATCTTCTCATCATGAATATGGACCAAATGCTGAAAGGCCCATAAAACTGAAAACCTGGATTACAATGAATAAAAATAGCCAATGTATGTTTGTTTAGAAAAATTCAACCAATAGATTGAGATAAATTTTAATCACATGTATTTTAATCACATGTATGTTTATTAATAAATATACTCTCCCAGATTAATCAATAATTAGAGCAAATGACTGGCTTCTCTTCTATGTCCTACCCATAAGACCCCCACCATCATCACTTTAAATATGTAACTAAGAAGAAATAGTGTTAAGGCGAAAAGTTCAAAGAAAAGATTATTTTAAATCTACTAGGACTTTGATTATCATGAATACATAGTCAGCAGTTCCACCTTATAAAACAAGTTTCCTATAAAGACTTCAACAGGTTAAATTGTGTCTAGGCCAACATTCCATTAACAGGGCAGTTATCATGCAAACAATCCCTAACACACCTAAGGACAGACTGGTTGACTTAACAACAGCCTTGAAACAATAAGTCTCTCAATATGTTGGTGATAAGATTATCATCTCCATCTAAATTAATTTCAAAGCTTAATAATCTCCAAACTGTATTATCTATCCCTAGAGTTCAAATCTTGACAGGTATAATGTTTTAAAAGTTCAGAAAACACCTTATACTCAACATGCCTAAAATAACTTCTTCAACTGCAAACAAACATTGTTATGATATCATGATTCTTCCATTCTTCTACATTCATAGTCAATATTTCCCAATCCCTCCCTTCTCGTCTACTCCTAAAAATTCTGTCTGTCGTCACCAATAAGAAGTCCTTCCTTTAAAATGTCTCCTGCATGAAGTCCTTATACCAGGATCCTTCCATCTTCACTTTCAGACACTGAACTCTAGCATAACAAAGCAAACTCACTTCTCTATCTGCAGTCACTCCTAGCACCAATTCATCTTTACAGCTGTCACTTTAATCCTCCTCAAATATCTTATAACCTTTCCTGAATTCAATAAGCTGTAATCTATGCTGCTCTGCTATTAGAATAAAATCTAGACCCCTGAGTCCAGCATTCAAGGGATCCAAGATTTGACTCTACCAGTGAGATTTCCGAGTTTCTCTCCCATTACCACTCCTTTTCAACCCAAGGAGCATAATCACCAGAAGCCAAATGTGCAGATGCTTCCTTAACTCAGTACTTCTGCTTCTACCACAATGCCTTCCTGATCACTGTTCTATTATTACAAGAAAAAAAAATTATCTTAAACACTGTAAATTGTACCAACTATTCCTCTGAATTCAGTACTGTTTATCTACAGCTCTGCTTTCTATTATAAGTTAAGTATAGAAAAGGTTCTACAACATCTTGCTATAATTATCTTGGCCTATAAATACGGAAAAGGGAAATGTGAGAAATTTTAGCATATTTTGGTTTAAGATGCAATCTTTCCCCTAAAGGAAGAAACAGAAACTGGATTCATCAGCAGAAACTTTCCTATTTCCTAAAGTGTTACCAATATTTGCTTCATGAAGAAAAATAAGGGAGTGAACAATATTGACACAATTAGTTTCTTTGGCAAGGGAGAATTTTGTCATACCTATCTTACTTTCCCATTCCCCCCTCACAGAAGTCAGATTTTGTGAACATGCAGCAAGATCTACCACTCATTTGACTGCTTGACTCACTACAAAGGATTAAGTTCTATCTCCAAATTAAAATACTCAGAAAGAAAGAGACAAAAATATCCAAAATAATGCAAGGAACAACATCAGAGTCAAAAATAGTAAAATTCAGCAGCACAGAAAAATATACTTTTTTTTTTTTTAAAGAAATCTAGTCTTGTTAGTATTGAAAAATAGTAACACTCATCTAAACCCTTCAGGAAGTTAAATGAGGTCATTTTAAGAGAATGCACTACATAAATTTGTTAGTAAGAAAGAATGACATTAACAATCCCATTTGGAAATTAAGAAACTTTCAGACTACATACTAATACAAAGAGCAATAATAAGCAATAGATAATACTTTTTGAGCAAACTATTTGTGATATCAAGTCAAAATACTAAAAAGAATGGCTATTCTTGCTGCTCCTTTTAAGAACATACACATATGGGTTAAAAATGCTAAGCCCAGGGGAGGAGTCAAGATGGCGGAGAAGTAGCAGGCTGAGACTGCTTCAGCTAGCCGGAGATCAGCTAGATAGCTTATCTAAAGATTGCAAACACCTGAAAATCCATCGGCAGATCGAAGAGAAGAAGAACAGCAATTCTGGAAACAGAAAAACAACCACTTTCTGAAAGGTAGGACCGGCGGAGAAGTGAATCCAAAGCGACGGGAAGATAGACCCCGGGGGGAGGGGCCGGCTCCCGGCAAGCGGCGGAGCAACGGCGCACAAAATCAGGACTTTTAAAAGTCTGTTCCGCTGAGGGACATCGCTCCAGAGGCTAAAACGGGGCGAAGCCCACGCGGGGTCAGCGTGGCCTCAGGTCCCGCAGGGTCACAGAAGGATCAGGGGTGTCTGAGTGTCGCAGACCTTGCGGGTATTGGAACGGGAAAGCCGGCTACAGAGACAGCCGACAGTAAGCTCGCAGCTCGGTGTTACCTTGAATTGGTCGCAGGCTCGGAGAGCTCGGAGCGCGGCCAGAGGTCAGGCAGACGGGGGTAACTGGGCGCTGTTCTCTGAGGGCGCACTGAGGAGTGCGGCCCTGGGCTCTCGGCTCCTCCGGGCCGGAGACCAGGAGGCCGCCATTTGTATTCCCGTCCTCTGGAACTCTACGGAAAGCGCTCAGGGAACAAAAGCTCCTGAAAGCAAACCCGAGCGGATTACTCACCCCGGCCCCGGGTAAGGGCGGTGTAATTCCGCCTGGGGCAAAGACACTTGAGAATCACTACAACAGGCCCCTCCCCCAGAAGATCAACAAGAAATCCAGCGGAGACCAAGTTCACCTACCAAGGAGTGCGGTTTCAATACCAAGGAGAGCAGCAGAATTCCAGAGGAGGAGAAAGCCAAGCACGGAACTCATGGCTTTTTCCCTGTGATTTTTTTTTAGTCTTGCAGTTAATTTAATTTTTTTCTTTTTCATTTTTTGTTTTTTTTTTTTTTTCTCGCCTTCGGGTAAATTTTTTTTTTTTTAACTGTTACCTTTTTCTTTTTTAACGATTTTTTACTAGTTTATCTAATATATATATTTTTTAATTTTAACATTTTTTTTAGGTGTTTTCCTTTTTTTTTTAATTCTTTTCTTTTCTTTTTTTTTTTTTTTTCTTTTTTCTTTTTTTTTCTTTCTTCCTTTTTGAACCTCTTTTTATCCCCTTTCTCCCCCCTCACGATTTTGGATCTCTTCTAATTTGGTTAAAGCATTTTTTCCTGGGGTTGTTGCCACCCTTTTAGTATTTTACTTGCCCCTTCATATACTCTTATCTGGACAAAATGACAAGACGGAAAAATTCAACACAAAAAAAAGAACAAGAGGCAGTACCGAAGGCTAGGGACCTAATCAATACAGACATTGGTAATATGTCAGATCTAGAGTTCAGAATGACAATTCTCAAGGTTCTAGCCGGGCTCGAAAAAGGCATGGAAGATATTAGAGAAACCCTCTCGAGAGATATAAAAGCCCTTTCTGGAGAAATAAAAGAACTAAAATCTAACCAAGTTGAAATCAAAAAAGCTATTAATGAAGTGCAATCAAAAATGGAGGCTCTCACTGCTAGGATAAATGAGGCAGAAGAAAGAATTAGTGATATAGAAGACCAAATGACAGAGAATAAAGAAGCTGAGCAAAAGAGGGACAAACAGCTACTGGACCACGAGGGGAGAATTCGAGAGATAAGTGACACCATAAGACGAAACAACATTAGAATAATTGGGATTCCAGAAGAAGAAGAAAGAGAGAGGGGAGCAGAAGGTATACTGGAGAGAATTATTGGGGAGAATTTCCCCAATATGGCAAAGGGAACGAGCATCAAAATTCAGGAGGTTCAGAGAACGCCCCTCAAAATCAATAGGAATAGGCCCACACCCCGTCACCTAATAGTAAAATTTACAAGTCTCAGTGACAAAGAAAAAATACTGAAAGCAGCCCGGGAAAAGAAGTCTGTAACATACAATGGTAAAAATATTAGATTGGCAGCTGACTTATCCACAGAGACCTGGCAGGCCAGAAAGAGCTGGCATGATATTTTCAGAGCACTAAACGAGAAAAACATGCAACCAAGAATACTATATCCAGCTAGGCTATCATTGAAAATAGAAGGAGAGATTAAAAGCTTCCAGGACAAACAAAAACTGAAAGAATTTGCAAATACCAAACCAGCTCTACAGGAAATATTGAAAGGGGTCCTCTAAGCAAAGAGAGAGCCTACAAGTGGTAGATCAGAAAGGAACAGAGACCATATACAGTAACAGTCACCTTACAGGCAATACAATGGCACTAAATTCATATCTCTCAATAGTTACCCTGAATGTGAATGGGCTAAATGCCCCTGTCAAAAGACACAGGGTATCAGAATGGATAAAAAAACAAAACCCATCTATATGTTGCCTCCAAGAAACTCATTTTAAGCCCGAAGACACCTCCAGATTTAAAGTGACGGGGTGGAAAAGAATTTACCATGCTAATGGACATCAGAAGAAAGCAGGAGTGGCAATCCTTATATCAGATCAATTAGATTTTAAGCCAAAGACTATAATAAGAGATGAGGAAGGACACTATATCATACTCAAAGGGTCTGTCCAACAAGAAGATTTAACAATTTTAAATATCTATGCCCCCAACGTGGGAGCAGCCAACTATATAAACCAATTAATAACAAAATCAAAGAAACACATCAACAATAATACAATAATAGTAGGGGACTTTAACACTCCACTCACTGAAATGGACAGATCATCCAAGCAAAAGATCAGCAAGGAAATAAAGGCCTTAAACGACACACTGGACCAGATGGACATCACAGATATATTCAGAATATTTCATCCCAAAGCAACAAAATACACATTCTTCTCTAGTGCACATGGAACATTCTCCAGAATAGATCACATCCTCGGTCCTAAATCAGGACTCAACCGGTATCAAAAGATTGGGATCATTCCCTGCATATTTTCAGACCACAATGCTCTAAAGCTAGAACTCAACCACAAAAGGAAGTTTGGAAAGAACCCAAATACATGGAGACTAAACAGCATCCTTCTAAAGAATGAATGGGTCAACCGGGAAATTAAAGAAGAATTGAAAAAAATCATGGAAACAAATGATAATGAAAATACAACGGTTCAAAATCTGTGGGACACAACAAAGGCAGTCCTGAGAGGAAAATATATAGCGGTACAAGCCTTTCTCAAGAAACAAGAAAGGTCTCAGGTACACAACCTAACCCTACACCTAAAGGAGCTGGAGAAAGAACAAGAAAGAAACCCTAAGCCCAGCAGGAGAAGAGAAATCATAAAGATCAGAGCAGAAATCAATGAAATAGAAACCAAAAAAACAATAGAACAAATCAACGAAACTAGGAGCTGGTTCTTTGAAAGAATTAATAAAATTGATAAACCCCTGGCCCGACTTATCAAAAAGAAAAGAGAAAGGACCCAAATAAATAAAATCATGAATGAAAGAGGAGAGATCACAACTAACACCAAAGAAATACAAACTATTATAAGAACATACTATGAGCATCTCTACGCCAATAAATTTGACAATCTGGAAGAAATGGATGCATTCCTAGAAACATATAAACTACCACAACTGAACCAGGAAGAAATAGAAAGCCTGAACAGACCCATAACCAGTAAGGAGATTGAAACAGTCATTAAAAATCTCCAAACAAACAAAAGCCCAGGGCCAGACAGCTTCCCGGGGGAATTCTACCAAACATTTAAAGAAGAACTAATTCCTATTCTCCTGAAACTGTTCCAAAAAATAGAAATGGAAGGAAAACTTCCAAACTCATTTTATGAGGCCAGCATCACCTTGATCCCAAAACCAGACAAGGATCCCACCAAAAAAGAGAGCTATAGACCGATATCCTTGATGAACACAGATGCGAAAATACTCAACAAAATACTAGCCAATAGGATTCAACAGTACATTAAAAAGATTATTCACCACGACCAAGTGGGATTTATTCCAGGGCTGCAAGGTTGGTTCAACATCCGCAAATCAGTCAATGTGATACAACACATCAATAAAAGAAAGAACAAGAACCATATGATACTCTCAATAGATGCTGAAAAAGCATTTGACAAAGTACAGCATCCCTTCCTGATCAAAACTCTTCAAAGTGTAGGGATAGAGGGCACATACCTCAATATCATCAAAGCCATCTATGAAAAACCCACCGCAAATATCATTCTCAATGGAGGAAAACTGAAAGCTTTTCCGCTAAGGTCAGGAACACGGCAGGGATGTCCATTATCACCACTGCTATTCAACATAGTATTAGAGGTCCTAGCCTCAGCAATCAGACAACAAAAGGAAATTAAAGGCATCCAAATCGGCAAAGAAGAAGTCAAATTATCACTCTTCGCAGATGATATGATACTATATGTGGAAAACCCAAAAGACTCCACTCCAAAACTGCTAGAACTTGTACAGGAATTCAGTAAAGTGTCAGGATATAAAATCAATGCACAGAAATCAGTTGCATTTCTCTACACCAACAGCAAGACAGAAGAAAGAGAAATTAAGGAGTCAATCCCATTTACAATTGCACCCAAAACCATAAGATACCTAGGAATAAACCTAACCAAAGAGACACAGAATCTATACTCAGAAAACTATAAAGTACTCATGAAAGAAATTGAGGAAGACACAAAGAAATGGAAAAATGTTCCATGCTCCTGGATTGGAAGAATAAATATTGTGAAAATGTCTATGCTACCTAAAGCAATCTACACATTTAATGCAATTCCTATCAAAGTACCATCCATCTTTTTCAAAGAAATGGAACAAATAATGCTAAAATTTATATGGAACCAGAAAAGACCTCGAATAGCCAAAGGGATATTGAAAAAGAAAGCCAACGTTGGTGGCATCACAATTCCGGACTTCAAGCTCTATTACAAAGCTGTCGTCATCAAGACAGCATGGTACTGGCACAAAAACAGACACATAGATCAATGGAACAGAATAGAGAGCCCAGAAATAGACCCTCAACTCTATGGTCAACTAATCTTCGACAAAGCAGGAAAGAATGTCCAATGGCAAATAGACAGCCTCTTCAATAAATGGTGCTGGGAAAATTGGACAGCCACATGCAGAAAAATGAAATTGGACCATTTCCTTACACCACACACGAAAATAGACTCAAAATGGATGAAGGACCTCAATGTGCGAAAGGAATCCATCAAAATCCTTGAGGAGAACACAGGCAGCAACCTCTTTGACCTCAACCGCAGCAACATCTTCCTAGGAACAACGCAAAAGGCAAGGGAAGCAAGGGCAAAAATGAACTATTGGGATTTCATCAAGATCAAAAGCTTTTGCACAGCAAAGGAAACAGTTAACAAAATCAAAAGACAACTGACAGAATGGGAGAAGATATTTGCAAATGACATATCAGATAAAGGACTAGTGTCCAGAATCTATAAAGAACTTAGCAAACTCAACACCCAAAGAACAAATAATCCAATCAAGAAATGGGCAGAGGACATGAACAGACATTTCTGCAAAGAAGACATCCAGATGGCCAACAGACACATGAAAAAGTGCTCCATATCACTCGGCATCAGGGAAATACAAATCAAAACCACAATGAGATATCACCTCACACCAGTCAGAATGGCTAAATAAACAAGTCAGGAAATGACAGATGCTGGCGAGGATGCGGAGAAAGGGGAACCCTCCTACACTGTTGGTGGGAATGCAAGCTGGTGCAGCCACTCTGGAAAACAGCATGGAGGTTCCTCAAAATGTTGAAAATAGAACTGCCCTATGACCCAGCAATTGCACTATTGGGTATTTACCCTAAGGATACAAACGTAGTGATCCAAAGGGGCACATGCACCCGAATGTTTATAGCAGCAATGTCCACAATAGCCAAACTATGGAAAGAACCTAGATGTCCATCAACAGATGAATGGATCAAGAAGATGTGGTATATATACACAATGGAATACTATGCAGCCATCAAAAGAAATGAAATCTTGCCATTTGCGACAACATGGATGGAACTAGAGCGTATCATGCTTAGCGAAATAAGTCAAGCAGAGAAAGACAACTATCATATGATCTCCTTGATATGAGGAAGTGGTGATGCAACATGGGGGCTTAAGTGGGTAGGAGAAGAATAAATGAAACAAGATGGGATTGGGAGGGAGACAAACCATAAGTGACTTTTAATCTCACAAAACAAACTGAGGGTTGCTGGGGGGAGGGGGTTTGGGTGAAGGGGGTGGGATTATGGACATTGGGGAGGGTATGTGCTTTGGTGAGTGCTGTGAAGTGTGTAAACCTGGTGATTCACAGACCTGTACCCCTGGGGATAGAGTATTATGCCTCCATCAGAAAGGATGAATACCCAACTTTTGTAGCAACATGGACGGACTGGAAGAGATTATGCTGAGTGAAATAAGTCAAGCAGAGAGAGTCAATTATCATATGGTTTCACTTATTTGTGGAGCATAACAAATAGCATGGAGGACATGGGGACTTAGAGTGGAGAAGGGAGTTGGGGTAAATTGGAAGGGGAGGTGAACCATGAGAGACTATGGACTCTGAAAAACAATCTGAGGGTTTTGAAGGGACGGGGGGTGGGAGGTTGGGGTACCAGGTGGTGGGTATTATAGAGGGCACAGATTGCATGGAGCACGGGGTGTGATGCAAAAATAATGAATACTGTTATGCTGGAAATAAAAAATAAAAAAAATAAAAAAATAAAATAAATAAATAAATAAATAAATAAAATAAAATACAAAAAAAAAAAAAAAATGCTAAGCCCAAATTTAAAGAGAATTTTCAGGAGTCTGTATGCATTGAATTCTTCCATATTTCACTACCCTAAGACTTACTATATAGAATCACGATTATATGTTCCTATCTCGCAGGAAGTCAAATTCATGCTATTATTGATACTGAAAACCATCAATCTACTTTAAAGATGAAAATGCTTTAAAAATTAGCAACTTTCTAAGACAGAAAATACTAAATTAGTTGTCTCAATTGCAAAACTGGAATTTTCACATAACCACAATAAATGATTAATAAAATAAGAAATTAATACTAAAACACCCAAACCGAGGTATTACTTTTAACATATTTTCTTCATGACACACAGGATGGTTAATTAATTATGAAAAAAATACTTTCATGTGCAAATATCTGATAAGGAAGGCTTTGAAGGTATGAAAAAATGTGTGAAATGATTCTGCTTTTCATTCTATTTATTAATAATTAAATGATAAGTAGGAAGGAACTAAGTAAAGAATGCCTTAAAATAAGACAAGTCTAGTAGCAACTTGATGGTGGCTGTCACGGTTATTATGAGGGTTTTACAGGTTGAATTGTGACCCCCTCAAAAGGTATGGTGCTGTGCTCACCCCAAGTATATCAGAATGTGACTTGTTAATGCAGAAGTAATGACTTAAGGTCATACCAGATTAAGGTGGGCTTTAATCCAAAAGGATTGATATCCATATCAGAAAAGAAGAGACAAAGACACACAAGGGAGAAGGCCAGATGAAGACAGATGCACAGATAGGAGAAATATGTCTATAAGGCAAAGACCACCAAGGACCAACTTCCACTACCAGGAAAAGGCAGGGAAGGACTGCAAAGGGAAGAAAGTCTTATTGGCACCTTGATTTTGGATTTCCAGCATCCATTACCATGAGACAATACACTTCTGTTATTTTAAACCATCCAGTTTGTGGTCCTTTGTTACAGCAGTTCTCAGAAATGAATATAACCTTAGAAAACTAATAAATGTTTGGTATTGTCAAGTGCATTACTGCTATAACAAATACCTTAAAAATTTGGAAGTGGTTCTGGATAAGAAAAGAGTAAAGAAACCTTCTGTGATCATAAACAATACATACATAATCATGAACAGAATGTCACTAGACATGTGAACTTTGCTAAAGTGTTTTGTTAAAAAGGTGTTTTTGCCAAGATCTTGGATGATAATGAGGAACATGGTATTGAAAACTGGAAGGAAGGTGATCCTTGTGACAAAGTAGCAGAACTGGGTTCTTCTGCTGGGTGGCAGAAGAAAGTGATGAGCTTGAATATGTAGTTGAAGATATGTCCAAGGAAAGTATGGAAAGTGCAGGCTATTTTCTTTGTTATTTATCATAAAATAGGAGGGAAGAAATAAACTGATGAAGGAAATGCTAAGCAAAAAGGAAAATTTCAGCCTATCCATTTAAGTGTGCTCTGCAGACTGGGCCAATGGTTTGGTGGGACAAACATCTGCTAAGGAGATTTGACATGTGAATCAGGGATGAACTCAACCATACCAGCAGAAGCCAGAACTCAGGATGTAGTTATCCTGGAAAGAAATATGGAGGACCTTCCTGTCTGATGGCTTGCATAGCCATGATTGCACAGAAAGCCAACACATTTTTTGAGATCTTTATACTGGCAAAATGCTGCTAGCTTGGATGGAAAGGGATAAACACACAAAATAAAATGAAGGAAGAAAGACTCCAAGGGCAAAGTTACAGTAAAGAGAACTGAGCCAGGGGAGACAAGATCGTGGGGAACTAGAAGGAGGCACCGTTTCAACCTGTACCTAAAGTGAGCTGATTACCTACCAAAGAACTCTGATCAACCATGAATCAGCCTGAGATCAGGATTATACACGTCTGGATCTCTATAGGGGCAGAAGACACCAGTGGGCAGGTAAAGCGGAGTGGGAACATCGGACTGATATTGGAAGATAAACAAAAGGGGGAGGGAGCCACCAGAAGCCACCCATTGGAAAGTAATACCCCAATAAAAGAGTACCCTGTGACTGGGGACCAGCATTAACTTGGAGTCTGGTTGAAAGCACTCAAAAAGAGCAGGATCGTGGGGGGGAAATTGTGGGAATTGAGGCAGTTAGGGACAGGGGCTTTAGGCCCCAGATCAAGGAGAGACACCCCTGGCACTGAGTCAGAGAAAGTGCAGCGAAGAAACCAGGTCTTGGTCCCTGAGCCGCCAGCATGCCTGAGAGCACCTGGGTGGTGGCTCCCATGAGGGGCTGGGAGCCTCACCAGCCTGCAGAATCACAGCCTTTTTGCACTCTCCACGCATGCTCTGCGCCCTGCTATAGAGTCTGAGTCGCGCCCCACACCCTCCCCTGAGAGAGGTGTGTGCAGGCACCAGCCCAGTGCTTTTGGACCTGGAAAGACCAGGCACTCCCAGCCCTGGCCAGCGGGAAAATCTCAGTGTGTGATCACTGCTTGGGACCTCTATGGTGGACTGGAGCTGCCCAGACAGCTGCTGCTGTCGTGGTTTTGGGTACAAGCAGGAGTTCCTGTATCCCCAGGGGCTGTGACTGGAAACGTGCTCTGCCAGTGGCCAAGGGGGAATTTATGTGCTCTGGAGCACCAAGAGGAGAACAGATGAGGCTTCTCTCTGAGAGGGAGGTCGGGGTGCAGTTTGCTTTCCTCTAAACTCCAAAAACCATCAAAAGCTGTCAAGGTAAAAGAAAACAAACCAAAAAACCTCCAGAGAACAAAAGCCTGAAAAACTTGTCTCCTCAGAGACCACCCCCTTGAGGAGGGTGAGAGGACTTAACTCCAAAACACTGAAAACCCACACAGCAGGCCCCTCCCCCAGAAAGCCATGGTGGGGGGGGCGGGGGTTGGGAACAAGAGAACAAGCAGCACTACTTCATAGATACAACTTTTATTTTTAATTCGTTCCCACTATTCTGGTTCATTTTTTTTTATAGATAATATTCAACCTATTTACCACCACAGTGAGATGTCCAGTACATCAAATTCCATAATAACCTTTTAACCTGCACTATTTGATACATATACTGGTGTTTTTCTTTTGCTTTTCTATTTTTTAATTTTTTAAATTTTAGTTTAGTTTGGTTTATTCTTTTTTTATTTAAATTTTTTAATATTCATATAGAGTTAAACTTCAAGGTAATCCCCTTTCCCCAATTAATGCGACCCCTAAGGGTAAACCAATTTTTAATCCCCCTTTATTTTAGGAAAGTTGACTCCTTTAACAAAGATATCAAGATACATCCAGGAAGAATAAAAATAACCTTCCTCGCCCACACTGAGAATTTATAACCACTCTCCCATCTTTTTCTTCCTCCAGTGTTTGTGTATTTGTGTTTGTCCTGGTAGTATATAAATCTTATACTTGGGGTTCTTTTTGATGAGGTTCTTTTCTTGTTTTGCTTTTATATATATATATATTTTTTTTTCTCTTCTCATCTACTTTTATCAGTTTTTTTATTTGACTGTTTTTGTTTGCATACTTCATAAATCTTACCTTGGGGCCGATTTGGGCTGGGCCTTCTTTTCTATTTATCTTTCTTTTTTTTCCTTTCTCTCTCTCTCTCTCTCTCTCTTTTCTTTTCTCTCTTTCTTTTTTCTTTCGTTTGGATGGGGACTCTTGATTGCTCAGAAGCATTCCAGGGTGCACCTTGACTGCACCATGGTCGATACATTCAGCTACATCCATTCAGCCATCTCTCACCAAAATGACTAGGAGGAGGAATTCCAACAGAAGAAAAATTCAGAGGATGGGCATTCTGCAACAAAGCTAATGGCTATCGACATAAACAATATGTCGGAAAGAGAATTCAGGCTAACAATTATCCAGGCAATAGCTAAGTTGGAGAAAGCCATGGATGACAAAATGGAATTGATTAGGGCAGAACTGAAAACCACCAGGGAAGATGTTCACAATGTTCTCAAGGAGTACCCATCTAATCTAAATTCTCTAAAAGACAGAAGATAGAATCAGTGATCTGGAGGACAAACAGATAGAGAGAAAGGATCAGAAGGAAGCCTGGAACAAATAGCTTAGAAGCCACAAAAACAAAATTAGGGAAATAAATGATACCATGAAATGTTCCAATGTCAGAATTATTGGAATCCCTGAAGGGGAGGATAAAGAAAAAAGTCTAGAAGATATAGTGGAACAAATTCTCCATGAAAATTTTCCCAATCTTGTGAATGGAACCAGCGTTCATGTACTAGAGGCAGAACGGTCTCCTCCTAAGATTATAGAATCTCAAAAGTCCTCGAGACACCTGATAGTAAGAATGAGGAATCATAATTGTAGACAGGCTTTCTTGAAAGCAGCTAGGACAAAGAAGGTCCTTACATACAGAGGTAAGCCCATCAGAATAACGTCAGACCTGTCCACAGAAAACTGGCAAGCCAGAAAGGGCTAGATATATTCAGGGCACTAAATGCGAAGAACATGCAGCCAAGAATACTTTGTCCAGCAAGAATGACATTCAAAATGGATGGAGAGATAGAGTTTCCAAGACCAGCAAGACTGGAAAGAGTATGTGACCACCAAGCCGACACTGCAGGAAATATTAAGGCGGGGTTCTATGAAAGAGGGAAAGTCCTAAGAATATCATTGAACAGAAATATGGAGACAGTCTACAGAAAGAAAGACTTCAAAGGTAACACAATGTCAATAAAAACATATCTATCAATAATCACTCTCAATGTGAATGGCCTAAATGTGCCCATAAAATGACACAGGGTTGCAGACTGGATAAAACGACAGGACCCATCTATATGTTGTCTACAAGAGACCCATTCTGAACCTAAGGATACACCCAGACTGAAAATGAAGGGATGGAGAAGCATCTTTCATGCCAATGGGCCTCAAAAGAAAGCTGGAGTAGCAATTCTCATATCAGATAAAATAGATTTTAAACTAAAGACTGTAGTCAGAGATACAGAAGGACACTACATAATTTTTAAAGGGACTATCCAACAAGATTATCTAACAATTGTAAATATCTATGCCCCCAATATGGGAGCAGCCAATTACATAAGAAATCTATTAATCAAGATAAAGAGTCATATTCATATGAATACATTAATAGTAGGAGACCTTAACACGCCTCTCTCAGTAATACACAGATCATCCAAGCATAAAATCAATAAAGAAACAAGAGCATTGAATGACACATTGGACCAGATGGACCTCATAGATATATACAGAACATTCCACCCTAAAACAACAAAATACTCATTCTTCTCAAATGCACATGGAACCTTCTCAAGAATAGACCACATACTGGGTCACAAATCAGGACTCATCTGACACCAAAAGACTGAGATTATTCCCTGCATATTCTCAGATCACAAGGCTTAGAAACTGGAGCTCAATCGCAAGGAAAAGTTTGGAAGGAACTCAAACACCTGCAATCTAAAGACCACCTTGCTTAAGAATGCTTGGATCAACCAGGAGATCAAAGAAGAACTTAAGCAATTCATGGAAACCAATGAGAATGAAGACACTTTGGTCCAAAACCTATCGGATACAGCAAAGGCAGTCCAAAGGGGGAAATACTTAGCCATCCAAGCCTCCCTCAAATACACCAGCTGTCTCTACACCTTAAAGAGCTGGAGAATCAACAACAAATCAAACAAACTCCACACATAAATAGGGAAATAATCAAGAACAGAGCAGAGATCAATGAGATAGAAACTAGAGATACAGTAGAGCCTATCAATGAAACTAGAAAATGGTTTTTTAAAAGAATCAATAAGATCAATAAACTACTGGCCACACTAATCCAAAAGAAAAGAGAGAAAGCTCGTATTAATAAAATTATCAATGAAAAGGGAGAGATCACAACTAACACCAAGGAAATAGAAACAATCATCAGAAGCTATTATCAACAGTTATATGCCAATAAGTTAAGCAACCTAGATGAAATGGATACATTCCTGGAAAACTATAAACTCCAAAAATTGAACCAGGAAGAAACTAACAACGTGAATAGACCAATATTTAGTAACAAGATTGAAACAGTGATCAAAAACCTCCCAAAAAACAAGAGCTCAGGACCTGATAGATTCCCTGGGTAATTCTACCAAATTTTCAAAGAAGAAATAACACCTATTCTCCTGAAGCTGTTTCAAAAAATTGAAGCAGAAGGAAAACTTCCAGACTCTTTTTATAAAGACAGCGTTACACTGATCCCCAAACCAGGCAAAGACCCCACCATAAAGGAGAATATCAGACCAATATCACTGATGAATATGGATGCTAAGATTCTCAACAGGATCCTAGCAAACAGGATCCAACAGCACATTAAAAAGATTATCCACCATGACCAGGTGGGATTCATCCCTGGGTTACAAAGATGGTTCAACATTCCCAAATCAATCAATGTGATAGAACAAATCAATAAGAGAAGAGAGAAGAACCACATGGACCTCTCAATTGATGCAGAATAAGCATATGACAAAATCCAGCATCTGTTCTTGATTAAAATGCTTCAAAGTATAGGGACCGAGGGAACATTCCTGAACTTCATAAAATCTATCTATGAAAGACCCACAGCAAATATCATCCTCAATGGGAAATAAGCTCACAGCCCTCCCATTGAGATCAGGAACACAACAAGAATGCCCATTCTCACCACTCTTGTTCAACATAGTATTAGAAGTCCTAGCAACCGCAATCAGACAACAAAGAGAAATAAAAGGTATCCAAACTGGCAATGAAGAAGTCAAACTCTCTCTCTTCGCAGAGACATGATACTTTAAATGGAAAACCCAAAAGACTCCACCCCCAAACTACTAGAACTCATACAGCAATTCAGTAATGTGGAAGGATACAAAGTCAATGTACAGAAATCAGTGGCTTTCTTATATAATAACAATGAAAATACAGAAAGGGAAATTACAAAATTGATTCCATTTACTATAGCACCAAGAACCGTTAAGATACCTGGGAATAAACCTAACCAAAAAGTTAAAGGATCTGCACTCGAGGAACTACAGAACACTCATGAAAGAAATTGAAGAAGACACAAAAAGATGGAAGACCATTCCATGCTCTTGTATAGGAAGAATAAATATTGTTGAAATGATTACACTGCCAAGAGCAATCTATACTTTTAATGCCATTTCGATCAAAATTCCACCAGATTTTTCAAAGAGCTGGAGCAAATAATCTAAAATTTCTATGGAATCAGAAGAAACCCCGATTGCTAAAGAAATGTTGAAAAAGAAAGATAAAACTGGGGGCATCACATTACCTGATTTCAAGTTTTACTACAAAGCTGTGATCACCAAGACAGCATGGTACTGGCATAAAAACAGACACATAGACCACTGGAACAGAGTAGAGAGCCCAGATATGGACCCTCAACTCTATGGTCAAATCATCTTTGAAAAAGCAGGAAAAAATATACAGTGGAAAAAAGACTGTCTCTTAAATAAATGGTGTTGGTAAAATTGGGCAGCTGTGTGTAGAAGAATGAAACTCGACCATTCTCTTACACCATGCACAACTATAAACTCGAAATGGGTAAAAGACCTGAATGTGAGGCAGGGATCCACCAGAATTCTAGAGGAGAAGATAGGCAGTAACCTCTTCAATATCAGCCACAGCAACTTCTTTCAAGATGTCTCCAAAGGCAAAGGAAACAAAAGCGAAGCTGAACTTTTGGGACTTCATCATATCAAAAGCTTCTGCACAGCAAAGGAAAGTAAATGCTGAAAATTTAAAGAGGCTTACTCCCTTTCTTAGAAATTATTAATTTCCCAACAAAGTATCCCCAGTATCATAAAATAGTGAAAGTAAATGCTTAAAATTTAAAGAGAATTACTCTCTTTCTTAGAAATAATTAATTTCGCGAAGGAGTCAAGATGGTGGAGAAGTAGCAGGCTGAGACTACTTCAGCTAGCAGGAGATCAGCTAGATAGCTTACCTAAAGATTGCAAACACCTGCAAATCCATCGGCAGATCAAAGAGAAGAACAGCAATTCTGGAAACAGAAAAACAACCACTTTCTGAAAGGTAGGACTGGCGGAGAAGTGAATCCAAAGCGACGGGAAGATAGACCCCGGGGGGAGGGGCCGGCTCCCGGCAAGCAAGAGACCAACGGAGCACAAAATCAGGACTTTTAAAAGTCTGTTCCGCTGAGGGACATCACTCCAGAGGCTAAACTGGGGCGAAGCCCACGTGGGGTCAGCGTGGCCTCAGGTCCTACAGGGTCACAGAAGGATCGGGGGTGTCTGAGTGTCGCAGAGCTTGAGGGTATTGGAACGGGAAAACCAGCTACAGAGACAGAGCCGACAGTAAGATCACAGCTCGGGGTTACCTTGAACCAGTCACAGGCTCGGTGAGCTCGGAGCGCGGCCGGAGGTCAGGCAGTCGAGAGTAACGGGGAGCTGTTCTCTGAGGACACACTGAGGAGTGGGGCCGCGGGCTCTCGGCTCCTCTGGGCCAGAGACCAGGAGGCCGCCATTTGTATTACCATCCTCCGGAACTCTACGGAAAGCGCTCAGGGAACAAAAGCCCCTGAAAGCAACGGGAGCGGATTACTCAGCCCCTGGTGAGGGTGGTGTAATTCCGCCTGGGGCAAAGACACTTGAGAATCACTACACCAGGCCCCTCCCCCAGAAGATCAACAAGAAATCCAGCCAAGACCAAGTTCACCTACCAAGGAGTGCGGTTTCAATACCAAGAAGAGCAGCAGAATTCCGGAGGAGGAGAAAGCAAAGCAGGGAACTCAAGGCATTCTCCCTGTGATTTTTTTAGTCTTGCAGTTAATTTAATTTTTTTCTTTTTCATTATTTTTCTCTTCTTCTGCTAAAATTTTTTCTTAAGTTTTACCCTTTTCTTTTTTAATGTTTTTAAACTACTTTATCTAATATATATATTTTTTCTTTTTTCGATTTTTCTTTATTCATTTTCTATTTTTTAACTCTTTTCTTTTCTTTTTCTTTCTTTCTTTCTTTCTTTCTTTCTTTCTTTCTTTCTTTCTTTTTGAACCTCTTATTATCCCCTTTCTCCCCCCTCACGATTTGGGATCTCTTCTGATTTGGTTAAAGCATATTTTCCTGGGGTTGTTGCCACCCTTTTAGTATTTTACTTGCTCCTTCATATACTCTTATCTGGACAAAATGACAAGGCGGAAAAATTCACCACAAAAAAAAGAACAAGAGGCAGTACTGAAGGCTAGGGACCTAATCAATACAGACATTGGTACTATGTCAGATCTAGAGTTCAGAATGACAATTCTCAAGGTTCTAGCCGGGCTCGAAAAAGGCATGGAAGATATTAGAGAAACCCTCTCGGGAGATATAAAAGCCCTTTCTGGAGAAATAAAAGAACTAAAATCTAACCAAGTTGAAATCAAAAAAGCTATTAATGAGGTGAAATAAAAAATGGAGGTTCTCACTGCTAGGATAAATGAGGCAGAAAAAAGAATTAGCGATATAGAAGACCAAATTACATAGAATAAAGAAGCTGAGCAAAAGAGGAACAAACAGCTACTGGACCACAAGGAGAGGTTTCGAGCGATAAGTGACACCAAAAGATGAAACAACATTAGAATAATTGGGATTCCAGAAGAAGAAGAAAGAGAGAGGGGAGCAGAAGGTATACTGGAGAGAATTATTGGGGAGAATTTCCCCAATATGGCAAAGGGAACGAGCATCAAAATTCAGGAGGTTCAGAGAACGCCCCTCAAAATCAATAAGAATAGGCCCACACCCGTCACCTAATAGTAAAATTTACAAGCCTCAGTGACAAAGAGAAAAACCTGAAAGCAGCCCGAGAAAGGAAGTCTGTAACATACAATGGTAAAAATATTAGATTGGCAGCTGACTTATCCACAGAGACCTGGCAGGCCAGAAAGAGCTGGCATGATATTTTCAGAGCACTAAATGAGAAAAACATGCAGCCAAGAATACTATATCCAGCTAGGCTATCATTGGTCGTGGGGGTTAGGGAGGGAAAAAATGAAACAAGATGGGATTGGGAGGGAGGCAAACCATAAGAGACTCAATCTCATGAAACAAACTGAGGGTTGCTGGGAGGCTGGGGTCTGGGGAGGGATAGGTTGGCTGGGTGATGGAAATTGGGAAGGGTATGTGCTATGGTGAGTGCTGTGAAATGTGTAAGCCTGATGATTCACAGACCCTGGGACAATAACATATTATATGTTAATTTAAAATAAATAAATAAAGACATGCATATTAAAAAAATACTAAGATATTTCATACTGTCCTTTGTCATAATCATTATAAATTGTATTTAACAATAAAAATGACTCACTCCGTTTTCCTCTTCCAGGGATGGCATCTATAGGTATTCAGAATGCTCCAGCATTTGACATACTGTCATAGGCTGTCCTACAATACAGCCTCTAACAAAGCTAAGCTGCCCAAACCCCTGGTAACAGAATTGTTTACCTTTATACCAAGAAGGTTTGGAGGCACCAAAATCCTCATGAGGCATCTGCACAGACTGACTTTGAGGAGTTACTGCTATGAGATCTGAAGTTTTAATGAAGTTGTCTAAAGTGAAAAAACATGTCAGCAGGGCATATGGGGGTTCTATGTTGCTTAGAGTGTCCAGGACAGGATCAAGCTTGCTTTCCTTGTTGAGGAAACACTTCCTTGTGAAGTGTTAAAGACACAGAGAGAGTCAGAAAGCAAAAAAAAAAAAAAAAAAATTGAAGCTTTCTTAAAAATGAAGCATTTTAAAAATGAAGTTTTTAAGTAATAAAAAATTAAGAGGCCAAAAAAAGACTAATTTTAAAAACACAGGTAAGCATATTAATTCTTGTTTCCTTCAGAAATTAAAATCAATAATTGGAAAAGGTAGTTTTTAACATCCTATGTTTATGTCAAAATCTAGTCCCCCTAAAATATTATCATCAAAAGTTAAGTTAATTATTTCTAAGGCACAAATTGCCAGATAAGGAATCTAATAACCCCTTAACCCATTCCAACAGATAGCAAAAATGTCTCACATCTCCAAATATATAAGCTATAAAAATAATGTACATAAAATGTAAAAATGCCAGATATTCAATGGAATCACTGTCATTGGCTTTGAGAGCCCAAAAGTTTGTACGTTACAAGCTGTCCTTTGAAAGAGTATTTCATTAATAAAGAACAAAGGGAAGAGAGAGATTTTTCCAGTTCACTGTTTTCTAACACCCTACGTTTTTTAGCTTTGAAGTAAGAATTAAGAAAATTATGTTATTAACATAGTTAGACAAAGTTATTCATTATTTCTACATTAGGTAGCAAAGATATTGTTACGTATGAGGCATAGCAACCTTTTATCTAACCAAAAATGTGACTGATGTTGATAACTAATTAAGACCCAAGTCAGTAACTAAACCTGAAATGTAATTTTATTCTAAATTATCAAACTACTTTTTATAGTAACAGATAATTTAGTCCTCAGTAAGTTCAGATACTTCACTAAAAAAATGTGTAGACAATTCTAGGGGTAGAGCAGCAAGAGAAATCTTAACTACAGAGTTTGGGTATTAAATTGACAAGGCTGTAATAAGTCCTTCTTAAATGTGGTTTGTGACCAGCTGATGTACAACCTACCAGGGTTGCTTCTCTTTCATTCTTTCCCATTCTTAGAGCTTTTTATCTATTTTCTCTTTTTTTTAACTTTAATTTTTTTTCAGTGTTCCAAAATTCATTATTTATGCACCACACCCAGTGCTCCATGCAATATGTGCCCTCCATAATACCCACCACCAGGCTCACCCAACCCTCCACCATGCTTCCCTCCAAAACCCTCAGTTGGTTTCTCAGAGCCCCCAGTCTCTCGTGGTTTGTCTCCCCTCTGATGTCCCCATCTCAATTCTCCTATCCATCTCCCAATGTCCTTCATGTTATTCCTTATGCTCTACAAGTAAGTGAAACCATATGATACTTGACTCTCTCTGCTTGACTTCACTCAGCATAATCTCTTCCAGTCCCATCCATGTTGATACAAAAGTTGGGTAACCATCCTTCCTGATGGAGGCATAATACTCCAGTGTATATATATATATGGATCATATCTTCTTTATCCATTCATCCATTGAAGGGTATCCTGGTTCTTTCCACAGTTTGGCAACTATGGCCATTGCTGCTATGAACACTGCAGTACAGATGGCCCTTTTTTTCACTACATCTGTATCTTTGGGGTAAATACCCAGTAGTGCAATTGCAGGGTCATGGACTAGCTCTATTTTTATATTTTTGAGGAATACCCACACTGTTTTCCAAAGTGGCTGCACCAACTTACATTCCCACCAACAGTGGAAGAGGGTTCCCCTTTCTCCACATCCTCTCTAACACATGTTGTTTACTGTCTTGTTAATAATGGCCATTCTAACTGGTGTCAGGTCTCAATGTGGTTTTGATTTGATTCTCCCTGATGGCTAATGATGATGAACATTTTTTCATGTACCCGTTAGCCATTTGTATGTCTTCTTTGGAAAAGTGTCTGCTCAATGTCTTCTGCCCATTTTTTTGACAATGATTATCTGTTTTGTGTGTTGAGTTTGAGGAGTTCATTATAGATCTTGGATATCAGCCCTTTGCCTGTAGTGTTATTTGCAAATATCTTCTCCCATTCCGTGGGTTGCCTCTTTGTTTCATTGACTCTTTCCTCTGCTGTGCAAAAGCTTTTGATCTTGATGAAGTCCCAAAAGTTCATTTTTGCTTTTGTTTCCTTTGCCTTTGGAGACATATCTTGAAAGAAGTTGCTGTGGCCGATATCAAAGAGGATACTGCCTATGTTCTCCTCTAGGATTTTGATAGATTCCTGCCTCACATTGAGGTCTTTTACCCATTTCGAGTTTATAGTTGTGTATGGTGTAAGATAATGGTCGAGTTTCATTCTTCTACATATAGCTGCCCAATTTTCCCGGCACTATTTATTGAAGAGACAGTCTTTTTTCCACTGTATATTTTTTATATTATTTTTTCCTGCTTTTTCAAAGATGATTTGACCATAGAGTTGAGGGTCCATATCTGGGCTCTCAACTCTGTTCCAGTGGTCTATGTGTCTGTTTTGTGCCAGTACCATGCTGTCTTGCTGATCACAGCTTTGTAGTAAAGCTCGAAATCAGGCAATGTGGCATTTTATCTATTTTCAACTTAGTTATAATCAAACCCTAACAGTCTTCTCTAAACATGTAAATAATAATTTGCTGGCAAATTTGATAGCAGTAAAGCAAACTAAGTTACTAATAATCCACCAGCACACCTGACTTTTTTTTTTTTTTAAGATTTTATTTATTTGACAGACAGCACAAGTAGAGAGGCAGGCAGGGGGGCGGGGGGAGAAGCGGGCTTCCTGCTGAGCAGAGAGGCCGATGTGGGGCTCGATCCCAGGACCCCAGGATCATGACCTGAGCCAAAGGCAGAGACTTTAACCCACTGAGCCATCCAAGCACCCCTACACCTGACTTTCTGTCTTCATCTCACATCTACATAAACATCCACCTACTCAATCAATATAAATGGAATTTTCCACCCATCATATCAAACTTACAGAAAAAAAAAGGTAAAGCTCTTCAGTAAACTCAACATAGTTAATTCATTAAATCTGTAGTGTTCCAAGATTCCCAAGATATTCTCTGCTACATTTACACCTATTTATTTCTCATTCTATGAATGAAGAAAAATATTTTGCAAAATGCACTCAGATTACAGTTAAGATTTCTAATCAATATTTTCTGGCATTATGTTTCAATTAAAAAGCCACATGTTTTTTATGAAATTTAATCAATTATTTTAACAGAAATGTGGCCTCAACTAAAGGGATATTAAGAGGGGCGCCTGGGTGGCTCAGTGGGTTAAGCCTCTGCCTTCGGCTCAGGTCATGATCTCAGGGTCCTGGGATCGAGCCCCCTCTGCTCAGCAGGGCAGCCTGCTTCCTCCCCCCACTGCCTGCCTCTCTGCCTACTTGTGATCTCTCTCTCTCTCTGTGTCAAATAAATAAATAAAATATTTAAAAAAATAAAATAAAGGGATATTAAGAAACAGTAAACAAAGACAATCTTAGAAAACAGATGCATTATGTAGTTACTGAAGCCAGCATTTACTGACAGGATATCATTCTACTATTTGTAGAAGTATCGAAACTAAAAAGATACTACAAAAATTGCTGAAGGAGCTTTTGTTCTTTACCTGTTCAATAGATACAAACAATGCATAAAAATATTTAATGTGCTATGAATATGGGGTGTATGTATCCCTTTCAAATAGCATTTTTATATTCTCTCAGTAAATATCAAGTAGTACAATTGCTGGGTCCTAGGGTAATTCTATTTTTAACTTTTTGAGGAACCTCCATATTGTTTTCCACAGTGTCTGCACCAGTTTGCTTTCCCACCAACAACAGAAAAGTGTTCCTCTTTCTCCACATCCTCGCAAACACCTGTTTTATCTTATATTGTCCATTTCAGACATTCTGACAAATGTGAGGTAATATCTCTTTATAGTTTTGTTATTTAAATTCAATTAATTAACATACAGTGTATTATAACATACAGTGAATTATAGAATTCAGTGATTCATCAGTTTTACAAAATACCCAGTGTTCATTACATCATGTGCCTCCTTAACGCCTATCACCAAGTTACCTCATCTATAACCACCCTCTCCCCTGCAGCAACCTTCAGTTTTTGTTTCCTATGATTAAGAGGCTCTTACGGTTTGTCTCCCTCTGGTTTTGTCTTGTTTTATTTCCTTCCATCCCTAGCTCCTCTTTATGTTTCTTAAATTCCACGTATCAGTGAGATTATATGATAATTTTCTTTCTCTGATTGACTTATTTCCCTTAGCATAATCCCTTTAGTTCCAACCCTGTCGTTGCAAATGGAAAGATTTCATTTTTGACAGCTGAATAGTATTCCATTGTGTGTGTGTGTGTGCGCGCGCGCGCGCTCGCGCACCTGTGTATGTGATCACCTCTTCTTCACCTGTTCACCTCTTAATGGATATCTGGGCTCTTTCCATACCTTGGCTATTGTGGACATTGCTGCTAGAAATGAAGGGGTGCAGATGCCCCTTCAGATCACTACATTTGTATTTTGGGGGTAAATACCTAGTAGTGCAATTGCTGGGTCACAGGGTAGCTCTATTTTGAACTTTTTGAGGACCGTCCATACTGTTTTCCAGAGTGGCTAAAACAAGTTGCATTCTCACCAACACTCTGGGGGTTTCCCCTTTCTCACATCCTTGCCAACATCTGTTATTTCCTGACTTGTTAATTTCAGCCATTCTGACCAGTGTGAGGTGGTATCTCACTGTGGTTTTGATTTGTATTTCCCTGATGACAAATAAGGTGGAACACTTTTTTATGTGTCTGATGGCCATTTGTATGTCTTCATTGGAGAAATATCTGTTCATGTCTTCTGCCCATTTCTTGATTGGATTATTTGTTCTTTGGGTGTTGAGTTTCATTAAGTGCCTTAGAGAGTTTTGGATACTAGGATGTTACCTGTAAAGACATTTGAAAATATCTTCTCCCATTCTGTCAACTGTCTTTTTGTTTCATTGACTATTTCCTTTGCTGTGTAAGAGCTTTTTATCTTGAAGTCCTGATGGTTCATTTTTGCCTTTGGAGACATGTCTAGGAAGAAGTTGCTGCAGCTGAGGTGACAGATGTGGCTATCTGTGTTTCCTCTACCATTTTGAAGGATTCTTGTCTCACATTTAGGCCTTTCATCCATTTTGAGCCTATTTTTGTGCATGGTGTAAGGAAATTGTCCAGTTTCACTCTTCTGCATGTGGCTGTCCTATTTTTCCAACACCATTTGTTGAAGAGACTGTATTTTTTCCACTGGATATTCTTTCCTGCTTTGTTGAAGATTAGTTGACCACAGAGTTAAGAGCCCATTTCTGAGCTCTCTATTCTGTTCCATTGACCTTTCTGTCTCTTTTTGTACCCATACAATATTGTCTTGATGATTACAGCTTTGTAATATAGTTGAAGTTTGGAATTGGATGTCACCAGCTTTGGTTTTCTTTTTCAATATTCCTCTGGCTACTTGGGGTCTTTTCTGGTTCCATACCAATTTTAGGATTATTTGTTCTAGCACCGTGAAAAAAAAAAAACTTGATGGTATTTTGATAGGTGTTGCACTGAATGTATAGACTGCTCTGGGAAGCAGAGACATTTTAACAATATTTGTTCTTCCAATCCATGAGCATGGAAATTTTTTCCATTTCTTTCTTTGTGTCTTCCTCAATTGCTTTCATGAGTATTCTATAGTTTTCTGAATATAGATCCTTTGCCCCTTTGCTCAGATTTATTCCTCGGTAACTTGTGGTTTGGGATGCAACTGTAAATGAGATCGACTCCTTAATTTCTCTTTCTTCTGTCTCATTTTTGGTGTATAAAAATGCAACTGATTTCTGTGCACTAATTTTATATCCTCTCACTTTGCTGAATTCCTATATGAGTTCTACCAATTTTGGGGTGAAGTCTTTTGGGTTTTCCATATGGAGTGTCATGTCATCTGCAAAAAGTGAGACTTCAACTTCTTTGCCAATTCAGATGTCTTTTATTTCTTTTTGTTGTCTGATTGCTGAGGCTAGGATTTCTAAGTATTATGCTGAACAACAGAGGTGAGAGTGGACATTCCTGACATGCTCCTAACCTTAGGGGAAATGTTCTCAGTTTTTCCCTACTGAGAATGGTATTTTTTGTGGGCTTTTATATTACTGAGGTGTGTTCCCTCTATCCCTACACTGTGAAGAGTTCTAATCAAGAAAGGATACTGTACTTTGTCAAATGTTTTTTCTGCATCTATTGAGAGGTTCATATTATTGTCCTTTCTATTATTAATGTAGAATATCACATTGATCTGCAGATGTTGAACCACTTTTGAAGCCCAGAATAAATCCCATTTGGTGGTGGTGAATAATCTTTTTAATGTACTATCGGATGCTATTAGCTACTATCTTCAAGAGTATTTTTGTACCTGTGTTCATCAGGGGTATTGGTCTATAATTCTCCCTTTTGGTGTGGTCTTTGTCTGCTTTTGGGATCAAAGCAATGCTGACCTCCTAAGAGTCTGGAAGTTTTCCTTCCATTTCTGGTTTGTTTGCTTGTTTAGTTTTGTTTTGTTTGAAACACCTTCATGAGAATAAGTATGAATTCTTCTTTAAATGTTTGGTACAAATGCCCTGAGAAGCCATCCAGCCCCAGACTCTTGTTTCTTGAGAGATTTCTGATTACTGTTTCAACTTCCTTGTTGGTTATAGGTCTGTTCAGGTTTTCTATTTCTTCCTGGTTCAGTTTTGGTAGTTTATACCTCTCTAGAAATGCACCCATTTATTCTAGATTGCCTGATTTGCTGACATATATTTGCTCATAATATGTTCTTATCATTGCTTCTATTTCTTTAGTGTTGGGTGTGATCTCTTCTCTTTCATTCATGATATATTTGGATCCTTACTCTTTTCTTCTTCATAAGTCTGGCCAGGGGTTTATCAATCTTCTTAATTCTGTCAAAGAACAAGCTCCTAGTTTCACTGACCTGTTCTACTCTTCTTTTGGTTTCTATTTCATTGATTTCTGCTCTAATCTTTATTAATTCTCTTTTCCTGATGGGCTCAGGCTTTATTTGCTATTCTTTCTCCAGCTCATTCAGATGTAAGTTACGCTGCATATTTGAGACCTTTCTTGTTTCTTGAGAAAGGCTTATAGTGAGAAATACTTCCCTTTTAGGATGGCCTTTGCTGTATCCTAAAGGTTTTTAGTTATGTTTTCATTTTCATTTGTTTCCATGATTTTTTTAAATCCTTATTTAATTTACTGGTTGAACCATTCATTCCTTAGTAGGATGTTCTTTATCCTCCATGTATTTGAGTTCTTTCTAAATTTTCTCTTGTGATTGAGTTCTAGTTTCAAAGCAGTGTGGTCTGAGAATACAGGCAAGCATGGTCCCCATCTTTTGCTACCAGGTGAGACCTAATTTGTGACCCAATATGTGCTCTATTCTGGAGAAAGTTCAGTGTGCACTTGAGAATAATGTGTATTCTGGAATGCTCTGAATATACCTGAGGAATTCATCTGGTCCACTGTGTCATTCAAAACCCCTATTTCCTTGTTGATCTTCTGCTTAGATGATTTGTCCATTACTCTGAGTCCCCTACTATTATTGTATTATTATCAATGTATTTCTTTAATTTTGTTATTAATTGGTTTATATAATTGGCTGTTCCCATGTTAGGGGCATAAATATTTACAACTGTTAGATCTTCTTGTTAGACAGACCCTTTAATTATGATATAGTGTCCTTCCTCATCTTTTATTACAGACTTTTGATTAGATTTTAAAACCAAATGGGGAGCAATCCCTACCCCAGCTTTCTTTTGATGTCCATTAGAATGATAAATGGTTCTCTACCCCCTCACTTTAAAGCTGGCAGTGTCTTTGGGTCTAAAATGAGTTTCTTGCAGACAGCAAAACAGGGTCCTGCTTTTTTATCCAATCTAATACCCTGTGTGTGTTTTGTTTTTTTTTTTTTTTTTGATTGGAGCATTTAGCCCAATTACATTCAGAGTAACTACTGAAAGATATGAATGTAGTGTCATTGTATTACCTGTAAAGTCACTGCTTCTTTATATTGTCTCACTTCCTTTCTGGTCCATGTTACTTTTAGGCTCTCTCTTCGCTTTAAGAATTCCCTTTAATATTTATGGCAGAGCTGGTTTAGTGATCACAAATTCTTTTAGTTTATGTTTATCCTGGAAGCTTTTTATCTTTCCTTCTATTTTGAATAACAGCCTTGTTGGATAAAGTATTCTTGGTTGAATATCTTTCTCATTTAGCACCCTGAATATGTCAAGTCAATCCTTTCTGGTCTACCAAGTCTCTGTGGATAGGTCTGCTGTCAGTCTAATGTTTCTATGCTTTAAGATTAAGGACCTCTCCTCCCAAGCTGCTTTCAGGATTTTGTCTTTATCTCTGAAATTTTCAAGGTATTGACCTATTTTTACTAGTTTGGGGGAGGAGGGTTCTCTGTGCCTCCTGGACTTGAATGCCTGTTTCTTTCCCCTGATTAGGGAAATTCTCAGCTATAATTTGCTCCAATATACCTTTTGCCCTTCTCTTTCTCTCTTTCCTCTTCTACTGGGATCCCAATTATTCTAATATTGTTCCACTTGTCTCTCAAATTCTCCCCTAGTGATGCAGTTGTTTATCTCTCTTTTTCCCAGCTTCTTTATTCTCCATCACTTGGTTTCTCTATCACTCATTCTCTCTTCTGCCTCATTTATCCTAGCAGTTAGAACCTCCATTTTTTACTGCATCTCATTAATAGCCTTTTTTATTTAGACTTGACTGTATTTTAGTCCTTTTATTTCTCCAGAAAGGGATTCTCTAGTGTCTTCTAGGCTTTTATGCTTTTTTCAAGCCCAGCTAGTATCTTTATAACATTACTGCGAACTCTAGTTCTGTCATCTTACTTATATTCATACTGATTAGTTTCCTGGCAGTAATATTGCCTCCTGTTCTCTTTTTTGAGGTGAGTTTTTCCATACTTGTAGAAAGTGGTCGCTTTTCTATTTGTAGAATTGCAGCAATTCTTTTCTTAGATCTCTGGTTGAGTTTGCAGGTGTTCAGAATGATTTGATAGCTAGGTGGTTCAATTCCTAGGACCAGAAAAACAAAGGTCTCCTATTCCTCTGCCATTCTGGACTCTCCTCTTATTATAGTTTTGATTTTCACTTCCCTGATGATCAGTGATGTTGAGCATCTTTTCCTGTGTTTGTTGGTCATCTGTATGTCTTCTTTTGGAAAATGTCTATTCATTCTTCTGCTGATTTTTTAATTGGATTATCATTTTGGGGGTGTTTGGTTTTATAAGCTCTTATATTTTGGATACTAACCCTTTACTGGATATGTCATTTGAAAATAACTTTTCCTATTCTTTAGTTCTGTTGATTGTTTCCTTTGCTGTGCAGAAGCTTTTTATTATGGTGAAGTCCCCATAATTTATCTTTGTTTTTGTTTCCCTTGCCTCAGGAGACATATCTAGAAAGATGTTATGGCTGATGTCAGAGAAATTACTGTCTGTGCTATCTTCTAGGATTTTTATGGGCTCAGGTCCCATATTTATGTCTTTAATCCATTTTGAACTTATAGGAGCATTATCTATAATAGCCAAATTACAGAAACAGCCTAAGTGACCACTGACTGATGAATGGACAAAATAAGTGGTATATAACTAAGTGAGATATAGATATAGTTATAGGTATAGATATATCACTCAGTCATTAAAAACAAATGAAATCATGCCATTTGCAAAGACATATATGGAGCTTGAGAGTATCATGCTAAATGAAATAAGTCAGTCACAGAAAGACAAATATCATATGATATCACTCACATGCAGAATTTAAGAAACAAAAGAAACAAAGGAAAAAATAAAAGAGAGACAGGCAAACCAAGAAACAGACCCTTAACTATAGAGAACAAACTATGATTACCATAGGGGAGGTGAGTGGAGGAATGGGTGAAATAGGTGATGGGGATTAAGAAGCACCAGGTATTGTATGTAAGTGATGAATCACTATACTCTACCCCTCAAACTAATATTACACTGTATGCTAACTGGCATTTAAATAAAAACTTAAATTTTAATAAGCATTTAACCTATTGATTAACTGTAAAAATATAAAGGGATCTATTCATATTGAAATTCCTCACAAAAAATTCCAAAAGATGAGCAGAATATTCTTCTATAGAATATAGAATATTATCAAAATTTTCATTACCAGTTACAAATATGAACAAAAATTCAGCTTCTTTGAAATACTCCAAACAGACCAGCATTTCTTCATGGGTTCAAAACTAAGTGTACATTAGAAAAAGGAAAATTTAGAATCAATATAATGAATGTAAATTAATCTAATATACATTAAGCTAAAGAAATCAGACATGAAAACTCTGTACAGGTTATTCTACCAGAGTAATGAATATGACTATGTTTAATATGATTAGTAAGCCGTAGTCACATTGCTTTATATGCCTGCTGAAACTTGTACTACAGCTCTTCTGTTTATTAGTTAGGTAAAAGCGAATTGACTTCTTCATATAAAAATGTTTTCCTACCACTCTCATAGGAGTTTAAAAATCAAAAAGTATGTAAATATACTTGATCAACTAAGCTCTTTCCATGTGATTATAATTGTGGTCTCCCTGACTCTTTACTCTGGGGTGGGGGGGGGGGTACCTGAAGTAAATTCAAAATGCTGTGATAAGGCAAAGAAATTTTTTTAAAGATTTTCCTTATTTCAGAGACAGAGAGAGTTTGAGTGTGTGGGAGGGCAGAGAGAGAGGGAGAAGCAGACTCCCCACTGAACAGGGAGCCTGACACTGGGCTTGATCCCAGGACCAGGAGATCATGATCTGAGTAGAGGGCAGACATATAACCAACGAGCCACCGAGGTGCCCCAAGTAAAGAATTTTTTTTAAGTTTAGTCTGTATTCAAATGGTTATATTTTACAGAATTGATTTTCCAAGATGTTAGAATCATAAGATTCTTCAAAGAGCTTAACCAAAAGCTAAAAAAAAATTTCTACCTAATAGTAGAATAGAAAAATTCTGTTCCTGCAGGTTCCTATCTATTGCATATACTATAAACCCATCACTGTATACTTGAATGGACCCTTCACCCATTGGTCACATATATCAATTATAACATTGATTTATTTAATCTATGTCCTCATTCAATTATTACTCATTTTTACATGTACCTTCTGACCCAAATAATTTTGGGAGAAAATTTTTATGATTACCTGAACAATTTTTAATAATTATTTAATTAGAGGAAACAGAGTTTTAAAATATTTAGATCTAATTAAGATGAAAAATAATATTTTAATATTGCTTTTTTTTCCCCCTGGGTTACATTTTATATAGTAATATCAGCCAAAGACAGATGATAGTCTTTCACCAGAGTACATGGAAAAGCAAACTATATAATTACATTTACACTGACTGAGCAGAGGGAATAAAAAACACAATTCTAAGATCAATATTAATCAACAAAGTCAGTAAATAAAGAGTGCAAAGGCCATTTCCTTTGTCCTTACATTCACTCGTGAAGCAAGGTCTGCATGAGGCCTAACCATCCCTCGTTCCCCCCAGACTGGTCTGCAGAACTCACAGAACCATGATATTGTCAAGGTGCACAATATACTTGAAGGCTTCAGGATCCCAGAAAACACACGCATAGAAAATTTCCAAATGTTTTGTTCTCACAGATGTAAAGAAGAGACTAGCTTTAAAAGTTCCCTAGAGACCAAAAAGACATTTCATAGCCATAGTAAAAAAATAAAAATATATATGATACGAGAACCAAAGTTCTTATTCTAATTTTAATAAATCATTATTGTGAATTGATTCAAATACTTTTGCCTCCCTGCCATTCTATTTTAAACATGAAAATATACACTGTATTTACTGTCTTACTGAGAAATGCATTCTAGGTTCCTGGAAGGCCAAATATTCAAGATACCTGAAAGTATTTCAATAAATTACCTGTTTTTTTTAACATATGAGAAACAGAGGCTCAGAGAATTTAAATTAACATGGCAATGTCACACAGCTAACAAGTAATACAGCCTCTGCCTGATTCAAACCTAGAACAATTTCCATACTCTACTGCAGAAATTCCAAAATCAAACCATTTAGAATACATCTTAAATAGGTCTTAATTTAAATTTAGGACATATTTTTCCATCTCAAACTTCTTTTCCTATGACCCCAAACCAAATTGAAATTATAGTTGAGAACAAATGTGTGGGTCTCATTATTTTTGCTTTTTATGCATGTTATCATGCTGTGTTTACAGAGTTTATCCAGTCTAGCTAAAAATTTTCCAAAATACATTTCCTCCACTCCCTCTACTACTAATAGGTTCAGATTAATTTCTTCTGAATATTTTCAGGCTTCACCATGCCAAGATATGTCTCCCTTATAAAGGAAGGCAATTATAAAGCAATTTAAGGTATGGGACTAGAAACTTTATCTTTCTGTCCCATGGGAACACTGTTCAAACAGACCAAGAAAAACTATGCAAAAGAAGGGGAATGGATTCAAATAGTTTGCTCCAGGGGTCTCCAAAATATTCTGTAGAAATTATTTTTAGAATTTCTGCTTCTTACCTGAGTATCTGATATAAAGGCTATGGAAGTTCAGAGTTACAGATATTAAACAATCCACTCCTGCTGTGCCATGTAAAACACAGCATAAAATTGAACTCCTTAGCATTACGGAATAGATGAAGTTATTTTGTTCTGAATTCATGCATTGCATTTCACATTTTTTATGGATGATAAATTTGGGCAAGACCAGATAAGAATAGGAATGGCTCTGTAGACTCTTAGGGATCTAAGTGTTTTATGAATATAAATATTTGCTCATAAGAGCCTATAAAATTACATATCTGAGCCACAAGAAATGGCATGGAAGTATACAACATATAATCTTTCTCTTATAATGCTTAGATATTTTTACTTCCACTTTTGAAAGTCTTTTAATGGACATAATTAAAAGATAATCCTACACCTTAAAAAGTAAATCATCTTCTCCAATCATCATAATTCAAGGACAAGAAACTAAGCAAAAAAAAATGCTAAGTGACTTGCTGGATGTTGCAAGGATAGTGAATTCAAAAATGTTCAAATGATATAAGATTCATCCTCCCTACTAGCCTCCCTGAGATTTTCAATTTCCCATTCACTGAGCAACCACTGAGTACATAGGAATATACTGAGTAATGCAAGGGGCTGAACACAGAACTAGCCATTTTCCAGGGCTTGCAAAAGAATGCTGTTCATGTTCAAAACCAACCACCTAACTCATACAGATGTTCACCTTATCTCCCCTTCTGCAGAACTGGAGATGAAGGCAGCATCCCCTAATCTTCGTCCATATTTTTTGCACAGTTCAAACAATAACATCAATGTAGGAAAGTATTAATGAAGAAATACTATTTTTTATAAAGGGGAAGGGAGAGGAGTAAATGAGGAAAAAATTTAATGGAATGGCTGTAAATGCATAATATAGTCCCCATAATAGAAGCCCTGAATAGTATATAGTCAGAGTACCCTTGCTTGGTAAAAATAAAAATAACCTGCTAACAGCTTTCAAATAAATTTTGGATTACCATATTTTTAAATTTATATGTCATACTGAATTTTGAATGCAAGTCTCAGGAAAAATAAAACCTTTATTTATTTAACAGCCATGTTATAAGCACTATCCCACACTCAGTGCACTCTGATTATGTGTCTCTTGCCACCTAAAAATCCTTGGTACTAGTTCCAAACCAGGATAAAACCTGATGAAAGCTAACTAGACCAAAAAGTTAATGCTTTTTGGGAGAACTGTAATTTATTTTAGGCTTCCTAATGCTAACAATATGGTCAAAAATTTAATACCAAGTATTAAAAAGAAATAATTTTGTTGGAAATAAGATTTTTTAAATTTAAAATTTTTAAATTCACTGACAACACATTTTCTTTCAGTGACACTTCTTTAGAAAACTACATAGTGGGCGCCTGGGTGGCTCAGTGGGTTAAGCCGCTGCCTTCGGCTCAGGTCATGATCTCAGGGTCCTGGGATCGAGTCCCGCATCGGGCTCTCTGCTCAGCAGGGAGTCTGCTTCCTCCTCTCTCTCTCTGCCTTCCTCTCTACCTACTTGTGATCTCTCTCTGTCAAATAAATAAATAAAATCTTTAAAAAAAAAAGAAAAGAAAACTACATGGTGAGGCACCTGAAGGCCTCTGCCTTCAGCTCAGGTCATGATCTCAGGGTCCTGAGATCGAGCCCCGCATCGGGCTCTCTGCTCAGCGGGGAGCCTGCTTCCAAATAATTCAGCATTTCAGATTCACTTTATCTGGTAATTTCTGTGTTTCCACTCAAGTGTGAGACTATGTTGGCACAGCTATTATCTTTTCTCTGTTATTAATTTTGTGAAATTATTTAAAGCAGAAAATACAGTAAATATATTCAACACGAGCCAGAAGGAAAGCAAAGAGAGGACAGAAAACACAAAACGGATTTTAAGTGTTTCTTCAATTTCTCCCTGGCCTAATTTAGAACACCATCAATAGGATAATATATGGAAAAAGATTTCTCATAAGAAGATATTCATTATTATTTTATGGAACTGAAATGAGAAAAACAGGCCTTAAATCAGATTATGGTCAACAGGGATCCAACATGAAGAACTAACCTCCATGACTCTTAGTTAGCTGACTTCAGACTCATGAAGAGAAAAAAAATTTGCATTAAAGCAATTCATGACATGTTACCAATAAATCAGGCCAACAATCTGGCAACACATAACAAAACTTTTAAATAGGTAATAATTTTTAAAATATGAATAATCTGTGACCAACAACATAACAACTGGAAATTTATCATAAGGAAATAATGATTAATTAATGTACCAGCGTATACTTAAGAATGTTCACCTTAGCAGTGTTATCAGAAATCTAAAAAATGGAAAAAAACACTTTCTGAAACAACAAAATAGTCCTTAAAAGAAGTCTTTCTATAATTTATGGGAAGATGCTTAATGCCATGGAAAAGCATTACTATTAGGTGAAGAAAACACGTTTTACATACTTATGATCATATATTAATATCTATCTATCTACCTATCTATCTAACTGTAATAAACTTATACATGTGAAAAACTTACTAGTATATTTCCTTATCTGATTGGGGGGGCATCATGGGCACAGAAATAGTGGGTACAACTAGAAGTGTGCATAGCAGGAGGAGGTTGCTGGACTAAAGTCAAACACTTGGAGTAAAACTATCCATAAATAGATGGATCCCTTTCTTGTCTTGTTTTTTCTTTTTAGATGGATCCCTCTCTAAAGTGACATAAAGTTTCTCCCTCACTCTTGATCTCTCTGTATTTCTCTCAAACCCAAAGGGTTTCATTTCCTAGCACCTTGGTCTTTTCCTTCCAACAATCTGCAATCGTGTGTTTGAGTGATTAGTTAACATCTGTTTCCCACACTAGAACCTACTATGTTCTGTGAGGGCCAGCTTCAGATCAGTTTTAGCACTGTATATTCACCACCAACACATAGTTCATGCTCCCTAAATATTAGTAGAATGATTACCAAATCACTAGAGTATTGACAGTATAATACAAGAAATAAGACAAAAATTAAAATTAAAATCTAATGTTAACCTCATTATATTTTATTTAATGATTTGTTTCATTTCTATTTATATAATGTACTTTAAAATTGAATTACCTGATCAGTATGTTGAACGTGTGATTAGAAGACCTTAAATTATTTCATTATTAAATAGGGGGACTCTGCCTTAATTAATGAGAAACATGTCATAAATGTTTAAAAAGCACTTTTTTTTTCCCCAGGAAATGACATGTAGCTACAAACTATAAGTCAGAGTTCTAACTCTATGTCCATTGTCTAAGAAATTGATTAATTCAAATAAAATATAAAATTGTCATTGCTGTAATGAATCATTAACAAGCTGTGGACAAGAAATTTCTTTCACTACCCCAGGGGCAATGGGTCCACAGATAAAATCTAGAAAGTGGTTTGGTGGAATACACCCTATTTTTACTCTGTAGAAGCTCATTAATCAGTCTAAATGTAAAAGGCTACATAAGAAATTCAATTTTAATGACGTACATTTCCTCATATTCACATGTACTCATACTATATTTTAATCCAAACTGGACTGAGTCCAAAAAGTAATCATAAATAGGGCCTATATCTGCCTCATGTTCTGCCAGGCCTTGAAAGACCACTTTAAAACAACTCTATTCAACTGCATTTTTGGTGCCAAAAAAAGGCTCCACATTTGTACAGCTTATATAATAATCATATTAAAGATTAACCTATATGTGTAATACATGTAATAAGAAATTCACTAACTTCCTCAGATGTGCCTGCCTATAACCATCCATCATCTGTCAACAAATAAAAAAGCAGGAATGTTTTGTCTTCACTAGTGAATGAATACAAGCTGTAGTAACTACTTATTAAATCAAAACACAAAAAATCTTTCCTCTCAGATTCAGAGTGATCCTATAGTTGAAAACAAATGACAGGGTTAGTGCAGACATTCACCATTTTGATTCTGGTTCACTTTGTGTCCCAAGAGCTATTGCTGACATATGCTGGGAGGACCAGGTAGGGGTCAGAACGGCTTTTTACAGCAATGAACAATTATCACACACCAGGTCTGCTCACCCTTTGCCTATTTACTTTGTTCAAGAAAATAGGAATAAGTTGAAAATGGCTTCCCACTATTCTAATTCTGTTTGGGAAATCCATTTTGCTGCTAAATTACCACACCTGAGCCATATAACCCCTGGCCCAAGACTGTAAAAGTGCAACTTCCTTTCACAGTGCAGAAAATCATGAAGACTATCCCACCTCAGACTTTCATTTCCCCGCTCTGTGAAATGTATATTGAAAAGAAAACCAATGTAAGGCCCAGTTCTTTAATCAAATATTAAATTACATCCATTTTCAATTCAGTTTAATACTGTGCTGCTGCAATTATGTTCACAATAACAAGCTATGGCTGCATTCATTCTACAAACATTTTGAGGCTAACAGAAGCAAAGAGGTACAACTACAATAACTGAACATCATAAAGAGCTACATGAAAAAGGGCAAAAATCTGAAAAAAAAGTTTTCAACTTTCGCCACTGGTAAAGTTTTGTGGAACTTATTAACAGGGCTGTTTTTTACTTATTTTTTTTTTTAATTTCTTTTCAGTATAACAGAATTTTTGCACCACACCCAGTGCTCGACAAAATATGTGCCCTTCTTAATACCCACCACACCCAGTGCTCGACAAAATATGTGCCCTTCTTAATACCCACCACCTGGCTCCCCCAACCTCCCAACCCTGCCTCTTCAAAACCCTCAGACTGTTTTTCAGAGCCCACAGTCAATCATGGTTCACCCCCCCTTCCAATTTCCCTCAGCTTCCATCTCTTCTCCATCTCCCCATGTCCTCCATGCTATTTGTTATGCTCCACAAATAAGTGAAACCATATGATACTTGACTCTCTCTGCTTGACTTATTTCACTCAGCATAATCTCTTCCAGTCCCATCCATGTTGCTACAACAGTTGGGTATTCATCCTTTCTGATGGAGGCATAATACTCCATAGTGTATACGGACGAATGGATAAGGAAGATGTGGTCAATATACTTATTTTTTCCAAAAAAAAAAAATTTTACTGTAATTGGTATGGCAGAATTAAATCATTAAGTTTTATTGCCACTTGTCATTCCTAAGACTTCTCTTCATTAGGATATTTTGACTAAAAAGAACACACCTTGATTTCCCCTCCAAGGGTAGGCCATGTTTTTTTAGGTGATGCTAGATTGGCCTACCAAGCTTTCCATCTTAATGGCAATAGTGATTAGTTTAGGGATAGGCACATATGACCCAAACAAAGTCAATGGGATTCACCTTATTAGCCTAGAAAAGCCAACAGACGTTTTTCCTGCATCACAGGAACAACTGCCTGAGAAGGAAGCCAAGTGTGATAGAAGAACCAGAGATAAGACAGTATGATCAGAACCACTAATATAGATAGATCGATAGACAGACAATAAATATCTAATATATATATCTGAAGATATACATCAAGGATAACTTGGAGGTAGCCCTTTTTTTTTTCTGCACCAGTAAGAGTTGAAAGGAAACAACTTTTGAGAATGTTTACCCATTAAGAGCTTTTTAGGACAGAATATGCACACTTAATCTATATTAAATGGAAATATTAAAATCATCTATAAGCATAAAAAGGATTTTTAAATTCAGTTCTCTATAAACTATTACTGGAAATGCATCTATAGTTGAAAATAAAGCATAACCATTTGCATTTGACTTAGAAAAAAAGGATTTTTATGGTCAGAATGTGATGGAATGGGTAAGATAGACATATACTGTGAACCAAACACAGATACAAAAGTTAAATTAATAAGACAATTAACAGGACACCTGGGTGGCTCAGTGGGTTAAAGCCTCTGCCTTCAGCTCGGGTCATGATCCCGGAATCCTGGGATCGAGCCCCGCATCAGGCTCTCTGCTCAGCAGGGAGCCTTCTCTCTCTCTCTCTCTCTCTCTCTCTCTCTCTCTCTCTGCCTACTTGTGATCTCTGTCTGTCAAATAAATAAAATAAAATCTTAAAAAAAATTTCTTTAAAAAAGAAAACACACATTGGGGAGGATATGTGCTTTGGTGAGTGCTGTGAAGTGTGTAAACCTGGTGATTCACAGACCTGTACCCCTGGGGATAAAAATATATGTTTATAAAAAATAAAAAATAAAAAAAAAAAAAAAAGAAAACACAATTAGTAACAGAACATTATATGTAAGAGTTTGCCAAAACAGAAAACCATTTTGGATTTCATTTTTACATATATTTAAAACAAGGTCAATTAACATATTTAGAGTCTTAGACCTAAAGGTAAACAGATACATTAACTCCATGTTTTTAATCTGGAAACTTGATTTTCATATAGCTGTTAAAATCAGTTAAGGTTTTAAATGCCAGTCACATCACACAAAAAAGTATTCAGTAAGAAAAGTATATAAATGTATACATTCATTTCAGTCTCTTTATCATCAAGAAAGAAACATCAATGGGGTGCCTGGGTGGCTTAGTGGGTTAAAAAGCCTCTGCCTTCAGCTCAGGTGATGATCTTAGGGTCCTGGGATCTAGCCCCGCATCAGGCTCTCTGCTCAGCAGGGAGCCTGCTACCCTCTCTCTCTCTCTGCCTGCCTCTCTGCCTACTTGTGATCTGTCTGTCAAATAAATAAATAAAATTTAAAAAAAAAAAAGAAAGAAACATCAAAACAGCAATTAAATATTGACTAAGCCAATACAAATTACATATTCCAATGTCCCAGAAATAATACAAACATTTTAAACACCCAATGTTAAATACATTGCTTTAAAAGCCTAACCAAAAATACCATCTCACTTTACTACTCAGATCTAAATTCTAATGTTATTTATTTATTTTAAAAGATTTTATTTATTTATTTAACAGAGAGAGATCACAAGTAGGCAGAGAGGCAGGCAGAGAGAGGTGGGGGGACCAGGCTCCCTGCTGAGCAGAGAGCCCGATGCAGGCCTGGATCCCAGGACCCTGAGATCATGACCTGAGCCAAAGGCAGAGGCTTATCCACTGAGCCACCCAGTTGCCCTAAATGCTAATTTTCAATAAAATGTCATAAATATGGCAACCTGTAACCACAGAGATATAAAATCACTAAGTGCCTGAAAATGAATGACATATATCAAAAGATAATATTACGTTATTGGCATTGAACTACAAAGGTTATTAGAATCTCAATTTTAATAAAGAACCCTGACTTTATTTTGGATTATTTCCAGCAGTTCAAACAAAGTAAATGTGTTATCTTTTTTTTAATATTCAACTATTCTTTTCATTTTTTTTTATATTTTTTTAAAGATTTTATTTATTTATTTGACAGAGAGAAATCACAAGTAGATGAAGAGGCAGGCAGAGAGAGAGAGAGAGGGAAGTAGGCTCCCTGCTGAGCAGAGAGCCTGATGCGGGACTCGATCCCAGGACCCTGAGATCATGACCTGAGCCGAAGGCAGTGGCTTAACCCACTGAGCCACCCAGGTGCCCCTATTCTTTTCATTTTTTTAATGAAATAGTTTAACTTAATTATTCTTTGGTAGCAGTAATATCCAAGAATATTGTCAATCACAGGCCAGAGGTTCTTCCTCTAAAATGGCCGAAATGAGCAGAACATGAAATTGCTACAGTGGAGGCAGCATGAAGAATTTTCTAATGAAGAGTGTTTAAATGGTACCCATGGTTTCCTTTGCCCAATGGCAAGTTATTCATGGTATTTTTTCATTTATGTTTTTGACTAAAAAGAGCACCTTGATTCTCTGCTAAAGACAGGCCATAATTTTTAGGTGACACTAGAACAGTCAATCAAAGATTGCCTCCAATGTCAACAGTGATTGATTCAGCAATGAGCACATGACTCATAAACTCAACCTATGATACCAACATTGCCTTGATTCCAAAACCAGACAAAAATACCACTAAAAAAGGAGAATTACAGGCCAAAATCCCTGATGAACATGGATGCAAAAATTCTCAACAAGATACTAGCAAATCAAATCCAACAGTACATTAAAAGAATTATTCATTACAATCAAGTGAGAGTTATTCCTGGGCTGCAGGGGTGATTCAATATTCACAAATCAATCAACATGATATGCCACATTAATGAAAGAAAGGATAAGAACCATATGATCCTCTCAACAGATGCAGAAAAAGCATTTAACAAAATACACCCTCCATTCTTGATTAAAATCAACAAAATAGATTTATATGGAACATATCTTAACATCCTAACAGCCGCATATGAAAGACCCACAGTTAATATCATCCTCAGTGGGGAAAAACAGAGCTTTTCCTCTGCAGTCAGAAACAAGACAGGAATGTCCACTCTCATCATTACCACTTAACATAGTATCGGAAGTCTTAGTTTCAGCAATCAGACAACAAAAGGAAATTAAAAGTATCCAAATTGACAAGGAAGAAGTCAACCTTTCGCTATCTGCAGACAACATGATACTCTATGTAGAAAACCCAAAGACCTCACCAAAACAATCTCTAGCACTATACATGAATTCAGCAAAGTTGCAGGATATAAAAATTAACATACAGAAATCTGTTGCATTTCTATACACCACCAATGAAGCAGCAGAAAAAGAAATCAAGCAATTGATCTCATTTGCAACTATACCAAAAACAGTAAGATACTTAGGAAAAAACTAACCAAAGAGGTAAAAGAACTGTACTCTGAGAACTATAGAACACTTCATGAAAGAAACTGAAGAGGACACAAAGAAATGGGAAAATATTCTATGCTCATGGATTGGAAGAACAAACACTGTTAAAATGTCTATGTTACATAATCCCTATCAAAATACCAAGAGCATTTTTCACAGAGCTAGAACAACTAATCCTAAAATTTGTATGGAACCACAAAAGACCCCAAATAGCCAAAGCAATTTTGAAAAAGAAAAGCAAAGTTGGAGGCATCACAATTCTGCCCTTCAAGTTACATTCCAAAGCTGTAGTTATCAAGAAAGTGTGGTACTGGCACCAAAAACAGACACATAAATCAATCGAAAAGAACAGAAAACCCAGAAAGGGACCCACAACTATATGCTAAACTAGTCTGTACAAAGCAGGAAAGAATATCTGATTGAAAAAAGACCATGTCTTCAATAAAAGAAGACATGCTGGGAAAACTGGACAGCAACATGCAAAAGAATGAAACTGGACCACTTTCTTATACCATACACAAAAATAAATTCCAAATGGATGAAAGACCTAAATGTGAGATGGGAAACCATCAAAATCCTAGAGAAGAACACAAGAAGTAACCTCTCTGACCTTGGCCTTAGCAACTTCTCACTAAACACGTCTCCAAGGGAAACAAAAGCAAAAATGAACTATTGGTATACCATCAAGATAAAAGCTTTTGCACAGCAAAGGAAAAAAAAAAAACTAAAAAGGCAGCCTATGGAATGAGAGAAGATATTTGCAAATGATATATCTGATAAAGGGTTAGTATCCAAAATCAATAAAGAACTTACCAAACTCAACACCCCCCAAAAATGAAAAAATCCAGTTAAGAAATGGACAGAAGACATGAATAGACATTTTTCCAAAGAAGATATCTAGATGCCTAACAGACATATGAAAAAGATGTTCAACATCACTCATCATTAAGGGAATACAAGTCAAAACCATGGTGAGATATTACCTCACACCTATTAGAATGGCTAAAATTAACAATACAAAAAAAACAGGTGTTGGAAAGGATATGGAGAAAGAGGCACCCTCTTACACTGTGGTGGGAATGCAAACCGGCACAGCCACTCTGGAGAACTGTATGGAGGTTCCTCAAAAAGTTGAAAATAGAGTTACCCTATCCCCAAGTAATTGCACTTCCAGTGCTCTACTATCTTTTACCCGAAGGATACAAAAATACATATTTGAAGGCACACATACATCCTGATGTTTATATAGCAGCAGCATCAACAACAGCCAAGCTATGAGAAGAGCTCAAATGTCCACTTTCCCTTGATTGATGAATGGATAAAGAAGATGTGGTAGTGTACACACACACACACACACACACACACACACACACGCAATGGAGTATTAGTCATCAAAAAGAATGAATTCTTGCCATTTGCAACAAGAGGGTATTATGCTAAACAAAATAAGTCAGTCAGAGAAAGACAAATGCCATACAATATCATTCACATGTGGAATTTAGGAAACAAAACGGATGAACATATTGGAAGGGGGGAAAAAAGGAAAAAGAGGGAAGAAAACCATAAGAAACTCTTAACAATAAAGAACAAACCAAAGGTTAATGGAAGGAGGTGGGTGGAAGATGGGCTAGACACGTGAAGGGTATTAAGGAGGGCACTTTATGATGAGCACTGGGTATTATACGTAAAAGTGATGAATCACTAAATTCTACTCCTGAAACCAGTATTATACTATATGTTAACTAACTAGAATTTAAACAAATATTTGGAGAAAAAAGATATTCTCCTATATTTTCTTCTAAAAGCTCTATATTTTAGTTTTCTCTTTCATGTCTAGGATCCATCTTAGTTAGGAATTCTAGATGGTGGGGATCAAGGTTCACTTTTTCCCAAATACTGAAGACTCTTCTCCTGAAGGGATTGCTTTGGTGCTACTGAGAAAAATTAAATGCCATATATGTGTGAGTCTATTTAGGGTTCTTTCCTCTTTCCTACGGAAGAAGATCTAGATCTACATTGAGAACTTGAGCTACATGTAGATATAGTCTTCATAAACAGTCATATCCTCTATAATAGGAACAATTTTCTTTCCTTTTTTTAAATGCCCATCATTTCTTTTCCTTGACTTAGTGCAGTGGCTATAATCTTCATAAAATGTTCAGCAGAAATGATGAGAGTGAAAATTCTTGCTTTGATGTATATCTTTGGGAGGAGCTGCACAGTATTTCACCATTTAGTATATTTATTGCAGGTTTCTTATACTTACTTTACTGACAAAGTTCCCTCTGAGAGATTTTATCTGAAATGGCTATTGCTTTTTCTGCATTTATTAAAATGATCATGTGGTTTTTACCCTTTATTCTGTTAACATGGTAAATTGAACTGATTGGTTTTTCAAATGTGAAACCAAACTTATTATAATAGTTAATTTTACATGTTAGCCTGACCATGGAGTCCCCAGATACTTGGTCAACATTATTCTGGGTCTGTTAAGAATGTTTCCAGATGAGAATAACATTTGAATCCGTAGACTAATTAAAGCAGACTGCCATCTGTAAGTTGGGCATGCCCCATCCAATCAGTTGAAGGCCTGAATAGAACAAAAAGTCTGACCCTCTCTGGAGTAAGAAGGGACTTCTCCTGTCTAGCCATTGAGGTAGAACATCAGTTTTTTCCTGACTCTGAACTAGAACTGAAACATCAGCTATTGTTGGGTGTCCAGCTTGCTGACTACATGTCCTGAGACTTCTCAGCCTACAATATTGATGAGTTAATATCTTATAATAAATCTCTACACATATACACCCTTTAGATTCTTGAGGAACCTGACTAATATACTTGTGTTCTGGAGGTAAATGCCACTGAGTCATCAATTATCCTTGCTTTACCATAGTTCAGCTGTAAAATGTATCTCTATTAAAGAACATGAAATGGATGTGTGATTCTAGGTATTTCCCTACAAGTTGCCTTATGATTCCTATGCTTGCACAGTGAAAACCACCCTTATATTTAACTTCCTACTAACAAATATTCTCTCATTAAAATGATGTAACTCCCAAATGTAGTAATGGAGATAGAAGCCAGATAAAGAAATCTCTTAGAAATTCCCATGTTTCTGGACGCCTGGGTGACTCAGTCAGGTAAGCGACTGCCTTCAGCTCAGGCCATGATCCCAGCATCCAGGATAGGATTCTACATCAGGTGCCTTGTTCAGCAGGAAGTCTGCTTCTCCCTATGCCTCTGCCTTCTACTCTGCCTGCTGTGCTTCCTCTCTCGCTCTCTGACAAATATATGAATAAAATCTTAAAAAAAAAAAGAAATAAATTCCCATTTTTCTAACATTGGCATTAAGAAACAGAGACCAAGGGGGCACTTGGGTGGCTCAGTGGGTTAAAGCCTCTACCCTTGGCTCAGGTCATGATCCCAGGGTCCTGGGATTGAGCCCCACGTAGGGCTCTCTGCTCAGCAAGGAGCCTGCTTCCTCCTCTCTCTCTGTCTGCCTGCCTCTCTGCCTTCTTGTGATCTCTGTCAAACAAATAAATAAAATCTTTAAAAAAAAAAAAAAAAAGGAAAAAAGAAACAGAGACCAAAAGATGTAAAATGTGGATAGACATAAAATGATTATTTAGGAGATAAAATCAGGCAGAAATTATATTAAATAAGCCAGTCTTCAATGATGTGAAGAAAATCTGAACTAAAACATTTCTTATGTCATAAACAAAACTAAATAAGATTCCCTTAGTCAATAAAATATCAACAGAGTTATACTCCTAGTGTTTAAAAATTTAAATCATTAGCTCCAACAGATTGCAATGAAGTTTCTTTTTAATCATTTCCCAAACTTTCAAATATTCCTCTGGACTTAGAAAGAGCTCATCTAGGAATAGTTGAAAAAGTGATAGCAAGAAAAAGTAAGATTTTAAAAAAGGAATAGGAATATCTCAGGGAAAGGAGGACAGTGGAAGTACCATCAACTAGAAGAATGTACAAACAGCTGCTTAGGGAGACAAGGAAGACTGAGAGGTGACAAATGGATTGCTGCTCTGGAAGACTGTGTGGGAGGACAGACAACATGCTACCTTACAGGGAAAAGAACAGATCTCATAAATTTAAAAGCAATGAAATCATCACTATCAACTCAGAAGTTGTTATTCTTCTCTACTCTTATTCCTATAAGACATCATGTAACTTCCTATGTATCATTACATTCCTGGAAACATCCTCATCCTCTTGCTATACCAACCATCTTTATCGAGCTAACATCCTTCATATTTCACTTCAAATGCATAGAGACTAGGTCAGCTCCCCCTACTACAAACAATCTGGTGCCATGAATATGTGGCACAAATAATGGTTGCAATCAAGTACTCAGTTGTATAATTATTAATTATTATAAAATGCCAGTTGCTAACTCTTATTTGTGAGAGGACAAAGATTGTGATTATCCTGTTCATCACTGCAACTCTCAACCAAAGTGGTCAATAAATACTTTTTGAATGAATAAATTGAATGACAAAAATGCATCATTTGCTATATTTCAATAATAAATTATTATCACTAAAGAAAGCATCGGTCTGCATTTATTTATTTGTCACTTCCATGGTGTAATAGGAAGCTGGTATAATTATCATCCCCACATTAAAAAAAAAAAAATGAGAAAACCAATGTACAGAAAGGTTAAGTAGCTTGGCCAAGGTCCCTCATGGAGCGAAGATTCAAACCCAGGCAGCCTGGTTCTATATTCATTACTAATTAATTATCAAAATAATGCCCAAAAACAGCTACTGAGAATAAGTATCCTATAAAATATTTAAAGGTCTAGGATTTCGTATTTTAGTTCTGCAATTCTCACATATGTATAGTGAATTAAGGAAAATCTCAGTTAACTGATTCTTGATGCTGAGCTCTTTTTTAGTAACGGAAAACACTACATAAAATTTTAAGGAGAAATAGATAAAGTTTTCATACTACCTACAACTTTTACATATTGCTATCCTGATGCCCAGAGTATGTGCTGAAGTAGAAATGAACAAATCCATGTCAAGATTAAGGTAGTTGGTAAAGCAGACGTCCTTTTTTCTTCCCTTACTGGAACAAAGAAATCAGCATCCTAACTGAATCTACCATGTTGACTACAAAAGATTAACTATGTAAAAACATCAATGCTAAAAACATTTATAGGACGTTTTTCCTTTAGTAAATCAAACTCATTAAAATGACCACTGTGCATACTTTGTTTCAAAAAGAAACCATAAAGTGTCATCTTCATATGACCCAATTATGTGATTAACATAATTGAAATAGTTGAAAACTTCAACTATCCTTAACTTATCTGAATTTTAGTGGATTTAGTGCCCAAGTTCAGTTTGTATTTCTGAACACTAGAAAACTGGAAAAATTATCTACTTTTGGTCTTCAAATGCATTAACTTTTTCTTACCCTACTGCTAACTAGATAAAACACTACTACAGGAAGGGGAACTTGTGCTTGCTATACTATAAATATTTCTAATTCAGGATGTTGATGTAGGCTCACTCAAGTTTTTACTGGGTACAAGACATTTATAATATGCCTAATAATCTCCAGTTCTTTTCTAGCTTTTCTCCGCCAATTTATTTCATTTTTTTCCATACCACATGCATAGCTCATCCTGTATCTCACCATCAGTCCATGTTCCCCCACCACTGACCTAAGTAAATAACAAAGTGAATGCTAGCAAACATAACCTAGCAAACAGATGATTTCTAAATGAACTAAGAATGCCCACAATCATTCCACGGTATTTGATTAATGCATATACTCATTCAGGAATGCACAGAAACTGCACTGACGACATCTTTCAAACATTATGGGCTCTAAGGGGAAAAGCTTAAAAAGATAGCAATTTTAGGGCACCAGGATGGCTCAGTCAGTTGAGCATCTGACTCTTGATTTTGGCTCAGGTCATGATCTCAGGGTCATGAGACTGAGGGCCACATCAGGCTCCACACTCAGTGGGGTGTCTACTTGAGATTCTCCTTCTCCCTCTTCCCCTCCCCATCCTCACTCTCTCTCCCCCACCTCTAAAATAAATTTTAAAAATGCTTTTTGTTTTTTGTTTTTAAATGATGGCAATTTCTACATAGGAGAAGTAATAACATGGAAAAATAACTGTGGCTATAAATGGATGACAGAAAAGTAACATTAAATACCATTAAAGATTAGTTGGTTTTTCTTTTTGTTTTTCTTTGGGTCAGTACACACCTTTACTTGCACATTACACCCACGAGTTTGAACTGTGATAATAAAGATTACTTCTATAAATAATTTTGAACTTAAGTCACAGTCTAAAGTAAAAGAAGAAAAACTGTTTTATGAATTACTAATGACTTACACCATATTCTTTCTATTGAGAAATAGTTAAAAATATGACCTTCTATACATACAGAAATTTTATAAACTTTTTTTGACAGTTTGTACAATCAATTTCTCTTTGATAGGAAGTAGAAGGATAAATTTCAGTAGCTGATGTGCTAAATTTGTAAGCAAACACCTGATTCTTCTCTCTATACTGGAACAGAACCTTCAATTCATCAGCTCCTGTTCAGTACTGTACATATGTAGCAACATGATGGCAGGACTGTACTATGTAATTACTGCTAGATAATTATAAAACTATCCTTTGATATTTCATAGCTATTCAGCACTAGCAATATTTAACTTTAAAGAAGAAAAAGAAACAAAGAATTTTACATACTGCCTTTAGTAAACCAAAAATGCTTCAAATGTTTGAAAAGTAGTGATTCTGATAGAACATAAATAAATATGCTGAGTGAGGTAAGAGACACTGTAATGTGGTCTGGTGTCAGCCTAAGAGAAAGACAGTGAATTTGAGAGTGCTCTGAAAGCTACCACTTTCTTGCACAGCACCCTTTGTGACTCATGCTTAGTTCATTCTAGTGTGTCTATTTAGTACTCATTTCTCTGTATGCTTGCCTGTCTCCCCTACAGGTAACAACCATAAGCACAAGTGGTTCTCAGTCACAGGACATTTGCCCCCCAATGGTATCTGAGAATGCCTGGAGATATTCTAGTTGTCCAGTGGGCAGAGGCCAAGAAGCTGCTAAAAATGACAGTACTGCTGAGGTCAAGAAATCTTGCAGTAGTCTGAACTACCAGAGGACAGGGACTGTCCACTACTTGCAGCACTGTGCTCAACCCTACCCCCAGGCACACGACGGGCACTCAAATATGGGACAAATTGTTGTATGTGTACATGAAAATTCATGTCACTGTGAATTTATAAACCATTGTTTTCTATGTGACACTCTTTAAAGAGTTTCCTTTTCTTTCTGCTACTGCCTCTGAGCTGTTATGTAATGAGACAGGGAACATATCTGTGATTAGTGTCAAAAATGCAGTTCTACCCTGGAACAGAGAAGTAATGGGGGAAGGCACACTGGCCAAGATTCCAGTTCCTCCATGCGACACAGGAAAGTTCTTAACCTGACAAGGACATCTGGTAACTTGAACCAGATGACCTCTCCGACCTCTGATTGAAAGGATTACTTTAATCATTTTTACATCTAAGAACATTCACCTCATGTAATAACTTTCCATATGGGCTACCCAGCTTTTATTATGGCAGTCAAGGCCCTGTAGTATTTTACACCTTGGGCTCAGCTGCTGTCAAGTCTGCAGTAACCATAATCTTTAGGTCAAGCTTTTATTTCACTATGAAAGGCTTTAAATATGAACATGCCTGGTGATAAATTAGGGTGACAGGCATTTCCTTTTATCATGATTCAAAGGAAGACATATATATCTATCATGTTGTTTGGTGTAAACAACTTATGAGTGCAGTAATAATTCATATAGCCTAACTAGACTACAATTTCACAGAATTAACATACCATGGCTATAAATTACAAGTCACTTACACTTCTTGGAGTTGTCTTATGAACTCTAATAGGAACTCATAACTTGAAACAAATCTAAAGAATGACAGTAGCTGTGCACTTCTTCAGTAAATCTGACCAGTGTAAAAACCCAAGAAATGGCTTTTCTAGTTGTTCAGAGTAAATTTGTGGCTGTGTTATCTGGTGGCACTATGTTACAATAACTACAAACAAGATAAAGTCAGAATGCTTAAAGTTCATTAGGCAGGTAAAATTTCAAAAATAACAGTACAGGGCATATTCTCTAGGAACCCATGACTGATATCATCATCTAAAATACAAAAGAAAATGACAACAATGCAATGAGACAGACCAAACACTCTAAAGAGAGAGGGGGCAACTGACACCCTCTCCTCCATCTGTGGCCACATGAAGAGAAGGGACCCAAGACTGGAGGGTGAGACTCTGCAGGCACTTTCAAAAACTATAAAGCCAGGAGAAAGCTTGGGTGCTTTCCAGCTCTCCTATTCTCACCTGTTTCTTTTAGAGAAAGTATCTGGGGGTAGAGCTATCTCAGGTCAAGTTATTTGGTCCTTGGGTTCCTGTATAACTCTGAAAAGGGATGAAAAAGCATGAGAATGACTATGAATGATTTATTCCAGGTGTTACGCTTTGAAAGGGAAGCATAAAAAGGATCTTATGATTTCCCTCTAGGACTCTATAATACCTTCTACAACACTCTATTTTCTTCCTCTCTAGTGATGTTACCATATGAAAGAAACCATAAACTTTTATGACTGAACTATTCAAGGGAAGAAACCATACCTTGCTCAGAGCTATATTATTATTTGTCCTTAGCTATTGTCCCAATAATTAAGTGATTTCCACTGCAAATACTCTTTTGGTAGTCCTTTGTAATTGTGTTATTGTTGTTAATTGTTTGGCAAAGTGGGGAGTTGACAAGGAGAGGACAGAACTGAATCAGTTTGGAAACATCTAGTTGGAAAAAAAAACAAAACTTTTCTTTGCCCTGCAATGAAAAGAGAATCTATAACCAATTAAAAAAGAAAAAGGCAGGGGCACCTGGGTGGCTCAGTGGTTTAAAGCCTCTGCCTTCAGCTCAGGTCATGATCCCAGGGACCTGGGATCAAGCCTGTCATTGGGCTCTCTGCTTGGCAGGGAGCCTGCTTCCTCCTCTCTCTTTGCCTGCCTCTCTGCCTACTTGTGATCTCTGTTTGTCAAATAAATAAATAAAATCTAAAAAGAAAAAAAAAAAAAAAGGAAAAGGCAGCTTTGCTACAGCAAAACCCCAAATGTTGCTTACAAAATCAGGACTAGCTGGACTAGCTGAACGCAACCAATGCTTGCCTATCCACAATCATTGTTTCCCTTGGACAAGAAATACACTTGGAGGTCAGACCATCTGATAACCCAACATCTCTGTGGCCCTCAAACATGGATTCTGTAGCTTTCTAGTGATAATACTTTTATTATTACAACCATAAACATATGTACTGTCTGCACTTTACTATAGAAGAATGTGAGGTTCAGAAGGGCTAGATGGTTTGTATAAGGTTGTCTAGTCATTAAGGAGCAGAGCCAATGTGTAGACTGAACTCTCTGACTCCAAAACTGAGCACATACCACCCTGTCATCATGTCACCTCACCTGACATAGCTCCAGGACACCCTGGTTTCATTTCCCACAGAGTAAAACCGTGCCTCTGTTATAGAATATCTATCACACCACACATTGAGTTTGTGAGAATGAATACCCATTCACAGAGGGATGCATGAAGAGATCATCTGCAATACAAGACCCTTCTGGGAAGGAACCATGGTTCTATGCACAGAAGAATGAAATGGCCTTCTGAGAAACAGTAGTCTCCGTGTTATATCTCTTATCATGGTGTTGGGTTTAAGACCCACAAATATTCTTCAGTGACGTGCCTGCCACCACTGCTGGTGCTGCCATTACTGCAGAGAAAAAAGTTTTTCACTGATTTCATTATGGTTTTGACAAGCTCTAGATTGTCCAAAATGCAGTCTTTTTTTTGCCTGGAAGGAATAAGGTCCCAAAAGAAAGGCTACAATGAAGAATGGGGAAGCAAATGCAAAAAATCTCCATGAAAATTAAAAAACAGATTTCCGTCTTGCAACTACTCATTTTGTAAAGAAAATGAATGGTAGATTTAGTCTGAAATATTTATAATAAAATATATTAAAGGATTTGTGATAGAAAAAAATAACAAAAGTGATGACTGGTAGTATTTTGCAGAGCATTATCTTTCTAAGCAGCTGTATGCCAGAGAGAATGTGCACTTGCGATTTCAGGGCATTACAAATAAAAGAGCCTATACCAAATTCATTATTTTCTAAGTCAAGATGCTGCAACCTGAAAAATATCACAAACAAGAGGTCATGCTTCATACTAATCAGCCCTTCTATGAAGTGAGTTAGGAAAGCTGGCAGGTCCCTCACCTGTCTTAACCAAGTATGAAAGTGCAACATGTACTCACTGTGAGAAAGAGCACAACTTAAACCATCCTAGCCCTTAACATACCATCTCAAAACTACAGTCATGCCTGAGGATGCTGGAAATGGTTGTGGTACTAGGGACACTGCCTCAGAGCACTACAGAGCTCCCAATGAGGTCTGCAGCCAAAGAAAGGGACACCACTTCACGTGCTCCAATAAAGGGAAGAAACATATCTTTGCAACCGACAGGCAGGTCAGCAGGTTCTCCACCTAAACCTATGTAGACATTTGAAAATGTCAGGTTCCTGAACTTGGTCAGATCTCACAGACCAAGGGGTCAGCAATCTTTCTCTAAAAAATTCCAGAGAGTAAATATTCCAGGCTCTGGGAACCATGTGATCTCTGTCACAACTACTCAAGTCTGCCATTGTAGTATAAAAGCAGCCATAGATAACACATAAACAAATATACACAGCTGTACCCTAACACAACTTTATTTACAAAAATGGCATGAGCCATAGTTTGCCAACCCCTGGCTTAGAAAAACTGGTGAGGTGGCATTTGACTCTTTGACTAGGCGGTCCAACACAAAATTAAAATCCTGAGTTACCAGCACCCACATCACCATTTTTGAAAGAACTAAAGGAGGCTCTGGAAATAAGGCACAGTCAGAAGTACTATAACTCTGGTATCTCCAACCCAAACTCAGGGCAGCTGGCTGCAAGATGCCATATTATTCACATTATAAAGACTAAGAATAATTTTGTGTTAGATAAAAATGTCACTGTATCCCTCCTGAGGTTAACCTTGACTTGCCCTGGAAATTCAAGTTAATACATCAAGTTATAAGACAGTTTGATATAAAGAGAGTATTTTTCCCTACAACTGAGTCAATTGATTTGGTACTGTTGGTAAGCTAAATGCAGAAAAAAGCCAAAATATTATAACTGCTTTACAAAACAAAAAGAGGAAGCCGAAAATTTTTCAAGTGCTAAATTTTAAAAACCATTGTGCCACTAATTAGAAGTTGGCTGCACTCTCCTTTCCAGGAGACCTGCTTGATAAGAATGTAGCACAAATTCCATGCAAATCTGCCTGCAAAAGAATGGGAAAGCTGACTGATTAAGTGAATACAGATCAAAGACATCCCGCTCAACTCTTAGAGACCAAGCCTTTACACTCAGCTCTGTGAAACCTGAATCATGGTCCATTGCCCTCCATGTAAAAGAAAGGGCAAACCAAGGACAAGCAACAAAATGGTGGACAGTTTTGCCTCCATTCAGAGATGAAAAATAAAAATGTCCCAACTTACACAATGGTGCATTGAACATTTCGTCTTTCTGTGCTTTATCCTACCCAAATAACGGAATGATTACTTGTCTCATCACTGATTGAAAATTATCCTCTTAAAACTCTTGTGTCCATTCCTCCTACCCCATAGAAGAATTTCTGCTAAAATATAGGGAGACAACCTAAGCTCGGGAAGAAGAATTTTCTGATTTCCCCAGGTTCTAAAACCCATGAAACAGGAAGAAGGCATACCATTTTGACCACTTAAAGATTCTGAATGAACAATAGTTACTGGCTCTGAGTCTCCTTCTTTTGGGCTTAGGTAATCTTTAAAAATTGCTTAGAATGGCAAATCATTTAAAGTAGACATTTTTAACCTTGTAGAAATTGCTGTTTACAATCTGATAAAAAGCTATGGACCCAAACTCCAGAAAAGTACATACACAGACATTTACAAGAATTTTTCATATGATTTTATATGGCTCAGAGATCACTAAGTCCTCTCCTTAGATCCCAAGTTAACTACCCTTGAAAAGAAGGATAAAAGATCATATCCTGTATATTTTGTCTATCTTACTTGGCAAGTAAGTGTAGCTACCAGAATAATTCATTATCACATAATATATTTAATTTTATTCAGTATATGTGCAGGAATTCTGCAGAGTTTAAAGAAAGCATGGAGATAAATAAAAGCAGAACCCCACTTTTCTAGGAGCATAAAAACAAATGTAGTCCAAAGGCATTTACATGACCAAGTACTAAAAAGAGATTGAAATGAAGGCCCAAGGAAAAAGCCATACTACATGGGGAAGCGTGGTTTTGCTATTTAAAGTAGACACTGATACTAGTTCATAACCAAAAGAAAATAAAGGGACTGAAGGCAGGGAGAGAACAATTCCTTTAGAAGGGATGTTGCCTGGTCAGCTCAATATGAAAATAGAATGAGGTATAGTGTTTAGGTAAGAAAAGAACACGGAGGGTCTCTGTGGAAAATACTGCTTGCAGACCACCTAACAGCTATGCCTGAAAGTATACGGTGCCCATACCAGGAGCAAGGTGAGATGGCAGTACACTAGGAAAATCAATGTGTTTACAATCACCCAGAACTAATTCAATAGCAGCACTTAAAGACTCTCAGTTCTCTCAAAGTTTACTAATCATATCTGAGGATCAGTAAACAAAGGTCAGCACGAATCAGCAAAATGTATAACATCATACACTGAGACTTTTATTTGAAACAAAAGGTTGCTCTCTTAAATACATATTGTTTTCAAAAAGAGCTATCAAAATCAATTTTGTATTTCTTACTCCAATAAAAGAAAGCCTGATAGTCTAGGTAGCTTAGGACTGTCTCCAGAGCAACTTGAAAAACGAAGGGATTTGATTCGATTATTACTTTGGAAGGATTGAGTACTTCTCTTGAAAATGAATGCAAATAGCCAAGTTAATTCAAACCATAGGTCAAAGCAGAATAAATCATGTTTAAATATCTCAATTTTATCTTCAAAAAGTAAAGGCAGGGAGTTTTACTCCATTGTGGTTCAAAATGGCTGAGTAAGCTAAAGTGATTAAATAAACAGACTATTATGTGCCATCAGTTCAATCAAGTGAGAACACTCTGGCTGTCAACTCTTAGTGAAAGGAAGATGTCTGATGCTTTTCATAATAAATATCCATTCATAAAATGTGCTGAAATGAACAAAAAAGATCTATTGCCAATTCCAGCTATTTCACAGAGAAAAGCTGGCAAGGAATTTCCTAACATCTACAATAGAAAAGAATCAATTAATCATGAAAATGGCTCCAATAATGTGCTACATTTTGTTACATATTATCACATTTATCCCAATGCCTTAAACCATTTATAATGACATCATATAAAAATGCAAGTACTTGTCACCTCAGGAAGCAAAAATTTTTAAAAAATACATGTTAGGTACCCACCCTAACTACAAAATTAAAACACGCTTATTGGAGTAATGTTGAAAAATAACAAAGGATACCATCAAGAAAATTATAACCACCTAGGAAGAACCCCATTTAATGTACTTCTTATACACTCATCATCTAAATGCACTTCTGTCACAGGAACAGTACTTCACATGATGTCTGCCTTGGCACACACTGAACAAGGTCTCAAAGCACTAAGTATTCACCTAACAACAGTGTTGAATGATTCCACATTCAAGTATTCTTCTTCTATGTAACTGCACCATGATTTATGTCACTAATCCTCTACTGCTACACATTGTCAGCTGTCAGGTTGTTTTGTTTTGCTGTTTTAAATAATGTTATGTTGAACATCTTTACAAATAAAATCTTGCATATATCTGTACCTATTTCTTCATATCTATTTCCTTAGCTCTGATTCTTAGAAGTAAAATGCCAAATCATAGAATATGCACATTTTTAGAGTTTTTCAGACATTTTCTCAAATTTCCTTTCATTAGATTAGACCAATTTACAATGTCACTGGCAATACATGTCTTAAGCCAAATCAGGTTCATCTTTATAAAGAGTTATATTTCTTAAAATATGAACTAAATAACATCATAAAATCATATTACCCTACTCGTACTATTAAAAGGATAAAGAGGAAGAAAGAACTAAATGTGCTTAAAATGATAAAATGTGTCAATTTTCATAAATTGTGTAATAACATAAAAATTTAAATAACATTGCTGGTTATTGCTTTTATGACTTTATAGCCAACTTACATACAAAGTACATGCAAAGTACTAAATCCAAAGGGTGCCTGGGTGGCTCAGTCAGTTAAACATCTGCCTTTAGCTCAGGTCCTGATCCCAGGGTCCTGGGATCCTGGGTTCAATCCAGGATCCTTGTGGATCCTTATGTCCACTCCCTGCTAAGCAGGGAGTTGGCTCGTCCCTCTCCTTCTGCCCCTCCTGCTGCTCAGGCTCTCTCTTTCTTGCTGACTCTATCAAAATAAAAAAAATCTTTTAAAAAAGTGCTAAATTTAACTAAATCACACAAATGTTATTTTATTTGTAAATGAATTTGTCACTATACTGCATGCTTATTTTATTCTTAAATGTATAAAATATGTAAATGATAGTCAAATTCTTAATGCAGTGTTTTGTCAATGTTATTTCTAAATTGTATACTTATATGTCACTGCCCCCATTAAAATGACCTGTAGCACTCAACTGAAATGGTCAATTCTGGTTTTAAGAGATACTTAACAGCCTCCACCATAAACAGGCATTGTTGACCCCATCCAGTTCCTAGGACATTCCTCAAGTTCTTAGAAACCCAACTCCCAGTAACAAATGAGATGGAACGAGTGATGCCCATATCTCATAATATGTATCAATCCCCCCATGAGCAGCAGCTGAAGATAATTACATCATGGCTAGAAGAAATTGATGTTGGAGTTCTGAGTCCAAAAGAAAAGATTCACTACAGGGTTTTAATTTACAGCTCAAAGGCATATATATAGGTGGCTTTGGAATTGTCATAAATGAACTATCAAATAGTATGAACCCTGAAGGCTAGAAAAAGCCCCAAATACTGAGGACCTGATGGAGAATTGCACATTAAATGAAATACAATATTTGGAGAGAATAAAAAGATAAAAAGCTTCTTCTGTCCCTTCAACCCATTAATGCAAAAGTTGAATATAGGGTCTTAAAATCTAAAAAGAATAGCAATTTATCACATTTAATCCCTTTTCATTAAAACAACAAAAAAGAGTGAGGAAAGAAAAAAAGGGAAAATTAATATATATCGTCATCTTTTTTATAAACATTTGCCTTTCTACAAGTCTACTTGTGTAAATGTACGTGTACGTGTGCCTACATACATATTTGACCCACAGAATAATTCTACTGTTTACATTATCAAATAATTAACTGTAAGAAATTACTATTACTGCTGCATCTCTTCCTGAGCTAATGAATGCCATCTATACTGGCTACAGAATTCAGGCAGTTTTGCAAAGTTAGTCATATTAAAAAGAAATAAATTTCTGTCACAAAACAGTTAACTTTCTTTAATGCAGCTAACTGGTAACTCTTAAGATTACAAATTCAAAAGACTGATACTACAATTAATATACAGTAAACTTATTTCCTTCCAGAGGTAACCATAAAAATGGGGATTTATTTTATAAAGCTAAAACTCAACTGAGTAAGAAATGCTATAGCACCTCTCCTAGAGAAAAAACAGGAAAACAAATTATATTTGGAAACATAAAAATCTGTAAATCTATAATGAATAAGTAACAAACATGGGATGGAGAGACCAATAAAAACAGTGAAAAACCTCCACACAAATGCAAATGATTATAAAACTATACAGCAGTGGTTAAGTCCTGACATATACATAATTTCCTAACAAGTTTGTAAAAAGTACCAATAAACAGTCTACACACCCAGAGATTCAGACTTACTCATTCTTGGTCAGGGTCCCCAAACAGATTCTCACAAACCACCATATTAGAAGATGATAAATAGGTTATAGATAAACTGGTTAAAAAACTATTTTAAAATACAATTTCAAGTAAACAATTTGAAACAAGAAGACATTAAAAAAATTAAGTTTGCAGGGCGCCTGTGTGGCACAATCGGTTAAGTGCCTGACCCTTTGTATTGGCTCAGGTTATAATCTCAGAGTACTGAGATAGAGCCTGTGTTGAAATCCCAGGAGTCTGCTTAAGACTCTCACTCTCTCTCTCGATAAGTCATACCATAAAGCGAAATAATTATTAGAATAATTGGGATCCTAGAAGAAGAAAAAAGACGGGAGTTGGGGGGGGGGCAAAAGATATATTGGAGCATATTATTGCAGAGAAATTCCCTAATTTGGGGAAGGAAACAAGCATCAAAATCTAGGAGGCACAGAGAAACCCCTCAAAATCAATAAATTAAGTCAACACCTTAACATCTAACAGTAAAACTCACAAATCGCAGAGACAGAGAAAAAATCCTGAAAGCAGCTCAGGACAAGAGGTCTGTATCCGACAATGGTAGAAACATTACATTGGCAGCAGTCCTATCCACAGAGACCTGGCAGACCAGAAAGGATTGGCATAATATATTCAGGGTACTAAGCAAGAAAATTATGCAGCCAAGAACGGTTCATCCAGCTAGGCTGTCACTGAAAACAGGAGTGATAAAAAGCTTCCACAACAAATAGAAACTAAAAGAATTTGTGATCACCCAAAGCAGCCCTACAAAATAGTTTTTAAAAAAACCTCTCTCTTTCTTGAATAAGTAAAATCTTCTTAAAAAAATTTAAGTTTGCTCTCTGCCTCACACCATACAATGAACAATTCTAGAAAAAAATTATAAAATTAATAAATGATAATCTAAATGACTGTGGCTATAGTATTCTAGGTAAGGAAAGCCTCTTTGAGCATATAACACCAAATGTTGAACATACAGGTTTAAAAGAAAACTGGCACATATGACTATCCCTAATTAAATACAAAGCTCATATAACATAGCAAGAAAACACTAATGAGAAAATAGATTGTAAAAGACAAACAGGAGGATTTTTTTTAAAACATAAAATGATGAATAAACATGAAATGTTCAATCTCTTGTAGAACCCAAAGAAATGCAAATGGAAGCAATTTCCATTTTTCCTCACTAAAATTAGAAAAAAAATAATGTTCATATCTAGAGCTATTTACAGAGAAATAAGCATACGGATAATCAGTTGCAGAAATTACAGATTGACATTCTTGAGAGAAAATTGGCCCAAGACAGTGAAAATAAACATCTTCCAGAGACTGTCCTGGGAAAGACCTAGAAATGCAGTCACATGGTTATATGCTTGTTAATTTACAATAGTAAAGGATTTTAATTTGATTCTGTTAAAGGCACTGACCACCTCCATTGAATTTTACTGCCCCTTACTTTACATTACATAAGGTGGCATTAGAGTAGCTGCTGGAAAACTGGGATCTGGCCAAGAAGCTGCCAAGTTGGGATGCATTTAACATGCAATAAGAGGTAAAATCTTAAATAAAAGTAATGACAAGGCTGTAGGATTACCTGGTAATCCAATTAGTGAGAAAAAATGAAAAAGACAAGTTTTCTGTCTGGACATGAAAATACTTACATTAACCACAACAAAAAGTAAAACTCAGAATGTACTACTTCAGTGACATACTGGTTAATGAGCACCACCAATTCAAAAAATATATATTCATATGTATTCACTGCATGTACATGCACATTCATAAGCACACTCACATAAACACTTTGAAAGCCTGGAAATATTACAGCTTGCATATGAAAGAGAAATGAAAGAGGTTTATCCCGGGTGCCTGGGTGGCTCAGTGGGTTAAGCTGCTGCCTTCGGCTTGGGTCATGATCTCAGGGTCCTGGGATTGAGTCCCGCATCGGGCTCTCTGCTCAGCAGGGGGCCTGCTTCCCTTCCTCTCTATCTGCCTGCCTCTGTCTACTTGTGTTCTCTGTCTGTCAAATAAATAAATAAATAAAATCTTTAAAAAAAAAAAAAAAGAAAGAGGTTTATCCCAAATCTGGACATCAAAGCTAAAAATTTGCTTGTCATTACAAATAATGAGTTGTGACAATTAAAAGAAATATATATTTTTTAAGATTTATTCATTTAGGGGTGCCTGGGTGGCTCAGTCATTGGGCATCTGCCTTCGACTCAGGTCATGATCCCAGCATCCTAAAATCGAGCCCCGCAGCAGGCTCCATGCTTGGCAGGAAGCCTGCTTCTCCCTCTCTCACTCCCCCTGCTTGTGTTCCCTCTCTCACTGTGTTTCTCTCTGTCAAATGAACAAATAAAGTCTTTATTTTTTAGAGTAGTATTTTTTTTTTATTTGATAGACAGAGAGAGATCACAAGTAGGCAGAGAGGCAAGCAGAGAGAGAGAGGGAAGCAGGCTCCCCGATGAGCAGAGAGCCCGATGTGGGGCTCGATCCCAGGACCCTGAGATCATGACCTGAGCTGAAGGCAGAGACTTAAACCACTGAGCCACCCAGGCGCCCCCAAAAAAGTTTAAAAAAAAAAAAAAAAGATTTATTCACTTATTTTAGAGAGAAAAAGAACACATGGCCGGAAGGGGTAGAGTGAGAGGGAGAATCTCAAGCAGACTCCATGCTGAGCATGGAACCCAATATGAGGCTCTAGTTTATCCTGAGATCATGCCTGAGCCAAAGCCAAGAGTCAGATGCTTAACCAACTAGGTCAACCAGAAGTCCCTAAAAGAAATGTTTTAAAACTAAATAACAGAAAAAAATTTAAACAATGCTGCAGCAAAGAAATGAATCATCTTTCTATACTCCCTAAAAAACATTACAAAATTACCAGGATATGAAGTAGAGATCAATGATAGGCAGCCAAAACAAGTAGGAAAATGTTATAGAAGGGTGTCATGCATCCCTCTATATAATTAATAAAAAATAAAGGCAAAATGTAGTATTAAATGATATTAACAGATCCTACTTTGCATAATCTATTGCTTTAAATTTTAAAATATAGTAAGTTTTTAAAATACAGATTTTATTTCTTTAAGTTAAAATTGTTATAATTGTTATACCTATGTTAAAATTGTTACACCTATGGTATTAATTACAGTTACCTCATAATTCTCCAATCATTAGTAACAATGTGCACCCCTGGTTATAGGAGCAACATAGTAAAATCATGTTCATCCAATGACAAATAAGTAGACATAATTAATTTGTACTAAGAAATTCACAAAAAGCTACGTCATGTTCATTTACCAAGTGAATTGTCATTCTAATGATGTAAATTTTGCCATTAATACTAACAGAAATGACATATCTCCATCAAACAAAATATCTTAAAATCTGTGGGTTCCACATGTGCTGCTGCTGCTTCTGGCTTATCTGACATTAAGTGCATTTAGATATTCTACTCCCTTACTGACCAAGAAAACCTCCTTTTCAATGTACTTTAACATTTCTGAAAGCAAATATAAGAACACATTTTGCCTCATTCAAGACCACAACATGTAAAAGCTCATTTTTGCTATCTTCAAGAAATATTAGTAAGTATCTTAAATTAAAACTCAAATTTTATTTAATAAAACATTAGATTTAAGCCATATTGAAAATCTGAAAATATAATTAAACATATGCTATCATTTCCAAGAATTATTCAAAATCATCTAATTTTAGATTCTCAGATTATAAATTTAATAAGCACATAATTAATCTTAGCAAGTAAATCCTCCTTAAAAGGTGACGCCTGTTGTTAAAATTGTTAGCTTATTTACTTTTTTTTATTAACATATAATGTATTATTTGCTTCAGGGGTACAGGTCTGTGTCATCAGTCTCACACAATTCACAGCACTCACCATAATACATACCCTCCCAAATGTCTATAACCCAGCCACCCTATCCCTACCCACCACCCCCCAGCAACCCTCAGTTTGTTTCCTGAAATTAACAGTCTCTTATGGTTTATCTCCCTCCCTGGTCCATCTTGTTTAATTAATTCCTTCCCTGCCCCCAACAACCCCCCACCCTGCCTTTCAAATTTCTCCAATCAGAGAGATCACATGATAACTGTCTTTCTCTGACTGGCTTATTTCACTTAGCATAATACCCTCTAGTTCCATCCACGTCATTGCAAATGGCAAGATTTCATTTCTTTTGATGGCTGCATAGTATTCCATTGTATATATAGACCACATCTTCTTTATCCATTCATCTGTGGATGGACATCTAGGTTCCTTCCATAGTTTGGCTATTGTGGACATTGCTGCTAGTAGAGTATCTAAACATTCAGGTGCAGGTGCCCCTTCGGAACACTACATTTGTATCTTTAGGGCAAATACCCAGTAGTGTGATTGCTGGGTTATAGGGTTAGCTAATTTACTCTTACACTATTTTCTTTTTAATCATGAGTTCAAGAAAGAAACCCCTAGGCAAATGAATAGCAGTACAAAATACACCAACGATACTTTTAGATAGTTTGTAATCCCAAAATCACTTTGAATTTATGCTGCCCCAAATAATATTTATATATTATTTTCACAGAGTGTCAGGTAAAAATGGTTTAATTATTTAAAAGGAAGGCTGGACTAATTCTAACTAATAAAAGAGAAATTAGAAAGATCTTTTATTGTTCACCTAAATGAGCTGACTAGAAAAAAGTAAGCTGGGGTGCCTGGGTGGCTCAGTTGGTTAGGTAGCTGCCTCCGGCTCAGGTCATGATCCTGGAGTCCCAGGATCTAGTCCCACATCAGGCTCCCTGCTTGGCAGAGGGTCTGCTTCTCCCTCTGACCTCTCCCCTCTCAAGCACTCTTTCTCTCTCTCATTCTCTCTCTCTCTCAAATAAATAAATAAAATCTTTTAAAAAATAAAAATAAATTAAATAAATAAATATAAAAATTAAAAAGAGAGAGCTTGTGTGTAGGTGCGTGTAAACTGAAAATGAGAGACCAGAAAAGACTACTCAGGGATCAGGATGGAGCAAGACAAAATAAAACATCACTGCACAACTGTGCTAAAACATGGACAAAAATAAGAACACTATACAAACTACAATAACCTAATATAATAACCTCAGTTCCAGTTAACATGAGTACAATGCTACTTCTTTACCAATTACAGCTTTGACCTACGCTATTCCTCTTGCCTTATAAATTATTAAGATAACAGATCATAAAATTGCCCCCACTTTCTACCATATCTAATCCAAACCAAAACACTCTTCCATTGAACTCTCCCAAATCACCTAAACAACCCCCAATCCAATAGTAAGTCTTTACTAAGTATACATAATTCCCCATGCTGTGATATTGCCTCTGTTGCAAAGAGGCAAAAGATTCCACTTTATTTGACTGTAAGCTTGCTCCTATAGTCTGGTTTAGAGGGCATCTACAGAAAATAATATTGAAGTTAATTTTCTTATCCAAAAGTAACCCATATGTTTTAGAGGGGAAAAAAGTGAACAGAATTTTCACAATGACAATGAGTGCCAAAATACTTTCATGTATTTGATTATACCCTAATATAGGCTAAAAAGCAAAAAAGACATGAGCCAAACTCTAAAGAATCACTGTTCCATCACTGATGTTCATGAAATCCTGCAAATGAAAATCAATTTGTAGAAGGAAGTTTAACACACTGAATTTCAAATTCCTTTAAAGGCTTAAAACTATCACTGCAATATTAACCACTTCCCGGCATCACCCAGGCCTTCTGAATCTGCTATAAATTCAAATGTAAAGATGTAAATTCAGAATACAGAGTCAATTCAATAACACTCTCTGTTTGCAGGTAATTTAATTTCATTTTAGAGAATGCTTTAAACATCACAATTCAACAAAATAAAGCTTTAAAACTGTGCCATTTTTTCTGATATACGTAAATTTAAGCTAACCTGAAGGAATACATTGTAACATTTTACATCTAAGCCAGGAATGACTGAAAATTAGCAAGGGTTAGGTAAAAATCAAGTTTAGACTTTAACACTGCCAAGTACAGGTAAGTGGATCTCAAACTTTAGAAAATATGAGGAAACACCTGGGAAGTTTGTTTAAAAAGCACAGGTTTCTCTCAAGTATTCTCAAGAATCTGGTTCAATGAGGACCAGAAATCTTCACTTTTTATAAGCATTTCAGCTGGTTCTACTACTGAATGCCATATTTTCACATACTGCACTGAAATACCCTTTAATAGAAGACCAAAGTATTTCTACTGGGACAGGTAATTATGTGCAACTCTTTAGTACTATCTTATTTTAGCAAAGAAAGAATAAAATTTTTAAAACAATTTTTTTCAAATAATGATGACTTTAAAATCTTTTAAAATTTCTAAAGTAAAGAAAACTTACTTCTCTTAGTATTTATGCTCTAAAAATGTCTATAACTTTTGCTCTGATTAAAGGAAATCATGTTGGATTGTTTCAAACTTGGACTATAGAGATAAGCACAAAAGATTAAAAATCTCCTGGGGCACTTGGGTGGCTCAGTCAGTTAAGTGCCTGCTCAAGTCATGATCTCAGGATTCTGAATCGAACCCTGTGTAGGGCTCCCTGCTCAGTGGAAAACTTGCTTCTCCCTCAACCTCTGCGCCCACCCCCAACTTGTACGTTCTCTCTCTCTCACTCTCTCTCAAATAAATAAAATCATTTTTAAAAAGGATTAAAAATCTCCTGAAATTCTATCACAGAGGTAACTACTTCTTAGTATTTTAGAATATCTTTTTTCCCCTATATTTATATGTTCCTCACCTGGAACTTTTTATTTCACTATATAGAATAACAGGGTAAAATTGTCAAAAGAAAGGTAGATTGTCACTAGATATAGGCCTTCATTTACAAAAGTACATAATCATATTAATAACAAAATACACAGGGGCGCCTGGGCAGTTCAGTGGGTTATAAAGCCTCTGCCTTCGGCTCAGGTCATGATCCCAGGGTCCTGAGCTCAAGCCCGGCATCGGGCTCTATGCTGCAGGAAGCCTGCTTCCTCCTCTCTCTCTCTCTCTCTCTGCCTGCCTCTCTGCCTACTTGTGATATCTATCTGTCCAATAAATAAAATATTTAAAAAGAATAACAAAATCCACAGACATAAAACAAAGGAAAAAGTAGCAATTAGTTCATAAGCCCTAAAGAAAGAAAAATACCGTAACTGAGGGAAAGCACAATGAGGCATAGCTTATGCTACACATGCCCATGCCTTCTTGGGAGAAGTGATATTCAATGAAGTTCAGGACACATGAAATATAAATGGATACTGTCTTATGTATAAGAAGTAGACACAAGATTCTGTACCTAACACCTATATTACAACAGTTTTAATGGCTGTAGGAATAATTACAGAAGGGGAAGAAAAAAAAAAAAAAAGCTCTAAGGACTAAAAAAAAGAGAAAGATAAATAAAGCCAACAGACTTAATAAAAAAGGGAAAACAAAACTAAATGCAGATATATTTTTGATGAATTACAAAAAACTAGTTTCATCGTTAATTAGTTCACTATTTCCCTGAATCTTTAAGGTAATTATATTTTCCCTCAAACACAACATGGCCAAACCTATTCTAAAGGAGATAAAGTATATACATTCAGAGTAACTACTCTGCAAATTAATATCCACAATCCCTTCAAAAAAGGACTTCAAAAAGGACTCCATGTCACCTGGACTCAAATCTATAAAGGAACAGGGGTCATGCAGGTGCAGAGCAACATTGTGCCAAGCCCACTCCAACACAGATAAGGAGAGCTCAGGAAGGAGGTCAGTGTGCAAGTCAGGAAGGGAAATCCATCAGCAGCATCAAACCAAAAAAAAAAAAAAAACAACAAGCTACAATGCACACTAATATTCAACTTCATTATAATGAGTTATCCTTCCAGAAATTCTAATGGAAGATAATTAGAATTTTCATCACTTCTTAATTTCCTTGGAACTTAGAAAGCTTTATTACGCACACAGATACCTTATGCATATAGGTGCTCAGTAGAGGCTTGCTTATTTATTTATATTTTAATTTCAGCAGAATTAACATATAGTTTTAAATTTGTTTCAGGTGTACAATACAGTGATTCAACAATTCTAAACACTCAGTGCTCACTGTGGTACGTGTACTCTTAATCCCCCCACCCAGTTCCCCTCTGGTAGCTATCAGTTTTTCTCTCTCTATTTAAGAGTCTGTTTCTTGGTTTGTCTCATTTTATCCATTTATTTCTTAAATTCTATATGTACAAAATCCTGTTATCTTTCTCTGACTTATTTCACTTAGCACTATACTCTCTAGATCCATCCACGTTGTTGCAAATGGCAAGATTTCATTCCTTTTAATGGCTGAGTAATATTCCATTATATATGTACATCCATATGTACACCACTTCTTTATCCACCTATCAATTAATGGATACCTGTGCTGCTTCCATAATTCGGCTATTGAAAATAGTATTGCTATAAACATAGGAACACATGTTTTCAAATTTGTGTTTTCATATTTTTTAGGTAAGTACCCAGTATTGAAATTATTGGATCATATGGTAGCTCTATTTTTAATTTTTTGAAAAACCTCCCTACTGTTTTCCTAGAGTGGCTGCACCAGTTTTCATTCCCACCAATCACTCATGAGGGTTCCTTTTCTCCCGGTCCTTGCCAACATTTGTTGTTTCCTGTGCAGACTTTTTCAGTTTAAACCTGATTACTATCAATTGCTTAAAATATAGAAAACCAATTTTCAAAGAACCAGATTAAAATAACAGTAATAAAACAAAACAAAAAATAAAAAGGAAACAAATAAACAAAAAGAAACCATATTTAAATTATCTAGTTGACTGAAGGAGCAACAAAATTGGAAGGGAGCAATTCAAATAGCCACAGAACCAGGCAGGTCACACAAATAAATGCAGTGCACCAGGGCATCCGTAAAATAATGGGGCAGGCACAGGGAGAATTAGGCCCCCAAGTACCTCTATGTCTGACTAGAGAAGAGCAAGTTGAGAACTGAGGAACTGTAGAGAGCTTGTATGGTCTGAGGGAGACAACCTCTGCTTACCTCCCAGCAAATACTGCCCCTCAGGGAATGTCAGAGCAGTGTTTTCAAATCATCCTGGCTTAAGTGAACCTATGACTCCAGAGTTTTATGTAAAATCATCTGCTATTTAAACACTGACAATTTATATAATTCAAACATTTCTAAAACACTGTGAACCTCTATTGTACATGTACACATTTAGTCATGGCCTACAGGCTGTTAGGTATTGATTGCTGGCCTTCTGGTGAATCTGCTGTGGTTTCAACTTGAGAATAACCATGGCAAGGAATAGATAGCCATCTCTGGCTCTGCTGCCATAAGGATGAATATGAGGTGATACATCTGATAAGTTAGTCCATTTCTCTCTCTTGCTTCTCTTAGCTAGGAGCACATTCTGCTTTCCTGCTAACACCCAAGGGTAAAACAAAATTAGATTATTGTCCCATGAAATATATGTAGTATTTTTTTAAGTTTCTGTATTCTATTCTATATTCTATACATGAATATGTTCCATTAATCTCACAATAAATTTGTTTAACATAACTTACGCTATTGTACCTTTGTTTCTAAAAATAAATACTTTTGAAAATAATCTTTTAAATATAATATTAAGACATGTAAAGCAGAGAAAGTATTCTGGAAGACAGCAGGAAGGACAATCTTACAGAAAGAAGCAAATGCAAAATCAACTACCACAAAACAAAACAAAATAAGACAAAATCAATTTCAAATAGCAGAAATTGCAAATAGAATAAAGAAAATGCATCCAGTATCTTACGGTGGACCCATGGTGCACCAAAACAGTAAAATTTTACACATCTTAATTTTGAAATATATAGATAAAGGATGCTGCCTTTAGGGATCTGTCCACAGAAAAAGAAATTATATCCAGCTTATATTTTAAGATAAAATTCATAGAAATACAGTAACTTCATTCTTCATCAGTCTCATCTAAAATAGGAATGCATTTTCTTAGCTGTCTATGACACCATTCATCAGAGAAAGAATAAAATTTATATTCACACCATCATTAGATTAGTTCTTTCCATCATGTCCTACAAATTACTGATCACTGTCCAGCAGAGAAAGGAAAAGCACTTCCATCCTCACTATATCATATTAATTAATGAATTAATTATACTAATATTAAACTAACTCAACATAAGAAACTTTTATTATGAGATTAAAATCTTAAATCATGTACTTAACAGCAAACATATATAAAGCAATACTCTAATTTCTATGAGGAAATAACATGTGCCATCTGAGGAAAGAAACCTACTATTAATGAACATGTACAGGAATGGTTTCAGAGCTGAAGACCATTTGGAGACTGAGTCTGGATGTGCTTATGGATAGAGAATAAGCCACACAGGCGAAGACCAAAAAAATGGAGTGGGGAAGGGCAATAAGGATATATGACTGAATTTGGAAAGGAGTAGAGATCTCCTCTCAGGCATGAATGAGGGTATCAGTCTGAATAGGATAAATATTCTGAGGTTTCAAAATCAAGTAAAAGTTGGAGTATTATATAAAGCTCATGCAATGAAGAGAGCCAAAGAGAAACTAAAATGATCATAAAGTAATTAATTTCTAGAAAAGTAGTACAGTTATAAATTTAGTGATGTATGGATATTTATGTTGCCTAGAAAAAATTAATATTTTGTTTAAACAAGATGTTGGTGAAATATATAAAAGAAATGAAAACTTACGTATTTAAATGTTGGCTATACTTTCCCACCATTATCTCAACATAATTATGAAATTTTAAAGGTGAAATGATTTAAAGAATATTTCTGCTATGTGGATGATTTTAAGTCTCTCATATTCAAGTATTTATTTGCATTAGTATTAATCCTCAAGCATTTGGGTCCTATTTTGTTGGGGTGGAACTGAAAATTGTCACGATTCCCACAAAGACTTTTAAAAAGTTGTACTCATCTTGTTCTCCACAGTGACAATGATGGGTCGTAACTGCTTACATTTTGAAGCTCAAACGATATTCAGATTGAGAACTGTTATCTCTAGGTGACAGGAACAAGAAATGTAGTTTCTAACCATAGGATAAAACTTAAATCTCTTCCTCAGAGTTACTGTGTGTGTGTGTGTGTGTGTGTGTGTGTGTGTGTGTGTGAGAGAGAGAGAGAGAGAGAGAGAGAGAGGGAGAGAAAGAGGGAGTGTGAGTGCATGGTCAGGAGATGATGGGAGTCACTTGACTATTACATAATATTCAAATATACTTTTAAAAATATAATTTATGTTTAAAACATCAAGGAAAACTCATCTATTAAACACACATTGAAGTCTATGCATCAACTTTAAAATATCTATTCTATTTCTAGGAAATTATACTCAATGTAATGAGGTATAAATAAATTTAACATCAACACCCTCTAAAGAATGTTTATAATAAAACTGTGACATCATTGATTTTGACATAAGAATGAAAGAAACTAATGGCAGAACTGAAAAATAAAACACAAATTTACTAGTAACAGGTTTATGTATTCCAATGAAATGAAACATGAAAAAGTTAATTTCAGTGAAATAGCCACCATTTTATTATTGGTATATCTGGAAAAATAAAAGCTTCTATAAGGGGCATCTGGGTGACTCAGTCGGTAAGTGTCTGCCTTCAGCTCAGGTGGTGATCCCACTGAGCTAGGATTGAGTCCCGCATTGGGCTCCCTGCTCGGTGGGGAGTCTGCTTCTCCCTACCCCTCTGCCTGCCAGTCTCCCTGCTTCTGCTCTCTCTTTCTCTATCAAATAAATTAACAAAAATTTTTTTAAGTCTATATAAGAAAAACAAGTTTAACTATCTTTCTTCTTTCCTCAGACTCTCCTTCTTCTCAAAATCTATAAAAGCACAAGTTGTGTGGGGCACCTGGGTGGCTCGGTCGGTTAAACATTCAACTGTTGCTTTCAGCCCTGGTCATGATCTCATCGTCTCATCAGCTCCTGGCCCAACCTGGAGTGGGCTTGAGATTCTCTCTGTCCCCCCGCCCTGCACTCCTGTGTGTGTTTTCTCTCTGTGTGTGTCTCTCAAATAAATAACACTTAAAAAAAAAAAAAAAAGCACAAGTTTTGTAGAAGTAAAACCATTCCAAATACATGATAGAAGACTGACAAACTCCTAAGCCACACACAGCTCTTCAAAAGGCTGCAGTGCTGTGATGATTTGTAGTTTTCTGGTTTCCCAAGGGGAAGCTATAAAAATCAGGGAGACTGAAGACAGTGCCTGCTGAAAAACTGAACAGATGGCTTAGTCAACTAAAAAACCAGCAGTTTTGGAAGCCTGTTCTCATTTAAAGTACCTTCCAAAAACAGCTTGGTGTGGTTGGTTTCAATTTTCTTTTTCTTTGACATTGTTAAGCTATCTTTCCAGCGTTTAGATAGAGAGAACAAAGAAAATATTAACTTCCTTTACAAGAGAACAAAAGACTTACTGTTTCATTTTGTTCTCCTGAAAAACTTTTAGACCTGAGTTTTACTCACTTAGAAAAAATCATAACCTCTCTTTTCCAGCTGCAGTATTCTCTAGACAATCATAAACAACTCTGAAAATGGGTGTTATGGCATGGAAGTAAAGAAATAAAATAAATATATTTATTACATATATACCAAATATATAAATATTATATATATTCAGTATATTGATATATCAATATACATTTGAACCTTGAACAATGGGTCTGAACTGGACAAATCCACTTATATGTGGATTTTTTTTTTCAGTAAATACAGTGTGCTACAATAAATGTATTTTCTCTTATGATTTTCTTAATATTTTCTATAGTTTATTATAAGAATACTATAATACATATAACATATGAAGTATGTATTAATTGGTGTTACTGGTAATGCTTCAACATTAGGCTATTAGTAGTCAAGTTTTTGAGAAGTCAAAAAGTTGTATGTGGACTTTCAACTGCTTGAGACCTCTAACCCCCATGTTGCTCAAGGGTCAACTGTATATTAAATTATGTATACATACACACATACATCATTGAAGCAAACACGGAAACCTCTGGCTACACCTTTGGTGGAGGAGATCACATACACAAGATTCTGTTTTATGTAGATTATATTAGCAATTTGTAAAAGTGTTGAAAGAAATAGACCAACATAAATTTGAAACATTTATTCTTTGGCAGAGAAGGAAAAAAAGAGAAGAGAGCTGCTCCCACGACTTAGGAGATGATTCACTATTCTGTGGGGAGGAGTTTCAGTGTGGGACATCTATGTAGGCAAAACAGGTAAGAAATGCTTGCTCTGCTACAAGAGGGAACAATATTAAATGAAACGCAGTTCTACAGCAGATTGTTTTTAGTCACAAGAATAAACCTACTATGTTACAAATAAGAAGGCTAAGTATTTGGCATTATCCCCAAAGCAAAACCTGACTTCACTAAGTAACCTGGCAAGGTAAATACCCTCCTCAGGGGTGTATTGCTATGAAATATATTTTTCTTAGGCACCATTCAACTATTTACCTTTCCACCAATGAAAGGCCATTTATTTTTTTTTTAAGATTTTATTTATTTACTTGAGAGAGAGACAGTGAGAGAGAGCATGAATGAGGAGAAGGTCAGAGAGAGAAGCAGACTCCCCATGGAGCTGGGAGTCCGATGCGGGACTCGATCCCAGGACTCCAGGATCATGACCTGAGCCAAAGGCAGTCGTCCAACCAACTGAGCCACCCAGGCGTCCCAAAAGGCCATTTATTTTTAAAAGCTGATTTGTATTTTTTGTTTTTAGAGTTTCAAACTTTCTCTGAAACTCAACTAAACACACATACGCACACACACACCCACACAGTAAAGGGAAATATAAAAATCTATGTACGGATTGCCAGTTGGACCTTCCTTGGAAAACAAAACATCCTGATCCCATCCTTTTTGCTGTTTTTAGGGAGTCCTTCCTCCTCACCTCCCATTAAAATCTCAGGGTCTTGTACTCCTCCTCCATGACAACACCTAAATTTGAACTGTCATACTGAGATTCAAAATAAACACAAACACATAAAACTGATCTTCAATTGCTAATGTATAATTTCTAAGCCAAACAAATACATTTTAACATTTAATTCATTTAGAAGCACAAAATCAGGGTTACAGTCTTCCACTTAAATTCTACTATTTCTGATCAATGTTAAATCATAAAAGCACATGAAGTTTACAGAGTAAGGTACAAAGATTATCTCCCTAAAAGGTATTTTGAACCACAAGGCTAGCAAGAGCCTTTTAATAAGAAGAAATTACAGATGGGGGCGCCTGGGTGTCTGTTAATTGTCTCCCTTCAGCTCAGGTCAAGATCCCAGGGTCCGGGATAGAGCTCCCCATCAGGCTCCCTGCTCAGAGGGAAGCCTGCTTCTCCCTTTGCCACTTCCCCTGCTTGTGTTACCTCTCTTGCTGTGTCCCTGTCAAATAAATAAATAAAATCTTTAAAAAAAAAAAAAAAGAGGGCGCCTGGGTGGCTCAGTGGGTTAAGCCGCTGCCTTCGGCTCAGGTCATGATCTCAGGGTCCTGGGATCGAGTCCCGCATCGGGCTCTCTGCTCAGCAGGGAGCCTGCTTCCTCCTCTCTCTCTCTCTGCCTGCCTCTATGCCTACTTGTGATCTCTCTCTGTCAAATAAATAAATAAAATCTTTAAAAAAAAAAAAAAGAAAGAAAGAAAGAAAGGAAGGAAGGAAGGAAGGAAGAAATTACAGACGTTACTCCTTTCGCAGGAGTAACTTTGACTGATGATGGTGATGATGATGATTTCTTTAAAACCTGGAATGTTTCTTTTTAAAGCCTAGAAAACTTTTAGTTTCTTTTTAAAAAGCCCCTCAAAGTTAGGTAGTTAAGAGATCTTTAAGTCTTATAAATACAATGAACATCAATAAACTTTACATTCTACTCTTTCCTATTAATTATAATAATAAATTAGTTACAGTATTCAGCTTTTCCTATTTCTCCAATGAAAGTAGCTATGATCAGGGTGCCAGGATGGCTCAGTCAGTGGGGTGTCTGCCCCGACCCGGGTCATGATTCCAGAGTCCTATAATAGAGGGAAAATGTTTCTCCTTCTCCCTCTGCCAGCTGCTCCCCTTGCTTGTATGTGTGCTCTCTCTCTCTGTGTCAAATAAATAAAATCTTTAAAAAAAAAAAAAAGTAGCTATGATCACTATACACTCTACATAGCAAAATGGCCAAATATTTTAAGTAACTGTATAGATCTGGGTCTAGAATCTGTACTTGAAATCAGGTCAATAATAATAGGCATTTAATCAAAATTTCTTCATTCCTATCTGCTGCACACTGTGCTAAAATCCTTACATAGGTACGTCCCACAATAACTTTATAAAACAGGTTTTATTACCTCAGATAAGGAAACTAAAGCACAGAGGAGATAAGTACCTGAATAAGGGCACACAGTGATTAGTTTGCAGAAATGGGAGTTGCTCTCAAGCATTTGCTCATAACCACTACACTCTGTACCTTCCAAAATACCACTCCCCCACAAAGATTTCTATGAACTGGCTCCCAGAGATTAGACCCTCCCATTCTCTAAATAGTCCAGACAGGGGTCATTCTCATTCATCAGAAGGCTTGATGTTCAACTTAAACCAGTCAACTACTGCAGCAGGAACAACGCAAGAAAATGCAACAGAATGGGCTGAGCAATTTCAGCTGGGAAATATAAGTTTAATTTAAGATGTTATTATCTCAACATCTCAAAAGAAATGGTGACATCATGAAATAAAAAGTCAAAATATTAAATATCTAGTGGTAATGTCTTTTTCTCAAGCCCTGTTACATATGGATAAATGTATCTATGCACTGATTTACTTAGCAAATCAAAATCAAGTGATGTATTACTGCTTATATGTACATATGCAAGCACATACCTACAAATATCCATTTTTATAGCATATACAGTCTTAAAAATAGATATAAAGCTACATAATTGAGAGGGAATCATCTAACTTAAGTAAAATCACCAATTTAGTGAGTGATGGAGTTTTAAAAGAAAACACACAAACATATATCTGGATGGTCTGAGATCACAAGGTATCTTTTTCTTATGTTGCTAATTTATTGGTTTATTTCCTTTCTAGGATTTGAATAAATGTCATGTGTTGGAGCTACCCTCTGTCTCTAATCCAGTTTTCATTTCAAAGCCAAAATAAATTAAATAATTTATTTTTTAAAATACAAATAAAATATGTGAAATCTGAAACATAAGTATACCTGTCTGCCTATGTACTTCAATAGGTTTTATTAAACAAGATGCTGAGATTTTTAAATTATTACTATTTACTCTTTGTTCATCCACTTTTCGTAAAATTCAAGGTTTTTTTTTTCATTTTCCATTTAGTTTATTTCTTTTCAGTGTTCCAAAATATATTGTTTATGCACCACACCCAGTGCTCCATGTAATATGTGCCCTCCATAATACCCACCACCAGGCTCACCCAACCCCTCACCCCCATCCCCAAAGCCTCAGTTGGTTTCTCAGACCCCCAGTCTCTCGTGGTTTTTCTCCCCCTACAATATCCCCCCACTCACTTCTCTCCATCTTCCAATGTCCTCCATGTTATTCCTTATATTCCACAAGTAAGTGAAACCATATGATACTTGACTCTCTCTGCTTGACTTATTTCACTCAGCATAATCTCTTCCAGTCCCATCCATGTTGATACAAAAGTTGGGTAACCATCTTTTCTGACGGAGGCATAATACTCCAGTGTATATATGGACCATATCTTCTTTATCCATTCATCCATTGAAGGGCATTCTGGTTCTTTCCACAGTTTAGCGACTACGGTCGTTGCTGCTATGAACACTGCAGTACAGATGGCCCTTTTTTTCACTACATCTGTATCGTTGTGGTAAATATCCAGTAGTGCAATTGCAGGGTCATAGGGAAGCACTAGTTTTATATTTTTGAGGAATATCCACACTGTTTTCCAAAGCGGCTGCACCAACTCGCATTCCCACCAACAGTGGAAGAGGATTCCCCTTTCTCCACATCCTCTCTAACACATGTTGTTTACTGTCTTGTTAATAATGGCCATTCTAACTGGTGTCAAGTTGTATCTCAATGTGGCTTTGATTTGATTCTCCCTGATGGCTAATGATGATGAACATTTTTTCATGTACCTGTTAGCCACTTGTATGTCTTCTTTGGAGAAGTGTCTGCTCATGTCTTCTGCCAATTTTTTGATGTGATTATCTGTTTTGTGTGTGTTGAGTTTGAGGAGTTCATTATAGATCTTGGATATCAGCCCTTTGCCTGTAGTGTTATTTGCAAATATCTTCTCCCATTCCGTGGGTTGCCTCTTTGTTTCATTGACTCTTTCCTCTGCTGTGCAGAAGCTTTTGATCTTGTTGAAGTCCCAAAAGTTCATTTTTGCTTTTGTTTCCTTTGCTTTTGGAGACATATCTTGAAAGAAGTTGCTGTGGTCGATATCAAAGAGGATACTGCCTATGTTCTCCTCTAGAATTTTGATAGATTCCTGCCTCATATTGAGGTCTTTTACCCATTTCAAGTTTATAGTTGTGTATGTGTAAGAAAATGGTCGAGTTTCATTCTTCTACATATAGCTGCCCAATTTTCCCAGCACCATTTATTGAAGAGACAGTCTTTTTTCCACTGTATATTTTTTATATTTTTTATATATTTTTTCCTGCTTTGTCGAAGATGACTTGACCATAGAGTTGAGGGTCCATATCTGGGCTCTCTATTCTGTTCCACTGGTCTATGTGTCTGTTTTTATGCCAGTACCATGCTGTCTTGGTGATCACAGCTTTGTAGTAAAGCTTGAAATCAGGCAACATGATGCACCCAGTTTTGTCTTTCTTTTTCAACATTTCCTTAGCAATTTGGGGTATCTTCTCGTTCCATACAAACTTAAGATTGTTTGTTCCAGCACATGGAAAAACGCCAGTGGAATTTTGATTGGGATGGCACTGAAAGTATAGATTACTCTAGGCAGTATAGACATTTTAACAATGTTTATTCTTCCAATCCATGAGCATGGAATGGTCTTCCATCTTTTTCTGTGTTCTTCAATTTCTCTCTTGAGTGTTCTTTAGTTCCTTGAGTACAGTTTCTTTACCTCTTTAGTCAGGTTTATTCACAAAGGTCTTATGGTTCTTGGTGCTATAGTAAATGGAATCAATTCTCTAATTTCCCTTTCTATATTTTGATTGTTAGTGTATAAGAAAGCAACTGATTTCTGTACATTGATTTTGTATCCTGCCACACTACTGAATTGCTATATGAGTTCTAGTAGATTGGGGGTGGAGTCTTTTGGGTTTTCCATGTAAAGTATCACGTTATCTTCGAAGAGAGAGAGTTTGACTTCTTCATTGCCAATTTGGATACTTTTATTTCTTTTTGTTGTCTGATTGCTGTTGCTAGGACTATGTTGAACAAAACTGGTGAGAGTGGGCATCCTTGTCCTGTTCCTGATCTCAAAGGGAAGGCTGTCAGCTTTTCCCCACTGAGGATGATATTCGCTGTGGGTTTTTCATAGATTTTATGAAGTTGAGGAATGTTCCCTCTATCCCTATACTTTGAAGTGTTTTAAAGATTTTTTTTTTAATTTATTTGAGAGAGAAAGAGCACAGAGACAGGCAGAGTGGCAGGCAGAGGCAAGGGGAGAAGCAGGCTTCCTGCAGAACCCGATGAGGGACTTGATCCCAGGATGCTGGGATCATGACCTGGGCCAAAGGCAGCCACTTAACCACTTGAGCAACCCAGCTGTCCCTACTTTGAAGCATTTTAGTCAGGAACGGATGCCATATCTTGACAAACGCTCCCATAAAATGGCACAGGGTTGCAGACTGGATAAAATGACAGGACCCATTGTCTAGAAGAGACACATTTTGAACCTACAGATATATCCAGACTGAATGTGACAGGATGGAGAAGCATCTTTCATGCCAATGGGCCTCAAAAGAAAGCTTAAGTAGCGATTCTCATATCAGATAAATTAGATTTTAAACTAAAGACTGTAGTCAGAGATAAAGAAGGACACTACATCATTCTTAAAGGATCTATCCACCAAGAAGATCTAACAATTGTAAATATTTATGCCTCCCATATGGGAGCAGCGAAATACATAAGACAATCCGTTAATCAAGATAAAGAGCCATAGTGATATGAATACACTAATAGTAGGGGATCTTAACACACCACTCTCAGTAACAGACAGATCATCCAAGCAGAAAATCAATAAAGAAACAAGAGCATTGAATGACACATTGGACCATATGGACCGCATAGATATATACAAAACTTTCCACCCTAAAACAACAGAATACTCATTCTTCTCAAGTGCACAGGGAACCTTCTCCAGAATAGACCACATACTGGGTCAAAAATCGGGGCTCAACCAATACCGAAAGAGTGAGATGATTCCCTGCATATTCTCAGACCACAAAGCTTTGAAACTGGAACTCAACCAAAGAAAAAGTATGGAAGGAATTCAAACACTTGGAAGCTAAAGACCACCCTGCTTAAGAATGTTTGGATCAACCAGGAAATCAAAGAAGAAGTTAAACAATTCATGGAAACCAATGAGAATGAGACACTTCCATCCAAAACCTATGGGATACAGCAAAGGCGGTCCTAAGGGGGAAATACATAGCCATCCAAGCCTCACTCAAAAAAACTGAGAAATCCAGAATACATCAGCTCTCTTTACACCTTAAAGAATGAGAGAATCAACAACAAATTAAGCCAACCCCAAACACAAGAAGGGAAATAATCAAGATTAGAACAGAGATCAATGAGATAGAAACCAGAGACACAGTAGAACACATCAATGAAACTAGAAGCTGGTTTTTTTTATAAACTGCTGGCCAAACTAATCCAAAAGAGGAGAGAGAGGACCCAAAGTAATAAAATTATGGATGAAAGGGGAGAGATCATGACTAACACCAAGGAAATTGCAATCATCAGAAATTATCAATAGCTATATGCCAATAGGTTAAGCAACCTAGATGAAATAGATGCATTCCTGGAAACAAATAAACTTCCAAATCTGAAACAGGAAGAAACTGACAACCTGAATAGACCAATATATAATAACGAGGTTGAAGCAGTGATCAAAAACCTCCCAAAAAACAAGAGCCAAGAATCTGATGAATTCCCTGGAGAATTCTACCAAACATTCAAAGAAAATCATACCTATTCTCCTGAAGCTGTTTTAGAAAACAGAAACAGAAGGAAAACTTCTAGACTTTTTTTATGAAGCCACCATTACCCTGATTCCCAAACCAGGCAAAGACCCCATCAAAAAGGAGAATTTCAGACCAATAACCCTGATGAATACGGATGCCAAGAATCTCAATAAGATCCTAGCTAATAGGATCCAACAGTACATTAAAAAATTATCCACCATGACCAGGTGGGATTTATTCCTGGGATGCAAGGGTGGTTCAACATTCACAAATCAATCAATGTGATAGAACAAATCAATAAGAGACAAGAACCACATGGTCCTCCCAACTGATGCAGAAATTCGAGCTTTATATCAGGAATATAGATTCCTTATGGCAGGAAAGAAGAATTTTCTGTTCAGTAAGTAATTATCTGCAAGAAGTTATGCTGTTCACTGACAAAAGAAGTAACACAAATGAGAGAGAGATACATTAATGAAATATATTTAATGGCCCTTTTATAATCTCTTGTTTTATACCATACTTTCTAAAAAAAAAAACAAAAAAAGGTCCTAGATGATTGTCAGAATAAAAAAACATAGTTATAAAAAACTGGACAAGTAGGAATATAGGCACACTTCAAATATTTAAAAAATCCTGAATATTAACAATTAGCCTCAACTTGCTCATAAAATACTAAGTTTTAGAAAAGTATCAAGTCATATTCAATTATAGTTCTCTGTAAAAATTAGAGGAGGACAGAGGGGAGGAGTCAAGATGGCGGAGAAGTAGCAGGCTGAGACTACTTCAGCTGGCCGGAGATCAGCTAGATAGCTTATCTAAAGATTGCAAACACCTGAAAATCCATCGGCAGATCGAAAAGAAGAAGAACAGCAATTCTGGAAACAGAAAAACAACCACTTTCTGAAAGGTAGGACCGGCGGAGAAGTGAATCCAAAGCGACTGGAAGATAGACCCCAGGGGGAGGGGCCGGCTCCCGGCAAGCAGCGGAGCAACGGCGCACAAAATCAGGACTTTTAAAAGTCTGTTCCGCTGAGGGATATCGCTCCAGAGGCTAAACCGGGGCGAAGCCCACGTGGGGTCAGCGTGGCCTCAGGTCCCGCAGGGTCACAGAAGGATCGGGGTTGTCTGAGTGTCGCAGAGTATCGGAACGGGAAAGCCGGCTACAGAGACAGAGCCGACAGTAAGCTCACAGCTCGGTGTTACCTTGAACCGGTCGCAGGCTCGGTGAGCTCGGAGCGCGGCCGGAGGTCAGGGAGACGGGAGTAACTGGGCGCTGTTCTCTGAGGGCGCACTGAGGAGTGGGGCCTGAGACCAGGAGGCTGCCATTTGTATTCCCGTCCTCCGGAACTCTACGGAAAGCGCTCAGGGAACAAAAGCTCCTGAAAGCAAACCCGAGCGGATTACTCACCCCGGCCCCTGGTAAGGGCGGTGCAATTCCGCCTGGGGAAAAGACACTTGAGAATCACTACAACAGGCCCCTCCCCCAGAAGATCAACAAGAAATCCAGCGGAGACCAAGTTCACCTACCAAGGAGTGCGGTTTCAATACCAAGGAGAGCAGCAGAATTCCAGAGGAGGAGTAAGCAAAGCATGGAACTCATGGCTTTTTCCCTGTGATTTTTTTTAGTCTTGCAGTTAATTTAATTTTTTTCTTTTTCATTTTTTGTTTTTTTCTCGCCTTCTGGTAATTTTTTTTTAACTTTTACCTTTTTCTTTTTTAAGGTTTTTTAACTAGTTTATCCAATATATATATTTTTTCTTTTTTATATTTTCCTTATTTGTTTTCTTTTCTTTAATTCTTTTCTTTTCTTTTTCGTTCTTCCTTTTTGAACCTCTTTTTATCCCGTTTCTCCCCCCTCACGATTTGGGATCTCTTCTAATTTGGTTAAAGCATATTTTCCTGGGGTTGTTGCCACCCTTTTAGTATTTTACTTGCTCCTTCATATACTCTTATCTGGACAAAATGACAAGACGGAAAAATTCAACACAAAAAAAAGAACAAGAGGCAGTACCGAAGGCTAGGGACCTAATCAATACAGACATTGGTAATATGTCAGATCTAGAGTTCAGAATGACAATTCACAAGGTTCTAGCCGGGCTCGAAAAAGGCATGGAAGATATTAGAGAAACCCTCTCGAGAGATATAAAAGCCCTTTCTGGAGAAATAAAAGAACTAAAATCTAACCAAGTTGAAATCCAAAAAGCTATTAATGAAGTGCAATCAAAAATGGAGGCTCTCACTGCTAGGATAAATGAGGCAGAAGAAAGAATTAGTGATATAGAAGACCAAATGACAGAGAATAAAGAAGCTGAGCAAAAGAGGGACAAACAGCTACTGGACCACGAGGGGAGAATTCGAGAGATAAGTGACACCATAAGACGAAACAACATTAGAATAATTGGGATTCCAGAAGAAGAAGAAAGAGAGAGGGGAGCAGAAGGTATACTGGAGAGAATTATTGGGGAGAATTTCCCCAATATGGCAAAGGGAACGAGCATCAAAATTCAGGAGGTTCAGAGAACGCCCCTCAAAATCAATAAGAATAGGCCCACACCCCGTCACCTAATAGTAAAACTTACAAGTCTCAGTGACAAAGAGAAAATCCTGAAAGCAGCCCGGGAAAAGAAGTCTGTAACATACAATGGTAAAAATATTAGATTGGCAGCTGACTTATCCACAGAGACCTGGCAGGCCAGAAAGAGCACTAAACGAGAAGAACATGTAGCCAAGAATACTATATCCAGCTAGGCTATCATTGAAAATAGAAGGAGAGATTAAAAGCTTCCAGGACAAACAAAAACTGAAAGAATTTGCAAACACCAAACCAGCTCTACAGGAAATATTGAAAGGGGTCCTCTAAGCAAAGAGAGAGCCTACAAGTGGTAGATCAGAAAGGAACAGAGACCATATACAGTAACAGTCACCTTACAGGCAATACAATGGCACTAAATTCATATCTCTCAATAGTTACCCTGAATGTTAATGGGCTAAATGCCCCTGTCAAAAGACACAGGGTATCAGAATGGATAAAAAAACAAAACCCATCTATATGTTGCCTCCAAGAAACTCATTTTAAGCCCGAAGACACCTCCAGATTTAAAGTGAGGGGGTGGAAAAGAATTTACCATGCTAATGGACATCAGAAGAAAGCAGGAGTGGCAATCCTTATATCAGATAAATTAGATTTTAAGCAAAACACTGTAATAAGAGATGAGGAAGGACACTATATCATACTCAAAGGGTCTGTCCAACAAGAATATCTAACAATTTTAAATATCTATGCCCCCAACGTGGGAGCAGCCAACTATATAAACCAATTAATAACAAAATCAAAGAAACACATCAACAATAATACAATAATACTAGGGGACATTAACACTCCCCTCACTGAAATGGACAGATCATCCAAGCAAAAGATCAGCAAGGAAATAAAGGCCTTAAACGACACACTGGACCAGATGGACATCACAGATATATTCAGAACATTTCATCCCAAAGCAACAGAATACACATTCTTCTCTAGTGCACATGGAACATTCTCCAGAATAGATCACATCCTCGGTCCTAAATCAGGACTCAACCGGTATCAAAAGATTGGGATCATTCCCTGCATATTTTCAGACGACAATGCTCTAAAGCTGGAACTCAACCACAAAAGGAAGTTTGAAAAGAACCCAAATACATGGAGACTAAACAGCATCCTTCTAAAGAATGAATGGGTCAACCGGGAAATTAAAGAAGAATTGAAAAAAATCATGGAAACAAATGACAATGAAAATACAACGGTTCAAAATCTGTGGGACACAACAAAGGCAGTCCTGAGAGGAAAATATATAGCGGTACAAGCCTTTCTCAAGAAACAAGAAAGGTCTCAGGTACACAACCTAACCCTACACCTAAAGGAGCTGGAGAAAGAACAAGAAAGAAACCCTAAGCCAAGCAGGAAAAGAGAAATCATAAAGATCAGAGCAGAAATCAATGAAATAGAAACCAAAAAGACAATAGAGCAAATCAACGAAACTAGGAGCTGGTTCTTTGAAAGAATTAATAAAATTGATAAACCCCTGGCCCGACTTATCAAAAAGAAAATAGAAAGGACCCAAATAAATAAAATCATGAATGAAAGAGGAGAGATCACAACTAACACCAAAGAAATACAAACTATGATAAGAACATACTATGAGCAACTCTACGCCAACAAATTTGACAATCTGGAAGAAATGGATGCATTCCTAGAAACATATAAACTACCACAACTGAACCAGGAAGAAGTAGAAAGCCTGAACAGACCCATAACCAGTAAGGAGATTGAAACAGTCATTAAAAATCTCCAAACAAAAAAAGCCCAGGGCCAGACGGCTTCCCGGGGGAATTCTACCAAGCGTTTAAAGAAGAAATAATTCCTATTCTCCTGAAACTGTTCCAAAAAATAGAAATGGAAGGAAAACTTCCAAACTCATTTTATGAGGCCAGCATCACCTTGATCCTAAAACCAGACAAGGATCCCACCAAAAAAGAGAGCTATAGACAGATATCCTTGATGAACACAGATGCGAAAATACTCAACAAAATACTAGCCAATAGGATTCAACAGTACATTAAAAGGATTATTCACCACGACCAAGTGGGATATATTCCAGGCCTGCAAGGTTGGTTCAACATCCGCAAATCAGTCAGTGTGATACAACACATCAATAAAAGAAAGAACCAGAACCATATGATACTCTCAATAGATGCTGAAAAAGCATTTGACAAAGTACAGCATCCCTTCCTGATCAAAACTCTTCAAAGTGTAGGGATAGAGGGCACATACCTCAATATCATCAAAGCCATCTATGAAAAACCCACCGCAAATATCATTCTCAATAGAGAAAAACTGGAAGCTTTTCCGCTAAGGTCAGGAACACGACAGGGATGTCCATTATCACCACTGCTATTCAACATAGTACTAGAGGTCCGAGCCTCAGCAATCAGACAACAAAAGGAAATTAAAGGCATCCAAATCGGCAAAGAAGAAGTCAAATTATCACTCTTCGCAGATGATATGATACTATATGTGGAAAACCCAAAAGACTCCACTCCAAAACTGCTAGAACTTGTACAGGAATTCAGTAAAGTGTCAGGATATAAAATCAATGCACAGAAATCAGTTGCATTTCTCTACACCAACAGCAAGACAGAAGAAAGAGAAATTAAGGAGTCAATCCCATTTACAATTGCACCCCAAACCATAAGATACCTAGGAATAAACCTAACCAAAGAGGCACAGAATCTATACTCAGAAAACTATAAAGTACTCATGAAAGAAATTGAGGAAGACACAAAGAAATGGAAAAATGTTCCATGCTCCTGGATTGGAAGAATAAATATTGTGAAAATGTCTATGCTACCTAAAGCAATCTACACATTTAATGCAATTCCTATCAAAGTACCATCTATCTTTTTCAAAGAAGTGGAACAAATAATTATAAAATTTATATGGAACCAGAAAAGACCTCTAATAGCCAAAGGGATATTGAAAAAGAAAGCCAACGTTGGTGGCATCACAATTCCGGACTTCAAGCTCTATTACAAAGCTGTCATCATCAAGACAGTATGGTACTGGCACAAAAACAGACACACAGATCAATGGAACAGAATAGAGAGCCCAGAAATAGACCCTCAACTCTACAGTCAACTAATCTTCGACAAAACAGGAAAGAATGTCCAATGGAAAAAAGACAGCCTCTTCAATAAATGGTGCTGGGAAAATTGGACAGCCACATGCAGAAAAATGAAATTGGACCATTTCCTTACACCACACACGAAAATAAACTCAAAATGGATGAAGGACCTCAATGTGCGAAAGGAATCCATCAAAATCCTTGAGGAGAACACAGGCAGCAACCTCTTCGACCTCAGCCACAGCAACATCTTCCTAGGAACAACGCCAAAGGCAAGGGAAGCAAGGGCAAAAATGAACTATTGGGATTTCATCAAGATCAAAAGCTTTTGCACAGCAAAGGAAACAGTTAACAAAATCAAAAGACAACTGACAGAATGGGAGAAGATATTTGCAAACGACATATCAGATAAAGGACTAGTGTCCAGAATCTATAAAGAACTTAGCAAACTCAACACCCAAAGAACAAATAATCCAATCAAGAAATGGGCAGAGGACATGAACAGACATTTCTGCAAAGAAGACATCCAGATGGCCAACAGACACATGAAAAAGTGCTCCATATCACTCAGCATCAGGGAAATACAAATCAAAACCACAATGAGATATCACCTCACACCAGTCAGAATGGCTAAAATCAACAAGTCAGGAAATGACAGATGCTGGCGAGGATGCGGAGAAAGGGGAACCCTCCTACACTGTTGGTGGGAATGCAAGCTGGTGCAGCCACTCTGGAAAACAGCATGGAGGTTTCTCAAAATGTTGAAAATAGAACTGCCCTATGACCCAGCAATTGCACTATTGGGTATTTACCCTAAAGATACAAACGTAGTGATCCAAAGGGGCACGTGCACCCGAATGTTTATAGCAGCAATGTCCACAGTAGCCAAACTATGGAAAGAACCTAGATGTCCATCAACAGATGAATGGATCAAGAAGATGTGGTATATATACACAATGGAATACTATGCAGCCATCAAAAGCAATGAAATCTTGCCATTTGCGACAACATGGATGGAACTAGAGCGTATCATGCTTAGCGAAATAAGTCAAGCAGAGAAAGACAACTATCATATGATCTCCCTGATATGAGGAAGTGGTGATGCAACATGGGGGCTTAAGTGGGTAGGAGAAGAATAAATGAAACAAGATGGGATTGGGAGGGAGACAAACCATAAGTGACTCTTAATCTCACAAAACAAACTGAGGGTTGCTGGGGGGAGGGGGTTGGGGAGAAGGGGGTGGGATTATGGACATTGGGGAGGGTATGTGCTTTGGTGAGTGCTGTGAAGTGTGTAAACCTGGTGATTCACAGACCTGTACCCCTGGGGATAAAAATATATGTTTATAAAAAATAAAAAATTTTAAAAAATAATAATAAATTAATAAAAAAAAAAGAAAATACATGCAAAATTGAATATGTATGGGTTTAACTTCAGCAGTCACCCAAAGATGTCATAAACAATGAAATAAGTTTGCTAGTGATAATAATAAAGTGTACTCTCTTTTAATCTAAAAAAAAAAAAAAAAATTAGAGGAGGATATATACCGGTACTAAAATTAAATTTTAGAAAAAATTATCTATCTGGTTTTAACACTGAGTTTCACCATAGGGAAAATCTTGTAAAATTCTAATTCAAAGGACCATTCATTCTAAAAACAAACATGCAAAAATCCTTGCCATCACTTCGATCTTTACCTTTCTGCAAAGCTTTTGTGTTCTTGACAAAATGTTTCTCTTGAGATTTATACATTGCCTTACATGTATATTAAAACTATACATAAGTAAATATTAAACAAATTACCATCAAGTTCAAAAGCGAATTTATTTCCCCTGTTTAAAATTTATTATTAACATAGCATTCTTTTTAAATTTTTGCATGGAACTTAATCCAAAAGTTATTTGCAGAACCAGGTTCAAGAGGAAGAAAACTGTTCATCAGAATCATTTTTTTTCCATAAGGAAAGCCAACCCTGAATATGGTCCAAGCCACTCCTTTCTTCAATCTGTTTCATTTCGACCATTGATTGCTAGCCTCCTCCCCCAGCAGTGCATGCAGCAGATAACTAGGATCTGCTTCAAATGGTAATGCTGGTATTTATCTTTCCCTAAGGCACTACCTGCAGAATTAAAGAAACCAAGGGATTTAGAACCTCCCCGCATAATTAACTGTCAGAATCTACTAAAGGCTTTCTAAAGTTAACATCCTAATGTCTAATGTTTCCCCAGAAGAATTTCAGAATGTGTTTTAGAAAAGTGGTTTCAATTTATGCTGGTAGTCTATCCTAAGCCTTTTAAATCTAGTATTAGTAGGTGAGATTCACATTTCTTATGGAATTAAAATACTTTGAAATTTTACTACTGAAGATGTATGTAAATGAACTACACATCCTGTACAATAAGTGAAAAAACCCAAAAATAAAATAAACTGTCTTTTCCTTAAATTAGCTCTTCAGCTAATGGGAAAATTAATAGAAGTCTGGATGAAGGGTGGTTACAAAGTGTGGTAGTACAATTAATACCATCACCACACTATTGACATTTGGGGGGCCAGATAATACTTTGATGTAGGGTACTGTCTGTGCATCCAATGATGCTTAGCAGCACCCATGGCCTCTTTTCACTTAGATGCCAGTGACATTTCCCCATTTGTGACATTCAAAAATGTCCCTGGACATTGTTAAATGCCCTCTTGAGACAAAATCATTTCAGGATTCAGAATGGATGATTTAGCAGAAATGGCCACAAACAGGTCACAGTTTGGATCTGCTCCTTTGGGTGTGCATCAACCAGGGAGACACATTTCACCTCTTTGTCTCATTTTCCTTCTGCCTCAAATAAGTGATGTAAGGGTTAAATGAGAGGTCTGAAAAGTGACAGCAACTGATAGTACTGTATACACTGTAGCATCTCTCTCTATAGACTCTCTATGCCACTTTTTCTAAGTATTTTTCATAATTTCAGTAAACATACAGTGTTCAATCAGTTTCAGGTGTATAATATACTAATTCAATAATTCCCTACATCACCTAGTCTTCATCACAAGTGCACTCCTTAATCCCCATCAGCTATTTCCCCATCCTCCCAATCACCTGCCCTCAGGTAATCATCACTTTGTTCTCTAGAGTCTGTATATTGGTTTGTCTCTCTCTCTTTTTTCCCCCACTTCCCTCACTTGTTTTGTTTCTTAAAATCTACATGTGAATTAAATCATATAGTATTCATCTTTCTCTGCCATATTTCACAGAGCATACTATACTCTGGATCTACCATGTTGTTGAAAAAAATTCTTTGTTACAGTGCAGCAATATTCCTGTGTGTGTATGTGTGTGTGTGTGTGTGTGTGTGTGTGTGTATCACCTCTTCTTTATCCGTTTATCAATGGACATCTAGGCTGCTTCCATAATTTGGTTATTTTTTAATGTTATGTTCAACATACTTTGGCTATTGTAAATAATCCTGCCATAAACACACTGATGTATGTATCACTTTGAATTCGTATTTTTGTATTCTTTTGGTAAATACCAAGTAGTACAATTGCTAGTTCATAGGGTAGTTCTGTTTTTAATCTTTTGAGGAACCTCCACACTCTTTTCCACAGTGGCTGCACCAGTTTGCAATCCCACCAACAATGTAAGAGGGTTCTCCTTTCTCTGCATCCTTGCCAACATCTGTTCTTTCCTGTGTTGTTCATTTTAGCCATTCTGACAGGTGTGAGGTGGTATCTCATTGTAGTTTTGATTTGTATTTTCCTGATGGTAAGTGAAGATAAGCATCTTTTCATGTGTCTACATATCTTTTTTGGAGAAATGTTTGTTCATGTCTTCTGCCCATTTTTAATTGGATTAGTTGGTTTTGGGGTGTTGCGTTTTAGAAGTTCTTTACCTATTTTGGATACTAACCCTTTATTGGCTATGTCACTTGCAAACATCTTCTCCCATTCTACAGGTTGCCTTTTAGTTTGGTTGACTGTTGCCCCACTGTACAAAAACTTTTTATTTTTATGTAATCCCAATAGTTTATTTGTACTTTTGTTTCACTTGCCTCAGGAGACATATCTAGAAAAAAGTTGTTACAGTTGGTGTCAAAGAAGTTACTGCCTATGTTCTCTTCTTGGTTTTTTATGGGTTCAATTCTCACATGTAGTTATCTAATCTATTTTGTATTTATTTTTGTATATGATATAAGAAAGTGGTCCAGTTTTATTCTTTTGTATGCTGCTGTCCAATTTTCCTAATACCACTTGTTTCTTTGGAGCTTTTAAAACTTTTTTTTATTTTTAATGATTTCATTTATTTGATGGAGAGAGAGCATAAGCAGGGGGAGCTGCAGAGGGAGAGGAGAAAATAGACTCTCTTGAGCAGGCAGCTTGATGCAGGGCTTGATTCCAAGACCCTAGGATCTGACCTGAGCTGAAGGCAGATACCCAACCGACTGAGCCACCCAGGCATCCCCCCACACCAGTACTACTTGAAGAGAATTTTTCCCATTGTATATGCTTTCGTGCTTTGTCAAACATTATTTGACCATATAATTGTGCATTTATTTCTGGGTTTTCTATTCTATTCTATTTATATCTGTGTCAATTTTTGTGCCAATAGCATACTGCTTTGATCACCACAGCTTTGTAATATAACTTGAAATCCAGAATCATGCTGCTTCCAGCTTTGCTTTGTCTTTTCATGACTGCTTTGGCTCTTTGCAGTCTTTGTGGTTCCATACACATTTTAGGATTATTTGTTCTAGCTCTGTGAAAAATGCTCTTGGTATTTTGATAGGGATTGCATTAAATGATTGCTTTGGTTAGTATAGACATTTTAACAATATTTGTTCTTCTAATCCACAAGCATGGAATATCACTCCATTTCTTTATGTCATCATCAATTTCTTTTCATCAGTGTTTATTATAGTTTTCAGAGTACAGATCTTTTACCTCTCTGCTTAGGTTTATTCCTAATTTTCTTATTATTTTTGGTGCAATTCTAAATGGGATTGTTTTCTTAATTTCCTTCTACTACTTCATTATTACTGTATAGAAATAGAACAGATCTTCTGTATACTGATTGTGTCCTGAGACTTACTGAATTCATCTATCAGTTCCAGCACGTTTTGGTGAAGTTTATAGGGTTTTTAATATATAGTATCATGTCATCTGCCCACAGTGCAAGTTTTATTTCTTCCTTGCCAATTTCGATGCCTTTTATTTCTTTTCATCATCTGATTGCTATGGCTAGGGCTTCCAGTACTACGTTGAATAAAAGGGATGAGACTGGACATCCTTGTCTTGTTCCTGACCTTAGGGAAAAGGTTCTCCATTTTCCCCACTGAGAGTGATGTTAGCTGTGGGTTTTTCATAGATGGCTTTTATTATTTGGAGGTATGTTCCTTCTAAATCTACTTTGTTGAGGGTTTTATCATGAATGGATGTTGTACTTTGTCAAGTATTTTTCCTGTGTCTTGAAATAAACATATGGTTCCTATCTTTCCTTTATTGATGTGATGTATCATGTTGATTGATCTGTGAATACTGAACCACCGTTGCAATCTAGGAATAAATCCCATGTGATTGTGATGAATGATTTTTTTAATGTATTTATTAGATCTTATTTATTACTATTTTGTTGCAGATTTTGTATCTATGTTCAACAGAGACACTGACCTATAGTTCTCTTTTTTTCGGGTGTTTTTATCTGATTTGGATATCAGGGTAATGCTGGCCTCATAGAATGAATTTGGGAATTTTCCTCCCTCTTCTATTTTTTGGAATAGTTTGAGTAGAATAGGTATAAATTCTTTTTTAAATGTTTGGCAGAATTCCCCTGGAAAGCCATCTGACCCTGACTTTTGTTTGTTGGGAGTTTTTGGATTACTGATTCAATTTCTTTGCTGGTTATTGATCTCTTCAATTTTTTTATTTCTTCCTGTTTCAGTTTTAGTAGTTAATATGTTTCCAGGAATTTATATATTTCTTCTGGCTGGTCTAATTTGTTGGCATATAGTTTTTCATAATATTCTCTCTTATTATTCTATTATAATTATTTGTATTTCTGTGGTGTCGGTTGTTTTATCTCTTCTCTAATTTGTGATTTTATTTATTTGGATCCTTTCTCTTTTTTTTCTTATTAAGTCTGGCTGGAGGTTTACCAGTTTTACTGACTTTTTTCTCAATGAACCAGCTGGTTGCTGGTTCCATTGATCTGTGATCTAATGTATTTTTGGCTTTTATATCATTTATTTTATATCATTTATTTCTACTCTATTTATTTCTCTCCTCCTGCTGCTTTTAGATTTGTGTGTTGCTATTTTTCTAGGTCCTTTACGTCATGTAAGGATAGGTTGTTTGACATTTTTCTTGCTTCTTGAGAAAGGCCTATATTGCTATCAAATTCTTAGAACTGCTTTTGCTATATCCCAAAGGTTTTGGAAACACTTTCACCTGTTTCCATGTACTTTTCTATTTCTTCTTGTATTTCTTGGTTGACACATTCACTGCTTAGTACCATGTTATTCAACTTCATACATCTGTGGTCTTTCCAGAATTTTTTCTTGTGACTGACTTCTAGTTTTGTAACATTGTGGTCAGAAAATAAGCATAGTAGGATTTCAATTTTTTTTGAATTCTTGAGGCATGTTTTGTGACCTAGTATATGATCTATTCTGGAGACCGTTCCATGTGAACTTGAGAAGAATGTGTATTCTGCTGTTTTAAGATGGGATGCTCTGAATATACCTGTTAAGCCCATCTGGTCCAATGTGTCATTCAAAGCCATTGTCTCTTAGTTGATTTTCTGTTTAGATGATTAGTCCATTGAGGTAAGTCAGGTGGTAAACTCCCCTGCTATTATTGTATTATTATCAATTAGTTCCTTTGTGTTTGTCATCAATTGTTTTATGTATTTGGGCGCTCCCATGTTGGGTGCGTAAGTATTTATAATTGTTTTAACTTCTTGTTGGATTGTCCCCTTACTATGATATAGTGTCCTTCTTTGTCTCTGGTTATAGTTTTCATTTTAAAAGTCTAGTTTATATGATATAAATAGAGCCATCTCAGGTTTCTTTGATATCATTTGCAGGACAGATGTTTCTCCATCCTCTCACTTTTTTTTTTAAAAAAAGATTTATTTATTTATTTTATAGAGAGAGAAAGCATGAGCTTGGCAGGGGAGTAGAGGAAGAGAGAATACTAAGCAGACTCCATGATGAACATGGAGCCTGACAAGAGGCTTGACATCACAAACTAAGCTGAAACCAAGAGACGCTTAACCAACTGTGTCACCCAGGTGCCCCTCCACTCCCTCACTTTCAATCTGCAGGTGTGTTTTCATCTTAAATGAGTCTCTTATAGATGGGTCTTGATTGGTTTTGTCTTAATTTACTCTGTCACACTATGTCTTTTGATTTGAGCCTTTAGTCCATTTACATTCAAAGTAATTATTCATTTTATTATTTGTTTTATGGTTGTTTCTGACAATATTCTCTGATCCTTTCTTCTCTTTCTCTCTTTCATGGTTTGCTGATTTTCTTTAGTTTTATTTATATATATATATATATATATATATATATATATATATATATATGGATTTTTTCTCTTTATTCTTTGCATATTAGTGGTTTTTGGTATATGGTTACCATTAGGTTTGTAGAACAACTTCTTCTGCATTTGGCAGTCTATACTAAGTTGATGGTCATTTAAGTTTGACCCCACTGACTCAGGAGTGTCTCCAACGTGTGCCACGTGTGCTCTGTTGTTTTGTCCTGGTATCTTTATCCTTCAGGCCTGTTTGCCTATTGTGGGCAGTCTTTGGTCCCTGGCCTGAATGTGACATGTTTTAACTAGGTGTGCTCTGGTCTGCTTGTGAAATAAGACTTGTCGCCATCACCACTGGAACTGATGCTCCACAAAAAGTCTCGGGTTGTGAGACAGGGTTTTGGTGGGGGTTTGGGCTATTCTTCTGGGGGAGGGATCTGCTGCACTGGGACTGAGGCAAGTTGTCTGGGAAGGGAGGCACCACCAAAGTGGGGGTGGGGTGGGGTACGGTGTGGTATGCTTGGTATAAGATAGCAAGTGTCAGTGCTATGTTGGTTCCATTCATAACCGTGTGCCTATGCTAAGGGGTGAGGAAGGGAAATGGCACTTGCTCATTCCTTTGCTCCTGGAGAGGTCTCTCTATGAACAATGCCTCTCTGGAACACACTCTGAGATGAACAAATAACCTCCCCACTGTGTGACCCATGAGCTCTTCAGATCACTATTTTCACACTGTATGTCCATGGGTTGTTTGCTTAACTTCTTTCCAAGAGCAGCCCCAATGTCCTCCAAGGCTCTTCCCAAGCCAAGCCCAGACCTTTAGCCTCACTGGTTGCCAGAACTCACAAAATTCAGCCTCCCTCACTTTCCAATCCAATTACTATTGGGATTCGTTTTCCCCCATGCACTGCCCTGTGTGCTAGTCTGTCTCTCACCCTCCTCTGCAACTGTGGCTCCCTCCCTACTCTGGTGGCCACAATCCATTTCTCTTCCAAATCACACCTCCACACTTCTTACCTTCTTAATGTGTCCTCGCCTCTACCTTTAGTTGTGGAGTTTTTTTCTGCCAGTCTTTCACTTAATTTCTGTGGTATTTAGGATGATTTTATAGTTATCTAGTTGTATTTGCAAAATGAGGTGAGCAGTCCTCCTACTCTGTTACCATCAACCCCTCCTTTCCCCAAGTGTACACTTTTTCAACAAACTTTTTCCTGAGTGCCCTAGACTAAGAGATTAAAAAAAGAAAGGGATGGGGCATTGCTAGGGCCAATATTTTAAGCCATAATAATATATCCCAAATCTTAGTTCCCAAAGTCTATGCACAAGAGAACCAGGATGGCCCACTTGGTCACTGAAACCATCACATACTTTCCCCTCTCTGTACTCTGGCTACAGCTTTTGTCTGATGGACAACATGACCCCACCACTTGAATAGCTACATACCTGTAAGAATCCAGAATCCCTCATGAAGTTATTTTCCTAGTGGCATCCAATCCATCCCTATTACCCAACCCCAAACACCATGGCAGAGTCTCTCTCATATTACTCCTACTCTTCTTCAGGGCACGACTGATTTATTGATGGCTACACACATGGGAATTCATTTCCCTGCTAAACCTCAGGTACTTTTTCTGTTCTCATGCACCTATGTCCAGCCTGTAGTACTAAGCCAGGGACCTGGTCACATTATGACTTACGATTTCTTTGTAACTGTTAGTACCTTTAGAGAGTTAATAGTCCATTTTCTTATAAGCTGATATAATTCTCACATATAGCTCCACAGTAAACATTTTTCCCAGATAAGACTTCCATTAAGATATGAGCAGTGCTTACTGACATCCACAGCCCCAAGAAGGCTAGTATTCACTGATATGGAGGAAATTATTATTAAACATAAATATTTACTTGAGGGCCATTTACTGGGTATATAGAAGTATCTTTATTAAGTAATGAAGTATATTTCTTAATAAAGCACTAATTACTATGACCTTAAACTTTAAATCTTATAACTCTATTTGTGTGTTTCACTAATTGTTAACCAATATTTTTCTCATGAAAATTATTTTGTTCAATATATACTGTTTCAAGCAACTATAGTGAGGTGATGGTAGTTTCAGCCTGGAGGTGCCAAGAAGGAGGGTAGGGCATATCCTATATAGAAAAAAAGTAAGTATCCAATGATGCCTGCTGCACTCATTACAGGGATCAAGGCCTAAAGGGTCTGTAGGGAGATGGGGGGAAGGGAGACAAAGTAATCCAAACATCTGCAGAGTCAGGAAACTGTAATTGCAGGTGTTACCCTGAAGGATTCTGGCATAAGACAGTAGTCACAGGCAAGGACAAGATTACAGTAGTGTATTTCAATATGCATTCAGAGGGCTACAGGCATCAGAATACTCTTAAGATGCTTGCTATGAAATACAGCTACAGAGGAGTAGAGGCCTGCTTCTACATTTTTTTAATAGGAATTCCAGATTTCTTCTGTACATGAAAGTGGAAGAACTACTAGATTAGCTTTATCACCTTATTAGAACAAAGGGATACTAACTGCTTAAGACATACAAGTAATTACACTGTGTAGATCGCTTTAAAATATATTTTTAAGTAAATGCCACTAACATAAATAGCTGCTTTATTTTCTAGGCATTCTCTGTATTAGGTGCTCAATAAAAAAATGAAAGGGTTTATATAAAAAGATTACAGAGAAATTTACAGAAACAATTCATGTAGACAATTCTGTAAATACTGACAGAATGGGGCAGAAGTTATTCTCAGGATGTGAAAATTCAGCACACATATCCCAAAAACCTTACCTCTGCTGCCCTAGAGTATTTCCCATCAGTGGCTATATCTGACCCATAGGAGATCCCAAGAACTGCTGACTCTGATTAATTTTACTTCTGTGAGGAGTCTTGGAAAACAGATATTCTAGCACAGCACCAAGGAAAATGTCTTTCTCCTCTGACAAACTGAAACCAATTAAGTCAAAAGCATCACATTGATCCAATTATACCAGGAAGAGTTAAAATGAGACTAATATCCCCAAGACTCTCAGGACTCATTAAGAGTAGTAACATTCTTCAGGGGCCAGTGAAATTAATGACCTTTCAAAAATGAGACCCTTATGAGCCACTAAAGAAAGAAGTGGCAGAGGGTTGTAGAAATCAAGTGATGTTAATCCTTAAAAACTAAAAAAAACATTTGAAAGAAAAATCTCTATAATTTCTTTAAAATAGTAAAGACGGACTTCTTACATATTTTCTGGCACCCACAAAATATCCTTCCTTCTTACATATCTCAAATTTGGTTTGCAAATCTGACTAAGATACCAGCTGGTTAACTTCAAAACAGGTAACTCATGGGCTTCAGTTTCTTTCTCCATAAAATGGAGCTGCTAAAAAGAGTCAACTCAATAGAGAGGACAAAGTTCCTGGACCAATGACTGGGGCAGAGCAGCCAAAGTAGCTACTTGACTAAAGGAACTGAAAGACCAAAAGAACCCCCTGGCTAGAAGTGCATTTTTATCCTGTTAACCAGCTAGTTTCGTTTCTGTACCAACGCTTGCTTTTTCGCGCGCGTGGGCTAACCCGCCAGTTCTGCTTCTGTAAGATTGCTTTGTCTGCTTTTGCGGGGACCCTTTGTCTGCTTTCGCTCCGACCCCTGCTTTCGCGTGTGGGTCCCCTGACCCAATCCACTGACGCCAAGTATACCTGTTCAAACTGTCAACCAATCAGCTCAGCCCTACCCGAAACTTGTTTGTATCTGTCTATAAAAATCCTGCACCGATCCAGCTCCGGACCTCTCGGCGTTATCGGCAACGAGCAGCGCAGAGGTCCAGGTTTGAACCTGCAATAAACGACCCTTGCTGCTTGGCTTTGACTCACGTCTCTGGTGGTCTTTTAAGGTGGGAGTAATACTCAGTTGGTATTTCAGAACAGCCTCTACACTTAATTTCTATCCTGTTCTATAGCTTACATACACTACCTCCTTACTGAACTGTTGAAAGGGGTGAAGGGGGTGTCAAACAGGATAACATGTACACTGCTTTGTGAAAAGTAAAGCATTACACTCAAATGTTAGCTGTTATTAACTTGGAAATGGAAGAATAAACACAATTAAAAGAGATCTGACACCCAGGATAGGTAAGTAAATAGTAAAAGGGCATTTAGTTTCTTTAAATGAGTTCAAGTCTCTTTCATTCCTTCAATATTTATTGAACAAAAGGCAAGGGCCAAGCATTTGTCTTCAGTGACCTACAAGGGATATTAGACATAAGCAAACACAAGAAAGAAAAGTCTAAGCACTGTAATTAAGGTAAAGATAACTAGGGATTTCACAGTAGAGAGAGATTACTTCAAGCTTAGGGTAAGCAGATAAATCTTCCCAAAAACGAAGCAGCTGAAATGGCCTTGAAGTATGTAGAGTTTGGATAAAGAACATATTTCAGTAAGAGCACAAGGCAAAGCAGGGAGATGAAGAAGCACAGGTGTGGGGTATAAGGTAATTCATTTCTGCTAAAGCACAGGGTATAGGCAGTGCTGGGCCAACAGACTGGAAAACGGGCTACAGACAAGCCGTAGAGAGCCCTGCATGTGTGTCTCAGGAAACAGAGACTTAAAGAATCCTGGCAGCTATGCTTCCTTGCTTAAAATCCTTTCACGAAGGAATTTCAGAGTTTTGTATTCTCAGAGTAATCTGACATATTTTCAGAGGAAGGCTAGAGCCAAGGGTAACCATCAACCTCCACGGTGGTTAAAAGGTGAATGTTTGAAAAAGAAATGGGTAGGAACAATGCAATAAGTAAAGTGACTAATCATGGGGTATAATGAAAGAGGCACCATTAACACAGCAAAAGACTCCAGCTTTTATCTGCTACAAAGATGTAGTATCCTTAATGGAAAAACAGCACATGGGTGAGTGAAGTATAAATGGTGTTCCAGGATACTTAAGTAATGCGCAAGATGATCAAAGAAATACTGACTACAATCTTGGGGAAACTACGACACCCAAGTCCACACTGTGAGAGGAGTTATTAAAAGTAAAGCCAAGCAGCCAGCACCTACTATCTCAGCATTTTTGTGGGCACAGGACATACAGCACAAACAAGACAAACAAAAGTGCCTGCTCACAAGGGACTTACCTTCTAGTAAATGTAAGACAAATAACTAAATCAATAAAGACCTTAAAGATAAAGAATAGGGCCAAGGGCAGACCTCTGTGACCTTCTAATATTCAGAGGCCTAATAAAGGAGGATGAGAAATAGCCAGAGAGGAGAAAGAAAACCAGGTGAATATGGTGTTAAATGGAGACTAAAGAAGCTCATGTTTCAAGGATGGAGAAGTTACATAAAACGAGGATGGGGAACTCCCTAATGGCTTTGGCCCAGAGAAGACCTTGATGGAAGCTATGTTAAAGCCCAGTGTGTGAGTGTGTTAAAGCATCAGTGTGAGGTGAGGAAGCAGAGAAGTAAGTATGGTGACTCCTTCCAAGAGTCTGAGAGTGTGGTAACCAAGATGAGGTAGCTTTTCAAAATGGGAAGAGTGGCCCGATGCTACTGAAAGTCAAGTAAGATGAGAACAAAGGTTAATACTGAGTTTGGGTAAGGTATAGGCCAATCACTCAAGCAGTTTTAGGTGAGTGGTCAGACAAAGTAACAATCAGAATGGAGGTAGGGAGAGGGTGATGGGGTTATGGACATTGGGGAGGGTATGTGCTATGGTGAGTGCTGTGAAGTGTGTAAACCAGGCAATTCACAGACCTGTACCGCTGGGGCTAATAATATATTATATGTTTATTAAAAAAATAAATAAATTTTAAAAAGTCAATAAAAAAAAAAGAATGCCTTGAGAGGGTCATCCCACAGAGAGGATGGAGGGCCACCTCAAAGGGAAGCTTCTTGCTTTGGGGGTAAGTCTGATACATCTCATATTCTAATTAATGATTATCTAATAATGTCATCAGTTCTTCTGTTACCATCACCTGAGAGCCTAGGTAAAAATGGTCAGGCGTGTTCTTAAGTATAAAGCCTGAAGAGTATATTTTCTTCAAATGGTAATGGTAAAAATTCTACACTGACCTTACTGAGAAACTAGTTACCCAATATATTTCCCACCAATCATATAAGTAACAACTAAGGAAAAGAAAGACACATATATTTAATTGCACATACCAATAATATTGGCATGTTTATAAATATAAAATTGGGCAGGGGCGCCTGGGTGGCTCAGTGGGTTAAAGCCTCTGCCTTCAGCTCAGATCTGATCTCAGGATCCTGGGATCAAGTCCAGCTCTCTGCTCAGCAGGGAGCCTGCTTCTCCCTCTCTCTGCCTGCCTCTCTGCCTGCTTATGATCTCTATCTGTCAAATAAATAAACAAAATCTTTAAAAATATAAATAAATAAAATAAAACAAAATTGGGCAACAATTAAGAGGCAACAATACAACTGAGAATGACCAGATCATCTAAAAAACATTTATGATGCTAACTACAAATTCTAAAACCCTATAATATAGTTCCTCAGGTAAGTCATAACATTAAGAACACTGTCTAATAATTTGAAAACTACTTAACATATCCCAATTGTTTTACAATTCTAATCTATATCTGAGATAAACAATGTTTGGAGGCATTTGATTTGTTTTTCCCAGCATGTGTTCTTAGCACCAGGCCTTATCCACCCTAGATTGCAGAATGAGACATAAAGGAGGGTAGAAGTTAATACCAGAAAGATCCTGTGGCTTCTCATTGAGAGGCAGATAATCAGCTTCATATTGTAACTGTTGTTATGAGCCACTCATGAAATAATTCTGATTATGCAAAAATTGACTATAGCTACAAAATCTAACCAAAGCAAAAAATGAAAACACACACTTAGAGAATAAGATTCCACCTTTCACCTTATATTTCCCTTCCCTTCATTTTCATTTTGATCCCTCTTTTGCTGATTTTCTCTCTACATCTCCTTCTCTAATACCACCTCATACTTGTTTCATTTGTGAACCCCCCTTATATTTGCTCATTTAATTCTCATATCAACACATTTTACACACATTCACATATTAAATGATGAGAAAATTAAAGCTGAAAGACATGAGTGGACCTATCAAACTCTGACAAGGTCAGTTTTATTTTGCCACTACCACCACAGATGCCTCTCCCAGTTGAAGTCTATCACTTTGAGAAGTATTTTCTTGTAAGACCCAATGCCTAATACCCACTTGCCATCACAGAGGATAAGTTACTCACACAAAGGAGAAACCTGGCTTATCAACAAACCACCATCAGAGAAAAAGACTTTATTTTTACTATCACCAGCTGGTCACAAGGTCACTTTTAAGAGCAAAATGAAGACATGCTGCCCATACAGTTGCTCTTACCACAAGATTTTATCATTAGCAATGGCTGTTCTTAGAAAGTGTTCATGTTCATTGTAATCCATTGAAGGGGAATTCAGGGTCCATTAAGGATCCATCTGCAAAGTTCCACTTCAGTGACTGGTAATCCCAGTACTCTAGGATGACTGCAACTCCACATTAAAAAAAAAAAACACCAAAACAAAAAACAGTGCCTTTCCACATCCCCGTGCCTTTTTATAAAATATAAACCCTAAATTTCTCAAGAAATGGTAATACATCATTTCAGCTACCATAAAATCAAAAGCAAAAACAAAACCTGACTTTGAACTTGAATTGTAATTGATGAAATCTTGAATCTCAAAGAGATCTGAATCTCAATAAAAATAAATAAATAATTCACGTTAACTGGGGGCTGGGGAGAAAGGGAACTACAATGATCTACTGTAAAAATTTCTTTAAAAACATGTTTTATAACGGCAATTTTCCAAACAAGGAAGGAGCCCATGATAAACCATCATTCCACTATATCAGGTGAAGAGAGTTCTGGAATTGAGCTTATCCTAGACAAAAGAAAGCGAGTTAGCCCAAATTATTGAAGTTTGTATCTCTTTTATCTGATCCACATACTTTTCTATGGTAACCACATCATACAGTAACATTTATATCACAATTATTCCATCAGAAACCCTTCCACGGCTATCATGTGAGATACGTCATCAACAGTGACAGCCCTGCAATGTTGACATACGATCATAACAAGTCCCAGGGAAGCGCAACTCAGGCATCCACAGAGAAATTTAGAGAAGAAACAATGAATGGTCTGTGATCAAGAACCCATACTCCACAAGCTTCAAAAGGAATACTGAGCCCTCAAGAAAAGTCTTAGAAAGTCAAATAGTAAAAAGAATACGGGATTCCCTGAATGCTCATTGTCATATGCCTTGTTCATTTCAGAACTTCAAAAGCAGCATACCCAAGACTCGCTAACACAAAACATGGTATCAAAATATGTTTTTAAAGAGAAAGAACTAATGCCAGACACATTAGTATGAGTTGAAGGCCTTACTCTGGTCAACAAAAATCTCTACCACCATAATTTTTAATTTAAAAAAATTGATACTGTACACAACTTACTTGTATCTATATCAATGGCAAAGCAGAATCCAGAGACCAAAAGAAAAATTAGTTTAAAAAATATATATTTTCAGTTTTTATATTTAATAAAAAAACCCTCTCACAAAATCCAAAAGAGTTTTCTGGGTCAACATAGTATGAATTGGCCCCAGCAGAAAACAGGTGAAATGTTAAACACTGGAATAATTTGAGGACTGAATTAAGGGACAGAACAGGTATAGGCAGGGCATAGAAAAACAGAAGAGACAGAGTAGGACCTGGGGCCAGATAACAGCAGAGTTTTCACTAAAGCTAAGTCTGAAATGCCTTGAGAAGGCAGCAGAAGGAGACTACCTGGGAGGCTGGTCTAAAGCAACTGCTGTCACTGGGCCCACATTCCCTTCCCATCCCCATCTCAGCCCTACCTTCCTGCCTCCTCCTTGGTGCAGAAGATTGGGCTTAATGTTCGAGAAGCAGAGGGGTAGTAAAGGAATCAAAGAGGTGAAGAGTACCTGTGTCTGGAGATGACATATGTTGGCTAAAGAGCAATCATGTAGCACTTGTGTACCTAGTAAGATCTTTAAATATTAATATACATGAAATGGGAAGTCATGATAAAGAGATTTCAAGCAGAAAGGTGTACAATCTGAAAAAAGGTTTTAAAGGTGTCCCTCTGGCCTCTAAATTAAGAATTGACAGGAAAAGGGAGACTTTGAGAGTCACTAGGACAATTCAGGCCAGTGATAACAGTGGTTGCACCAGAGATGTAGTGGCTAGAGTGGTGAGAAGTGGTCACTTTCCCATAGATTTGGAAGATGGAAAATCGTGGAGATAATGGATTTGTAATTAAAGAGAAAGGAAGATATCACTGAAGACTCCAGAGTTTGGGGTCTAAACAACTAGGGGAATGGAGTTGTAATTTAAAAAGATGTAGAAACTGGTAAGAGCAGTTACTGGACTTAAGTCTGTGAAGCTTATTATACATCCAAATGGAGTTATCAGCCTGGATCACTTCACAGAAGTTTGAGGGTTCAGAGGAAAAGTCTAGAATAAAGATATAAATTTAGTAGTCAGAAGAAATCAAGATATGGATGATATTTAAAACTGCAAGACTGAATTCAGTCATAAGGGTGCAAATGTAGATAGAAAAGAGGAACCCAAGAACTAAGCCCTAGAGTTCTTCAATGGGATGCTGTTTCAGAGATAGAGGAAACCACCAAAAGAGACTGAGAAGGACAAATTGGGTAATATGGAAGGAAATCAGAAATGTGCAGTGTTCTGAGAAACCAAGGAAAGAAGATCTTCAAGGAGAATGAAATGCAGTTGTATCACATGCTGCTAATAGGTCAGGTGAGATGAGAATTAAAAAATAATACAATTTAGCAACATTGGGTTATCAGGGATTTTGACAAAAGAAGTTCTGGGAGCATAGAGAGGGTCGAAGAGTGTGGCAGTTAAAGAGATACTGGGAAAAAAAAGAAGCAATAAAAGGGGGGGGGTTATAAGCATGATGAGAAGAGGGATTACAAGACTCTTTCAGATAGGAGAAATAACAGCTTGTAGGAAGATAAGAATGATCCAGTAAGGAAGGAAAAACTGACAATGCTGAAAAAAAAAAAAAAAATGCTGACAATGCTGGACTGAGGAACTGGTGAAGCAGTGTTCTTGAAGGTGCAAGGGGGACTGGAGTTATGTGCACAAGTGACCTCAAGTAGAAGCAAAAACAATTTATCCAGAGTGACAGAACAGGAGATTGAGTATATGGGCTTTGGTGCTGTTGGGAATCTGTGAAGTTCTCTCATGTTTTCACTGAAATGAGAAGAAAGGCACATAAGAGAGAATGAGGATGGAGACAAGAAAGGGATCTAGAGGATGTGGCTAGACTGCTGGGCATAATAAAATGTCCACCTGAGGTCTTGGATCTGGAAAGAGCAGTTGGGATAGTTGTGTGCTTGTCCCCAGCCACAGTAAGGCTACATAGGGACAAGCATGGAGAGCAGGGAGATAGGTGAGCGGAACCAGATGCAGATGTGACAAGTAAGAGAAGGGCTATAGTGTGAAGAGAAAGATGACAATGATAGGATATAATTTGCCGGAGAAGAAGTGAGAGCATGAGGGGAATGAGCAACCATGAAAAGTATGATCAATGGCTTTTTAGTTACTGCTCGAGTTCAAGGGTGTACTGGGATTAAGGTAGTAGAAGGAATGAGCTGAAGAGACAAGGAGTCACCTTGTCACAGGATGAGATTTCTGAAACTGGAATTAAGAAGACAGTGCACATATTAAGACCACTGGAATGACTGACCTAGATAGGGTGGAGACAAGATCACTGGAAGAAAGAAGTCAAGGCAGGAGCCGCCCAGCAATGATTGCAGGCGCCTCCACTTTATGCCTGATCTCTCATATCCGCAAGTCACTTCAGTCAATGAAAATAACTCATATTACTGTAAATGATTTAACCCTCTTGCATTAAACAAACAAACAAAAGGCTTGATGACCTAACTAATCACTAATGGGTAAAATATGAATACTCTAATTATATCATATCCCAAAAATCAAAGAGACAAATAAATGGAACTGGGATGTTTCCACTGTAATTCGCAATCATATGGCCACCCACCAAGCATAGGAAAACATGCTGCTTTACAGTCATTTGGCCAAAAAGGAAAAACTCAAGATGATCAAAATTTCTTAAAAATACAGACTTATTTACTTTTAATTAAAGAATAGTTGGCAGGGGCGCCTGGGTGGCTCAGTGGATTAAGCCGCTGCCTTCGGCTCAGGTCATGATCTCAGTGTCCTGGGATCGAGCCCCGCATCGGGCGCTTTGCTCAGCGGGAGCCTGCTTCTCTCTCTCTCTCTCTGCCTGACTCTCCGCCGACTTGTGATCTCTCTGTCAAATAAATAAATAAAATCTTTAAAAAAAAAAAAAAAGAATAGTTGGCAAACAATATTACATTAGTTTCAGATACATAACAGTGATTTAAACTCTATATATTACGCTATGCTAGCCACAAATGTAACTACCATCTGTCACCATACAAGGCCATGACAACACCATTGATTATATTCCCTATGCTGTTCCTTTCATCCCCGTGACTCATTCATTTCATAAATGGAAGCCTGTATCTCCCAATTCCCTTCAACCATTTTGCCCATATCCCTAAACCCCTCCTGTCTGGCAACCACTAGTTTGTTCTCTGAATTTATGAGTCTGTCCCTAAATGCAGTCTTATTTTAGAAGACACAGTCTTCTTAATAAGCATGCAATATTCAATGCTTAAAATAAAATGAAACATCCTGCTAAAAGCTCTTCATGGGACAGATCTAGTTTTATTCATACTTCATCCCCACATATGAATTACCTTGCATGTGACTGGAACTCAATATGTATTTGCTGAATAAATGTCAAAAAAGTTTAATTAGTCAAAAGAACTAGACAAAAAAGAAAAATGCTCTTATTAAAATTGTAAATATAACTATTATTGTATTTTCACCATTGTGTTTTATAAAGGTTTATATTGAAACTTTTCTCAAAAATGGTCAATGGCTCTCCATCACAAAAAATTAAAAGGTCCAAATTTCTCTGTGTAACAGTCAAGGTATTTCATAGCTTGGCTATACCCACCATTTTAAAAGTACTTCATTTCAAACCACAAAGAGACAACTATCAAAAACATCCTGTCATGACTTTACTCAAGCTGCGGATTTCCTCTTTCACCCTTAAACTTCTGAACCACCAATACTAGAATAATCTCATCCAATCTCCACCAGCTCAAATATTAACTCTCTCACAAAGCATTTCAGATACCCATTATGCTGGAATTAACCCTCCCCATCCGGTACTCCCGTGTTACTTTGTGCCTTTGTTAGCATTAATCAGTGATAAACAGCTCAGCCTAGGACATATTCAAATACTAAAAACTATCTTTGGTGGCTTCTCACACCCAGCATAGATCCTGTCACTACCATGAGCTGATCATGTCAGATTTATTAACCAACAGCTTACAGTGGAATCTGAACATGTTTATCTGGCCCTCTCTTTGTTCTTCAAGAGCTATACCTTGAATACAATGTATACCCACCAAGATTAAAGCCAAAACAAGGCCCAAGGAAGATATGTAAGTTGCTGTACCATTCAAGGAAAGAAAAACAAAATCAAGAGATCTTTTTATTCTTGTGACAGACAAATGGATTTCTTCCCACACAGTTTTTCATCTTAAAGAGTTAAAAGCAATACGGGATGCCTGGGAGGCTCGGTTAATTAAGTTCCCAGCTCAGTTTCAGCTCAGGTCATGATCTCACGGGTGGTAGGATAGAGCCCCTCTTGGGGCTCTGCACTCACTGGGGGAGTCTGCTTACAGATTCTCTCCCTCTGCCTATACCCCCATTCACATGCTTGCTCATACATTCTTTTTCTCTCTCTCAAATAAATAAATCTTGAAAAAGTTAGAAAAAATCAAATCTTTGCAATCAAACAGCATAAAAAATGCCAAGTACAATGAGGACAATGACTTCACAATGACTGGACTATAACAATCATTTTCTATCTCTTTTGAATTGAAAGAGAATTTAACCCCTAACCTCAAAGTGGCAAGCATCTCCAATTCTTCATCATGGCAGTTGTTTCTTGTCCCTTTTTACATGCAATCCCCTAATCCCCTCATGAAGATGTGAAGACCCTAATACATGCTCATAGGCAGATGAGAGAACAACTGTTTTGCAAAATCTAAACAGCAGGAACAGATAATGTGCTTCTTGCCACAAGAGAAATTAAGAGATGATACATTCTAGGAAATCAATAAGATGATGTATCTTAAAAGCAGTAAAGCAAGCTTATAACTTTCCTAAACTAAAAAGCACCTCATAAAAAAATTCTATCATTCTAGATGCTTTCAGAATTTTAATTTTGAAAACAGAATTTAATTAACTCCAGAATTACATATTTGTGGTCCACTCTCATCAGTAACAATCCTTACAACACAGAAAAATAAGTTAAGTAGCAAAATCAAAAAGACACAAAGAAATCTGAATAAATTTTTTTATGTTAAAGGGCAGTCATAAATTAGTCTAATACCTCTGCATTCTTCGTTATAAATACTAATTTTACCAAAAGTATGCAGCATACCATAAGAAGGCATGAAATAACATACTCTTTTCTCACATTCTTAGACAAATCTATTTAGAATAGGAAAATAAGAAGTGTCATAGAAAGATCAGAACAGGGCTCTGAACTGCAAATAAAGACAATGTAACAAAATTCAAATGGAATAGGAGAAAGTGTGGATGAAAGAGTTCTTAGCATCCTGACCTTTAATTTATTGCCTATACACAAGTACCATGCTATCTTTTTTCTCAACAGTTAACAAGTTATATGTTTCAATTAAAACTGCACAAAACTGACATCAGCTGGCCTCAAGGGATGTCAAATACAGCTGTTTGTTTTTAATAGTAACCTTGGGAATTTTCAATTCTGCATATATATGTTACCATAATACAGTAAAAGTTGCCCAATTTTTCCCAAGTGTTAGCTTCACTGATAAGAAGGAAGGGAAGGGAAAAAAGAAGAAAGGAAGGCAGGCAGTAGGCAAGCAAACAGGTTGTCAGAACACCTATGAAGCTGAGATAGCACCCCCAAAGAAGCCTCTGCCTTGCCATGAAGGAAAGTGAAGTCAGCTGACACACCCCTTCAAAAGGAGGTGTGAGGGGCACCTGGGTGGCTCAGTGGGTTAAGCCGCTGCCTTCGGCTCAGGTCATGATCTCGGGGTCCTGGGATCGAGTCCCGCATCGGGCTCTCTGCTCAGCAGGGAGCCTGCTTCCCTCTCTCTCTGCCTGCCTCTCCATCTACTTGTGATCTCTCTCTGTCAAATTAATAAATAAAATCTTTAAAAAAAAAAAAAAAAAGGAGGTGTGAAATAACATTCCTTTACCTGCCTCTAACCAATCCCATTGGAAAGCACTTTGGACACGACATGTATTCATCCACAGCTGGCCCAAAGCATGGACTGAAAAAGAATATACTTCATAAAAATCCATTTTGTAAACTTGAGCCTAAGTGCATCAGATTCCAAAACTGTTGCATTACATTACCAAAAAAAGTATGTTTCACCATATGCTTTAAGAATACCTAAACAGCTGGGTTGTTTGTTTGTTTGTTTAAGTTTTAAATGAATTTGCATACACTTATATTTTAATACTAGTGAAACATTTTCATACAAGAATTTTTATTTTTCCATTCATATCCCTGAGCAGCTAACTTTAAAAGAATACAGTCAAACTGTATTACCTAGTAAGAAATCTGAACATTTACTTTTCCTAGTCTGAGAGCTGGTCTTTTGTTTATTTGAAAAGAGAAGTGGGGCACCTGGATGGCTGGTAAGTTGAGCATCTGACTCTTGATTTTGGCTCAGGTCATGATCTCAGGGTCATAAGATTAAGCCCCGTGACAGGCTCTGAGCTCAGTGCAGGGTCCACTTAAGATTCTCTCTCCCTCTCCCTCTGCTCATCCTCCCGCTGATCAGCGTGCTAGAAAAGAGAAAAGAGAGAGGAAGGAAGAAAGGAAGGAAAAGAAAAGAGAGAGGGAAAGAGACAGACAGAAAGAGAGAGGAAGGGAGGAAGGAAGGAAGAAAGAACCTTAAGAAAAAAAAAAAAAGAGAGAAGTGAAACTGTCAGTTACTGAACTAAGGTTCAATCACAAGCATTTGAATCTTCACATTCCATTCCTTTTCAGAGGAAGTACTGAAATAACCAGTATTGTTTGCTTTTTATGGTTTTATTGTTTTGTTAAATTTCTCAGTATACTAAAAATATCCACTGATTTGCAACAAATAGAAAAGCTATCATATGAAAAAAACTTCAAGAATAGAACTTTGAAATTCTTAAAACACCAATAGTAAAAATGTTAGTAAGAAAATGTATTCTTTCCTTCTTATTTCTATATCGAAGTTAGTACACAAAGAAAGGTAAAAATCCCACTGCAACTCACAGGGAATACACATACATACCTTTGAGGGCAACTAGCAGTTCTGAAGGTACTACTACATGCTACCCTGGTTAGAATCCAGTTAATGGGGAAAGAAATACCTCCTCCCATAAGTAAAAATGTCTTTGGAGTATGGCAAAGCAAAAATTAGTCAACACACAAAGCTGTGAGTATATACATTCAGTCTCTCATTATACACCACTGATAACCAATCTTGTATAGAAGTTTTCTGAACTTTCAACCTACTCCATTCGCATACATTAAAGTGCATTTCTATTTTGATCTGTTGTACTTGGCCACAGTATCTGTGTTCCTTCTCCAGTGAATTCTGATACGGGAAACAAAGGCAGAAGAAAAATTATTAAATTCCCTGCCTACCCAGAGCCCACTGACAAGTCCTTGAAACAGAGTGACATTCTTCTAGGGACTCAACTACCTCGATGTTAATACTTTGTGAAGGGCAAACTGTAATCTTAGCCCAACCCACAGAATGCTGTAAGTCTACTTTAACATATAAAAATTCCTTTAGAAGTTGCCTTTATCTTTAAACTCCCAAGATATATGTTGGCAATCATCACCCAAGCATATGGCCCACCAATACACATCTGAAGGGTCTCATGACTAAGGTTTGATTAGATGGTAATAAATGACCTTTACCCCACAATAGCTAGCCCCCTCAAGGTCCTAGAAACCTTGCTTTGAAAATTCCTTAGAGACTTAGTGTTATCCCTAACCCCCTCCCAACCTGAAAGTATATAATGGGCCACTCCATATAACCCCATTGCAGCTCTTTCTGCTCACAAGTCCTATCCCCATACTTTAATAAAACCACATTTTTGCACCAAAGTCTCAAGATTTCTTTCTTGGCCATTGGCTTCAAATCCAAACATCTTGTCTACATCAAATTCCAGGACTGTGTGGGCTCCTATAACTCTGCCTCAGAGAACAGCAGCTCACAGGGCACTGCGAGGTATGAGCATACAGCACCACCTGTTGTCTTGTAATCTGTAGAATAACCCCGGAAGACAAATAGGAGGCCTGTTAACCTGCACATGAGGGGTCACGAATGCTGCCGGCCATAGCTGAGCCCTGCCATATACAGTGTTCATCAAACGGGGAAGAGGCACCACAATTCCCAAAAAAGGGCTATAAAGAAGTGAGGGATGGCAGGAAGGGAAGAGTTGAGGTGGAACAGGAGGAGGAATAAGGCTCACAGATTACAGGAAAGCACTGTGCAGGCCCCTCCTTGTTCAGCCTGAACCTTGAGAAAACCTATTCCCATAAGTCCCAACTTCCTGGGGAAAACCTTGCAAAAAGAAATTAAAAAAACACCCCTCTATTATTTATAATACATGTGTACGTTCTTTCCTTTTTTAAGTAGCCTCCATACCCAGCACAGAGCCCAATGTGGGGAGCTTCAACTCACAACCCTGAGTTCAAGACCCACACTGAGATCAAGAGCCAGTCACTTGACCAACTGAGCCACCCAGGTGCCAACGCAAGTGTACTAAAAAGGAAAATATCCTATTTTGTAATCTACTTTTAATCCTTGACAGTATGTTATAAATGCCTATCTATCAATAATTACACACCCACATCATTTTTCACACTGCTCAACACGTCATGGATGGATGTGCCATAAATGAGTCAACCATCCCTCAGCTGGCAAAGAATTCCAGAACTACGTTCCCACCTTATTCATTCACAGACTTTTAAACTAGGAACCTGACCCAGAGCCCCAGACAAAAGCTGGGGAGAGGCACTGAAGAAGAGTCACATCACCTAAGAGCCCAGAGCTAGAGAGGGGTTTAGTTGGGTTGAGGTTTCCTCTCTCCAGGGTCAGTGTCCAGGAGGTGCACCTGCCCTTAGCTCTAGGTCATGTAGATTCAAAAATACAACTTTTAAATATCTCAAAGAAAGCTCCACAACAACAAAAAACTTAATTAAGATTCCAAATATAATAAATTAGAGATCCTGGAGATTTATCAAATCCCTGTTTTTGCTTGAAATATGAACATTTGTATACAATTGCTAACATTATTAAACATGCATATTTATCTAGCACAGGTAGGAAGTAAAATATACCATAAGAAGGACAGGTATGAATTCTAATATTCCCTAATATACTTGTTTACTTTCTTAATCAGGATATGCAATATATCAAAATCATTAACTTAACAGCTCATAGTTATCACTATAAACATTAGATACAGCTATATGTGCTCAGGGATTATTGATATTTACACTCCTCTTTGAAGCTGAAAACAAGTAATTTGGCCAAAGTCTCAGATCTAGCCAATCATGTATACCCTGATTTATCAAATTCTTCCTCTGGCATATTTTCCTAAACTACTGCTCTTGTCTTTTTGCCTCCATTGTAAAAGCACTTCACCAGTGGATTTACACTTAATTTGAAGTAAATTCAGTACTTTGAAATCTATAACTAAATAAAAAATATAATCAGACAGTCTTTTTAAAATAAACTTTTAATCTTTTAACTGCACATGTAACAGTTGCTGTAGAAATACAACAATAAAATTTCAATCCCATCAAAGATGATGATGTTAAATAATGAACACCCCTCTATTATTTATAATACATGTGTACGTTCTTTCCTTTTTTAAGTAGCCTCCATACCCAGCACAGAGCCCAATGTGGGGAGCTTCAACTCACAACCCTGAGTTCAAGACCCACACTGAGATCAAGAGCCAGTCACTTGACCAACTGAGCCACCCAGGTGCCAACGCAAGTGTACTAAAAAGGAAAATATCCTATTTTGTAATCTACTTTTAATCCTTGACAGTATGTTATAAATGCCTATCTATCAATAATTACACACCCACATCATTTTTCACACTGCTCAACACGTCATGGATGGATGTGCCATAAATGAGTCAACCATCCCTCAGTGTTGGACATTTATTTACTTACTATCATTTTTTCAGTTTCATAAACAACACTATAAGGATTATCCAAATAGGTACATTCTGGTGCAACTTTCTCTTTTTCCACAAGACATATTTCTAGATGTGGAAAGCAGGATCACAGAACACACTTATTTCCAAAGCTGACAGCCTGGGCATCCTGTAGGCTGTATTAATTTGCAAAGGCATTAACAACACTGGATGTTTTCTTTTGTCTCCTTTGCCAGAAACAACATTCATCGTTCTGCATTTCTACAACTACTAATAAGATTAGATTAAGATTATGTGATTACTAGCTACTGTATTTTTTTCTTTGATGAATTGCCTTTTACCTAGTGGGTTCTGTTTTGGTTTGGTTTGGGTTTTTTTGTTTTTTGGGTTTTGGGGGGTTTTTTTTGGTTTTTTTTTTTTTTTTTTTGAGAGAGAGAGAAGCACGTGCACACATAGGCATGTAGGCATTCTAGCTAGTGGAGGAGGGTCAAAGAGAGGTGAGAGAGCGAATACCAAGCAGACTCTACCTCTCCTCCACACCCCCACAAAGGGCCCCATGGAGTTCAATCCCACAACACCTGATCATAACCCAAGTGGGAAGCCCAACTGACTGGCTACCCAGGTGCCCCCAAATCTTCTACTTTAAATGTGGACTGACCCTCAATTGCACCTAATATTTCTCCTCTACAAAATGGGAGTAGTAATACTATGTCTCTTATACAACAGTTGTAAAACTTAGATGAATTTGTGTAAGTTTTATACCTGGCACAAAGTAAAGACTTAATGAATTTTAGCTATGATAATTATTAATAAATTAAGACTGAGAGGTTTCTGGGGCACTCTGGGTGGACACAATCAGTTGAGCATCCAACTTTTGGTTTGGCTTAGGTCCTAATCTCAGGGTCCTGGGATCAAGCCCCGCCTCCAGCTCATGGTTCAGTGTTGTTGCCTTGAGCTCCCCCCTCCCTCATGCTCTCTAAAATAAATGAATCTTTAAAAAAAAAAAAATTGAGGAGGGACACCTGGGTGGCTCAGTCATTAAGCATCTCCTTTCAGCTCAGGTCACGATCCCAGAGTCCTGGGATTGAGGCCCCACATCAGCTCCCTGCTTAGCAGGAAGCCTCCTTCTCCCTCTCCCACTCCCCCTGCTTCTGTTCCCTCTCTCTCTGTGTCTCTGTGTCAAATAAATAAATAAAATCTTTTTTTTTTTTAATTGAGTAGTTCTTTTCTTCTTTAAAGATTTTATTTATTTATTTATTTATTTTAGACCGAGAGCACCAGCCACATTGTGGGGAGCAGTGAGGGGAGAGAGCAAGGGAGACAGGAAAGGAGAAGAAAAGTCTCAAAACAGACTCTGCACTCAGCTCAGAGCCCCACAAGGGGCAGATCCCACCACCTTGAGATCAGAACCTGAGCTAAACCAGTATCTAGTAACACTTAAGTGACTGAACCACCCAGGAACCCACAGAGGTTCTTTATATATTCAAGTGGCGTTGCTTCTCAAACCGGACCACTAAAGCACACCTAATGGCAAAGAAACACTCATAGCCCCATAGCATCTTTAAAAAAAAAAAAAAAAAAAAAAACCAACCAGCATCTCAGATGTGCCAAATTTCCCTAAAATTTCCAGTTTTGTTTTAAATATTCTTATAAATTTTACATTCTGCCCCAAGTTATATCAATATTTGACTAAATATGTTTTCAGTTCATTTGCTATTAAGTAATATTTAGGAATTACAACTACAGCTTAAGGAGTTTACATAGTACAAGTACAGCTTAATATTAACCCACTATCTCTTATGTAATCTAAGTGGTATACAGTACTTGTTTATTTAGTTTGCAATTTTTCAAATCTCACGGTCTCTTCCTTCATGGAATCCACCAATGGATCCCGCTTGGAAAGTCCTCCCAAACCAAGGATCAGATAAATATTCTCCCACATTTTCTTTTAATACATTTAACATGAACAACTTCAGCCACATAAAACTTTGTTTTGATGTGACAGGAATCTCAATTTATTTCCACTTACCTGCCACCCATCTTCACCCTCTTTTGCTCTGTCAAAATTCCCTAAAATAATGAAGCTTTCAAAATGTAAGCACATATTTAGATACTTGCTTCATTAAATGATTAACTGCTATATTAAAAATACAAATAAAAGCATACTTTTGAGTTTTAATTTTTTTAAGATTTTATTTTTAAGTAATATCTACATCTGACAGGGGCTCAAACTTAAAACCCCAAGTGCAAGAGTCTCGTGCTCTACGGACTGAGCCAGCCAGGCACCCCTGAGTTTTAATTTTTTATTTTTTTTTCTGAAATGATTTTAATTTTATTCCAAATCCTTTCTTTTCTATCCCAATTTATGTTGCTATTTCATCTTATATAATTTTCCAAAGTCTTTTACCTCATTTTTATTTACATGTTTACATTTTTAATTATAATTGTATATATTTAAGGTATTTTATTTTTTATATAAAAAAAAATTGAAGAGCATTCTATAATTTTGGGTACAGCATTTAATAGAAGAAATCTTTGAAACACCTGGCAGTATTAAAGATCCATCTACATCTTTGGTGATTTTTCATGGCCATTACTGAATAGTTTGAGTTTTTAAAATAAAATTTCTATCCCCAATACACATCAATGACAGTTGATGTGCTAGATCAGATAGTTACGACATGGCCAGATTAATGAACTGCAGCAGTAAAGCAATGTGTTTAACTCTCAAGCCTTTCTGGTCTACATTAGAGAGAACAAGTGCTGATCTTTGCAGCTCCCTGTCCCCTCTTCCTGTATCTGCATATGTAAATCTGTTCTCTTAGCCACAGCTACATAATAAAGGACATCCCCTTCCACAAATGCAAAGCTAGAGTCGGAAGAAGAGCACTTTTCCTTTGTGTGTACCTATGCATCAAATTCAAGAATTATATTCTTTACTTTCATATATGTTGAAGTGTCTTTTTGCATTTTCAAAATGTCTCATGTTCTTGCTTTATTTTATGAAGAAGGAGGTCAATTAAAAAAAAAAAAAAAGAACAAAACAAGGGATATTTTAGAACAGCTATCTCAGCATTTGAACTTTTCTCCCAGTAGTACAGTTTCTGTCTCCCTGTATGATTTATTCAATTAAAATTTATTCCAGAACTACAGTCCTTTAGCATGCTCTGGACACAGCCCAGATGGAAACCAAAGAGTAAATATTTTGACCTATTTAAAGTCCCTCTGAACCCAGACGATAAAAATGCACTCCCCCACTAGGTACCCTCCACAGTTTTATTCTGAAGGACAGTTAATAGCATGGCTGGCATGTATGTCAGTGGTAGCTGCCCAATAATGATAGGATATCAGATCTGCCCCAGAAGTGTCATCATGGAACAAAGAGTCTTGGCTTACAACTAGTTCCTGGGGCACAGCTGGGAAGCAAAATACAGGAATGCATTGACATACTACCACAGCACAATTTCACATGATGGGGACCCCAAACTGATTTTAAAAGTTTAATAAATGTCAACACTTCATGAGAAAGAGAAGAAACACTTATCACATCACATGTAGGAGTTACTATTTCAGTAACTTATAATAATTACCTCATTTAGTCCTTACAACTAAACTATAATATAATATTATTATACCAACTTACAGAAATCTTGCCTAAAATGATACTTTCTATAAATGACCAACCCAACTCAAGCTCAAGCAGTCTAAATTAAATGCCACTTAATGTCCCCAACTAAGCTTTACAAATTAATGCCACTTAATGTCCCCAACTAAGCTCTTTAACTTCACCTTCCAAAAGCTTAACAAAGAGCAAGTTCAGCAGGTCTGAGTTATCTCAAGAGAGTATCTGTCCTAAATGTTTGATAGAAGCTTCCATTTCTAAAAAGACTACTTCTTCACCTAGGAGGCCCATGGATGTGCTCTTTCCTTTTTCTTGTAAATAAAAGCATGACATGATGGGATCTCAGTTGGGTCCTTCCACTGAAACACTTTCCCAGCTACACCTCGTTCAAGTCCACCTCATTGTGGAAGAAATGAGACCTGTAGGGTCTTGCACACACTGCTACTTGTCAGCTTGTAAGTTTCCCTCAACAAATTTTATTTTATTTTTGTACTGTGTGTATAAACACACACTGCTCCTTTGCACAGCAGTTGCACTATACAACACGAAGGGACCAAATCCATGAACAACCCGCAATAGTTTTGGGTGCATTATAAATTTATTTCACAAAAAAAAAGCACTTCAATTTGATGACATTTTATGCTAAATGCTCACACTTCTTCAACATAAAATGAATATTCTTTTAAGAAACAACTAATCTAGAAGGATTATAAAAAATAGTACAAATATCCCTTACTACACTAAGTTACATTCATTTTTATCACCTTCTATTCCATATGAAACATATCAATTACAAATTTGTAATCAATTAATATCTTTAAGGTCTTCATACATCAAATTAGGTCAAATGCTATTAGGGAAACCCACTCTTATCAAGACTGCAGGAAAAAAATTTGTGAAGAGACACTGCCCTCTGCTGGTTAATGATACACACTGTCCATAAATCTTTAATTTGAGAACAAAAGTAATGAAATGCATTAATATTTAAGTACCATGGTCCATAATGCTATTTACAGAGTCTAATAGTGAGTTTTGATTATATGAGAATGATAAACACATGTACACGTCATAGAAAGAGCCAATATACAATTTCAGGCTCTTCTACTATAACAAATATAAAACATTACATTCAATCTGCAAATAGTTTCAAAGCAAATTTCCATTTTCACTCTTTCAGCAATTTTTTAAATAATGTATATCAATGCTGTTTATTTGCATTTTAGGATCAATGATGAATGTCACCTTAGAGATCAATTAGTAACTACAGAATAAAGTTTTAAGGCCTTAAAAGTACTATGGGGCACCTGGGTGGCTCAGTGGGTTAAGCCGCTGCCTTCGACTCGGGTCATGATCTCAGGGTCCTGGGATCGAGTCCCACATTGGGCTCTCTGCTCGGCGGGGGGCCTGCTTCCTCCTCTCTCTCTCTGCCTGCCTCTCTGCCTACTTGTGATCCCTCTCTCTGTCAAATAAATAAATAAAATCTTTAAAAAAAAAAAGTACTATGAACATGTACAGACACATATTTATCACCCTCCCCTACACTGAAATTTTGGTACAAACTAAGTATCTTGAAGTTGATAAATTTCAGAATATCTCTAACATGTGCCTATAAGACACATGTGAACATTAGTTTAGACCTCTCTATATAAACACTACTGAAAACTATAAAGATAACTTTATTGAATTCTAAGTAGTACAGAATAATACATGAAAACAGCCTTGTTAAAAAAAAAAAAAATCCAACAACAGAAATGCATAAAAGGTGAGGGTCCCTGTATTATACACCTCAAATTCACTCCAATGGGTATAGGCCAACATAATTAACCCTTTGTATCCTTCATTTTGTTTTTCTATTTACATATTTTTGAGATAGTTTTTAAAGAAGATTGATTCACACTATACAAGACACTTAATCACCTTGATTTTCACTTTATAATAGATTTTTAAGATCTTTGTCACAACAGTGCATAAAGATTTAACCCACTGGTTTTAACAGCTATACAATAGAGATATTCTAAAAGTCTAGTCCACCCTCTCTACTGTTAGTAACAGTATTCACACTAGTGAAATAAGAGGTGTGCTATAAGCATCCTTGTTTAACTGGCTGCAAGAACGATTACTAGGATTCCTAACTTTTATCATAAATCTCATACTGTCTTCATGAAATAAAATACACATATTATATAAACAAATTTCTATGCAGTGTAGTTTTTAATGTTTGCCAAACTAACACTTAGAAGCAACATTATATTAAAACTCACATGAGTCTACAACTGTACACAATAACTATATAAAAATAGATAATTTTCCAGTGACTTAAAGAGAAACCATTAAAAACCAAAAGCTAAACCTATACAGAGGGGAAAATGCACATCATATATTTGTGAAAAATATTATGTATTTGTATGTTTTTGACTATTTAAAAATATTCAGCCTCCATTAAAGAACCACCAAAAGCTCACAAAAATAGTGAGCATGTAACACACTTACAACCATACAGTATTCCATTGATCTTTCCTTTTTATATGACTCTTGCTTTATACCACAGTTAAAAATCCCCAACTGAAAATACAAATAACTCTATAAATAGCACATTTCCTTGAAGTTCAACCCTCCTCATTTGTGTTCAGTAACCCATACAACTCTATGATTAGTTCTGCTGTGGGCTTAAACCATAAGATACAAAATGGCATAAAGCAGGCTAGCTTTGCCAAACTAACACTTAGAAGCAACATTATATTAAAAATAAAACTAAAACAACATTATATTAAAACTCCTCCCTTCACTTAGCTATAAATTTACTCTGAAGGTTTATTAATGAACAGCACAATCACAAACACCCTAGCTGTTATCAGATCCCTTCCTGTTAAATTTACTGAAGCATATATGCTACTGTCTGCATATCTCCATACATATGCTTTGTAAAACCACAGATCTGCATATTGAAACTGGTTTTTAGTAAGTTTTCCCCACCTTCAAACTGCCCAGTCCCAAAAGTCTGTCATCCTCTGTTAAATGTATAGCTCAGTACTTGAATGAATATTTAATCTATGGTTATGCCTTGACTTTCTGTTGAATGCCCATTTCCCTCTGTGTCTTATTTCTATTTCCCCAAAACTGTAGTTTCCTCGCCCTTTGGTTTCCCAGCTTTTGACTATGTGTTTGGCATGGGTTCGGTTTCATAGTTATCACATCTTGGAATAGCAGCAAAGAAACACTTTCTCTGCCTTTGCTTCAGAGATAAACCCATTAAAGCAGAAGGCCCAGAGCTGCTAATTTGCCCACTGAGGACCACTTTCTCACAGACCCTACTGAGTGACTGAAACAACAGGAAGCTGGGAGCTGGACACTTGACATTCACTGAAAGAAGTTCCTTCCATATTTGTGTTTGTTTGGCTTTATCCTGTGACATTTCCATAAATAAGAAGCATCATTTATTTACTTCAAAGCTGAATAATTATAAAGTCTCGGAAAATACATCTAATTCAATCTGCTATGGTGTCAATCAGTTACAGAAGGTAAATGGAGAAAATAAAGTTGGGCAGAGAGGGGCCAGAGGCTCTCTTAAAATGAAATAAACCCAAACAACACTATTTAAGTGTACTAAAACTAAACTCTATCTATGGAAAGTCTAGGTTTATAAACCTCCCAACCTCAGAATGTTTCTTTGAGACAAAGTGATTTGCACAGCCCAAATTTTCTTTGTAAGTAACCACAACAGTTACTCAGTAGAGTATCAACTTCAGACTCTCCACTTCACAAAGAGTGGATACTTTTGTAAAATGGATCTGCACTTCCAGTTCCTTTTCTTCATTTTTGCATAAGCTATGTGACTAGCAAGATCACCAATATGAACAAAAAGTAAAGCATAAGAGGAACTGAACAAGAATCTGTGCTCAGCACTAACATCAGTCCAGTGCTGAGTAGCTGCATAAATCAGAGACTGATTTAGCTTTGCCACAGACACCGTTCATCTCAACAGCACCAGCAAACACATCTGTACAGTAATTGGATGAAAATGTACCATGAACTGTTCATAAAGAATCTATACTATAGAAATGCCTTCTAAGATGCATTCCACTGACGTTTACACTATAGTGTAAACCTATGCACAAATCTAAGAACAGCAGTTTATCTAGTAAGATATCTTGGTCATGCTTACTCAAACTATACATTTTAGGGCTTGGGATTCAGCATTAATTACGAAGGTCATGGGTATAAGCAGCACCAAAACTCAGGAAACCTCTCCAACACTCTTTCTAGTCAAATGTGAAATACTAAAGCATGAAACACATTTTCTAAAACTTATGAGCATGTACCTCAATGAATGTCATTTTAGAGAAATAATCTAATACTTCAGAACTTCCAACATTCAACCTCAAGTAACTTACCAGAGCCACTTATGGAGACAATATGTAACAGAAAAGAATTTCACACAGAGGAGCTGAGGAAGGTTTGGAATACTGCTTTCTTAGAAATCCTTTCCCTCATCTATTCCTTCAGTCCCTTGCCAAGACAGCCTCCAATGTGTGTCCTTACTGGCAGATTATTGCTGCATTTTGTTCCTCAACTCAACCCTAGCATACCCCCAAAATAGAAAAGTTTGCATTAGACTTTTTAAATATAGATGGTATATGCTCTTTGGTTCCTGGATTTTAAGAATGACATAAAATTAAGGGGTATTTTAAGCACCTCTGCTCTCTTGCAACAATGGGCAATAATTTCCTAGTTGTCTTAATTTGTGTGCATGTTTTAAATCTAGAGTATCCTTTATGATTATTGCAGTTGGTATTTTCTTATTTTATGTAGCCCTTCTTTTTTTTTTTTTTTTTTAGTTTTTTAAAATTTATTTGACAGAGAGAGAGAGAGACATCACAAGCAGGGGTAGCAGCAGAGGGAGAGGGAGAAGCAGGCTCTCTGCTAAGCAGGGAGCCTGAAGCAGAGCTTGATCCCAAAAGTCCCAGCATCATGATCTGAGCTGAAGGCAGATGCTTAACCAACTGAGCCACCCAGGCATCCCATTATGCAGCCCTTCTTGCCTATAATGTATATTTACAAACCAGGCTGGATTTTATCCCCACTTTGTGTCATTCCTATTTCAATTTCCCATTATCACAGAACTGTTAATAAAAGTCATTTAGTTACTTTTTCCTATCATGTATTCCAAATTCACTGGAATAATCCCTTATGAGGCCAAAGAAATGCAATTCTAAAGAAACTTATTAAAATTTACATGACCAATCCAACCCTTCAAATATGAGAGCACAGTTAAAAATGTTGTTATTCGATAAGACAAAAACAATGATGGCATTAACTACCTTACAGTATGAACTGTGGTGGAATAAACTGAGATAGTGGGTGCAGGCAGGGCCCATCAACAAAGATAAGACTGGAAACGTGCAAGTGCACCAGGTCCACATAGCCATCTGCTCTGCATGGAGGGAATGAAATAGAGCAATGAACTAAGGCACTTATTTTCAAAGTCCTAATTTGTTAACAAGACCTGTGCAATGAACTCTCATATACTACTATGGTTCTATGATGCCCCTCCAAAAAAAAATCCACCACAAACCACCTGCCATACTCTATGGGGACAAGTTAGAAGATTTTCCTAATAAATGTCTATACTTTAAAAATGTTTTACTTGCATATGAAAGAAACATTAAAAGAGAAAATGTTAAAAGGAAAGATACTAGAAAATAATGTTTACAATATTAATCAACTTTGTGTGGGCTTTTAAGAAGATAAAGACTTACACTGATATTCTGGAAGGGATATGCAAGTTATTACAGGCTTTACTTTAGGGAAGAGATTGGAAAGCGTGTCATTAAATATTTTTCTGTAATCTACTTTTTTTAAATATATGGACATATATTCATTTTTATTTTATTTCTATATATCTTAACAATGAGTATTTGGATAATAATATTAAAAGCAATAGTGATTTCCTTTCAAATAATTTTCTGTAAAATTAAAAGGATTCTAATACATGGACACACCATAATTTACTCAATGATTCCCATTTATCATTGGACATTTTAGTTATAATTCAATTTTTGCTGACAAAATTGGACTACAACAATCACTTCTGTCAATGAAATTTTGTCTGCATTTGTGATTATTTCCTAGGAGTGGAAGAATGGGATAGGGCATGGAGATGTCAAGCGCTATTAATGCATACTACCTACCCACTTTTTAGGATGTTTATAACAATTACACTTCCACCTAACAGAAATGCAGAGTGCCCACTCTAGCAACTACATTCTCAAGAGCAATGGGAATTTTCCTTTAATCTTTACTAATATGATAAGAAAAAGAAATCCTTCACTATTACTTTGAATAATACTAAGTTTTGGAGCACCTGGGTGGCTCAGTGGGTTGAGCCTCTGCCTTTGGCTCAGGTCATGATCTCAGGGTTCTGGGATCGAGCCCCGCGTCGGGCTCTCTGCTTGGCGGGGAGCCTGCTTCCCCCTTCTCTCTCTCTGCCTGCCTCTCCGCCTACTTGTGATCTCTGTCAAATAAATAAAATCTTAAAAAAAATTTTTTTAAAGAAAATAATACTAAGGTTTGAACAATCTTTCAATTTTATTTACCTGCAAAGAAACAGGTTTTCATGCTATTCTAAGAATTATCAGAACAGTCCAAATTTTAAAATATTAACACTTACAGGATGACTCAAAATATACATTTCCTAAAACTAGAAATACTCTACCAAGAGTCACTGGAATTATTAATCGTTATGAAAATTGTAAATTATATAATATCTGTTACGAAATTTTAAAAAGTTGCTGGAAACTACCTACTTTTGTATCTTAACTCAAATAAAAACCTGGAGTATATGAAAACCATATGTGGACGACAAGAGTCAAACTGAGCAGGAATCTCTAATATCCATGATGGTTTTCTTCCCAGGGATTTACAACACATGGTTTTTTCAGATTCAACACAGGGCCCAAGAGCTACAGCATGCTTTTGAAGGCATAAGCAGCCTACCCAAATACCTCTCCTTAGCACTCTGGCCCACAGAACCCTAAGCACTGCTGGGTGATATCACTTCTTTTCATACTGCCCTCATGCTGGCAGAAAGAGTGAACGAATATGAGATATAAGTAGAAATATATAAAGCAATCCATGTGCCCAGCCTGCTGTTAGCACTTATCCTGAAAATACTATCCCCACAGCCACAGTTCTCAGTGCCTCAGATCTGAACTCTGCCAGCCTTCTCCAAATTAGTATCAGGGAGTTCCCTGACTTAGAAGTTTTAAAAATGTTTTCAATGAGAGAGGCATGGTGCTACATGACTGCACCAGCTACAGCTGCCATCCTCACCACAGGCTGATGAGGGGAGGGTTAAAGCCTTCCTCACAGGTAGGAAAAATGCAGCTCACAGAGATAGGTTACACAGCTGCCCAGCACAGAAACAGAATTCTAACATAGGTCTGTGTGATTGGGTTGGTTTTTGTTTACCTGCACTCAAATATGCCATCAAAACTCCTGTTAAGGAAAGAAGCACCACAGAGATGGAGCAATGAACACTTGAATCTCTGACTGACAAAGTTATGAAAAATAAAACATTGGCCTGCTTTCTCTAGACTTTGGTTTTAAAGAGAACCATTTCAGCTCTCTAATCTGGTATCCAAAGCATGGACTTCAAGCTAGGCCCAGTCCCCTTATGACTGCAGGGTTGCAGACTTCAGTGCTTCCTTGTCCCCATCTAGAGAGATGAGCCTCCCAACACATATAGGCAAGATGGCGTTTTTCCCCCATCTTCACCAACCCAATCCTCCTTTCTGTTGGGCCAGGAACTGGCCCACTGAACTGACCCATCATCACTGGAAAAAGAAACCGATTCCCTTAGACCAGTCACAACCACCAATGAGCCAAGGTCAATTGCTCAAACTGGAATTCTGGAAGAAAGACACATATTTACCTAGTACATATCTACCTAGTACTCACCACAACTTTTCAAGGCTCCTTACATATTTCATTGTATTTATATCTCAAAACAACTATAAAGAGGTTATAATCTCCATTTTACATATGAGAAAAGGGAGATTTGGACAGGTTAGTTAAGTACTTACTCCAATCACACAGCTAGTAAAAGGAAAAGTTTGAATTTCAGTCAGTTCGACTAATCCTTGAACTTGTACCCCCTCACCACTACACAATAATGCTTCCCTTCTACATATCGAAAGTAAAGCTCTGCATGATTATATACAGAGCCTGAGAGAGATTCAAGACAAAGTGTATTACTACCCAGAGGATCTACCACATCCACACATTGTGTCACTCCCTTGAGTGTGACTCAGATAGCAATCCTATGTGATCACAGAGGATTTGCTTGAGCTCTATTTTTTACCTTTTTTGTAATTTTATTTTTTGCAGTGTTTCAAGACTCATTGTTATGCACCACACCCAGTTTGAGCTCTATTTTTAATTAAGCATACTGAAAGAAGATGTAAGATATAATTAATTTTATAAAACTTTGATATGACAATGGAAGTTAACACATGCTAATTTTTTTTCCTTAAAATGTTTTTCTAGCCTTTTCCTAAAAGGTTATAAAATAACAGCAATAATAATGAAATATATGTACATATGCAACTCTCATCTCCGTCCCCCCAAAAAAGTGATATGTATGATTACACAACAGACAATTCTCCAATATTAAGATTTTTGCTTCTTCACATTTTTTTAGTACTTCATATTTTTTTTAAAGATTTTATTTATTTATTTGACAGACAGAGATCACAAGTAGCAGAGAGGCAGGCAGAGAGAGTGGGGAAAGCAGGCTCCCTGCCGAGCAGAGAGCCTGATGTGGGGCTCGATCCCAGGACCCTGGGATCATGACCTGAGCTTCATGAAGGCAGAGGCTTTAACCCACTGAGCCACCCAGGCTCCCCATAGCTCTTCATATTTTTAAATGACATTATAACTCTGAGTTGAAATTTCCCCTACTTAACACTTTATTCATTGCTCATACTCTAGTATAATAATAATCAGAATATTAAACAATAATAAGAGCTGCATAAAACCATCATAAAAACTGCACTCAAGAATCAACAAGGCATACAAGTATTGGTATTGTCCTCAGTTAAAGACAGCACATGGAAAAATGCAAACTGATCAATACAAATAAAAGACGAACTATAATGCCTGGAAGAATTAGCTGTAAGCACTAAATTTTGTAGATAGTGCCACAGAGAATGTATTGGTGCTCTAAGCTATCGTAGAAAATCATCCCTCCACAGAATCCAGAGTGTCCAGAAGACACTCTTGTTCTGCCTTCCTCGTTTTAGAAAGAGGCAAAAACTATTAATGGCCATAGTTTATAGAGGATAAAATGATAGTAAATTAAAAATAACAGGTATGGCTAAATGAGGGAGAGAACTAGGTACTAGGATTCTATACTATATGAGACTTTTTCAGGGTCTGCCTAACTGGGAACACCTTTCCTCTTTGAATTGGCTAACACTCTGATTCTTCTAATTACAAAGGTGTAGAACTATTAAAACAGTAATAGAGAGTAATCATGGGTTTCATCACCTATTCTTTATTCCCTTTGATATTTAAATGTCAAAATCTTACTCGGCAATATGCTTTCATTATTTTGAGCTTTTGGCCTGAGTATGGTCCCTGGCTCTGGCAGAGAGTGCTCTTTGGGGAAACAGCCCTAGTGGGTAATTTCCAGGCTATAGTTATAACCAGCAGTCCTAAAAAGAGATATGTTCTATCACCTTGCTCAGAGCACAGGAAGGATAGATTACGGATCCACCGATTAAGGTTTAATTATAGCCACTGACCTCAGTGAAATCCCATTAAAACTTTCTTTTGATTCAAAACTGTCCTATCAAATGATAAGTAAGCAAGACTCCTATACCAAAGCTACAAATCAGGCATCTGCACATGTTGCTCTTGTTTCATTAGCAGAGAAGGTTATCTCAAAGGAAAAGGAACAATGACTTTGGTTGGTATGCCTTATTTAAGAAGCCCTAATTTAGGGGGATGCCTGAGTGGCTCAGCTGGTTGACCGGCCTTGGCTCAGGTCATGATCGCAGGGTCCTGGGATTGAGCTATGGGTCCTTGCTCAGTGGGAAGTCGGCTTGTCTCTCTCCCTTTCCTTTTGCATCCCCACCCCCACCCAACTCATGCTCACATGCACACTTGCTCTCTCTCATTCTCTCAAATAAATAAAATCTTAAAAAAAAAAAAAAAAAAAAAGTCATGCTTAGCTCATCCACCAAGAAAGAGAAATCAGTATGTAGCTGGGCCAAGGGTTCAGATCTCACCTGAAAAATTTTTCCCAAGTATTCCTCTAAGTAGCTTTTTCTTTAAGTTACCACATTTTATCAAAAGACTACACAGATCCTTTGCGATAGCCACTATGTAAGAGAAAACAATCAGAAACCAAACCATAGGGGCGCCTGGGTGGCTCAGTGGGTTAAGCCGCTGCCTTCGGCTCAGGTCATGATCTCAGGGTCCTGGGATCGAGTCCCACATCGGGCTCTCTGCTCAGCAGGGAGCCTGCTTCCTCCTCTCTCTCTCTCTCTGCCTGCCTCTATGCCTACTTGTGATCTCTCTCTGTCAATAAATAAATAAAATCTTAAAAAAAAAAAAAAAGAAAGAAACCAAACCATAAAGTTATGAAGTGAATCAAACAACCACCAAGAGGATCAACTGCTGGGAAGCAGCAGTGTCCATATCCAAATCCAGCCCCACAAGCTACAAATGGTGCTCTCCTTTTACCCTGGTCATTTACTCATTGCTCATACTAAAGTACTGATATAGGCTGCCTCCTAGCTCATGTGTGATCACATGTCTAACGACAGCTTTTGACAGCTTTTGAATGAAGTTAGGAACAGAACCACTATTTTAACATGACAGTCTCAGCAAGGCGGAATGATACTCCCAAAGAAAATCAGCTTATTGGTGATAGAGGGAGAACTGACTGTATTCACAGGGTCCAAGTTTTTTGTTTTCTTGCATTATCCCCAAACTTTGCAAACCATTTCCTTTTCTGCCGTGATATCTTACGCTTTACCATATAAGTTGATATGATAAGTTAAGTAGTGAAAGTGGATTTCAGATTCAGACTGGAAAGCTACAAGTTCTTGAGGAAGATTTTTAAATGTAGTAAATTTATATATTACATTTGTAATTATTCTGTTCTGTGTAACAGAGCAGTCAGTGAATGTTAGCTGAAAATGTAAAAAAGAGAACACTATTTATGTAAGAATAAAGCAATAAAATATAGGCAAGATTCCTAGGTTTGAATCCTGGTTCCGATGTTTTTAACTAAATGGCCTTGGGCAAGAAGTCATTTAATCATTCAATAAATTATTTCTTGTGCATCTATTACGTGCTGGGTAAAGAACACTAAATGATATTATTAATATTATTGATACTAATGATTTTTTTCCCTAAGATTTTATTTATTTATTTGACAGACAGAGATCACAAGTAGGCAGAGAGGCAGGTGGGGTGGGGGAAGGAGGCCCCCCACTGAGCAGAGAGCCCAATGCAGGGCTCGATCCCAAGACCCTGGGATCATGACCCGAGCCGCACGCAGAGGCTTTAACCCACTGAGCCACCCAGGCGCCCTGATACTAATGATTTTTTAAATCCCTACTCTTATAGATCTCTCAACCTACTGCAAGGGAGACAAACAAATTAGGACATTATCAGCAGTATGCCAGACAACAGTAAGAAGAAAAATAAGCTTAAAGGGGTATAAGGATTATAGGAGGAGGGAGTAGCAATTTCCATATTATTTCCATATTATTTTAAATAGAGTATCTATTATCTTTGATAATTTATATTCACCTTTGATAACCCAAATATACTATTGTATAATTATATTATTATAAGAGATTAAGAGTTTTCTTTATTTTATACTATTTTTCCATAATGAAAAAAAAAATAGGAGAAAAACTAAGAAGGAATATTTTTTAAAAAAGGATCCCCTAAACAATTACAAATCCAGTACATTAGATAAAAAGCTCATAGTTAACCTTAGAAATCGCTATATACAAAAGCTATATACTTTTACCTTTAACACTCGTCCTCCTCTAGAAGATCTTTTCCAACACTCTCTTACCCAATTCTACATATGCCCAAAATACCTATTAATTCTCATAGAAAAAGGGCCATTAATAATATACTTGAAAGCTGTTACACATCTCCAACTTACAAATGGATTCTACATTGATGGTTTAGAACCTAAAATACTTTTTAGTAGAGAAAAAATATTATATGATGTTGAAGGGCCTCAATCCAAACAACAAAGGTCTATTTAATTCACTAAAGACCTGTGGCTTTCAACTCAAAGCATCACCAGATTCAATTATGGGGATTTTTAAAATTCAAACACTTATAACCCCTTACCAGAGATCATTATCTTACTGGTCTGGGTGAGGCCAGGGTTCTGTACTTTTAAAGCCCCACAGGGTTGAGGACAGCTTCTGGAGACTCTTAGCTCCAAAAGACAGATCACATCTGTCTTATTTTACTTCTTTAACCACAGCACAGAGCCCGGCACGAATAGAGCCTAAACATGCCATTAACTTCCCCAGCCTTCTTTACAGTTATGGCTAGCCACGGAATATAAAAGGAAGTTTTCAGGTGGATTTAAGGAAAGATTTTCCTCCCAAACAGAGGAAGGTGGGTGAGCCACCTTCTTGTACTATCTCCTTTTCTTCCTGTCCTTGGAGAGAACATGCCTGGAGTAAGCACTTGTGAACACTCTCCCACTAAGGCCAGTAGGACAGAAGGATAGGAAGAGCAGGGGACCTCATGACACTGCTGAGCAGCTATACCAACCCTGGGACCCCAACCCCCGAATCCCTCAAGTGCCAAACACCTACATGGAACAGAGCCTTTTGTAGAATTTTTTACTATGTATTTACTATTATAAACACTGAATAAATCTGGAAAAGGTAAAAGAGATAGTTAAGAAAAAAATCCCAAAGTTTCAAAAGTCCTGCAATAGAATTTGGTTCTTAATAATCATAAGAACAGGTAGGTGTGCCCTCAATTTCATTCTAACTCCCCAATTAGGGTGCAAGTTCCCCTTCACAGCTTACACAGTAGACAGGATCATTCTAAATCCTCAAGAATCTTAAAAATAGGGGCGCCTGGGTGGCTCAGTGGGTTAAAGCCTCTGCCTTCATCTCAGGTCATGATCTCAGGGTCCTGGGATCGAGCCCCGCATGGGGCTCTCTGCTCGGTGGGGAGCCTGCTTCCTCCCTCTTCTCTCTCTACCTGACTCTCTGCCTACTTGTGATCTCTCTGTCAAATAAATAAATAAAATCTTTAAAAAAAAAAAAAAAAGAATCTTAAAAATAATTCCACAAATCTCACAGCAGACTGGCACCTATTTAATCCACCGTAATCAGGGAGATGAGTCCAAAAGGAAATAGCACACTAGGGGGTCAACCTTCTGCCTCTGATCCCAGCCCCACCGTGCTCATTTTACGTATCATTCCTCTTCTCCTCCCTCCTCTATTCGAAAAAGGGGTTGATAGAGGGCGGAAGGCATCAGATTATCTATGAACTGACACTATCACAGAAATGACAAGAAATAAAATGAATAAAGTGCCCTGGACAAGGCCCAGCATATCATGAACAATCAATCTCACCAATCATTACTAACGAACTCATATGAAAGTAGAATAATTTAAAAACAACAAAAAAAATAATTTTTAAAAAATAATTTTTTTCTCAGTAGAGTATGTAAGTTATTCAAAGAAGCCAATTTACTTTTTCTTTTTTTTTCAAAGATTTTAATTATTTGAGAGAGAGAACCTGAAGGAGAGGAGAAAGTGAGTAAGAGAGAGAGCACAAGCTGGGGGCAGAGGCAGAGGGAGAAGCAGACTCCCTGCAGGGATCCTGATGCAGGGACTTGATTCCATGATATCTGGTATCATAACTTGAGTTGAAGGCAGATACTTAACCAGCTGAGCCACCCAGGAGCCAGCCAACTTACTTTTTCTTAAAGTACTGACTTAAACTAAAGCCTCAAAAACAGGCATTACATTGATTTCAGTTTAGCAACTAAACATGAGGTCATAAGCCATGTAACACAAATCCCAAAATTTGGCAAATTTAAGTTAGCAATAAATAAAATCAGGCTCCCTAGCTCTGAGGGCTTGAGGTCCAGATATCTCTCTTGCAGACACAATATTTACTAATCAAATGGCTTTCTACTATACAACTTGACATCTCAGATTTTCTGAATCCCACAATTCAGTACTTTATCAGAATAAAATGAGGATATAATATGAATATTTTCTTAATACCTCTTCCACATATATAAATACTAACTCCCCAGTCAGAGTACAAGCTCCAAAAGACTTAACTTCATATGATTTTGTTTCTCTACATGATATTTTATACTCTATGTTGTACCACCAGTGACCAGGAAATAGAAACAAAGAAGAGGTAAAAAGAGAAAATGAGAATATAAAATCTTGTGCTCCTAAAGTTCATATTATATAGGCCACATCAGAAATTCAAAACTAGAATGCAGGACTATTAGTCTACATTTCCTTTCCTTCACATGCTATAAGAATTCAGAAATTCTGTGATGTAAAGCATATTAAACATAGGGACTCACCACGAAAATAATTCCTGATTGTTTTTAAAAAGACTGCCCAAGATTCAAGATATTTTTGGAAGGGTGCTACCTGATTTAAAAATAAAAAATCCAATTCTAGAAAAGGATTAAAATATAAAATGGAATGAACCTATACCACAGCTCTTGTATGTAAGACAATTTTTTTAATTGAAATCCACTCCAGATTAAAGGGAAATCAGTTTCAAAATTCTATCTTTTTAAACTTGTTCAAACATTTAAGGATTCAAATGTCAGAAAGCTTTAAACTTATATTATGAAATGCCCCTAAAGTTCATGAGAGAACATTCCCAGCTCTGCAGTATAATTTTTCAACTTTTTGGCATATCATCTTAATAGATTATCACTTAAAATAAAATTAATGCAAAATAAGAGGTATCATTTTGGAGCCACCAACTATTACCTTTCCTTCCAAAAAGATAACATGATTTATCGTGCCATAGATAAGTCTCTCATACTGCACATGTGGTCATAAATACACTACTTCTGATGGTGTAAGCTAGATATTACTGTCCCCAACACAATGATTCTTTTTTACTCAAGAAAATCAGTACAGTAAATAACTTTTCTTCTCTTCGAGACAATCACAGTGCTTGAGGCTGCTGCGACACAAAAACAAAATATCTTCACAAATGTCTCCAAACAGTCAAGCTGAAAATCTAAGCCAAAGTTTCATTTAACAGCCTGTCAGTTTTTTGATGTGAAGCTAATGAATGCAGTGGCAAACAAATCCATCAAACCTAACATCAAAACAACTGCACTTCATCCTACCAAACAGAAAAATGAAATACAACCTGCAGGCCAGCTCTTTGATCCAGCCTAGCCAGGAAGCAGACCTGTGAGTACCATCACAGCTGCTGCACCGAAGTAATCATGGACTTCATTCCACCACAGAAGGAGAGAAGGCTCCAGAAATGGAAAACATTCATCTCAAATATGCATCAATATCTTATTTCAATTGCTAAAGTGTTACATAGTTTTACATTTCTACCAGAAAAAAATACAGCATTTCATTCTAGATTACTCAAGTTCAAAACTATAAACATGCCTAAAATAAATAACTAGATAGTATGTTCTATTCATACTACAGTTTTGAAAATGGAGGTTTATTAAAAGCCCTTCTGTTCTTTATGAAAACTCCTTGAAGACAAAGAAAACACATCTTTCTTCTTTGTAAAAACACAGGCACAATTCCTGTTGCAAAAGAGGAACTCACTGAGCACTCTCTGAAGCTGAACTCTGCCTAACTCAGTAGGCAAATGGGCATGTAGCTATCTATAAAATTCCTCTCAATTTTTCTTCAGTGAAAACCTTACCTCTGATCAATGTAATGGGGGAAATTACATAACCCCCTTCTTAGGTAAGTGAGTTCTCTTAAAGGCAAGGCCTTTCTGTTCTAGAGTATAATTTTCTGAATAAAAATCACCAATAATTCCAATATTACCAGTGACCCTGGGGTTATCTTTTCAAACCCAATGTTTTGGGTTTCTTTTGTTTTAAACAAAAAACTGAGATTTGGAGGAGGAGGGGCAAGATGGTGGAGAAGTAGGAGACCCTGTTTCAACCGGTCCCCTAAGGTGACCTAATTATCTACGAGAACACTTTGAACACCCATGAAATCAGCCTGAGATGTAAGATTATACACTTCTGGATCTCTATGGAGGCAAAAGGTATCGGTGGAGAGGTAAAGCAGAGTGGGAATGCCCGGACTGATATCGGAGGATAAACAGAAGGGTGAAGGAGCCACCCACTGGAAAATAATACCCCAATACAAAAGTTCTCTGTGGTTGGGGACCAGCATTAACTTAAAGTCTGGTTGAAGGTACTCAAAAAGAGCAAAAGAGCTTAAGGGACAACTGGTAGAATCGGGTAGTCAGGGACCTAAGCCCACGGACCCAGGATGACCACTGCCGGCGACCACCTGTGCCAGAGAGTGTGGCAGAGCCTCCATGGTCCCTGAGCGCATCACCACTGGGCTGGACACACTCCCACCCTCGTGTGAGACAATCTGGTATGGGCGCCAGCCGCCACTCGCTAGGTCCACACCCTTCTGTGCTCCCCTGAACTCCCCAAACTGTGAGGGGGCTGTGAGTGCACTCCCCCCAAACCTAAGGGAGCTTGGTGTATGCACTAGCCAGCTGTCTCTAGGACCAGCTGAGGATCTGGTCAGTCCCAGTCTGCACTTGAGAGAACCCGCTAATCTCTGGTCCGGGTCCCTAGGCAGCGGCAGCCTTCTGCAACCTGCCCAACAATGATGTCTAGACCCCAGACAGCAGTCCCAGCAAAGGCAGACACAGGAAGCAGGCTCCCTGGACCAATACTGCTTGAGGTTTTAGTGGCACGGGAGTGCAGAGACAACAGGCACCTCCTGTGACCACTGAGATGGTGGCTGGGGGCCTTCATCGCCTGGTGGGAGGTTGTGCAGTTCAGCAGACATTGCAGAGGGGGCGTCTGTGTGTTCTGGACCACCCAGAGGGGAGCAGACCGAGGCTCCCCTCTGAGGCGGAGGTCTGGGTGCAGTATGCGTTCCACTAAACCTCAAAAAGCCACTAAAGAACAAAAACCTCTACAGAATAAAAGCCTGAAAAACCGGTTTCCACAGAGCCCAGCCACTTGATAGGGGACAGGACTCAATGCAAGCAAGACTGACTGAAAAACAATGCAGCAGGCCCCTCCTCCAGAAAGCAGGCCAAAAGAACAAGAGGACAACCTCCACAGGGTCCCCATAAAACAGTAAAATCCTAACATGAGGGGAAAATAATATATTAAGCTCCTGGTATTGTCCTAAAACCTGTATATTTCATAGGTACAACTTTTTTTTAATTTGTTCTCACAATCCTTGTTCTTTTTAACTTTTTTAACCTACTTACCATTACAACTAGAGGTTTAATTCAACATATTCCATAATAACCTTTTAACTTGAACTTTTTTCTTACATAGACCTGTTTTTCTTTTCTACTTTTTTTAATATACATATAGATATAAGCTTCAAGGTAATCCTCTTTCCCTAATCAATACTACCCCTATACATAAATCAGTTTTAATTTCCCTTTATCTTGGTAAAGTTGAGTCCTTTAACAAAGATACCAAGATACACCCAAGAAGAATCAAAATAACCTTCCTCAACCACCTCAAGGATTTATAACCACCTTCCCATCTTCTTCTTCTGTTAGTGTTTCTGTGTATTTGTTTTTGCTGGTGTTATAGAAATCTTATCCTTGGGATTCATTTGGGCTGAGTTCTGTTTTGTGGTTTTTTTTTCCTTGTCATTTACGTTTTTTGGTCTTTTTGTTTGTCTGTTTTGTTTATATACCTCATAAATCTTACTTTTAGGGCTCATTCTGCTGGGTTTTCTCTTTTCTCTCTCTTTCTTTTTCTCTTTTTTCTTTCTTTTTGTTGGTGACTTCCAATTGCTCTGAAACGTTCCAGGGTGCACCCTGCCTGGATCGTGGTTGATATATTCAGCTATACATCTCTTCAACCACCTCTCACCAAAATGACTAGGAAGAACCCCCAACAGAGGAAAAATTCAGAGACTGTGCCCTCTCCAACAGAACTACTGAATATGGACATAAATAGTATGTCAGAAAGGGAATACGGGGTAACAATTATCCAGGCAATGGCTAGTTTGGAGAAAACCATTAGCGACAACATAGAATCTCAAAGGGCAGAAGTGAGAACTGCCCGGGAAAAAGTTAAAAATGTAATAAATGAGACCCAATCTAATCTAAATACTCTAAGAGCTAGGGTAACCGAGGCAGAAGATGGAATTAGTGATCTAGAGGACAAAATGATAGAGAAAAAGGATCAGGAGGAGGCATGGAACAAATAGCTTAGAAGTCATGAAAACAGAACTAGGGCAATAAATGATGCCATGAAACATTCCAAAATCAAAATTATTGGGATCCCTGAGGGGCTGGAAAAAGACAAAACTAGAAGATAATAGTTGAACAACTACTGGATGAAAATTTTCCCAGTCTGAGAAATGGATCAAGCGTTCGTGTCCTAGAGGCAGAAAGAACACCGACAAAGAACACCTGCCTCAAGGCACTTAATTATGAATCTCATGAATCATAATTTTGACAGGAGCTTCTGAGGGCAGCTAGAAAGAAGAGATTCTTTATGTACAGAGGAAGGTCCATCAGAATAACATCAGACCTGTCCACAGAAACCTGGCAAGCCAGAAAGGGCTGGAAAGACATATTCAAGGCACTAAATGAGAAGAACATGCAGCCAAGAATACTTTATCCAGCAAGGCTGACATTCAAAATGGATGAAGAAATAAAGAGCTTCCAAGACTAGCAAGGTTTAAAAGAGTATGTGACCACCAAGCTGGTACTAAAGAAGTATTAAGGGGGGTTCTATAAAAGAAAAAGAACCCAAGCATGACATAGACCAGAAATTTACAGAGACAATCTATACAAACAAGGACTTCACAGGCAACATGATGTCGATAAAAACTTATCTTTCAATAATCACTCTAAATGTGAAGAGCCTAAATGCTCCCAGAAAATGGCACAGAGCTGCAGATTGGATAAAATGACAGAACCCATCCATATACTGTCTACAAGAGACACATTGGGAACCAAAAGATACATCCACACTGAAAGTGAAGGGATGGGAAAGCATCCTTCATGCTAATGGGCCTCAAAAGAAAGCTGGAGTAGCGATTCTCATATCAGATAAATTAGATTTTAAACTAAAGACTGCAGTCAGAGACAAAGAAGGACACTACATCATTCTTAAAGGATCTATCCACCAAGCAGATCTAACAATTGTAAATATTTATGCCCCCCATATGGGAGCAGCCAACTACATAAGACAACTGTTAATCAAGATAAAGAGCCATAGTGATATGGATACATTAATAGTAGGGGATCTTAACACACCACTCTCAGTAACAGTAAGATCATCCAAGCAGAAAATCAATCAAGAAACAAAAGCTTGGGCACCTGGGTGGCTCAGTGGGTTAAGCCTCTGCCTTCAGCTCAGGTCATGATCTCGGGGTCCTGGGATCAAGTCCTGCATCAGGCTCTCTGCTCATCAGAGAGCCTGCTTCCCCCTCTCTGCCTACTTATGATTTCTCTGTGTGTGTGTCAAATAAATAAATAAAATCTTCAAAAAAAAAAAAAAAAAGAAACAAAGAAACAAGAACTTTGAATGACACTTAGACCAGATGGACCTCATAGATATATACAGAATGTTCCACTCTAAAACAACGGAATACTCATTCTTCTCAAGCGCACATGGAACTTTCTCCAGAATAGAGCACATACTGGGTCACATAGCAGGGCTCAACTGATACCAAAAGATTGAGATTATTCCCTGCATATTCTGAAATCACAATGCTTTGAAACTGGAAATCAGCCACAAGAGAAAGTTTGGAAGGAATTCAAACACTTGGAAGCTAAAGACCATCCCGCTTAAGAATGTTTAGATCATGATATGGTGAATGCTGTGAACTGTGTAAGCCTGACGATTCACAGACCTGTATCCTTGGGGCAAATAATACATTACCTGTTAATAAAAATAAATAACAAAAAGAAGAAATGAAAAAGGAAAAAAAAAAAAAGAATGTTTGGAACAACCAGGAAATCAAAGAAGAACTTAAAAGAATTCATGGAAACCAATGAAATGAAGACACATTAGTGCAAAACCAATGGGATATGGCAAAGGGGGTCCTCAGCAAGAAATACACAGCCATCCATCCAAGTCTCACTCAGAAAACTGAAAAATTCTGAATTCACCAGCTCTCTTTACACCTTAAAGAACTGGAAAACCAACAAAAAATTAAGCCAATGCCACGCACAGAAGGGAAATAATCAAGATTAGAACAGACATCAATGAGATAGAAACCAGAGATACAGTAGAACATATCAACAAAACTAGAAGCTGGTTTTTTTGAAAGAATCAATAAGATAGATAAACTGCTGGCCAAACTGATCCAAAAGAGGAGAGAGAGGACCCAAATTAATAAAATTATGAATGAAAGGGGAGAGATCACAACTAACACCAAGGAAATAGAAACAGTTATCAGAAATTATTATCAATAACTATATGCCAATAAGTTAAGCAATCTAGATGAAATGAATGGATTCCTGGAAACCTATTAACTTCCAAGACTGAAACAGGAAGAAATTGACAACCTGAAGAGACCAGTATCTAGTAATGAGATTGAAGCAGTGATCAAAAACCTCCCAAAAAACAAGAGCCCAGGACCTGATGCATTCCCTGGGGAATTCTACCAAACATTCAAAGAAGAAATAATACCTATTCTCCTGAAGCTATTTCAAGAATAGATACAGAAGGAAAGCTTCCAGACTCTTTCTATGAGGCCAGCATTACACTAATCCCCAAACCAGGCAAAGAGCCCATCAAAAAGAATTTCAGACCAATGTCCCTGATGAATATGGATACCAAGATTCTCAACAAGATCCTAGCTGATAGGATCCAACAGTACATTAAAAAGATTATGCACCATGACCAGGTGGGTTTTATCCCTGTGATGCAAGCGTGGTTCAATATTCACAAATCAATCAATATGATAGAACAAATCAATAAGAGAAGAGACAAGAACCGCATGGTCCTTTGAATTGATGCAGAAAAAACATTTGAAAAGATACAGCATCCGTTCCTGATTAAAATGCTTCAAAGTATAGGGATAGAGGGAACATTCCTCAACTTCATAAAATCTATCTATGAAAAACCCACAGCGAATATCTTTCTCAATGGGGAAAAGCTGGCAGATATCCAAGATCTATAGAGAACTTCTCAAACTCAACACCCAAAAAACAAATAATCAAGTCAAAAAATGGACAGAAGATATAAACAGACACTTCTCCAAAGAAGACATACAAATGGCTAACAGACACATGTTCATCATCATTAGCCATCAGGGAGATTCAAATCAAAACCACATTGAGGGCGCCTGGGTGGCTCAGTGGGTTAAGCCGCTGCCTTCGGCTCAGGTCATGATCTCAGGGTCCTGGGATCGAGTCCCGCATCGGGTTCTCTGCTCCACGGGGAGCCTGCTTCCTCCTCTCTCTCTCTCTGCCTCCCTCTCTGCCTACTTGTGATCTCTCTGTGTCAAATGAATAAATAAAATCTTTTAAAAAAAAAAAAAAAAACCACATTGAGATACCACCTTATACCAGTTAGAATGGCCAAAATTAACAAGACAATAAACAACAAGTTTTGGAGAGGATGTGGAGAAGTGGGAACCCTCTTACACTGCTGGTGGGAATGCAAGCTGGTGCAGCCACTTCGGAAAACAGTGTGGAGATTCCTCAAAAAATTAAAAATACAGCAAGCCTATGACCCTGCAATTGCACTCCTGGGTATTTACCCCAAAGATACAGATGCAGTGAACAGAAGGGCCACCTGTACCCCAATGTTCGTAGCAGCAATGGCCATAGTCGCCAAATTATGGGAAGAACCGAGATGCCCTTCAACAGACAAATGGATAAAGATGTGGTCTATATATACAATAGAGTATTATGCCTCTATCAGAAAGGATGAATATCCAACTTTTATATCAACATGGACAGGACTGGAGGAGATTATGCTGAGTGAAATAAATCAAGCAGAGAGAGTCAATTACCATATGGTTACACTTACTTGTGGAGCGTAAGGAATAACACAGAGGACATTGAGTGAAGGAGAGAAGTGAGTTGGGGGAAATCAGAGGGGAAGACAAACCATGAGAGATTGTGGACTCTGAGAAACCAACTGAGGGTTTTGGAGGGGAGAGGGGTGGACGGTTGGGAGGGCCTGGTGGTGGGTATTAAGGAGGGCACGTATTGCATGGAGCACTAGGTGTGATGCATAAACAATGAAGCTTGGTACACTGAAAAATAAAATTTTTTAAAAACAGGGCTTTGTAAAGCTTTTTTCTAAGTCATCAAATTAGAAATATTGGTTTGTAATATATAAAATATAACCAGTACAGACCCACATGCTGTACCACATTAATTCTGTCCCACAAAGAGACTCTGTCTTGGAAGCTTTTATGTATTCTACCCATGTGACAGGCAAAGGAGATCTCATTTCCCCTAGTCCTTCAACTATGAAAAAACCATGCCATTATTTTTTAAATTATCTGCCCCCCTCAAAAGCACAACTCATCCCTTGTGAGTAATAACTATTTCTGTTTTTAATTAGAGACTTAAAATATATTTTTTCAAGTACATGTGTTTATAGGTACCCTAATCCCAAATAACCATAAAAACATAAAGTCATAAAACTTTGGGTACTTGAACGGGAAATATTTATAGATAGATAAAACTTACAGGACCCCTCAGATGCTACTATACACAAATATAAAACTACCCCTGAGTATAATAATAGCTATCGTTTAGAATAAACTAGATAAAGCAAAGAATTCAGTAGGCAAAACTTCGTTAGTTTAAGAATTAACTTAGGTATCCTCAAAGCTAAAAGTTTGTTTGGTTTTTTCTAAGATTTATTTGTTTGTCAGAGAGAGAGAGAGAGCAAAAGCAGAGGGGAGCAGCAAGCAGAAGGAGAAGCAGACTCCCCGCTCAGCAAGGCGCCTAATGTGGGACTCCATCCCAGGACCCTAGGATCATGACGAAGGCAGATGCTTAACTGATGGAGCCACCCCAGGCATCCCAAAGCTAAAAGCTTCTAGGTGCAGTTCATAACTAATCCATTATACATTTGTTCCCAGCAAAACACAAAAATTAACTGTCCAACTCACAAATTTTCCCAAAATTAAAAACTACACACACACATGCATGCATACATGCACACAATACAGTATTCATATTGCTGTGTAAAGAAATAGACTTGGAGATCAATAAAAATGTGTCAAAAAATTACAAAGACACCAAAATATGCACAAAAATGCCATCATAGCACCCTACAATATAAGAGAACTTACTTAATGAGACTAATCAAGAAAATATTAAAACTGAGGGATATAAAAAAATAAAATAAAATAAAATAAAATTGAGGAATATGATTTTAAAAAGCATAAGTATGTTTTAGTGAAACATTCAAAACTGTATCTGTTATAAATTTAGTTTCCAGTTCCTGTATAAAATAACTGAAATTAGTTATATCTACTCACAGAAGACTCTTAATATATCACCATGTCAATTATTGACTGGAACTCTCTGTGGTAGAGAGTTTACTGCCCTAACCTTCCCATCCCCACCAACAAAGATATGCATGTCTCAATCCCTGCAATTTGTGAATATGTCATCTTATATGTCAAAAGGGATTTTGCTTGCTCTGAAATGTAGGAGACCACATGGAAAGACCTGAGAGATACCTCTAGGAGCAAAGACCTAGATGACAGGCAGCAAGAAAATGGGAACTCAGTCCTACAACCTCAAGAAACTGAATTCAGCCAACAACCTGACTGAGCAAGGAAATGGATTCTTCAACAGCATCTTCAGTAAGAAATGCAGCCCTGCAAACATTTTGATTTTTTCTTGGTAAGACTAATATCAAACTTATAACCTATAGAACCATGGTAAGTGGGTATTGTTTTAAACCAGTACTTTTATGGTAGTTTGCTCCAATAGCAATAGAAAACAAATACATTCTCAGAGGAGGAGAACCACATCACCAAAAGTAAGGGAAAGGTAGAGGCAACACCTAGAAACATCTCAAACACATGCAATTAAAACAATTTTTAACCAACTAGCCAAAACTGCATCATAGGCATTGAACAATTTTGTACCTAGCAAAATACCAGAACCAAGACAGTCATATTCTTTAACTAAATTGAATGATATAAATCAACACAGCATGAGTGGATATCCACATATCTAAGATTTTTTCCCCTCATAATAAATCTATGGGGTGGAGAAGTATTTCTAATTTATAGAGGAAGAAACTAACAAAATAAATAAATGACTGTCCTAATGATATATGGTTAACTAGAAGAAAAATGGGACCTTAGAGCCCTGCCTCCTCTACTATGGCATTACCTTTCTGTGAAAGCACTGTAAGTAGCTGGCCAAGACACATACTCTGAGTTTTCTATTTTTTTATTAGGTTTATTATAATATGAAGGATGTGTAATGGGAAGAAGTAGTTCAGTTCTGTTCCTTTCTAAATTACCCCTCATAAACAGAAATTACTCAGAACAGAAAAAGTCTTCTTCTAATAGCAGGAGGTTTCCTTTTTTTGCAAGTTCACACAAATGCTTCCTAGGCTGTCAAAGGGCTATAGTTTCATTTTAATATACTATGTAATTCTCTAAATACACATCTAAATTAAACCTAGTGCTCTATTCCCTGAATATATTTCTATCCAAGTTCACCCAGTGGTTCTACATGCAAGCTTTATCAATGTAGAATGAATAATACTCATACTGTGGCCAAGAGACAGCCATGTAAGTTGTATGTGTCACTTTCCACTAAATCTGTGTCAATTTTACATACTCTGTAAAATAAACAGTTTCATTTAAAAGCTGCCCTCTGCCAGCCTGTATTTCTGCCTTCAAAGCCACAGGAAAGAAAGCAACCTAATGGAAGCTACCTTTGAAGATGTCTTCTATTTAACACCACAGGGGGAGATTAAGTAAATTAAATAGAAGTTATGGCCTGTGAATGAAAATACACAGTGTGTGAACTAAATTAAATATAACTGAGCAGGAGATGCAAAATTTTATACCAAATTTAACATAAAGATATATTTCTTGTTAAAGCATGTTCTATATTACTTTCAAGAAATTCATGTTTGTACTAAAGGCAATTTTAATCATTTCTTCTTACCATCCTCCCTCAACATCTTACTACAGTTTTAACAGAAACTTTCCTCTGTAAGTAGTTGTTTTCTAAGCCATGGACTAAACTCAATTTGGACAGAGCCAAGTCTAGCTAACGTGGAGCCACAGGGAGCCACTAAAAAATCTCACAAAAATACAATTGGCAGCTTTAAGAAAGAAAGCAAACATCAGCTGTGTAAAAATTACCTCTGCTCCACATTAATCTCAAAACAGAGAACTACAGCTACAAATGATAATATAGCCCATATAAAATAAATATACCTGGTCTGAAATAAGTTATCATGATAAGAAGCACACAACATCAATGAAGGAAAAAAACTGTCGCATGTGATCTTAGGGTTTCCTGCTACAATATTACCAGAATACACATTTATTTTTGAGGCATAACTTACCAATTTAGCAACTTTCCCATAGTCAATCCATCGAACTGTAGCAAAATTTGTAGATTCTGCACAGTTGAAACCATGATTAAACCCAGCATGGTAGCCATATGGAAAAGTGATCATAAATTCTCCAGCCTCCTGAGTGATCTGTAGAATAGAAATCATATAATATTTTCTAATTATAGACTTTCTAAGTTGCAAATACTATTAAAATATATTTCCAAGGGGTGCCTGGGTGGCTCAGAGGGTTAAGCCTCTGCCTTCAGCTCAGGTCTTGATCTCAGGATCTTGGGATCGAGCCCCACATCAGGCTCTCTGCTCATCAGGGAGCCTGCTTCCTCCTCTCTCTCTGCCTGCCTCTCTGCCTACTTGTGATCTCTGTCAAATAAATAAATAAAATCTTAAAAAAAAAAAAAATATATATATATATATATATTTCCAATAAAGAAAAGAAAAAAAAAATGCCATGGTATCAGAGCTATCTAATATAAAAAAAGTAGCCCCAGATCTTTACCCAATCCATTAACAGTTTTTCAGGAAACATTAAAGACTTTTCTAAACAGGGTTACGGCAATGTTGTTCAATCATTAAATCCATAATCAAAGATATTATATTTTATATGAAGATGTTTTTAAGTTATCAAGTAAATTTGTTTTAGCACTCAACCTGCATATTTTAATACTTTAAAAATTCATATTATTGTAGTTCTGTAAAGGGACCTATTTTGACTTTTTTTTTTTTTTTTTTTTGCAGTTACAGCTATAGAAACTCTAATAATGCACCCTCAACAGGGTTTACTATGAATTCTGTTGCTAAATAGTTGGTGGTATTCACCAAATTATTCTTTCATGATACTCAGAAAACATACAATTAGCTATATTCCATTTAATAGTAAAATTTCTATCAAAGAACTCAAATATGTATGTATGAGAGCATCTTTAAATATAATTAAAGAAACTTGGGTAAACCAGTCAGAACTTAAAAGCAAAATGAGAAATACATTTATTCCATTCCTATTTTTTAGGTTAAAGAAATCTGGCTTTTTATAACCACCAAAACACACAAATCACACCATGAGCTATAGAAAAATAGTAAAGCAAAATTTTTCTGCTCTCTTTTAAAAATTTACCTATACTATGATGGATTATCAAATGTATTACCTATGCTTCATTTTGTCACCATGGTTCAATTCAGTCCTAAAATGCTGAGAAATGAATCTGGGAGTACGTATGTGTATGTAGACATACAGGAGACATACTGTATAAATACAGATGCACACAAGGCAATTCAGTTGCCATTTTAGGTATACAAAAATGTTGTATGTAGAAGTATTTTCTTTTACAACAAATCTGAAATTTATCTCATTGCCCTCAGGCCCATGACAGCCCAGAAGGTGTTCTACTACAATGAGCAGCACTCTGCTGCCACCTGGCAAGCAAAGAACGACTTCTCAGTGTTCAGCATGTTTCCAGTTCCATCATTCTGAGCCACATGACAACACAGCCTGGTTCTCTCCTTTCCTGGTCTAACTGAATTTCATTAATTATAATTGGGCTTGGAAACTAGGCACTTCCCTGTACTATGTGATAAAACAAAACTCAAGCTGGCCAACTATTTCTAACCCTACACATATGGGTAAAAAGGGTAGGGTTGCTGCCACTGGGAAAGTAACTACCTTCACTGTGCCATTGAATCCCACCCACAATCCTTTTCTACTCTACCTAGAAACCTCTGTTCTTGCCATGTTGAAAGAGAGTACCTGTTCCCATTGAAAGGGACTCTAAATTTTATGCTTCTATATAATTTCCAGAAACAGTGAGTCTCAGTTAGCCAAAATGTTTTTTGGCTTATTTTACTGCCTCTGTGTAATATGTACATAAGAAAGCATGGTGACAGAAAAGAACAAGTCCCTTTTATTAAAAGACTAAACAGTCATCACAATTCCATATCACAAAAGAAGTTGGAAAGGAAAGTACACATCTAAAAGCAGACATTATCAGACATTATCAGTTTATTAAACATATATATATGTATATGTGTGTGCATATATATATATATATATGTATATATATATAATTGCAAATACATTGAAAGAAATCTGGCTTTTTATAACCACCAAAACACACAAATCACACCATGAGCTATAGAAAAGAATGTTACTTTGACTGTGAAATGACTGCCTAAAAAGAGGGTCAAAATGAGGAGAAAGAGGGCTATGCAAAGCCCTTTTATAGATCATCTCTTTTCATCCTCATAATAGTCCCATTAAGTGGGTACTATTATTATCATCGTTCTCCAGCTAAAGTAACTGAAGCTCAGAAAAATTATGTAATTTCCCCAAGTGACAGAAACAGGAATGAACTTGGGAAGTTTAATTCAGAAGCCTACACTACTCTGTCCCATGATACATTATCATCATCAGAGAATAAGTTCCTTGAGGAGTACAGAGTCATCACATATTCTTCGTCAACATGGAAAGGGAAATGGCAGTATTTCACATAAAAAACTGCAAATGTCAATCAGATGGTGAGGCACTGGTGTCTTCAGAAGCCATGAAATGTCCCAACCTCAAGAGATTAAAGGAGAACCTGTCATCTGGTGATTTACCAAGTAGTACTGAAAAGCCACAGCCCAGAAAGGGGTGCAGGGCACCTGCCTCCTTCTCCCCAGAGCTTGGAAAGGAGCTACAAGCCCCAAAGGCCTCCAATCCTGGGGAAATGAACCAATCCCACACTCTGCTATTTCACAGGACCCTCTCTTCAAAGACCAGCTTGATCAGTATCTATCACCAGCCCTAAAATCATTAAGGATTTTCTGTTCTTGGGAGACTATTCCATTCATTCTCCTCTCTCTTCTAAAATTCCAACTTAAATAGAAGTGTCTAATTAAGTTAATGCCAACCACCTAAAAGAAAGACTCACTGATGATGTGTCTGTAGTCCATCACCAGCTTCTCTCCACACACAGGCACATCCCCCACAGTATACATCTCAAAGACCTGCTTTTTGTCAAGGCTAAGACTATGCGAGTAAAACAGTCGTGAGAGCATCCCTGTCACACAAGACAAATATGTCTCATCTCATGCATGAATACAGCATAGACAGTTTGTGAGTGAGCAGCAACCACCTTCAAGTTGGAGAATGACTCCTCGTCCTTACAAAAATTCTACACTGAACAAAGCTGGGAGTGGGGGGATGTGCTTTCAGGGCTGGGGATTAAGAAGAGGTAAAGATTTAGTCACAAGTGAAAAACTTCTAAAGTGAAAAACAACAAATATTATGGGAAGAAAAGTCAAATTAAAAAGTGAAGAAAAAAAGATGAAGAGAGTGTAGCTATTTATTAATATGTCCACAAGTAGCTAATTCCTAAATCCTCTTCTAACTGAGACGAGCTTTTATTTATCTGACAAAAGCTTTTTGTCACTTTAGCTTCTTCAAATAAAAGTTCTCATGTTCAAAAAAGAGTTCTCATGCTCATAATAATTCTGACCCAGTAACTACCCATGGGCACAAAGAAAGAGGAACCCAGTATGTACTGAGCCTTACAGAACCTAATCTTCAGAAATATTTCAAAGAAGCAACTTCTGATTATTAAATCATCAGGCAATTTTATTCATGATGAACGCTCAATTGTTTTATGTCTGAATATGTTTAGAAGCAACATACTGGTATCGTAATCATAGACTCTAACCAACCAAACTAACGATAATTGTTCTGAGTTCTTTTTTCTTAAGATTTATATTTACGTAAGAGAAAGAGAGAGCATGCCTGTGCACACAAGTGAGGGGAGGGGAAGAGGAACAAGAAGACTCCCTCCTGAGTGCCTAGCCCACGGGAGGGGCTCCATCCCAGGTCTCTGAGATCACGACCTAAGCCATAGTCAGATGCTTAACTAACTGAGCCACCCAGGTGCCTCTGTTCTGAGTTCTTTTTAAAAAATAGATCACACATACATAAACTATGTTGTTCATATAAAAGTCCTTAATGTAGAAGTGCTACATCTTATTTTGTTGAATGTCCTGCATTTTACTTTTAGTATTATTATAAGTGAACTATAACCAGCATGAAATTATAGTAAATGTACCCTGAAATAAAAGTAATTTCATGGGGCACCTGGCTGGCTCAGTGGGTTAAGCCGCTGCCTTCGGCTCAGGTCATGATCTCAGGGTCCTGGGATTGAACCCCACATCAGGCTCAGCAGGGAGCCTGCTTCCCCCTCTCTCTCTCTGCCTGCCTCTGCCTACTTGTGATCTCTCTCTCTGTCAAATAAATAAATAAAATCTTTAAAATAAAGTAATTTCAAATTAGTACTCAGATAAATAATTGTTATGTTATAAAACATGAATCTGCATTTTTCTCCCCACATCCTAAAAACCCTATTTGAAGTCAAGGATATATTAGTTTGTGTTAAATCTGTCTTACATATAAATACTATGCACACAAAATGAATGTTAAAAAATAATACTAATTTACCTTATCAAAGGGAATACCATATTTCTTCAATACAGACGGAGATATCAGTGTCATCTTGTGGCGAAGAAATGCATCACACCCTTGAGAACTGCTTGGGAAAAAACCTAAATGGAAACAATGAATATAAGTAGTGATGTGCCAATTATGATAAAATTTCAGATAGATTTTTTTAAAGCTTATGTTCTAGTATTCTCACAGAAAGACCGTTCTATGCAAACATATACCAACTCCATCAAAAAAACCCTGGTACTAAAAATTACAGTCAGAATTCTTTTTTTTTTTTTTTTTTAAAGATTTTATTTATTTATTTGAGAGAGAAACAGTGAGAGAGAGCATGAGCGAAGAGAAGGTCAGAGAGCGAAGCAGACTCCCCACGGAGCTGGGAGCCTGATGCGGGACTCGATCCCGGGACTCCGGGATCATGACCTGAGCCAAAGGCAGTCGTCCAACCAACTGAGCCACCCAGGCGTCCCTAGAGTCAGAATTCTTAAAAGCTAAAGGATACATCTTTATATCACTAAAGGCTGACCTTCCTTACAAAAAGAGCTACCAAGAATTGTTTTCATAAGATATAAAATTACTAAGCCTTACAAATTTCAACTTACAAATTTTAATTCAACCTAATATCTGGTAAATGGAGAAAATAATAAAGATGGTTAGGAAAGGTTAATACACATTTTAATACAGAAATCTCTCATTTTAAGAAAGATTCTTAGAGGTGATCGTTCCAAATGCCTGGCAAGAGAAGAAACAGCAGTTCCCCACCTTTTTGTGTTTCTTTCTGATCAATTTAATACAGTTAACTGATACTGTAGATGCTGCTGCTATTAAAGACAGGAGTGCATACGTCCCTTAAATCAGTATTTTTGTGTTCTTTGGGTAAATTTCACTCATACATGGAATTTAAGAAACAAAACAAGCTAGCAAATAGGAAAAACAACAAAGAGAGGCAAACCAAGAAACAGACTCTTAAATATAGAAAGTAAACTAATGGTTACCAAAAGGGAGGTGGGTGAGGGGAATAGGTGTAATGTGTGATGGGGATTAAGAAGTGCACGTGTTGTGATGAGCACCGGTGGAAGTACTGAATCACTATATCGTACACCTGAAACTAATATTACACTGCATGTTAACTAACTGGAATTTAAATTAAAAGGTTAGCTGCTACCAATTTCCTGAACCAAATTCCCAGACAGCTCTGGTCAAATGCTTGGAAACCTGTCCCACCAGTCTGTGTGGGAGCAGTGTTTTGAGCAGTCCTTTAAATGAGGAAGCTTAAGATGCAGCAACCCTTTTGCTCAATAGTATATCAAGGACCAAAACATAGTTGTTTTTCTCCACCACTGACTTCATCCCTGTAGTTTTTGTCTGAGGCAGAGTCATTAATTCAGCCACGCAAGCTACAGGAAAATGAACATGCATAATGCCCTGCTCTTCGCCTTACTTACTCAGAGAGAAACACTACCAACGCAAAGCAAGTGGGAAAGCAAGAAGGGGAAGTGGGAAAGCAAGAAGGGAAAGAGACACAGGGAAAAGACAGAGAAGAATCCTAGAGAGAGAACCCAGAAAGAAAACAGAACTCACCAAGAAGACAAGGTGATGCACATGATAAAGTGGGTAGAGGCACAGAAGCTGTTTAATTCCTTCACTGCCAAAAATGAAGACAAAGCCACTAGAAATGTTACTTATCTAACTCTATAGCTCACTACATGCAAATAGTTCAAGATGTGACCAATTTGACAAAAGGATTACCAGTATTCATTAACTAACTATGAACAATTTTAACCTCATGGAAGTGTCTCACAATATTTTTAAAGTAAATCAAAACCACAATGAGATACCATTCTAACACCAGTTAGAATGCCTAAAATTAACACGACAGGGAACAACAAATGCAGCCAAGGATGTGGAGAAAGGGGAACCCTCTTACATCGTTGGCAGGAATGCAAGCTGGTACAGCCACTCTAGAAAACAGTACGGAGGTTTCTCAAGAAGTTAAGATTAGAGCTACCTTACAACCCAGCAACTGCACTACTGGGTATTTATCTAAAGGATACCAACATAGTAATCCCAAGGGGCACCTGAACCTCAATGTTCATAGCAGCAATGTCCACAATAGCCAAAATGTGGAAGGAGCCAAGATGCCTTCAATAGTTGAAGAGGTAAAGAAGATGTGGTTCATATTTACAATGAAATATTATTCAACCATCAGAAAGGATGAATACCTACCATTTATATCCATCACATGGATGGAAGTGAGGGTATAATGCTAAGTGAAATAAGTCAATCAGAGAGACAGTTATATGATTTCACTCATATGTGGAATATAAGGAACAGCGCAGAGGATCATAGGTGAAGGGAGGGAAAACTGAATGGGAAGAAATTAGAGAGGAAGACAAACCATGAGTGACTCTTGAGTCCGGGGAAACAAACTGAGAGTTGTGGAAAGGGAGGTAGGTGGGGGGATGGAATAATTGGGTGATTGGCATTAAGGAAGGCATGTGATATGATAAGCACTGGGTGTTATACGCAATTAATGAATCATTGAACACTACATCAAAAACTAATGATGTACTGTAAGTTGGCTAATTGAATTTAAATTAAAAAAAAAAAAAGAGGGGTGCCTGGGTGGCTCAATGGGTTAAGCCTCTACCTTCAGCTCTGGTCATGATCTCAGGGTCCTGGGATCGAGCCCTGAGTTGGGCTCCCTGCTCAGCAGGGAGCCTGCTTCCCCCCTCTCTGCCTGCTTCTTGTCTACTTGTGATCTCCTTCTGTTAAATAAATAAATAAATATTTTTAAACAAATAAATGAAAAAGAAAAAATATAAATAAATAGGACTTATTGATGCCACCATGGAGTATGTGATCATCAGAAGGAAACAGATCAACCAGCCAGGAAAAAACCATTAGGGTATAAGGAACCACCTGCAAAAGGTAGGATGTTCTGCTTAAACATCTGCATCTGAGTTTTTTAAATAGCTGGAAATTTTTAAAGTATATGGCAAAGAAAACAACAGAAATACTACCATTCCAGGGGCTCAGTCGGTTAAGCATCTGACTCTTGATTTCACTCATGTCATGATCTCAGGGTTGTGAGAGTGGGCTCCATGCTGGCCATAGAGCCTGCTTAAGATTCTCTCTCGCCCTCTCCCTCTGCCCCTCTCACCCCTCACCCTGCCTCCACAGTCATGCGCACTCTCTGTCTCTCTAAAAAAGAAAAAAAAAAGAAAAAGAAAAAGAAATACTACCATTCCCTACAATACCAATAGGAATAAAAGGAATCATTTTGTCCTATATGGTCACTTGAGGCAGCCCTCTATATATGGTTAATATATATTATATATAAATAGGAAATAGAATATTATACCAAATAAACGACCCTATGAAAAAAATGCAGATTTCAGTGAATGGAGAGAAAACACCACACTAATGTAACGGCCATATCTACACACTAAGACATGCCGAGTCTTACACCACAGACAGTAAAGCACAGGAGGGAGGTCCCCACACACACAACCCATGGAAACATTTTTAATATTACAATTCAAATGGATTTATCAAACTTCTGAAATCTGTATCTCTGCGCATCCTAAATGAATTGACTTTTAAATTAAAATCAATGAAGAAAGAGGAGTCTATTCAATTTTCTTTTGATACAGATTTGTAATCAGGACCTGAAAAATATGGTGACTGGTCATAAGTTAATTTAAATTGGAAAACCACTGAAGTAAGGTAATTTGCAGCGTATTAAAACCTTTGGTTTAGAATTTGTATTTACAACAGGCTATCAGAATTACATTTTACACTACTGGAAAACACCTCATAATCAGCACAAATTATGCTCAAGCATGTGCCTCAAAATAAGTTTTACCTCAAAATATCTGCATGAATACATGGTGCATATTCGCCTCACCCCACAGTCTATGAAAATTATTTTATCAACGTATAAACAACCCAGTATAGCCAGAATACTATTAGATACAAAATGATAGTATTTTTAAAAACTCAGAATTACGCTGGCTGAAGAAATGTTGGTGTATTTAATAATAAGTAAAATTAAAAAACAACTTTGGGGTCACTTGCATAAAGAAACAACAGTAACATGGATAGAAAAGATAATATTTAAGTAAAAATTCAACCTAAGACAATTAAAGTTTTTGAAGAGTCACCAAGAAAAAAGATAGTATGTGTTAAACTTCTGCAAACAAGTTCTTCAAAATATGCCTCTCAGAATCATTTTTTCTACTCTAATATTTGCTTTCTTGACATTCTCTTTCTAAGTTTTGAATAATTTATTTAGATGAAGTACTCTCTGGAAGTTATATTTTAATGTTACTACTGTAAGAGTCCATAAATTTTTCCAGTTAACCAGTCACACAGGGCAACTATCTGCTCTTCCACAATCTTGGAAATCAAGAAGTTCCAATAAAGAGAAAATTTTAGGGGCGCCTGGGTGGCTCAGTGGGTTAAAGCCTCTGCCTTCAGCTCGGGTCATGATCCCAGGGTCCTGGGATCGAACCTCACATCAGGCTCTCTGCTCAGCAGGGAGCCTCCCTCCCCCCCCCCTTCTCTCTACCTGTCTCTCTGCCTGCTTGCAATCTCTGTCAAATAAATAAATAAAATCATTTAAAAAATTAAAATAAAGAAAAAGTTTTAAATTGAACCTTCAATCATCTAGTTATGGAAATAGCAGCTAGCATCCCACTGTCACACCCCATGGTCTCTAAGTAATATGCTATATGTAGAACACACAGAATAAACCTGACTCATAATTCTGTACTCCTGTCACGTTAGGTCACTTGTTTTATTCTTACATAAAAACAAACACATTAAGGGAACAAGATACAAAATCTGCATGAGTGCTGTAGGGAGATGGGGTTTCAGTCTCTTATTTTAAAAGATTTTATTTATTTGAGAGAGAGCATGCAAGCACATGTGAGGGGGGTGGTATGGAGGGTAGGGAGAAGCAGACTCCCCACAGAGCAGGGAGCCCCACGTGGAGCTTGATCCCAGGACCCCAAGATCATTACCTGAGCCAAAGGGAGATGTTTAACCAACTGAGCCACAAAGCCACCCAAACTATCTTCTTCTATAGGGATATTTTGGTAGGAGCATTTGAGAGTCAGACTACAAGGTGCAAACTATGCTATGGGATTCCGTATAAATCTTACTCAATCCCCTCTTACTGGTGCTTAACACACATACTTATTTGAGCACCAACCTTCCTCTCTCCTTTAACACTCTTGACTAACACACACTTCTTCTCTGGTATAAATTGGAGAGCTAAGTTTTAGACCAAAGAGCTAATTGTTGGAAATATTTTTTATTATCTCTATAACTTTTATTTCTTGTTTTACTGATTTTTTAGTGTACTATGTTAGTCACCATACAATACATCATTAGTTTTTGATGTAGTGTTCCAAGATTCATTGTGCTCCTTAATACCCATCACCAGGCTCACCCACGCTCCCCTCTAAAACCCTCAGTTTGTTTCTCAGAGCCCACAGTCTTTCATGGTTCATCCCTCCTCTGATCCCCCCCCCCTTCACTTTTCCTTTCCTTCTCCTACTGTCCTCCATGTTATTCCTTGTGTTCCACAAGGAAGTAAAACCATATGGTAATTGACATTCTCGGCTTGACTTATTTCACTCAGCATAATCTCCTCCAGCTCCATCCATGTTGATGCAACAGTTGGGTATTCATCCTTTCTGATGGCTGAGTAATATTGCATTGCATATATGGGCCGCATCTTCTTTATCCATTCGTCTGTTGAACAGCATCTTGGCTCTTTCCACAGTCTGGCTACTGTGCACATTGCTGCTTTGAACACTAGAATACATATGGCCCATCTTTTCACTACATCTGTATCTTTAGGGTAAACACCCAGTAGTGCAATTGCAGGGCCATAGGGTAGACACATTTTTAATTTTTTTTAAAGATTTTATTTATTTATTTGACAGAGAGAGAGAGAGAGATCACAAGTAAGCACAGAGACAGGCGCAGAGATAGGGAGAAGCAGGCTCCCTGCTGAGCAGAGATCAGGGCTCGATCGATGCAGGGCTCATCCCAGGACCCTGGAACCACAACCTGAGCCCAAGGCAGAGGCTTAACCCACTGAGCCACCTAGGAACCCTATTTTTAATTTTTTGAGGAATCTCCACACTGTTTTCCAAAGTGGCTACCCCAACTGCCATTCCCACCAACAGTTTAAGAGGGTTCCCCTTTCTCCACATCCTCTTCAACACATGTTGTTTACTGTCTTGTTGATTTTGGCCATTCTAACTGGAGTAAGGTGGCATCTCAATGCGGTTTTATTTGAATCTCCCTGATGGCTAATGATGACGAACATTTATTCATGTGCCTGTTAGCCATTTGTATGTCTTTTTTTTGGACAAGGGTCTGTTTATTTCTTCTGCCCATTTTTTTGTGATTATCTGTTGTGTGTGTTCAGTTTGAGGAGTTCATTATAGATCTTGGATGTCAGCCCTTTGTCTGTAATGTCATTTGTGACTATCTCTTCCCAATCTGTGGGTTACCTCTTTGTTTTGTTGACTGTTCCCTTTGCTGTGCAGAAGTTTTTGATCTTGATGAAGTCCCTAAAGTTCATTTTTGCTTTTGTTTCATTTGCCTTTGGAGACATGTCTTGAAAGAAGTTGCTGTGGCCAATGTCGAAGACGTTACTGCCTATGTTCTCCTCTAGGATTTTGATAGACTCCTGCCTCACTTTGAGATTTTTTTTTTTTTAAAGATTTTATTTATTTATTTGACAGAGAGAGATCACAAGTAGGCAGAGAGGCAGGCAGAGAGAAAGAGGAGGAAGCAGGCTCCCTGCCAAGCAGAGAGCCCGATGCGGGACTCGATCCCTGGACCCTGAGATCATGACCTGAGCTGAAGGCAGCGGCTCAACCCACTGAGCCACCCAGGCGCCCTCACTTTGAGATTTTTAATCCATTTTGAGTTTATCATTGTGTAGGGTGTAAGAGAATGGTCAAGTTTCATTCTTCTGTACATAGCTGTCCAACTGTCCCAGCACCATTTATTGAAGAGACAGTCCTTTCTCCACTGGATATTTTTTCCTGCTTTGTCAAAGATTATTCAACCATAGAGTTGAGAGTCTATATCTGGGCTCTCTACTCTGTTCCACTAGTCTATGTGTCTGTTTTTGTGCCAGTACCATGCTATCTGAGTGATCACAGCCTTGTAATAAAGCTTGAAATCAGGCAACATGATGCCCCCAGTTTTGTTTTTCTTTTTCAACATTTCCTTGGCAATAAGGGGTGATTTCTGGTTCCATACAAATTTTAGGATTGTTTGTTCCAGTACTTTGAAAAACGCCAATGGTATTTTGACCCATCTGGCGTTGAAAGTATAGATTGCTCTAGGCAGCACAGATTTTTAACAATGTTTACTCTTCCAATCCATGATCATCTTTTTCCAGCTTTTCCATATTTTTCTGTCTTCTTCAACTTCTTTCATGAGTGTTCTGTAGTTCATTGAGTATAGATCCTTCACCTCTTATTCCTAGGTATCTTACGGTTTTTGGTGCTGTTTTAAATGGAAACAATTCTCTAATTTCCCTTTCCACAGTTTCATTGTTAGTGTATAAGAAAGCAACTGGTTTCTGTACATTGATTTCGTATCCTGCCACATTGCTGAATTGCTGTATGAGTTCTAGTAGACTGGGGGTGGAGTCTTTTGGATTTTCCACATAAAGTATTATGTCATCTGTGAAGAGAGAGAGTTTGACTTCTTCTTAGCCAAAGTGAACACATTTTATTTCTTTTTGTTGTCTGATTGCTGTTGCTAGGACTTCTAGTACTATGTTGACCAGCAGTAGCAACAGTGGGCATCCTTGTCGTGATCCTAATCTCAATGCTTATCGCCATTGAGAATGATATTCGCTGTGGGTTTTTCATAGATAGATTTTATGAAGTTGAGGAATGTTCCCTCTATCCCTATACTTTGAAGCATTTTAATCAGGAACGGATGCTGTATCTTGCCAAATGTTTTTTCTGCATCAATTCAAAGGACCATGCGGTTCTTGTCTCTTACTGATTTGTTCTGTCATATTGATTGATTTGTGAATATTGAACCATGCTTGCATTCCAGGGATAAATCCCACCTGGTCATGGTGGATAATCTTTTTAATGTACTGTCGGATCTTATCAGCTAGGATCTTGTTGAAAATCTTGGTATCCATCCATATTCATCAAGGACATTGGTCTGAAATTCTCCTTTTTGATGGGCTCTTTGCCTAGTTTGGGGATTAGTGTAATGCTGGCCTCATAGAAAGAGTCTGGAAGCTTTCCTTCTGTATCTATTCTTGAAATAGCTTCAGGAGAATAGGTATTATTTCTTCTTTGAATGTTTGGTAGAATTCCCCAGGGAATGCATCAGGTCCTGGGCTCTTGTTTTTTGGGAGGTTTTTGATCACTGCTTCAATCTCATTACTAAATATTGGTCTCTTCAGGTTGTCAATTTCTTCCTGTTTCAGTCTTGGAAGTTAATAGGTTTCCAGGAATCCATCCATTTCATCTAGATTGCTTAACTCATTGGCATATAGTTATTGATAATAATTTCTGATAACTGTTTCTATTTCCTTGGTGTTAGCTGTGATATCTCCCCTTTCATCATAATTTTATTAATTTGGGTCCTTTCTCTTTTCTTTTGGATTAGTCTGGCCAGTGGTTTATTGATCTTATTAATTCTTTCAAAGAACCAGCTTCTAGTTTCATTGATGTGTTCTACCGTATCTCTGGTTTCTAACTCATTGATCTCTGCTCTAATCTTAATTATTTCCCTTCTTGTGCATGGGGTAGGCCTTATTTGTTATTGATTCTCCAGTTCTTTAAGGTGTAAAGAGAATTTGTGTATTTGAGATTTTTCAATGGTTTTGAGTGAGGCTTGGATGGCTATGTATTTCCACCTTAGGACTGCCTTTGCTGTATTCCATGGGTTTTGGACTGAAGTGTCTTCATTGTCATTGGTTTCCATGAATTGTTTACGTTCTTCTTTGATTTCCTGGTTGATCCAGAAGTTCTTGAGCAGGATGGTCTTTTGCTTTCAAATGTTTGAATTCCTTCCAAACGTTTTCTTGTGATTGAGTTTGTTTCAAAGCACTTTAGTCTGAGAATATGCAAAGAATAATCTCAATCTTTTTGTATCAGTTGAGACCTGATTTGTCACCCATTAGGTGGTCTATTCTGGAGAAAGTTCCATGTGCACTTGAGAAGAATGAGTATTCCATTGTTTTAGGGTGAAATATTCCATATATATCTATGAGGTCCAAGTGTCATTCAAAGCTCTTGTTTGTTTGTTTGTTTTTCTGCTTAGCTCATCTGTCTACTGCTGAGAGTGGTGTGTTAAGATCCCCTACAATTAATGTATTCTTATCAATATGTCTCTTTGTTTTTATTAACAGATGTCTTATGTAGTTGGCTGCTCCCATGTTGGGGGCATAAATATTTACAACTGTTAGATCTTCTTGGTGGATAGACCCTTTAAAAATGATGTAGTGTCCTTCTGTATCTCTGACTATATCTTTAACTGAAAATCTAATTTGTCCAATATGAGTCACTACCCCAGCTTTCTTTTGAGGTCCATTGGCATGAAAGATGTTACTCCATCCCTTCACGTTCAGTCTGGATGTATCTTCAGGTTCAAAATGCACCTCTTGTAGACAGCATATGGATGGATCCTGTCTTTTTATTCAATCTTCATACCTGTGCTGTTTTATGGCAGCATTTAGGCTGTTCACATTGAGAGTGATTATTGAAAGATATGTTTTTATCGTCATCATGCTGCCTGTGAGGGCCTTGTTTCTATAGATTGTCTCTGTAAGTTTTTGTTCTATATCACTCTTGGAGTCTTTCTTCTTTTATAGAACTGCCCCTCCAATATTTCGTGTAGGGTCAGGTTTTAGTCTTTGCCAGTCTTGGAAGCTCTTTCTGTCTCCATCCATTCTGAATGTCAGCCTTGTCATATGAAGTATTCTTGACTGCATGTTCTTCTCATTCAGTGCCATGAATATGTCTTTCCAGCCCTTTCTGGCTTGCCAGGTTTCTGTGGACAGGTCTGATGTTATTCTGATGTTCCTCCCTCTGTATATAAGGTATCTCTTTCCCCTAGCTGCCCACAAGACATTTACTCTGATTTTATGATTCATGAATTTCACAATGACATGCCGGTAGGTCTCTCTACCCTCGTTGATCTTGGGGGAGTGTCCTCTCTGCCTCTAGAACACAAACATTTGTTCCATTCTCCAGATTAGGGAAATTCTCAGCTAGGATTTGCTCAACTATATCTTCTAGTCTTCTCTCTATCTCTACCCTCTCAGGCATCCTAGTAATTCTGGCATTGGAATGTTTCTGGCATCATTTATTTCTCTAATTCATGTTTCATGGCTTCTAAACTATTTCAGGCCTTCTCCTGATCCTTCTTTTCTATCAGTTTGTCTTTGAGATCACTAATTCGATCTTCTGCCTCATTTACCTTAGCTGTTAGAGTATTCAGATTTGATTGAATCTCATTGATAGCATTTTTAAGTTCTGCCTGATCAGCTCTCACTTCTGCCCTTAGAGATTCTATGTTGCCACTAATGGTTTTCTCCAACCTAGCCATTGTCCGCGTAACTGTTACCCTGAATTCTTTTTCCAACATCTTGCTTATGTCCATATCCAATAGTTCTGTGGCAGAGGTCACACTCTCTGAATTTTCCCTCTGTTAAATGTTCCTCCTCCTAGTCATTCTGGTGAGAGGTGGCTGAGGGGATGTATAGCTGAAAATATCAACCATGATCCAGGCAAGTTGCAACCTGGCAAGTTTCAGAGCAATCAGAAGTCACCACCAAAAAGAAAGGAAAAAAAAAAAAAGCCAAAAGGAGCCCCAAGGGTAAGATTTATAAAGTACAAAAACAAAAATGAACAAACAAAAAAGCTGACAAAGGAAAAGAAAAAGAAAAAAAGAAAAACCCTGCCAAAATGAACCCCAAGAATAATATTTATAAAGTACAAAAACAAAAACAAAGAGCAACAAAAGAAGAAGAAAATTAAAAAACACAAAATAAAAAGGGGGGTGATGGGAAGGTGGTTATAATCCCTCACTGTGGGGGAGGAAGGGTACTTCAGTTCTTCCTGGGTGTGTCTTATCACCTTTGTTAGAGGCCTTAACTTTCCAGGGATACGGGGAAATTAAAACTGGTGTATATATAAAGACGTAGTACTGAATAGGGAAAAAAGGACTACATTGACACTTATATCTATGTATCTATATCTATATCCATATAAAAGAAAAAGAAAAAAATGTGTATGTATGAAAAAAGTTCAAGTTATAAAGTTACTATGTAATATGTTGTATTAAACATCTAGTTGAAACGGTTAAGTAGGTAAAAAAAATTAATTAAAGAAAAAGAATCATGAGAATGAATTTTAAAAGAGAGAGGAAAAAAGTTATATCTAAGAAATATACAGGCTGTGAGGCAATACTGGCAGCTTGATATATTGTCTTCCCCTGATGTTGGGGTTTTATAGTTTTATGGAAACCCTGTTGTGGTTGTCCTCTTTTTCCTTCCACTTGTCTTCTGTGGGAGGGACCTGCCTCATTGTTTTTCCATCAGTCCCGCTTGGATGGAGTTGCCCTGCTCCCTATCAAAGGGCTGGGCTCCATGGAAACCGGTTTTCCGGCTTTTGTTCTCTGGAGGTTTTTGTTCTATGGCAGCTTTTCCTGCCTTTAAGGAGGGTCAGAGCAAAGTAAACTGGCTGCACCCAGACTTCCACCTCAGAGGGAAGCCACAGCTGCTCCTTTCTGAGTGGAATACCTCCTCTCTCAGAACATACAGACCCCCCCACCTTCTGCAAACTCTGTTGAACAATCCAGTCTCCCACAGGTGGTATGCACCCCCAGCCACCATCTCAGTAGTCACCTGAGGCCCCATTTGTCTCTGTACCCCCATGCCACCAAAACCATGAGCAATACTGTTCCGGGCAAGCCCAGTCCCAGCAGCTGCCATTCCCAAACCACTGACTCAAGTCCCCTGCAGGTCCTCTCATCCACCTCTGAGGCAGAGGCGTCTGTGGTGGCTATGGCAGCTGCCAGGCCCAGGGACCACTGACTCAAGCCTATGCCATAAGCCCTCACCCCTACGACGGTGGAGGCTGTGGAAGTGGCTGTGGAAGTGCTGCTGGCCGCAGCAGCCACCAGCCCCAGGGACTGCTGACTGTGGCCTGCACCAATGGGCAGTGGCTGCAGCTGTCCTGGGACTGTGGCATAGGTCTACACCTGTGGCCACCAGGTCCCAACAATTGTCCCTTAATTCCCTTTGTTCTGTTACAGTGCTGTTATCAGTTCCTTCTGGTCTTGCAGCCACCAGTCCCCAAGCTATTGCTGGTCCCCAAGCTCAGGGCACTTTAACATTGTGGTATTACTTTCCAATGGGTTGCTTCTGGTGGCTCCGTCCCCCTTCTGTTTATCCTCCGATATCTGTCTACACACTCCCAACGTTTTTATCCCTCTCCACTGGTGATCCTCTGCCCCCATAGAGATCCAGAAGTGTGTAATCTTACATCTCAGGCTGATTTCATGGATGTTCAGAGTGCTCTGGTAGATATCTAGCTCAATTCAGCAGACCAGTTGAAATACGGTCTCCTACTCCTCCACCACCTTGCCCCTCCTCCTGAAATATTTAAAACCACCCTCACTTTGTCTACATGGCCAGCAAAACAAGAGATAATAATAGTTGTTAAGAACTTGCTGAGCCTTGCTGAGACATGGATTCCAAAGACAAATCCAACACTCATGTAGCTCTGACTAGTCATGTGATCTCTCAGCTCCTCAGTTTCCTCATCCATAGAGTTATCTTCCTTCCTGGATTGTCTTTTTTCAGCTTTACTGAGCTATAATTGGCATGTAACATTGTGTGAGATTAAGGTATACAGAGAAAGAATTTGATTGATTACCATTATGAAATGATTACCATCACCTCAGAATTTTTTGTGTGTATGATAAGAACTTTTAAAATCTATTCTCTTGGAAACCTTCACTTATACAATACAGTTTTAACTATAGCCACCATACTATATAGCCCATCCCTAGAACTTAACCTTCTTAAAACTATAAGTTTGTACCTTTTGACCACCATTACCCATTTCCTCTCCACCTTGCCCACCACCTCTGGCAACCACTAATTTGTTCTCTGTATCTATATGTTCAGTTTTTTTAGATTCTACACATGAGATCCTACTGTCTGACTTATTTCACTTAGTATAATGTACTCAAGATTCATCCATGTTGTTACAAATGGTAGAATTTCCTTCTTATGGCTGAATAATATTCTACTGTCTTCATATATAACACATTTGCCTTATCCATTCAAATGTCAACACTTTAGTTGTTTCTATGTCCTGCCTACTGTGAACAACACTGCAATGAATATGAGAGCGCAGATATCTCTTCCAGACAATGATTTAATTCCCCTTTGATATATATCCAGAAGAGGAATTGTCAGATCATACAGTAGTTACATATTTACTTTTCTGAAGAAACTCCATACTGTTTTCCATAGTGGCTGTTCTCACTGGATCATTATGGGAATCCAACAAGATAATCCTCAAAAAACTTATCCATAGCTAAAAGGTGGAAGCAACCTAAATGTCCATCAACTGAAAAATGGATGAAGTAAATGTAATATATCCACACAATGTAATATTACTCAGCCATAAAAAAGAATGAACCACTGATACATACTTGAAAATGGAAAAGATGAGAAGTAAAAGAAGACAGACATAAAACATCACATAATGCACAATTCCATGTACACTAAAATATCCTGGATTAGTAAATTCCTAGACAGAAAGCACACTAGCAGTTGTGAGGGATTGGGGAGAAGCAGGAAAGAAAAGGCAGGGACCAATTAATACATACAAGGTTTCCATTTAGGGTGATGAAATTCTCTTGGAACTGGATAGAGGTGATGATTGCATAATAAGAACATACTAAATGTCACTGAATTGTACACTTCAAAATGGTTAATAGTTTGTTATATGAATTTTATCTTGATTTAAAAAAACAAACTGTTGGTATACTTGACACAGAGTAAATTTGAGTAAATAGTAACCATTCTTTTTATCCCTATTACTCACTTCTACCCTACTGACTCCAGTCCTCATGTTAGTTCAACAAATCTTCTTTCTCCACTACCTCTGCAGCCTGCTAGCTAAGAAGGGGGAATCACAATTCCAAGAGACCTAGAGAACTGACTGGGGTGCTATCATGAAAAGTCAATGGGTACTAAGCCTTAAAACCTGCCTCACTCCCTTGGGCCCTTTAACCTAAACCTAACTGTTCCAGTCACAAAGTAACAAACTTCCCCCTCAAAAAGGAGTTCTAACCGTCAAGCACGACCTGAGTTAAACTATACAGGTTTATTTTTAACCTTGTATTCACCTGTAGATTCTTCCATCTGTTCTCTAACGCTGTTGTTTTAAAATTAAATATCAAAACTCAGGTCTGGATTCCAAATGACCACTCACAATTGGGCTTCAATGTAAAAACCCTGTAGGCTAGAAAGACCAAACTGAGAAGGTAATCACTTCTTTTACACTCTAAGCAATGAATACTGGTAAGGACACCACTTTACAACTTATTCCCTCCATATCAACTCTTCCCTACAAGTGACACATTAGGGCTTCTGTGACAGGTAAATCAATGAACTCCCAATGAAATGGTATATGATTTGGAGGTAGGAAACTGAAAGAATAGTTTGGAAAAACAACCTATGTTTCCACTAAACTGTTAAATAGTAAGAATACAGAACCTGTTTTAAATAAATATTCAAAATAAGTAAAACTTTGATCTGTTTTTTAAAAATAAATATTTATTTTGAATATTCAATATTTAAATAAATATTCCAAACATTTAACTAAGTATTCATAAACAAATATTCAATATTAAATAAATATTCAAATTAGAACAAACTGCAATCCTGCATAGGCTCCAAGGAGCGCAATAGTTTAATTGTATATTTCAAGAGGAAACTAAGAGAAAGGAAGAGCAATAACAAAAACTTTTAATAGGTTGCTTACGTAACTTGATTATTTATTTATTTATTTAGTTTGGTTGTGAAGTGAACTATGTTCTCTTTTTTTTTAATTATAGAAAATGTCAAACATAAAGTAAAAGAGTATAATAAACCTCCATGTACATACACACCATCCGCCTTCAACAATCATCAGCTCATGGTGCTTCTTGTTTCTTCTATATTGCCACCCATTTTCTCCATTCTGTATTATTTTTGAGGCAGAGCCCACACATTACATAATTTCATCTAGAAATACAACTTGATTTTTAGAGTCTATACCTCATTTATACTATCTACAAAGATAGGACACTGCTAGCTGCCAATTCCTTAGCAAACTAAAGATAATATTTTTGTTTACTTTTTAAGATATCATATAGTGGGGCACCTGGGCGGCTCAGTGGGTTAACGTCTCTGCCTTCAGCTCGGGTCATGGTCCCAGGGTCTTGGGATTGAGCCCCTGGGCAAGCATTGGGCATCGGCTCTCTGCTTGGCATGGAGCCCGCTTCCCCGCCCCTCTCTGCCTGCCTCTCTGCCTACTTGTGATCTCTGTCTGTCAAATAAATAAATAAAAATATTTTTTTAAAAAAAGATATCATATAGTGGTAAGCAAGAAGGATAGTCTTTGGAACCATTATTCCAATACAAACAAAATGAAAGAGGGTGAAAAGCTAGCATTATAAAAAGCATGTACTCCAGAGATCCCAAAAGAGCCTCGAAGCCCTAAAAGTACTCCATAATAACCTTTGATAAGACAATAAAGTACTGCAAGGAGTTGTACAGCATGGGAAGTGCAGAAACCCATAAGCATTCTCAAGGACCGGTGCATTCTTTGAAAACAGGTGCATGTCCTGTGTACAATGGAAAAGTGATCATAAGTGAGAAGCATTATTCTAAGTGAAAAAAGACACAAAAGTTTACATACTATAAAATTCTATTTTTATGACACTCTAGGGACAAAAATCAGATTTAGTGGTTGCTAAAGGCTGTGGGGAGGGATTAACTGAGAAACGGCACAAAGAAATCTTTTCGAGGAATTGGAAATGTTCTATATTTTGATGATGGTGGTAGTTCCACCACAGTACATATTTGTCGAAACTCACTGAACTGTATATTTAAAGGGAGTGGCTTTTATTGTAAGTATATTATACTTCAATTAATCTGACCTCCCATAATAATAATTAAATGTTTTTCAATTGTTTTAGAAATAAAGGAGATATACTCTAAAAATATGTGCTCTTTCCTTCAGATGAAAATTTTTGCAAACTGTCAACTGGTTTACATTTTCTAGTATATTAGCTGTTACTAAGGAATTCCTTTTATTTATTTATTTTTTTAAGTAGGCTCCATCCCCATTGTGGACCCCAAGGCAGGGCTTGAACTCACAACCCTGAGATCAAGACCTGAGCTGAGAGCAAGAGTCAGACGCTTAACTGACCGAGCCACCCAGATGCCCCACTAAAAACTCCCTTTAAATCCTAATCTCATATGACAAATATGACAAACACAAACACATGCTGTTGCTATTAAATCACCAAAGTTGCAGCGTTGAAAAAAGGTTACAAATCAAAGTTTAGTAACTTTTTCTATGGATCTGTAAACACTATTTTGGAGAAGCTTATATTAGTTATTAGTCATTTAGGAAAGAAACGAAGAAGGGAAGAAAGGAATGAGGAAAGATGAAGAAATCAGACATGTAGAATACATCTCCACATTAGCAACAGAAAATTTCATTCAAATATAATTGAAATTTACCCAAGAATACTTTGATACAGTTTTTATAATGGTTTTTGTTATATTCATATAACTAATAGGCTTAAAAATATATTGCAAGCATACAAACAAATGGTAAGGAAAAGAACACAGAAAAAGGATATGGAAGGATTGCTTCTGTGGGAAATGTTTATAGATAGATATATTGAATTTACATATGAAATTTCTTAACAACCTTATTAATGAAAAGAACCAATGAGTACGTGGGGAGAAACCCGGTAATTTTTACCCACACCCCTACATATGACATCAACTTCACAGGTTTAAGTTATAGCTGATGTTTCTGTGTGTTCTACTACTCACTGTACAATTAGTTACTCAGGAACGGGTAGAAAATTATCACATTGCAAGCTTCACTCAGCTCTAAATGTCCACAATCTACCAAAACAGGCTTCACTCTGCTCCAAGTGTCCCATGATCTATCAACAACCGTAATAGAAGAGACAGAGCTGGGGCGCCTGGGTGGCTCAGTGGGTTAAATAAAGCCTCTGCCTTCGGCTCAGGTCATGATTCCAGGGTCCTGGGATCGAGCCCCACATCGGGCTCTCTGCTTGGCAGGAGCCTGCTTCCCCCTCTTTCTCTCTGCCTGCCTCTCTGCCTCCTTGTGATCTCTGTCAAATAAATAAATAAAATCTTTAAAAAAAAAAAGAAGAAGAAGAAGAGACAGAGCTCCATGGAGCACTCCAGAGGAGCACCAGGAAATTCACACTGATCTCAATCTTGAGAAGGATAGTGGTTCTCCTAAACAAGTGCCTTATTTTATCTCCTGAACACAGTACACCATGTAAAGGTCAAGCTTTTTCCATTTCATTTCCACACAGGCATAGATCAAGGACTCCCCAGGCCAAGTACTTTGTGCTCAAACAGGTCAAGGTCAAGTTATTCACAATCTTCCTGGCTCAGCTTCCACCCAAAGAATCAAAGTAGTCTTAATTTCCCTCCATAGTAATTCCCCCCTGCTAGCTGATAGTCCCTTCCTGAATTTTCCTTTCCCAATCTCTGCTGTCACTTCTCAAAATTGTCTATCACCCTACATTAGAATTACACTAGCTTGCTGTATGTTATGTATTACTGACCAATGCCTAAAATCCTAGAACACAGCCAGACATAAAATATTCAGATATATTTAAACACAGACCGTGATATCTGACATCAGATTATGAGGAAAGTAAGCTTAGGGACTGTTGAATCATTCTTAATACAATCAACTGATAAAAAGATGAAAATAACATAGCCTGACAAACCATACATTGATCTCCATGCCTAGGGCATGAGTTAGGCACGAAGGCAGAGAATATATCACTGAATTTCTTCATTTTTTATGGCTTAGGGGACTCCTTAAAATTGATTATTTATAATCAAGGGTATTTTTATTTATTAGCCTTTCACAGCCAGGCATTTTAATATAATAGTTACAGACCATCAGCTAAATGAATGTTTAAGGGAATAAAGTATTTATCATTTGGAGAGCAGATAAAAGTACATTTTCTTAATCCCAAAACAGAGGTATGAGAATGGGTCAAGTTAGAATCAGTTCATAAAATTAACATGACTTGTTATTTATTGCTGCTCTTCTATAGTCTCTTGACAGCAGGTTCACAATCTCTATTAGGTCAAATCCTCTGAAGGGATCTGAAGATTGCTTCCCAAAAATACACACGTGACCAATTTCAAGTATAATTTCATAAAGTCCACAGACTGCCTACATCCCTCCCACAGACGCTTGTCCACCTTCTAGAACAGGGATCCCTACAAATTAGGCTAATACTCTTGGTTTCACAGGCTTAAATTCAAGACTACTAGTCATTAAAACACACATACCCCAAAACTAACTATTAAAAAAAAATTAATCCGTGCTCGCTTCGGCAGCACATATACTAAAATTGGAACGATACAGAGAAGATTAGCATGGCCCCTGCGCAAGGATGACACACAAATTCGTGAAGCGTTCCACATTTTTATGAAATCTTGCCATTTGCGCCAATGTGGATGGAACTAGAGCGTATCACGCTTAGCGAAATAAGTCAAGCAGAGAAAGACAACTATCATATGATCTCCCTGATATGAGGAAGTGGTGATGCAACATGGGGGCTTAAGTGGGTAGGAAAAGAATAAATGAAACAAGATGGGATTGGGAGGGAGACAAACCATAAGTGACTCTTAATCTCACAAAACAAACTGAGGGTTGCTGGGGGGAGGGGGGTTGAGAGAAGGGGGGTGGGGTTATGGACATTGGGGAGGGTATGTGCTTTGGTGAGTGCTGTGAAGTGTGTAAACTGGGCGATTCACAGACCTGTATCCCTGGGGATAAAAATATATTATATGTTTATAAAAAATAAAAATTAAAAAAATTTAAAAAAAATTAATCCTTCATAATAATGACTCTTCTGTTCCTCCTTCCTGAATGTTGTTTTAAAATAAGTCACAACTAAAATACCTGCTAAGAAGAAGACATCCAAATGGCCAACAGATACATGAAAAAGTGCTCAACATCACTCAGCATCAGGGAAATACAAATCAAAATCATAGTGAGATATTACCTCACACCAGTCGGAATGGCTAAAATTAACAGGTTAGGAAATGACAAATGGTGGCAAGGATGCAGAGAAAGGGGAACCCTCCTACACTGTTGGTGGTAACGCAAGCTGGTTCAACCACTTTGGAAAACAGTATGGAGGTTCCTCAGAAAGTTGAAAATAGAGCTACCCTCTGACCCAGCAATTGCGCTACTGGGTATTTACCCCAAAGATACGAATGTAGTGATCAGAAGGGGCACATGTACCCAAATGTTTATAGCAGCAATGTCCACAATAGCCAAACTATGGAAAGAACCTAGATGTCCATCAACAGAAGAATGGATAAAGATGTGCATATATATACAATGGAATGCAGCCATCAAAAGAAACAAAATCTTGCTATTTGCAATGATGTGGATGGAACTAGAGGGTAGAGGGTATCATGTTAAGCAAAATAAGTCAGTTAGAGAAAGACACTTATCATATGATCTCTCTCATATGAGGAATTTGAGAGGCAGGGCAGGGGGGCTGTGGAGGGTAGGGAGCGAAAAAATGAAACAAGCTGGGACCAGGAGGGAGACAAACCATAAAAGACTCTTAATCTCAGGAAACAAACTGAAGGTTGCTGGGGGGTGGGTGTTAGGGATAGGATGGCTGGGTTATGAACACTGGGGAGTGTATGTGCTATGCTGAGTGCTGTGAAATGTGTAACCCTGATGATTCACAGATCTGTGCCCCCTGGGGCAAATAACACATCATATTTTAATGGAAAAAAATAAAATAATAAAATAAAATACCTGCTATGTAAGTATAAGAATTCACTTTTCTTACTGCCATCTGAAACAAGATTCTTGCTGATCATTCACACTTCCAAACTCAGTTGCACAAAGCCCTAACTCATATTTTCTTTTTCCAGTAACCAAAATTTTGACCACAGTAAATCATCTTCAATTTTTTTAATATTGGCCGGCATTTTATCCATAACAAAAGACTAATGGAAGACAGCTCTTTGTAAAAAAATTTAGTCATTCCCAATTTACTTCAATCCATACTTTGCTTAACTCAATAGAACAGCAAAGATATTGTCTTATTTCTAAAATAGATGAGATTTAGACATTCTAAAAAGTGAAAATGTTCAAAACTGTCATTCATGATTTAATATTATACCTCTATTCTCCCTTATACTTTCCATTCAATTGTATCAAACCAAAAATTAGAATGTAATAGCATTATAAGCAAACATAACAAGTATAAAAATTGCAACAATTCACTTGAGTTTTTTTTATTACATTTACATCTACACAATATTGGGGGAAAACAAAACCTATATAAATGAGAAAGCAGCTGAAGGGCAAAATCAAACTCCTGTCTTTATTAGATGCAGGCTTAATGTCTTTGAGATAAAATATTTGTAGGTGCCACAGTCAATCAAGATTTCAATAGAAACCAAAGATGAAAGCATTCATGCATAAAAGGCAAGTGTGATAATTATGATGTGCAGACAAGATAATGGAAAATATCCTTGGCTGCTTTTCATTTTCTGTATCAAGTGCTGCCTTGACCTAGACATCCTATAAAGTTCCATCACACTTACTGCATTATTTTATCATTTTAATTATTTAGCAGAAAGTAATTAATTTGGTTGGCATATGCTCAGTTAGGATGGGAATCCTCTATTGTCTCATTGGGTCTTTTCCCTGTGTCATTTCTCAAAATAATCCTGTAAAACAGGTTTGAATAAATGTGCAATTGATTCAAAGTTCTTGTACATCCTTCAAGTTTATTAACCTCTTACTGATTAAACAAATGGTACCCATTTTCCTAGAATGTCATTTTCAGACAGTTTATGTCAAAGTTTTTGCAGACAATTTATAGTAGAAATTTTAGTGTGTGACTCCATACTGTAAAGTTTACATTGGCTCCAGGTCTCTGGTGGTGAGGCAGATAGAAAATGGTGGAATAATTATTATAGAGAAGAGTATAGTTCAGCATACAGATTTAGCACAAAGTTCACTGCCTGTGTATTTAAGGATTATGGTAATCGTTTTCTCAGCCACACTCTAATCTATTCTTCAGAACCAAGGTTCATCCACCTTAATATTCATGAAAATAGTCCCTAACAAAGTTCAAGATTACAATTACATTGCTATTATTACTACAATGTATTACATTATAAGAACACTAAGGCTTTGTAGTTATTAGCCTGCCAAAATTATAATAATGCTTCTGACAAATGTGATACTGTAAGTGTTCCTTCTAATACTCTTCTATAATTGGGGGGAAAGTAACTTTTAGATAGCATTAACAATTTATGTTCAGAACTGTCAAGTCAATAAAAGGGATTTTTCAGTGTCCCCATTTCATTATTAAATGAAAGCATATGTAAGACAGGAACAAAAATCCTTTCCCACTAAAAGGCAAACTAAACACACCAATTTTGAAAACAAATCAGCACCTGCCTAAAAGGACAATGGTCACTGAGGATTTGATCCTGGATAAAAAGCAAAACGTCTTACACTCAAATGCAACTCCACCTTCCCCTAGAAATAAGTCACTACCAGCCTACTTATTCCTTGGTAAGCATGGCTAGCAAAACAGATGATGTTGGCAGGGGGTGAATCAGATTCTTCTCCCTTGTATAAATAGGTATGGCAAGGTTTTCTTCTGTGTCTTAAAGACAGAAAAGAGGGGCACCTGGGTGGCTCAGTGGATTAAGTATCTGCCTTCGGCTCACGTCATGAACTCAGGGTCCTGGGATTATGCCCCCACACTCGGGTCCCTGCTTAGTGGGGAGTCTGCTTCTCCTTCTTCCTACTGCTCCCCCTGCTTGTGTGCACATGCTCTCACTCTCTCTCTCTCTCTGTGTCAAATAAATAAGTAAAACCTTTAAGGTAAAAAAAAAAAAGAAAAGAAAAGAAAGAGGAAGGCACTTTCTGCAGATACAAGTGGGTACAAAATGAACCCATTAATAGAGTTCTTCATTCTGGCCCTTACGAAGATAGATAAAGCCACAAAAAATAAAAATTCAAGTTCCAGTAAGGTATGCTTAAATTTGCCTGTCTAAGAAGGCATACATGCTCATGCTTACTGGTTATCTGAGAACAGTCATCTTAATACTTCCATGATAGCAATCCCAAACCCAGGGGGCCAAACCAGGAGTCAGAAGGAGATATAACACAACCCTTAGTGAAATAACAAGACAACATGAAGAGTATGCATAAAATACCTGCACCCTGAGATGCAGCATCAGTACTCTTTGGAATTTAACTCAAGAGTATAACTTAAAAGAAAGAAAAATATTATTAGCACAATAATGTTAAGAAAATGTTTTATATATGTGTATATACACATATATATGTTACATAAAAGAAAAAATTGGAAATAATCAAAATAGTTTAAGTGTATCACTTGATGAAATACTAAGCAGCCAACTAAAATAATCATGAAGATTATACAACAGGGAAAAATAGTCACATGACAATATGAAAAAAAAATTAATTGTTCAATTAGGAAAACATTAAAAACTCATTTACTTGGAAAGAGTAAAACTAATGGTGACATCCTATACCGTAAAAATACCACAATAACAAAGTATCTATCCAGATGAGAAACAAAGAAAGCAAGTTTACCTTGAGCTAGTCTTTCAAGTCGTTTTCCATGTTCCGGGGGTATTGCATACCTAAAATTTTAAACATAAATAAAAATTTTAGGTTTATAACTGCTCAGTTAGTATCCTTAGATAACGTCATTAAAAAAAAAAAAAAAAAAGCCAAATTCCACTTGGACGAAATGAATGGAGATTAGAAAACCAATCGCAGAGTCATATACCTGGGACACTAGACAGAAGAAAAATAAACTGTAAACCACCTATTTCAGTGTCCAACCTCAGCATCCCAACCACATTTTTACTCATTAGGAAACAAAGGCCCAAGACCAGTAAACTACTTGGACAAGGGAGGCAGCTAGCCACAGGAGGGACACTAGAACCTCTTTTCCAACACTCACAGCATCCCAGAAGTTTGGCCTGTTTTTAAGAAAACCAAAGTAGTTGTGCTTTCTTTTAAACCTTTTAAAATGTTTTTATTGACAAGCAGGACAGAACACAAAATTATTATAGCAATATTCATACTTCCACCAAACCTTTCTAAGAACATTATACTTTCCAAATAGATTTTTTTTTAAGATTTATTTATTTATATTAGAGACAAAGAGCGAGCACATTGAGAGTGAGCACAAGCCAGAGAAGGGGCAGAGGGAGAAGGAGAAAATCCTCAAGCAGACTCTCAACCGGGCAGAGCCTGGCACACTTAAGATGAAATCAAGAGTCAGAATCTTAACCGACAGAACCACCAAGGCACCTCTCAAATAGATTTTAAATAAAAAATTACCAGCGATAAAAAAGCACTGTTTATTGATTTTTATGATTTTATGACTTTTAAAATCTTGATTATAGAAAAAAAAAATTTTTCACCCTTGAACAAAAATACTCATTTCTAGTTCCCAATATTTTCAAAAGTGAAAAACTTGAACTTATCCACTGTGAACTTACTAACAAATTTTAAAACAATCATCTCACAGGCTGCCTGGGTGGCTCTGCATGAAGCCCACTTAAGATTCTTTCAGTGGGGGCGGGGGGGAGGTGCCTGGGTGGGTCAGTGGGTTAAAGCCTCTGATTCAGCTCAGGTCATGATCCCAGGGTCCTGGGATCGAGCCAGAAATCCTGCTTCCTCCTCTCTCTCTGCCTGCCTTTCTGCCTACTTGTGATCTCTGTCAAATAAATAAATAAAATCTTTAAAAAAAAAAAAAAAAAAGATTCTTTCTCAGGGATCCCTCTCCCTTTGCCCCACCCTTCCTGCTCACTCACTCTGTCTTAAAATAAATAAATAAATAATAAAAACAAAACAAAAAACTCCCAATTTATTACATAAATAATAAATATTATAAGCAGTTTAATGAGGAAATTTAAGGATGTTAAAAATAAAGTGATCATTTCATGTTTTAAGTAAAAATGATGTTGTTAAGACCTACATTTGCTATGTTTACTAGCTCAATATATATTAAGTACAAGTTAATTTTTACTAAAATAATTTTTCTCATTTTACTTAACACCACACTTGGTTGCATTTAATGCCATTGATAACACATGCAAAACTTAATTGGATCCAATATAACTAGGCAATTTTCTAAAAGAAAATGCAACCATATATCCTGTTCCCTAAGGCACTGTTAATGAAATTATTCCAACTGAATTGGGAAGATAAAATTTTAGCATAACTCAGTAACAATCATCCAATTTATTTATACACTGGCCACTTCTTACCTGTTTTTAATCCCAGTTTACATCACCAAATATACCCAGAAAAGGGAAAAAAAATCTGTATATGCCCCAGATAAGATGGTCATGTCCCAAGTCATACACATGTTCCATGTCATACACACATACACACACATATGTACACACATACGTGCTTGCATACATGTGATGGATATATGCTTGGCACAAATGGCTGAACACAGATGGGAATATACATTGAGATTCACTTTTCTGAAAATTGGCATCCAAGTTAAAGCTCATTAATCTGAGGTTCAATCATATATTCAAAGAAAATATAAACCTATATATAAATTATAAATATACACATAAGTATAAACATACATATAAGGATAAAAATATATTAGACATAGTCTTTCAGTTAGTCCACACAACAGCTCTGTGAGAAAATCACACGGCTATCTTCTTCTTACTGTAAAGTCATCTTCTAAAGGGATACTTGTGAAACTTCTCCAGGCTAATCACCAGAAAGATTTTCTGCATACATTACACATATAACAAAAATTCTGTAAATTGGACCCATGACCATAAGGCACTAAGTGTGTCCCCTTGATGCAAGGGGTGTAAAATGACGATTACAGGTGTGCTCCCCACTGTCTTCCAAACTACCTTCTACAGTGTGCTAAGAGTCATCTCTGCAAACTGCAGTGAATCGTGACAAAGTCCTGGACCTTCAATGGCTGACTGTAACCTGAAGGACAGAAGCCAAACTTCTCTGAAGGGCACACAGGCCTGCTGCAATCTTGGCAACTTTTCTGATGTCCCTATCAAACTTGCTCTTTGGCTTTAACAAATCACTTGAAGTTCTTTCCAGTGCCCTTGCTACTTCACACCTCCACTATTTTCCATCCCCGATTTCTTGGCTTTACATGCCCTCAATCTTGTCTACTCAATAAAAACACACATTCCGGGCTCCTAAGTGGCTCAGTTGGTTAATCAACTGCCTTCAGCTCAGGTCATGATCCCAGAGTCCTGATATCAAGTCCCACATCCAGCTCCCAGCTCCATGGGGAGTCTGCTTCTCCCTCTGACCTTCTCTTCTCTCATACTCTCTCTCTCTCTTTCTCTCAAATAAATAAATTAAACACACACACACACACACACACACACACACACCCCTTCTTCCAAGCTCAGCTTGAGCCACCCCCAAAGAGAGCTTCCCCCTCCCTCTTTTGTTGCCTCACCCATCGGAATACAAGCCTCCACCATGGCACTCAGAATTTAATTTTTTTTTTACCTTTTTTGCCTCCCTCCTCTCCTCTCAACTAGACTACTATCATAACTGAACTCGGCCTGGATTTCTCCGGGCAGCTAAAGTGTTCAAAACACTATCATATAATAAGAACCTTAATTCCTTACTACCTGGCTTTCAAGGACACCCCCCCCCATAGATACACACACAAACAATCTAGACTTAGCCTTAAATATCAACAGTGTGCTTTCAGTAGACTAGACTATGAATTATTCTGTTACTCACTCCTCACCTCAAATAGGCCCCTCCATTATAATTCAAATCCCAAACCTTCAAGCCCAAATTGCACCTCCTTGAAGCTTTCATTGACCATTATAAATCTTAGCAATCTCACCCTTCTCTTTCTCCCAGTACCTTTCTGTTATATTTTTCATGTAGTATTTACCATCTACTACTTTCCAAAGCTAGATGTTGTTCAGTGTGCATAAATCTGAGTTCTATGCGGGAGAGAGCTTAACACAATCCAGAAATTGAATTACCTTTTTAACATACCTTGTATAGTACCCAGTTAATAGCCAGGCACTTTACTATCTACCACGATTGCTTGGTTATACAGCTAAAACTTAATTCTTTGAAGATATGAAAGTGACTTGCCCTTCTTTGTATTCTTTGAAACCCACCAAATAAGATGCCTCCAGTACATACTGGTTTGGTGAAATTATTAATTGTTCATTTAACCTTTAGGACAGTGGTTTTGTTTCAGATATAATGAATACTGCCAACAATTCTGCTAATATTTAGAAACTATGAATCACTAATGAACTATGAACACACTAATTAGATATTTAAAACCAAAAGCTTTTATGAATTCAACAACAACAACAAAAAAGATCTAATTTGAAAGCCAAGGTAAACATTAACAATCCCTCCGAGCACATCTTTTGGTGGTTTACTCAAAGAAGAGACCTAAAATGATGTTTTCCTGATAGGTGTAATACAAACACTACCTTGAATGAATAATATTTTTCAAAATGTAATAGATCCATTTCTCTGATACAGGTTTTCTATATGAAGTGGTCCACTGTATTTCTCTTTTCAAGATATGCTCAGTCCCTAAGTCCATTAGAAGCTCATTTACCAGCACTTCTCAAAAGGAAATTCCTACTTTTTAGATCACTCCCTGAAAGTCTCCATAATTTGGTGGGGAGTGGGTGCATCGCTAGGGCTGCCACTAATATGCTTAGAAATAAATGTTCTCAGCTTCCCCCACCCCCTCCACCCACACCTCTGTCACTGGGCTGTCTGACATAGGCAGCTGCCTGAGTCCCTCTGTCACTCCACTTAACGGGGTGCTGCTGGTGCCTCCTGCTGGCTCAGCTTCAACCTACCCTGTAACATCCAGGGCAGTCTTACCAGTCCAGAGCACAGAGAGCGGAACCTCTTCCAGGCCCATGCCATGTTCAAGTAGATCAGTCCTGAAAAAGGGCTGCTCTTTACTCCCTTCCCTTAACTGAGACTGTGTGTGAAACAGCCCTTTCCTCCTCTTGTGTTTACATTTCTTCTTCTTGATGTTTCCTCTTGCAGTCATCTCCCAAAAAGAATCAAGTTCACATTCCTAAGGACAGTTTTCTGACAGACGAGTCTAAACTGACCCTCCCCCACTTTTACCTGACTTGGTCTCTATTGTTACTAAGGGACTGAAAGCTCAGTGAAAAGATTAACTGACCAATAAATAGTGTAACATCATCACAGCTACCATTTATTGAACACCTACAATATACCAGACCTCATGCTAAGATCTGTAATCCAAGTTCTACTACTACTACTACCTCCATTTTACTGATGAGGAAACCAAGGCTTAGAATTTACTTAAGCAAGAAGGATAATACAGGTGGCACCCAACACCAGACCAATGTGGCTCCAAAGCCCAGGATGTGCTTTCCACCCCCTTATTCCATTCCTGTTTCCTCACCAATCACCACAAAGATGCCAACCGGAAGGAAGTGAAAGGGGCTAATAAGCACCCTTCTCCCCATAGACAATGATCACTGCAATCACTGGAGGGTAATCTAACTTTTGGAAGAAAAAGTCTTCTGCCTGCTGCTAACAGAACAAAGTTCCAATATTCACACAGAATACTTACTTCTCCCAGCTACCCTTCCTACCTTCATCCACTTTTAAAACTCACAATTGGAAAAAAAAGAAAAAATCACTAACCTCTCCAGCTAAAATTACAGTGTGCATCAAGCAAAAGACAACAGCATTTTAAATAAAATGTAGATATGAAAAATAAAGCCAGTAAACCACTACTAAAGTTTCCCTTTGGTTCTTGTTACAAAAACTTGATGAATCAAAAAGTACCTATTTATATTTCACAAAACTCAGTATTTCTGAAGTGGTTAATTTACAATATGCTTTTTAATCAAGGCATATTTCTAACTGTGTCAAAAAGAAGTCTGAACAACTGTGGATTTTACATGTGTGATTATGTTAACATTTTCATATTACTAATGATGTTAACATGTTTTAATATTGTGCATTTATTAAAGTATATGCATTCATATTTTAAATTACAAAGTCTCATTAGTTAACTGCAGAAAATATAAGACTGCTTATATTCATTTCCAGTTCTTAAAAACAGATAGACGTGAGAGAAACAGGGATGCTATGGTAGGTGCCAGGCTCCCCCTTCCAGATGAGGCCCTCACTGCATTCTCCAAAGGAAGACTTCTCACCTCACCTCACACCCACTCAACATCATGTTCCCTCCCTGAAGATCCCTGAAGATCATGGCAGTGGTGGCCCATATACAATGAATGATACATACGTGAATATAAAAGCCTGATCCCCTTGCCTCAACCTGGAGCAATTTGGAAGGCATTGCCAGCTCCAGCTGCCTATGGGGTCTGCCCATGGCTCTACTGCAGTTTAACTTCCCCGCTCTGGCACACAAATCTAAGTTTCAGTGTGGGCTTCCTGAGCTACAATGAACATGTCTATAAGTAGGTGTCCCTTAAAGCTAGGCATCTAAAAGCATGGACTAATGAACAAGATATCTGAGCTGAGGCCTTACAAGACTAAACAAAAAAAAAAAAAAAAAACCTCTGAGCAAAGGAATTCAGCCAGAGCTTAGCCCCACACTTATGGCTTCTTATGGCCTATTTCCTAAAGAACAATTAAATGAAAAAGAGAAACTCTACAAGCCACATCTGCAGACAGTCATAAGTCAGGAAACTGCAGGAAAAAAGAAATCCTAATGAGGAAATTTCATTGAATAACTGAGCATTAAAAATATAAGCAGCTCTTTTTAATCTGGGATTCAAAATACAGTTCAATATCCATATACATGTAAATTAATATCCACAGCAATCATAAAAACCAAGTTATTTTTTGTCTGAAATCATTATAAAACCTAGTAAAAACAGTAACTGCACAAAACTTGATTTTCAAGAAAGAATATATTTTGTGTTACTTAATCCACTGAACGTTTTCTAAGATCTAAGTGTGTCTTACACATTACTAATGGGTTTTTCCCCCTGAAATGAAAAAGATACTATGAATTATTAGTTGATACCAACTATAGGTAACATTAAAGAAGTCTTTGTTCCTTAATACTGATCTCTCCAAAATACTCAACAGATATCACAGTAAACAGTAAAGGGATTTTTCCAGGACTAGAGGATCAAATGACTGATTTTCAAACTGTTTTCCATGCTCGTCCCTTGTCTCCTCCCCACCTCCCCCTTCCTGGACCCAGTGTTTCTTGATGAAAGTGCTTCAGGAAAAGAGTTACTGAGGGACAGTATCCTACCAAACACATTTCAGCCAGGTCAGCTCTTCCTTTATTTTCAGTTTTATATATTGACCTTCTAAAGAAATTTTCACTTACAGAAAGTCTGAAAACTTCTGTCCTTTCTTGAAGGGATTAGCATGGTTCCTGGCACATGAAAAAGGACTTCACTAAGGGGCATCTTGGTGGCTCAGTCAGTTAAGTGTCTGATTCTTGATTTCAGCTCAGGTCATGATCTCAGGGTCCTCGGATTGAGCCCCGCATCAGGCCCCACACTCAGAGGGAGTCTGCTTGAGATTCTCTTCCTTCTGCTCCCCCCCAACCATGTGCGTGTGCTCACTCACTCTCTCACTCTAAAATATAAATAAATCTTTAAAAAAAAATAAAAAAAGGACTTCACTAAATGGAATGGAGTCAACCAAAACCAAAACATACTTCACCACCTAGTCAAACCCTACTCCTTGAAAAATAAACTTACAAAGAATGAGTAAATTTGAGATCCTAGAAGTAGGACATAAATCTCTTTGCAAGCCTACCTGTAGATGTGCAATCTCACACACATATACACAGAGCCATCTTCCTATATGCTCAAATCAAAGAATAATTTTTGCAAAACAAATAACTAAGTAATATGTATTTTCTATAAAGCTCTATCTAAACAGTAAGATTAAAACAGTCTGAAAAGGAAGGAAGAAATATGGGGAAAAAAGATAAGCTAAGCAAAATAATTGGTGAACTATGACATTTGCCATGGTAATTTGTGAAACTAACAGGACTAATGCTTGTTTTCCATTAACTACAAAGTAAATACATTTGCATTAACCTTCTGATTTTTCCCTAAGAGTTATGGATTCGATTCAGCAATTCCTTTTCATTTGAAGGGGGCTCTCTGGTTCTTGTTAAGTGATGGTGATGGCTTTACGTGAAAGAATAGCAGCAAGTAAATAAGAGGCATCCCGGAGGAATTCCAAGCCCTTCCTATGCTTTCCAGGGGTATCAAGAGTACACAATATAAGTTTAGAGTTCCTGTGTGAGAACCCACACTTACCATTGGTTAGTAAAAAGGCATTACATCACATCAATTCAGGGAAAAGAGTGAGATTTGCTTTGAAAATCACAAACACTAGAGCTCACTGATGCTTCCTTTAGGGAACTCTGCTGAGCAGGGGTCTATGAGACTCCATGGATTGCAAGCATGTGGATGTGTGCCAGTATGGTGGTGTTTACTCTCAAGTCAGGCTCAGGTCTAAATAAACTATGATCCACTCTATCAATAAAAATTTTTGCTCTCACTTATCCTTGTATTTTCTTCTTTCTATACCCAGTAGCTGATTACAAAATGAATACCTTACTTCTTAACTATCTTCCCAATTTCTTAAAACTTTTGCAATAATATCTTAAAAACTATACATTCATATGCCTAAAAATAATCAGAAAAGCTTATGCAATTAATTTCACTAATAGTTTGTTAAGGTATTTATACAAATCTATTTTTCCTATTTAGAGAGTAGTAATAGTAATTAGTAATAGTAATTAAAACCAGAAAGAAACTACTTAATTCCAAGAGTATTTTCTCTATATAAACCATCAAAAGGATACAGCTTTTACCATTATCTAATTATCCTTAATATTTGAAGTTAGAATATATTGAGTCTAAACTTACTATGTAGACAAGCAGGAGTTAGTACCATGGGTTGCTAATTCAATGTATCATTAAATATTATCAAGCTGTCCAATCCCTAAAGCTATGCTCTGCATTAGGTGTTTAAAGAAATAACCTCAATAAGAAATTCCTCAGTAAGACTGTTTGTTTAACAAATATTGAGTACCTACTATGCGCTACAATCATGCCAGATACCGTGCCAGGTATGGGAGATATGCTAGTGAACTAGAGAACTGAATTCTAAAAGTCAACAATAATTGAATACTTATTTATTAGTAAACAGCATTTCCTCTATACAGGAAGAAAGGAAGAAGAAAAAAAGCAAGAGGTAAGACGGAGGGGAGTGAATGGAGAGAGGGAAATATTCAGAGAAAGGGTGAGACAAATACCCAATTAAGAGCACCTGATCCCTGGACTGAGCCATGCTTCTAGCTTATTCCAACCATATACACTAGCAGATATCCTTTTGCTTAAACTAGGTTTGTGTCATTTAGAACCAAGAATTCTTATTAATATATGATTTATGCGGTCTTAGATAGGACATGCAATATGTATTTAACTGAAATTTATGAAATATTATTGACTGAGCACTTATGATATATCAAGAGCTGTGGCACATGCTTTATACACTGTATTTCATTTCATCCACAAAACCTTAGAACCTTCGGAGTGTTTTAGGAGAAGAAACTGAGGCATGGAGGTTATATAATAACTGCCCAGGTCACATGCTCAGTAAAAAGTAATGTCAGAACTCAAAACACAAGACTCAGGTACAAAAACCTCTTGCTCTTCACACAATACTGAACAAATGATCTAATGAAAAAGCATCAAACTAAGTTTAAACTATCTATCCTGAATAATCTGATACTTCTTAATGCTACATGGTACTTTTATAAAACCTCACAGTTGAATAAAATTTAACAAAGTCCAAAATACTACAGCCCATTCTTAATTTTTCTAAAAACATCCAGGAGAAAACTTCTTGCCTGATTTTAGACATTTTCATAGCTTAAGACAAGTCCTCTCAAATCTGACCTCATTCTCTAGAAAGTAAGTCTGGAAGTCTCTTATTCACTGTGTTTGGACACAGGATTTGAGGAACCATCTAAATTCTACATCTCCCAGCTATTAACCACTATCACATATGACATTTGAAAGGGAGAATTATATTTTATTTAGCCTTGAAAACCCTACTGTATTATATAGAGATATATCTTGCCAAGTTCAGGCTTAGTCATTACTAAGACCTAAAAATGATTTTCATAAGGTTATTAAAATAATAGTAATTGGAAATATTTGTATAGTACTTTACAGTTTACATCGCACTTTTACAGAAAATATATCCCTGGACCCTCCTAGCAGTTCTATAAGGAGAGAGAGAATAAATCATGCCTCCATTCAGCAGTTAAAGAAATTCATGATGAAAAAAGTAGTTATTTGCCCAAGTCATTCAGTCGGTAAGTGACAGACTGAGATTTTAAAACAGGCCTTCTGGCTCCAAAGTCAATGTCCATTCCAAGAAAATAAATACTTTACCAATGACTGCTAAAGCACTTTTCCATCTGCTTATTTAAAGCATTCTTTCTCCCCTAAACCTTTATGCCAGAAATGTTTAAATAAATCATCATCTCCTCTAAAGTCTCTTCACTACAACCCTGGTTCATGCACACTTACTCAGCAAAATCTGCCACACTCAGTGCCCAGAAAAGTATGTCTCAAGGCTTCTACCTAGATCTGTGCATCTGCAGCTACTCAGAAATCCCAGGAAAATGAGTGTTCTTAATTAACTATACTTTGGACAAAAATCTTTATAAAATGTTCTATATATTTCCTTGTTTGCCCTTAAACAAACTGTTGCAAATCAACACTCTCCTGATACAAACAAGAATTATGTACAGAGGCTCGGTCCTATAGCCAGGCCTTATGTTAAGTGCTGATGATTCAAAGGCAGACACAGACCCCAACTTCAAGGCAGCACAGGAAACTGTGAGGAGGTAGTCAAAAGCACCTGGTGCAAAAACAAATATCTTAAAGTAGGGACAGCAGATAGTCCAGAAAGCCTCTGGGCAAAAAAGAAGAGATACGCAGGCAGAGAACACTGTAAACATGGAATTAAGGAGGAAATCTTAGGCAATTTTGTAAAAATCACATCCAAAAGCTGACGGCTTAAGGGAAGAACTGAAGAAGTCAAAATTCAACACCAGCCTATAAGGCCTGAAGGAAAAGACACATTGCTAGGTTCAGAGATGTCAAGCACAGATGAGAGCACCCCCGGAGAAAAGTAAACACAACTATCCCACATACAACTCAATAAGAAGAAGATAGCAGAAAACAAAACCGTGCTTGTACATCCATGCACACAGAGAACCTTATGTCACCTCCTCATCTTCTCATTTCCTAGATAGGGTAAGCCCTGAGCTGGGCTCCTTGCTCAGTGTGGAGTCAACAGGAGATTATCTCCCTCTCCCTCTTCCTCCCCTTCTGCTCCTCTTACCCCCAACCACCCCAACACCTCTCTAAAATAAATAAAATCCTTCAAAATAAACAAAGGAGTATAGTTATCTGTCCAAAGCCACAAACGTTAGTAGTAGAATAAGGAATAGAGCCCAGATTGCTGTCCCTTGAATCTAAGCTCTGCCAACAGACACTGCCTACCTCCCATATTTATATAAATTTGTACTGCTTCTACTACCTTTCAAAGCTCACTTAAAATATATCATGATGAGTACTAAAATGAATTTTAGTGATAAAACAATTTACCTCAAAATTATTTATGCTGAACTAATATAATCTTTCATAAATCTACTTGGAAATATCCTTAGAGTCATTCATATCATTCTTTTCTACAGTAGTTATCTTAGAAAGTGGAATGTAGATTAGTGGTCATAACTCACTGCTGGGTTTTATTATTTTATCATTATAAATAATGGTCAAGGTTAAAGATAACAGTGACATTATAAATCTACCTTTAATGCATATAATGAAGTCTATATGTCTATAATAACTAATAGAGTAATTACAGAAAATATAGATGCTAGCAGAAAGAAATTCTTTGAAAATGGGCATAATTATTCTCATTCATGAACAGTGGTACTCTTTCACAAAGCCACAAGACTCTAGAATCAGTTTTCTCCCTGACCAGAATACTCTCCCCTAAGTGATCTTTAGGAGATAACATAATTCTGTTCAGGAAGTACGGCGGAAAGGATCATCTTTCTTGATAAGAAAGCAGAGATATCATCAAAACTCCTCTAATAGTGGGGGGTGGGGGAATAAAATAAACTCCTCTAATACTATAATTTCAAATTATTGTCCTGGGCATTCTCATTAGCTAACATCTAAAACACCTCCAGAAAAAATTTGTTACTAACTTTTCCGATTTCTTAAAGAAAATAAAGTATATAGTTGCCTATACACTAAATTTTACCAACATGGGTTGGATTTACCCATTTCATTTAATTTTGTTCACACTGAAAGTGAATATCAGAAAGAGCATGGAGGTAATTATGCGGCTGAGAGACTGCCCAGGTGCCTAGGAATTGCTTAAAATATTTATCTAAGTCTCTCAAAGTTAAGTCCCAAAAGTACTAAAGGATGACATTCCAACAGATGTTATGGTGGTGTTGAAGAAACATGACAAAGACCCACATGGCCTTAAGCATGTGCTCAAAACTGGCCCTCAGTAAACACCTATGTAATGAATAGTCCCATCATACCAGTCTGTCACAAAGTCCTCTCTGGGTCCTAGACCACCTATTAAAAATGTTTTATTTAAAATATTTAAAATTTTTATTTATTCCATTTAGAGAGCAGATTGCTAAGGATTTATGAAATGAAACACGCAAGTAAAACACCTTTAATATATGTTAAACAGCCTCCCCATTTTTTTAGATCATAAAACTCCATAAGAAATCAGAACTGCCTGGATTTTTCTTGTATGCCCTAGGAACTTTGCTCTTCTACCTAAAACTTGCCTTCCAACTAAATGTCATTTGTGATTATTAGGAACTTTTGCTATATTTGAATTTTTTGAAGAAAATTTACAACTTCATAGTCAACACATGAAAAAAACCTCAAGGGCAAGTGATAATGGCAAAATGGAGGTAGAAATTATCCCCAAATTACTGCATCTCAATACCTAATCAGCAGGAGAACTTGGAAAGAGGCCATTATCTTTAACTAGGAGGCAGGAAAGCTACTGGGTTGACACAAGCACCTGAAGAGCAACCTATCATGTTCACATCCATCGGAAACATCATCTTTCCTGTATTGGTCAAGGTCATATCTCATATGCTTCTGTCTGTGTTTTCCTGCATATATGTGTATTATAGAAAACAGAATTGATATTTAAATTTCCCTAAAACTAAAACCCACAAAAACAAGTTCAAAACAGGAAACTGGCTAACCACAAAGGATCCCAGGATAACTGACAAAGTAGCAATTATGTACGTGTACTAGCAAGTACAGAAGAATATACTACATGATGTATTTTACAAAGCCACACATCTTTAAGTCATTGCTCAGAAAGACAAGGGAAGAGGCTCACAAACACAGGAAACTGCAAGTTAAGAACACATATTAACAATAACATTCTTTTCCCCTGCCCATCACCCAAAGAGCAAGAGCAGGCCTCTTGATTGATCCCTCCTTTCCTACTCTTATCATTTATTTAGAAGAAGCTGGACCAGAATATCATTACTGTTACCTAATACCCAACATCAATGAAGTCACCTTTCACTCTTAACTATTTCCAGCATACCTTCCAACAAATGCTCAGAGAAGTAAAAATGCCTAACAAATTCTTTTATCAATCCATGCCCCACAAAATGATCTGCAAGCCACTTTAGATACACCAGTCACCACTAGCTTTACAGTTTTGAGCAAAACCATGGGCAAAACAGAACACAATCAATTATTACACTCAAAAACTTTCAATTCACATAAATCTGAATTCACCAGATAAGGGAAGAAAATCCTCTTCAGTAGGTTCATATTGCCCAAATTTCAAAACTCTTAAGCAAATGAATATTAAACATGTAACTTGCCAAGACTTGGGCTCTCCAAAGTGGAGATAATTAATGCTGTAGAGGTCCATATCCTCGGTGTGCCACGCGAATGTGGTTTTCCACATGCCAAAATAGAGATAAGGGGTATTTACACCCTCTATAGAAATACCGCACTCTTCCTCAACCACATCCAAGACTGTATTTAGGCGAGCTATGTTCCATTCATCCACACCCTGGAACCAGGAGAGAGAAAAAAAAAAAAAAATCAAACATTAATAAGCTAATAAAGATAACATTTACTAATCAAACTGTCATGTGACAAAATTATCACACTGTGTATTTTAATTCACTGAGAAATGAAAAATAGAGCAATCATTATTCAGGTGATATATCAATTATTAATTATCCAAGATTATTACTGGCATAATGTAGCTCTATATGAACATAAGTATGAAAGTATAGCAAAAAAACTTCCTGATCCAAATGCAAGTATAAATTAAATCCCCACCCCTCACCTGTTGTTTGTAAAAAAAAATCACTGATTCAAAGAATATGATTTGAAGTGAGCTTTTCCATGTTTGGCACACATGCCTTTTATTTGAGAAAGGAGGTAGCGTTTTCCTTTTTAATTTATTTGTACATTATTTTAGAAGTCATGTTCAATATCAGACATTATCTCAAGATACCAATGGCAAAATATTTCTTTTGGGCTCCCACTCTCACCCCTATTCATTTCATTTTAGCACGTGATACATCATTTCCTAAAAACTCCACCTCTAATTATGGGGAAAACTCAAGAGATTTTTCTTCTAAACCAGAGATTTTTGTGCTTTTACTGTTCCTTCAACTAAATATTAACTTCTTACGTTGATGGGAAGTTTTAAACACAGAATAACTGATTAAAAAATACTTATCCAAACTTTAATAAAATTGCTGGGAAAATCTAGTTTTACAGCAATAATGGTGATGATAGAAAGAAAAGGATAGAATCACTGATACTAGGAAAAGATTCTGGTTTTATTATAACTTACCAATTACTCAATTATAACTCATAACTGCTTAAGATCTTTAAAAAACCATGTATTTTTCCTTTTATAAGAAATACATGCCTTGTGAAGTGTGTAAACCTGGTGATTCACAGACCTGTACCCCTGGGGATAGAGTATTATGCCTCCATCAGAAAGGATGAATACCCAACTTTTGTAGCAACATGGACGGGACTGGAAGAGATTATGCTGAGTGAAATAAGTCAAGCAGAGAGAGTCAATTATCATATGGTTTCACTTATTTGTGGAGCATAACAAATAGCATGGAGGACATGGGGACTTAGAGTGGAGAAGGGAGTTGGGGGAAATTGGAAGGGGAGGTGAACCATGAGAGACTATGGACTCTGAAAAACAATCTGAGGGTTTTGAAGGGACGGGGGGGGGTGGGAGGTTGGGGTACCAGGTGGTGGGTATTATAGAGGGCACGGATTGCATGGAGCACGGGGTGTGGTGCAAAAATAATGAATACTGTTATGCTGGAAATAAAAAAAAAAATTTTTAAATTTAAAAAAAAAAAAAAAAAAGAAATACATGCCTTTCTCATAATGAAACATAAACATTAGGGATTGGGCCCATTCGATGCAATCATGAGGAAACTGCAATCCCTTTAAATCTAATTCAGTCTCCTCGTGGTGCTATTAAAGAAGTTTATTAAATGTGTTCCCTCTATACTGATAAGACCTTCTCCAATGACTACATAGACTACCACATGTAATATTTCCCTTATACACTAAAAACTTCCAGGGTTGTTCTGTTTTTATACAGGTCTGTAGACAATTCTCTAATCAGTGTACTAACTTTACTTCCTCATGCTTTGGGTTAGGAAAGTTATTGATGCAGCAGTTACTGAAGTTCTGCCTCAGGTGACATAATTAAAAGTCCCAGGGAAAATAATTTAATTCCCAAATTCCCCTAAGCAGCCACTCTATCTACAACTTAAACCCCACAGTGGGAAGTGTGCATTTAGAAATTGGTCAAAGTATCTATTTAGAGAAGATCCTAGATTCCAACTTATGAGACCTCATAAAAATTAAATCAGATTCTATAAAATTTTTTATCACACTCTATTTATAGTGATGCAGTCTCTCAACTCTAGTCCAATCAGACCTCAGTCCAATCACTCTAATAATTTGAAAGTCATTACTGAGGCAATGAATCTAAAGTAATAAATGAGCACCATATTAGAGGAATCATTTTAAAACTGAATGAGCTTGAAAATTTAAGAACAAACTATTCCTCTGAAATTCCTAAGATTCTTTTCTTTATTTCTAACTGATATTATCTTTCATGAATAACTGAAGCTAAATCCTTTGACATCCCTTGACCTGCAGCTCTAAGGGGAAGAAAGTGAAGAAGAAAGAATACTGAAAGAAGACCTAGATTATAGCCCCAGCTCTGCCACTGACCAGGGCAAAAATCACTGAGACTTTCTGTGCTTTCAGTCTGACTTCATGAAAACATGAGAGCTACAGCATTTTCCTAGAGTTGTTCAGAGCACTGAATATACTAACAGACACAAAATCTTTGGAAAATAACACCTACTATTTCTTAGAACCTATGAAATAGACATCTCCACTATTCTCTAATAAGTCTGACTAGAAAGCCTCCCCAAACAATGAGATAAGTGATAATAAAGTCCTGTGAAATTCTTTCCATTAATGGTTCTTTCCATAAATGGGCAAGTAACATATTTGCAGTACTTTCTTCTGGACAGAGCCATAGTTGCCATGATGCTGAAATTCAATTTATTTTATTAAAACAAAAAGTCATAATATTTCAACTAAAGAGGTTATATTAAGAGTAACTGACATAACACAGACTAAGAATAAATCTTACTGCTTCAAAATTCCTTCTCCAATTTGTGTCCTCTACTACTGACTGAACTACCTAACAGCTACCAAGGACAGACTCTGCTCAAACACTGAGAGTCCAGGTTGTCCTCAGAGAGTTAGAAAAGCAGTACACCAGGGCACCTGGGTGGCTCAGCGGGTTAAGGCCTCTGCCTTCAGCTCATTCATGATCCCAGGGTCCTGGGATCAAGCCCTACATCAGGCTCTCTGCTCAGCGGGGAGCCTACTTTCTCCTCTCTCTCTGCCTGCCTCTCTGCCTACCTGTGATCTCTGTCTGTCAAATAAATAAATAAAATCTATTAAAAAAAAAAAGAAAAGGAGTACACCTAGTTTGTCATTTAGACAAACTGTTATACCGTACTCTACTCCATTACACTACACATACCTACATACTATACCTATTCAAAACAATCCTGTAAAAGATGTAACATTATACCCAAATGAGCAAATGGAAAAACTAATACTCCTAGCTAGTAGTAGGTGGCAAAGATAAACCTAAATTTGCTTCCTGACCTAAACTCCATGCTTTCAGTTCTGATCACCTTAAAATAAAACGTGTCATCCTCTTCTCTCAGCCTCCTCAACAAAGATCCAAGGAGCTAAAATTTAGGACAGGCAAACCCATAAAGTCCCCAAATTCTTCCTACCCACAGGGAGAGACATCCTACACACACACTGGCAAAGCTTAAAATGCAAGCCTGCTTCACTTTTGTGGAGGTGGTAACAGAACTCATTTACTGTAAAAGCAATCTCAAAAGACATTAGCTATAAACAAGCCCCACATGACAGAACGGAATTTGTCAAAACTATTCAAAGTTTACAGCCACTGAGTCTGAGCAGAAATTCTGCACACCAGCCCAAGTTCATAGTCAAAGCCTTTTCTCAGATTCCATCCCCTCAAATAAAGCTCTCCCACATATCTTTCAAGAGATGCTTGAGCATCTGTTTTGTATATTTGTAATTCACCTGACTTCCACTAGGCAGACATTACCTGCCAGGTCCCATTCCCTTCACTCCAATCACCCATTTGGCATTCTGGGCCTGTCCCGCTCCATTTGTCTATTTACCCTGTATCTGTCAGGTTTTCTGCTCACAATTGGCCCATGATTTGTGCAGATACACATAACTGAGAAGTTTATGAAAGATTTCTCCTTTCAATCTCTGTATCTTCCACCTATCAGGAATCTGATGGCAGTTTGAAAGAACTCTTAAGTCTTCATTACCATAACCAGAGCCAGGTGCTGTCTGAAGACCAGGCTTTGGATTTCACAGAGGGAGTAACATCAGAACAGGAACAATACATTTATATATCTCCAGAAAGACAGTACCAAGTTTGAGTTCCTGGCCCTTGTGCTCTGGGCCTGTGTCCCTGAAATAGGCCATAGCCGGGGCAATAAGCAACCTCTCCTCAGGACTGTGCACATCTGTGACTCCCCCTACAGTGACTGCACTCAGTCACTAGAAGACTGAAGGATGACATAGCATCAATATATCATGTTAGAAACCTCATCAATAAGAAGCCATTCCCACCTAACACAGAGAAATAATGAAAAGCTCATAGAAAACCAGTTTTTTCCCAAAATATTTCCAATGGGACATTAGTCCTACCAGCAGATATAGTCAAACTTTGGCTTCTATTTCTCCTCCTCTTAGAGAGTCATAGAGCTGACAGGTACTCCAAAGCATGTGAGAGGTCCTTCATAAGAAAGTCTGTTTAACTCTGCCTAACTCCAAATTTACCAAATATCACTTAACCATGGAATCTTGTTTATCTAATACATAAAAATTCCATAAAATCATGCTGTGTAGGGAGTGCCTGGGTGGCTCAGTGGGTTAAGGCCTCTGCCTTTGGCTCAGGTCATGGTCTCAGCGTCCTGGGATCAAACCCTGCATCGGGCTCCCCACCCCCCACCCCTGCCTACTTGTGATCTCTGTCTGTTAAATAAATAAATTAAAAATCTTAAAAAAAAAATCATGCTGTGTGGGACAGCACATTCAGGGAAGGATTATAGTAAACTGGTCCTTAAATGTCACAGCCCAAAGAACTCAGTAGTAAAAGAGAAAATAATTTGAGCCACAACTGCAATGGCATTTTAGACCCCAGGGTATGTGATGGGTGGCTGGAATATGGTTCCATCTATTGTCATAACACGCATATGTAATTTGATTGTGCCACCTAAAAATACATAGAGAGAATGTAAATTTAATGCATTTAAAACCTTCCCAAAAAGGTATTTCTAAATGAAGACAAAGAGATTAAAACTAGGAAGGGAAGACAGAAGACATGACCAAATTTTTAAAACTATCAAACATACTGATGACCAGAGAATGGGTTTAAAAAAAAAAAAAAAAGCATATAAAAAGGAAGGCACAGGGCACCCGGGTGGCTCAGTCAATTAAGCATCTATCTGCCTTTAGCTCAGTTCATGATCTCAGGGTGCTGGGATCGAGCCTGGCATCTGGCTCCCTGCTAAACAAGGAGTCTGCTTCTCCTTCTGCCTATCTCTGCCCCCGACCCACTTCTGCTCTCTTTCTCTCTCTCAAATAAAATCTTTTTTTTTTTAATTTTTATTTATTTCTGAGAGAGAGAGAGGGAGCACAAATACAGGGAAGGGCAGAGGGAGAAGCAAATTCCTGCTAAGCAGGCAAACCCATGCAGGACTCCATCCCAGGACCCTGGGATAATGACTTGAGCCCAAGGCAGATGCTTAACCAACTGAGCCACCAAGGCAAACCTCAAATAAATAAAATCTTTAGGAAAGAAAAATAAAGGCACATCCACCAAAGCCTACATAAAGGTTGTTCTAAAACAAAAGACAAATTAGTAAACTTATGAAAATCAAGGTTACACACTCTTTTTCTGCCCTCACTCAGCAAATAGCAAAATGGAATAAAGAATTTCTATCTCAAAGAATGACGCGATCTCAGAAAAGCAACATGCTGCACATGGGTCAAAAGCTCTCTAATCAAATGCTGGCTCCAGCACTTAGCAGGGTTATAGGATCTGATGGCTTCTCAATGGTCATTTGTAGCAGAGCAGCCAGCTGGGCCCTGACAAGACTGTGACCACTTTGAAACAGCCATAGTAAAGGTCCAGTGTTTAATGGAACTATTTTCAAAAATTATATCCTTGTTCAACAGAAGTGGGGTCCTAAGACTTCCCAAAAATACATAAATCCAGGCTTGCCTACCTTACAGGAAAACTGCAAAGGTAAGATTACAAAATACATATGAAACTTTTTTTTTTAATTTCCTTTCTAACTAAATTTTTCTTTCAGAAACATGGGAAGGGGTTTCAGTACCACAGCTTGTTAGAGTGGTATTCCCAGGGTTCAGGGCCCACCTCACCTCAAAGATAATTGTCGCAGCATGTTCCAAAGAGCACAGCAAGAAGTGAAGAGCTATGTGATAAAGCAGGAGTTACAAATTCAGGTGCTCAAAGAGCACAGCAGGTAACATCAGTGAGTGAAGCAGCCAGGTGTAAGTCAAAGCGCGATAGGGAAGACCATTTGGAGACTTTACTCATTTCCCAAATGGGGAGACCTACCCATTTGGAGACATCTACTACCCTTTCTAACAAGGACAGCCATTACTCAACTCCTGTCTATTGCTGTCACTAGAAAAGCTGCCAGATCTTCTGACGAGCCCCAAATCCAAATGTTATGGGATATGAACCAACTTTTAAAACCATGTGGGTCAAACAAAATAAATACATCTGTGGCCACTTCTGCAAAAATACAGTAGGTATTAAAGAGTTCACACTTATTGCAATAATTTATATGTGATGACAAGAAGAAAGAAGTTTTGGATATAGGCTATACATACAAAGTTAGTGACTGTGAGCTTGGGACAGAGACACTGCTCAGATTTTTAAAACTAATCATACATTTGCCCTCAACTCTCCAGTAACAAGAGTGAGATTGTGCAAGTGGCATGACAGGAATCTACTCTCCATAAACACATCGTCCTCCCATTCCATCACTGTGTAGAAATCCAATACGCTAATGAACAGAAAGACACAAAGTAAAATGGGAAAATGGAAAGCCTGAGTAATTATGAAAACTGAATAACCAACTGCAGTAAGTGGAAAGAAGCACATAGGTTTAGACAAAACAGTCCTGAACAAAGCTATTTAACTTCTTCAGACAAGCCTCTGTGAAGCAATAGCCAGGATAAGAGTGAAAAGAGGGCAGAAGAAAGCTGTGCAAGAAATAAGCCACACCAACACACCTGCCAAGTGACAGGCAGTGACAACATGCATATCTGCCAAGAAACAATTCTGTGAGCTGTACTGCACCAAGGTCAACCTGACTATACATTCTGCTTTGTCCACAAAGTAGAAGAGTTAAAATCACTTGCCTGTAAGTATGAAAAATTGCTACAATATCAACAACAATTATGTGAAAAAAGCCCTGGATGACCACTGAAACACTTCCAACTGAAGACTCAAACCAATGAAGAATTTCTTCACTCTATTTTCCGTATGGTTGGCTATAGAACAATAACTGATAAATTGACACACTCACTATTATTAATTATATTTTTATGGCACCTTTCATACAGTAGGAGAGTCTATATGGTTCTTGTTTTCCAAAATTAGTTCTAAACACTGACCTGCCAATCTCTCACTTAGGCTTTCTACACCTTCATTGTCGTCACTCCATTATATTCTATCCTCAACACTGTCAACATCCAAACACATGCTTCTCTCCCCACCCCCCATCTCCTACCATCATTTTAGCACCTTCAATGCTGAAGGTGCTACTTTCCAAACAATGTCATGAGCCCTCAATCTCATGCCCATGCACATGCCCAGTTCTGAAACAAAGTGATATATGCAAAAAATCTTTTAAAAAATTAGTAAACAAACTTTAAAAAAAAAAGAAAAATAACATTTTCTTTATATCTGATATCCACAAAAAACACTAGTGCAAGTATTTGGCAATTATTTTATTAATGCAGAGACCTAAAATGCACTGAGATAATCTCCATGCTAGCAAAGCACCCTCATTTTACAGATGGAGGTAAGAAGCTCTGCAAGTTAACAGCAATTTAACTCTTTGTTTGAAAATTAGAGCCGTCTCCTCAGTAGCGAATACACTGTCTGTCCAGCAAATCAGAATTCTTTGTAATCAATCCCTTCAGAAATACTGGAGTTGGTTCCATTTTTAAACTCAGTATTATAATATGGTATTTCTCATTAGCACATAATATGTACTATGCAGTATTTTTAAAAATTTTTAGGTATTTTTACCTAAACCAATTAGACAAAAATACTAATTTTTAAATATTTTTTTAAAAGATTATGTTTTCCTTTGACTTTTACCATTCCTTTTAATGACCCTGTCATAGCGAAGCCAACACCTAACAAAAGACCATGCACCAATCTCCACTAATTCACTGGGAACTTAGAGCTAGGCTAATGTAAATTACTGCCACTAATTCACATGCCTTTAACAAGCCCTTAAAGTCTCAAAGGTAACGCACACAGAGAAAGAAAAATAAAACTTGGTCAGTGCTTTAAAGACTTCAAAATTCAATCCATTTTACACTGTGTGAAAACTATACCCTTCCATAACTAAAATGAAAGCTCTGGTCCACATTTTAAAATAAACTGAGGATTTCCTACAGATCTTTACACAGTAAGAATAAAATTAGACCCACATGAAATTCATTTTGCTTCAAAGTTCAGTACAACATGTAACATGATAGTCCTTTTTGTTTCTTTCTTTCCATAAAAATATCTCACATTCTCTGAACTTTCTAGTTAAAAAAGTTAAGAACAGAACTACCTTAAAAAGTTAAAAACAGAACTACCCTATGATCTAGCAATTGCCTTCTAGGTATTTACCCTATATAAAAATACTAATTCAAAGGCATCCATGCACCCTGACCTTTAGAGAAGGGTTATTACAATAGTCAAATTATGGAAACAGCCCAAGTGTCCATCAAGTGATGAATGGATAAAAGAAGATGTGGTATGGGGTGCCTGGGTGGCTCAGTCAGTTCAGTGTCTGCTTTCAGCCCATGTCATCATCCCAGGGTCCTGGGATCAAGTCCCACATGGGGCTCTCTGCTCCTCGGAGAACCTGCTTCTCCCTCTGCCTGCCACTTGTGCTCTCTCTCTCTCTCTCTGACAAATAAATAAGTAAAATCCTTAAAAAACAAGAAGAAGAAGACAACGACGTGGTATATATATATAAAGGGATATTACTCAGCCATAAAAAAGAATGAAATCTTGCCATTTGCAATGACATGAATGGGATTAATGAGCATAGTGCTAAGTGAAACAAGTCAGTCAAAGACAAATACCACATGATTCTCTCATATGTGGAATTTAAGAAACAAAACAAATGAGCAAATGGAGGGGAAAAAAAGAGAGAGAGAGAGAGAGAGGCACACCAAAACAACAACAACAACAACAAAACTCTTAACTACAGAGAACAAACAGATGGTTACCAGAGGAGAGGTGGGTAGGGAAATGGGTAAAAGAGATGAAGGGGATTAAGGAGTACACTTGCTGTGATGAGCACCAGGTGTTGTATGGAAGTGTTGGCTCACTATATCGTACACCTGAAACTTATATTATGCTGTACATTAACTAACTGGAATTTAAAGATTTTTTTTTAATTTTTAAATAAAATAAAAATAAAACAGACCTCTTTTCCCCTTTACATTTTTATATACCAAAATACTTACAATTTTATAGCAGTGCCTTTTCTTTCTAAAAATCTAGACAATAACCAACCTAGAACAAGTTTTCAAAGAAACAAAATTCTTCAACAAAAGTACCATAGAAAAAGACAAACTGTTCACCTTAAAAAGGTAATTATGAGTATGAAAAGAAGGACAGAAAAGAAAAAGATAGAACTACCCAGTCAAATAAAAAACTACAGAGAGCTTGGGATGCCTGCATGGAGTCTGGACTATTAAGGGTTTCAGGTTATGTTAATGTATCCCTGGTTCTAGGCAGAAGCAATCCCAGCCCTCCTGGGAGAAAAGCTCCCTCCATTTAGACCTATAAATTTTTCACAAATTAAGATCAAGTCAAAGCATATAACCAAAGATTGCCATACACACAGGGAGATGAGGCAACACTGGACAAAGCTAGCTGACAAAGCATTTAGAACCATCCCCCAGCAAGGGCTGCTGACATTAGAATTACCAGAGAGACAAAAAAAACATGATTTAAAGAAATAAAATACAGAATCACAAAAACAGCCTCATAAAATAAACTATTTAGAATGACCTGTCAGATCTGGAGGAAGGGGTGGACTTCTAGAAAGGAAATACATCATCATTAAATTAAAAACTCAATTAAAGGGTTAAATAAGAGAAGTAGTTAACCAGAAGATAAAATTTAAGGCCTTACCATACAGTGCAATACAGAAGGATGAAGAGATAGAAAATCTGAAAGTGAAGCAATTCTTAGAACAATAGTATGTCTCAGGAGAAATAAAAATTCTAAAACCAAATTAAATGAAAAAGGCTAATAAAAATCAATTACATTAAAATTAAAATCTTCGTTCATTGAAGACACTGTAAATAAACCTACCTCTAAAAATTCTGATGTCAACTTTAGTTAACCTTAAATATGCTGAACTGAATCTACAAAACAGAAATCTCAGAACTTTACTAATGCTGCAGCTTTTATTTTCCAAATGGCCAAAATGCCAAAATGGCTATTATATTTATGGATTAAAACTACTTATTAAGGGGTGCCTGGGTGGCTCAGTGGGTTAAAGCCTCTGCCTTCCGCTCAGGTCATGATCTGTCCTGGGGATCGAGCTCCACATCGGGCTCTCTGCTCAGCCAGGAGCCTGCTTCCCTTCCTCTCTCTCTGCCTGTCTCTCTGCCTACCTGTGATCTCTGTCTGTCAAATAAATAAATAAAATCTTTTGGAAAAAAAAAAAAAACTGCTTGTTAAGTCTTTATTATTACACCTATTCTTGAAGATGATAATATTCTATGTGGCCAAATATATAAGCTTATTCTAGACTTACTTCAATGTTCTTCATTTTATTTGTTCTTCATTTAACTCTTCACAGACATGTTGAAAGTAAAAATAGTATTTTGTCTATATTCCTTTTCAAGTATTTCTAGGTAAGGGATTAAAAAAACGAACCACATTTCTGAAGTAATAAAATATGAAACAGGTCTCTCCAAGGTCAGAAATGATTAATGTTTTTGCTATATACCTTTATTCATTATTTTCTGATCAAAAGTTACTAAGTATTTTTATGTTTATAAATGTGCTTTCACAGCATACCTTGTACACATGTAAAAAGTATTCACTTTTGCTGCTCACCTTCTAATTGACAAAGAAAGAAAAACAGTGAAAATTACAAAAACTGTGGAATATAATAATAGTAGGGGACTTTAACATCCCCTCCTCACTAAAATGGACAGATCATCTAAGCAAAAGATCAACAAGGAAGTAAGGGCTTTAAATGGCACACTGGGGGCGCCTGGGTGGCTCAGTGGGTTGGGCCTCTGCCTTCGGCTCAGGTCATGATCTTAGGGTACTGGGATCGAGCCCCACATCAGGCTATCTGCTCAGCAGGAGCCTGCTTCCCTCTCTCTCTCTGCCTGCCTCTCTGCCTACTTGTGATCTCTCTCTCTCTCTGTCAAATAAATAAAATCTTTTAATTAAAAAAAAATGACACACTGGATCAGATGGACATCACAGATATATTCAGAACATTCCATCCAAAAGCAACAGAATATACATTCTTCTCTAGTGCACATGGAACATTCTCCAGAATAGATAATATCCTGGGTCACAGGTCAGGCCTCAAATGGTACCAAAAGACTGGAATCATTTCCTGAATATTTTTGGACCACAATGCTTTGAAATGTGAACTCAACACAAGACAAAAGTTAGAAAGAGCTCAAATACATGAAGGCTAAAGAGCATCCTACTAAAGAATGAATGGGTAGACCAGGAAATTAATGAAGAATTTTAAAAATTCATGGAAACCAATGATAATGAAAACATAACTGTTCAAAATCTCTGGAATGCAGCAAAGGCAGTCTGAAGAGGACTTGTATGGCAATGCAAGCCCTTCTCAAAAGACAAGGAATGTTTCAAATACACAACCTAACCCTACACTTAAAGGAGCTGGAGAAAGAACAGCAAATAAGGCCTAAGCCCAGCAAGGGAAGAGAAATAATAAAGATTAGAGCAGAAATCAATGTAACAGAAACCAAAAGAACAGTAGGACCAAAGAAACTAGGAGCTGGTTCTTTGAAAGAATTAGTAAGATTGATAAACCCCTAGTGAGATTTATCGAAAAGAAAAAAGGACCCCAATTATTAAAATTATGAACAAAAGAAGAGAGATCACAACCAACACCAAAGAAATACAATCAATTATAAGAACACATTTTGAGCAACCATTCACCAGCAAATGAGACAATCTGGACGAAAGGGATGCATTTCTAGAGACCTATAAACTACCAAAACTGAACCAGGAAGAAACAGAAAACATGAACAGACCCATAAACAATAAGGAAATTGAAGCAGTAATCAAAAATCTCACAACAAACAAGAGCCCGGACCAGACGGTTTCCCAGGGAAATTCTACAAACATTTAAAGAAGAATTAATACCTATTCTCTTGAAACTGGTCCAAAAAACAGAAGTGAAAGGAATACTGCCAAACTCATTTTATGAGGCCAGCATTACCTTAATCCCAAAACCAAAGACACAATCAAAAAGGAGAATTACATACCCTCCCCAATATGTGCTTTGGTGAGTGCTGTGAAGTGTGTAAACCTGGTGATTCACAGACCTGTACCCCTGGGGATAAAAATATATGTTTATAAAAAATAAAAAATTTAAAAAAAAAAAAAGGAGAATTACAGACCAATGTCCTGATGAACATGGATGCAAAAATGCTCACCAAAATCCTAGCCAACAGAATCTGACAGTACATTAAAAGGATTATTCACCACGACCCAGTGGGATTTATTCTTGGGCTGCAAGGCTAGTTCAACACCCACAATCAATGTGATACAATAAATTAATAAAAGAAGGAAAAAGAACCATAGTATACTCTCAACAGATGCAGAAAAAAGCATTTAACAAAGTACAGCATTCTTTCTTGATTAAAACTCTCCACACTGTAGGCATAGAGAATACATACCTCAATATCATCAAAGCCATCTATGAAAAACCCACACTGAATATCATTCTCAGTGGGGAAAAACTAAGAACTTTCCCCCTAAGGTCAGGAACATGGCAGGGATCTCCACTATCACCACTGCTATTCAACATAGTACTAGAAGTCCTAGCCGCAGCAATCAGACAACAAAAATAAATTAAAGGTATCCAAATCGGCTAAGAAGAAGTCACATCTCAGTCTTTGCAGATGATACTTTATGTGGAAAACCAAACTACTTTACCCCAAAATTGGCAGAACTCATACAAGAATTCAGTACAGTGTCAGGATATAAAAGCAATGCACAGAAATCAGTTGCATTTCTAAAGCCCAACAACAAAACAGAAGAAAGAGAAATTAAGGAGTCAATCCCATTTACAATTGCACCCAAAACCATAAGATACCTAAGAATAAATCTAACCAAAGAGAAAAAGAATCCGTACTCAAAAAATTATAAAACACTCATGAAAGAAATTGAGGAAGACACAAAGAAAAGAAAAACGTTCCATGCTCATGAATTAGAAGAACAAATATTAGGAAAATGTGTATGCTACCTAGAGCAATATATACATTTAATGCAATCCCTATCAAAATACCATCAACTTTTTTCAAAGAAATGGAACAAATAATCCTAAAATTTGTATGGAACCAGAAAAGACCCCAAATGGCTAGAGGAATGTTGAAAAAGAAAACCAAAGCTGGTAGCATCACAATTCCAGAATTCAAGCTCTATTACAGAAGTGATTACAAGTAATCATCTAGATAGTATGGTTCTGGCATAAAAACAGACACATAGATCAATGGAACAGAATAGGGAGCCCAGAAATGGACCCTCAACTCTATGATCAACTAATCTTAGACAAAGCAAGTAACAATATCCAATGGAAAAAAGATAGCCTCTTAGACAAATGGTGTTGGGAAAATTGGACAGCCACATGCAGAAGAATGAAACTGGACCATTTCCTTACACCACACACAAAAATAGGTGAAAAAAATGGGTGAAAGACCTCAATGTGAAAAAGGAGAACATAGGCAGCAACCTCTTTGGCCTTATCAACTTCTCCCTCAACACATCACCAAAGGCAAGGGAAGCAAGGGCAAAAATGAAATATTAGGATTTCATCAAGATAAAAAAACTTTTGCACAGCAAAGGAAACAGTCAACAAAACCAAAAGACAACTGACAGAATGGGAGAAGATATTTGCAAATGACATATCAGATAAAGGGCTAGTATCCAAAATGTATAAGACTTATCAAACTCAAAACCCAAAAAACAAATAATCCAATCAAAAAATGGGCAGAAGAGGGGCACCTGGGTGGCTCAGCGGTTTAAAGCCTCTGCCTTCAGCTCAGGTCATGATCCCAGGGTCCTGGGATCGAGCCCCGCATCGGACTCTCTGCTCCATGGACAGCCTGCTTCCTCCTCTCTCTCTGCCTGCCTCTCTGCCTACTTGTGATCTCTCTCTGTCAAATAAATAAATAAAATGTTTTTTAAAAAATGGGCAGAAGAAATGAAGAGCTATTTCGGCAAAGAAGACATCCAAATGCCCAAGAAACACATGGAAAGTGCTCAACGTCACTCGGCATCAGGGAAATACAAATCAAATACACAGTGAGACACTGCCTCAAACTACTCAGAATGGCTAAAATTAACGAGTCAGGAAACAACAGGTGTTAGCAAAGATGCAGAGAAAGGGGAACCCTCCTACACTGTTGGTGGGAATGCAAGCCAGTGTAAGCACTCGGGAAAACAGTATGGAGGTTTCCCAAAAAGTTGAAAATAGAGCTACCCCCTACAACCCAGCAATTGCACTTCCAGGTATTTACCCCAAAGATACCAATGTAGTGATCCAAAGGGTCATGTGCACCCCAGTATTTATAACAGCAATGTCCACAGTAGCCAAACTATGGATAAAGCCTAGATGTCTATCAACAGATGATAGATAAAGAAGGTATATATCTACAATGGAATATTATGCAGCCATCAGAAAGAAACAACAATGAAATCTTACTATTTGTTATGACATCAATGGAACTGGAGGGTATTATGCTCAGCAAAATAAGTCAATCAGAGAGGGACAATTATATGATCTTACTGATTTGAGGAATTTGAGAAACAAGACAGAGGATCAAAGGAGAAGGAAGGAAAAAATGAAACAAGATGAAAACTAGAGAGGAAGACAAACCCTAAGAGATTCTTGGTCTCAGGAAACAAACATTATTGCTGGAGTGGAGGGATGGGGGGTGGGAGGGATGGGGTGGCCGGCTGATGGATATTGGGGAGGGTATGTGCAAAGGTGAGTGTTGTGAATTGTGTAAGATTGATGAATCACAGACCTGTACCACTGAAACAAATAATACCTTATATGTTCATTTAAAAGAAAAGATTATATACTGCTGCAAACCTTTGTACATGTGCACCAGGAACCATGCATACGAATATGACCATAGCAATAATATTTATTTGTATTTCATTATTTTTATTATAGATGGTAAACATACAGTGTTTAATATTAGTTTGAGGTATACAATATAGTGATTCAATAATTTCATGCACTGCTCAGTGCTCATCAAGGTAAGTGTATTCTTAGTCCCCTTCAGCTATTGCACTCGGAAATGTTTATTACTAAAAGAAAAGAAAAAGAAAGAAAATGTCCCTTGGCAAGATAATAAAAAATAAAACATATATTCACCAATTGGAATAATATACAGCACTGAAAATGGTTGGACACTACTTCACACAGTAATATTAATAAACCTGGGAAACCAGGTTGGGTGAAAAAAATCAAAGTCTCAAAAGACTACATAAGGTGATATTATGCATTAAGGTCAAAAGAGTCCAAACTAAATCAATTTTTAAAGAACAGATGCATCTCTGTGAAAACTATATTTTTAACAGGCAAAAAGTCAAAAACAAAATGCAGGCCACCCTTGGGTGGTGGGGTAAGGTAGCAAGGAAGGGCCACAGAAAGAGTTGTATGGGCAGTATGTTAACATTCTAGCTGCTGGACTGCATAGTGGGTTTGAGGTATTGAGTATATCATTGTGCTTTAAAACTTAAATACCTTGCACACAGAAATCAGATATTACATTCCAAAAATATGACAAGGAAAAAATCGTGATACAGTAGGTACTCCTGATTCACACTCCATAGCACCAATTCAGTCACGGCAGTGACAAGATGATGGTCTGTTTATTAAAAACAAAAGGAGTATTTTTTAAAGCAGTAGTCCCTAAACAAATATCCTTCATGGTTCTGTCAGTCTTTGACAGATGATTAGAAAGTATAAATTGCTGGGCTGGACTCGTGCATAAATGACAACTGCAGAACAGAATAGAATTCTTCCCAATCCTACTGGAATCAACTACTCACTATCTCATTACAGACTCAAAATCTTTGTCTTATTTTGCTATAATATTGCCACCAACAGCAGCTAACATTTATTCAATATACACTGTGCAGCAGACCATGAGGTGTTTCATTTGTCATGTCATTTTTATCCTATGAGGTAGATACTAAAAGCATCTATCATCAGTGCCATTTTATAGATGAGGAAACTGCATCAGAGAGAGATCATATAACTTACCTAACATCTTACAGTTCATAGTCATGGAGCTGCATTCAAGAGCGAGAATGAAAACTTGAACCCATGCTAGCTCAACTAGTCTGAAGCCACATGGCCAAATAATGAGCCAGAAAGTCAACTCTAAACTGCCTAGCGTTAGATAATCAAGAAGGGGAAAACCCTATCCTCTATCCTCTATCCCTAATAACTGGAAAGGAAAGTTAGTAATTTGATGATGATGCTTTTTCTTTTTATTCTTTTAAAGGACTACCTATCAAGAAGATGATTTAGAAATACTGTCTTGGGCCAAGAGCAGGACTAATAGATTGACTTAAAGATCTGCATTCTATTAAGAAAAATCACAGAAATTGGGATGCCTGGGTGGCTCAGTTGGTTAAGCCGCTGCCTTCAGCTTGGGTCATGATCCCAGCATCCTGGGATCGAGTCCCACAGTGGGCTCTTTGCTCGGCAGGGAGCCTGCTTCTCCCTCTGCCTCTGTCTGCCACTCTGTCTGCCTGTGCTCGCTCGCTCTCTCTCTCTCTCTGACAAGTAAATAAAATCTTTTTAAAAAATCATAGAAATAATAAACAGAGTTCTCAAATTTATTTTACACATCTACACATGTCTGTTGCAGAAAATCCTAAAGGGAACCTGAACCATATGAGGCCTTATTCTCCTTTAAAGAAGATCAAATATCTCCACATTTCATAAAACAGTAAAATTCCATACTCAGACCCTGAATATACTTTTAATATAGTAAAAACAAAAAATATTTACTAATGTATTCATACTTTCTAGATTAAGAAACCCCTTGTGTTATTCAACTTTTCAAAGTGTATTATACTGCAGTGTAACACAGTATTTCAATATCATTGCATCTTATAATAAATTTTTATGACGGAAAATGACTAAGTACTTAGCATCTATTTTCACCATCTTTACTACTTATTACTAATTCCAATAAAATCTCAATTTAGATAAAGAATTTAACTGTCTCTCCCAGTTCTTTTTTTCCCAGTTCTATTTTTTCTTCTGCGTATCCCAATTGTTTTTTCCACCTTGCTTCATTTCTCTGTTGCTGTAATTTCCCACTTACAGCAATTTTAGATTTAACACTCTCCTAACATTTGGCAGAGGGGTGGACTCAAGTTTCCCTTTAATTATTCATAAAATAAAAACAATCTAAGGTATTTCCAATGATCTCATCTTCATTCTTCACAGTGTAACGTTTTGGATCATATACAAAGGCTCAACAGTATTCCTTCAGTGAAAATGGGAGAACAAGAATTATTCTGAATATAAAACTACATTTTCTCACTGTAAAACATTTGGAGACTAAACTCACTTATCGACCTGCAAATAAGAGAAAACCATTATATAATCTTGGTTATATTTTTCTCTAAAAAGAAATATTTTAAATTAGAACATAATTAGAATCAGACTCCTGATTTTAGTGGCTCTAATTCTGTTCCAGTGACCCCAAATGTCCACAGACAGGTGGTGACTCACTTGGAGGAACCCATTCTAGAAAGCTAGTATTCTAGCTTTCTAGAAAGCTCCTCAACATCCCCATTTCAGGCAGACTAGCTGCTCTCTGCCCAAGTCAAGTGAATGATTTATCAAGGGAATTCTACCCATTCTATTGGAAACCCAATATGGGCATTTCAAGATCCTAGAGATGCATCTTCTTTAAATTTTATTTAAATTCAATTTAGTTAACATATAGTGTATTGTTAGTTTCAGGGGTAGAATTTAGTGATTCATCAGTTCCATATAACACCCAGAGCTCATTACATCAAATGCCCTCCTTAATGCCCATCACCCAACCACGCCATTCTCCCTTCCATCAACCCTCAGCTTGTTTCCTACAGTTAACAGTCTCTTACGGTTTGCCTCCTTCTATTTTCATCTTATATTTCCTTCCCTTCCACTATGTTCATCTGTTTTGTTTCTTAAATTCCACACAGGAGTGAAATTATATGGTATATGTCTTTGTCTGACTGATTTATTTTCCTTAGGATAATACCCTCTACTTAAATCCATGTCAATGCAAATGGCACAATTTCATTTGTTTTCACGGCTGAGTAATATTCGTGTGTGTGTGTGTGTGTGTGTGTGTGTGTAGTCACTTCTTTATCTATTCATCTGTCAATGGACATTTGGGCTCTTTCCGTAGTTTGGCCATTGTGGACACTGCTGCTATACGTATTGGGGTGCATGTGCCCCTCTGAATCATTATGTTTGTATCCTGTGAATACATACCTAGAAGTGCAATTGCTGGGTCATGGGGTAGTTAGTTCTATTTTTAACTTTTTGAGGAACCTCTATACTGTTTTCAAGAGTGGCAGTACCAGTGTGCATTCCCACCAACAGTGTAAGAGGTTTCCCCTTTCTCTACATCCTCACCAACATTTGTTGTTTCCTGAATTGTTCATTTTAGCCATTCTGACCAGTGTGAGGTGGTATCTCATTGTGGTTTTGATCTGTATTCCCCTGATGCCAAATGATGGTGAGCATTTTTTTCATGTGTATTTTAGCTATTTGTATGTCTTCTTTGGAGAAGTGTCTGTTATCCACTTTGGAGAAGTGTCTTATACCCATTTCTTGACTGGATTTATTTTTTTGTTTTTGGAGGCTGGGTTTGATAAGTTCTTTATAGATTTTGGATACCAGCCTTTATCTAATATATGATTTCTGACTACCTTCTCCCATTCATCACATTGTCTTTTAGTTTTATAATTGCCTCCTTTGCTGTGTAAAAAGCTTTTTATCCTAATGAATTTCCAATATTCCTTTTCGCTTTTGTTTCTCTTACCTCTGGAGACATGTCTAGCAAAAGTTGCTGCACCAAGATCAAAGAGGTTGCTGTCTGTGTTCTCTTCTAAGATTGTGATGAATTCCTATCTCACATTTAGGTCTTTCATCCATTTTGAGTTTACTTTTGTGTATGGTGTAAGAAAGTGATCGAGTGTCATTCTCCTGCATGTGACTGTCCAATTTTCCCAATGCCATATGTTGAAGAGGTTGTCTTTTTGGATATTTGTCCATTGGATATTCTTTCTGTTTTGTCAACGATCAGTTGCCCATACAGCTGAGGGTCCATTTCTGGGTTCTCTATTCTGTTCCAATAAACTATGTTTCAGTTTTTGTACCAGAACCATACTGTCCTGATGATTACAGCTTTGAAACACAGCCTAGAGTCTGGAATTGTGATGCCTCCAGCTTTTCTTTTTCTTTTCTTTTTCCTTTGCTTTTTTAAATTTTATTTATTTATATGACAGAGAGAGAGCATGCATGCACAAGCACAAAAGTGAGCAGAGGGAAAGGGAGAAATAGACTCCCCACTAAGCAGGGAGCCTGACACGGGCCTTGATCCCAGGACACTGAGTGACAGGCAGATACTTAACCAAGTGAGCCACCCACACACCCTTGCTTTTCTTTTTCAACATTATTTTGGTTATTTGGGGTCTTTTCTGGTTTCATACACATTTTAGATTTGTTCCAGCTCTGTTAAATTTTTATAGGGATTGCATTGAATGTGTAGATTGCTTTGGGTAACACAGACATTTTAACAATATATGTTCTTCCAATCCATAAGAATGGAATGTTTTTTCATTTCTTTGTGTCTTCCTCAATTTCTTTCATAAGTGTTCTATAATTTTCAGAATACAGATCTTTTACCTCTTTGGTTAGGTTAATTTCTAGATATCTAATGGTTTTTGGAAATAGCAAATGGAATTGAATCCTTGATTTCATCTTCTGCTGCTTCACTGCTTATATATAGAAATGCAACAGATTTCTGTGCACTGATTTATATCCTGCAACTTTGCTGAATTCCTGTATCAGTTCTAGCAATTTTTGGATGAAGTCTTTTGGGGTTTCTAGATAGAGTATCACGTCATCTGCATAGAGAAAGTTTGACTTCTTCTTCACCAATTTGGATCCCTTTTATTTCTTTTTGCTGTCTGATTGCTGTGACTAGGACTTTCAGTACTACGTTGAACAAGAGTTGTGAGAGTGGATATCCCTGTCGTATTTCTAACCTTATGAGGAAAGTTCTCAGGCTTTCCCCATTGAGGATGCTATTCACTGTGGGTCTTTTCATATGAGGATTTTATGATGTTGAGGTATATACCCTCTATCCCTACATGGTGGAGGGTTTTTATCAAGAAAGACTGCTGTGTTTTGTCAAATGCTTTACCTGCATCTATTGAGAGGATCATACAGTTCTTTTCCTTCCTTTTGTTAATGTGGTGTATTACACTGATTGATTTGTGGATGATGAGTCACCCTTGCAGCCAGGAATAAATCCCTTGCTCGTGGTGAATAATCTTTTTAATGTACTTGGATCCTATTAACTAGTATCTTGGTGTGAATTTTTGCATTGATGTTCATCAGGGATATTGGTCTGTAATTCTTTTTGGTGGGGGTCTTTGGTTTGGGGATCAAGGTAATGCTGGTCTCATAAAATGAATTTGCAAGTTTTCCTTACATTTCTATTTTTTGGAACAATTTCAAAAGAACAGGCATTAATTCTTCTTTAAATGTTGGTAGAATTCCCCTGCAAAACCATCTGGCCCTGGACTTTTTTATCTGTTGGGAGATTTTTGATTACCGCTTCAATTTCCTTGATGGTTATGGGTCTTTTCAGGTTTTCTACTTCTTCCTGCTACAGTTTTCATAGTTTATTGTCTCTAGGAATGCATCCATTTCTTCCAGATTGTCTAATTTTGGCATTTAATTGCTCATAATATTCTCTTATAATTGTTTGTAGGTCTTTGGTGTTGGTTGTGATCTCTCCTCTTTTATTCATGATTTTATTTACTTGGGTCCTTTCTCTTCTCTTCTTGATAAGTCTGGCTGGGGGGGGTATCAATCTTATTAATTCTTTCTAAGAACCAGCTCCTAGTTTCATCAATCTATTAATACTGTTTTTTGTTTTTTAAGTTCTGCATCACTGACTTCTGCTCTTCTGCTGGTTTTGCTTTATTTGCTGTTCTTTTTCCAGATCCCTTAGGTGTAATGTTAGGTTGTGTATGTGAGACTTTTCTTGCTTCTTGAGGAAGGTCTATATTGCTATATACTTCCTTTCTGGAACCACCTTTGCTGCATCTATCTTGGGGATACATCTATACACAGTTACTCTGGTTTATTCACTCACCACTGAATTATGAACATTTTCCTAACATCTATTCTAGTGTATGTATTACTTCATGCTTACAACAGTTTGTATCATTATTTTCCTTTGTAACACATACACTGTTTTACAGTCTCTGCTGTAATTAAAAAAAAAAAACTGGAAAATAATTTTGGTACATATACATTGACCCGTATTTCTGATCATTTCTAAAACAGACTCTAGAAGCCAAAGGTGTGGATCAACAGTTCCTTTTTCACAGTAGAATTACATGATTCTTTCTATTTATAAAATCTCTCTTAAAAAAAAAAAACTGCTCCATGTCTTTAAAAGCCGTAATAAAGATGAAATCTAGATTATATTTACCCTCATTTTTTTGAAAATGGGCAATAGTGGTGCCAGGGTAGGAATGGAGCTTCAAATGGACATGTCTTATCAAAGTACTTTTATGAACTTGCAGGCAAGGCCAGGGCTGCAATGGCAACAGAAGAATCTTGCTTCTGATGATACTAATCATGCAGTGAAGACCCAGGAAGATACTAACCCAAGAGGGGGAGAGGACCAGAGTACACAACTCAGTTCAAAGTTCTAATTATCCCTCCTGGCGACAGTGTAGAACAGTAGAAAGAGAAGAGGAAAAGGGGCCTCCCAACTCTGTCACTAAGTGGGTGTCATCTTAGAAAAATCCTGCATAAATCCTGTTCCAATCTGAGGATCTTCATTTAAAAATGTATTGGCTACATCAGATGGTTCCCAAGACCCCTTCCAGGTGAAATCATCAATGATTCTATGATCATCATTCAGCAATAAAACTCTGGTTTTTCATCTCTGGCCTTCATGTTCTGGCCCCTTCAGTAATTCCTATTGTTGCTTTCCTAATTCTTTCCCAAGAGGTATCTGCCCCTCTGGGCCTACTGATCATCTAGTACCCAGAAAACAGTTAGTATCCTCACCCCACACCATGGTTCATATGTCTGATGGCCACTATACCTTTAATTCTCACCATAATCTCGGGGATTGTGTCAGTCTCCAGGAAATTTAACCTTTTTATACTTTTTAAGGTGCATAGTATTCATGCCAGCCTTGGAGCACAAAGTTTGCACTAGATGTGTTATTTATCCCTTGGGTAAACCTTTCATGACTCTCCAGTTAACCAGTAAGCACCTTGTACTGGCAAAGACCTGCTATCCTGACACTTCTCACACTTCCACAAACCACTCAGCAGCATGGGACTCTACACACACTTCTGATTATCAGTTTAGCACTGTATTGAACATGTAAGTATACCGTAATTGTGAAGTTTAACAGTTGAGACATAAAGAGAAATTAAACAAAAATTACTAATTCTATCTAAATCCTATCAAACCCAAAATAATTTTCAACATAAGATCAAACAGTTTTTCCCATGAACATGCTGAGGTCAGTAGCTGCTTATCTCAAAGTGGCAGCCTAGCCTGTCCTGGGGCAATTGCATTCTTCGGAAAGTTCTTTCAGAGACAAAATAGATGTTCCCGCAGTAATCCCACCTAACCTTCTCACATGCAATACACCTGAGGGCAGTGGCCATTTTGAGGTCATGCTGCATCTGGGCTTTACATGTCTTCCACTGTCAGTTCCTCTATAATCCTGGCATGCTGTTCTAGCAATAGCCCTCTAAAAACACAGCTTCCAGAACTGATGGAACATTCTAGATGAAATATGACTACTGAATTGGAAGAACCATCATCTCCCCTGTTTGATGGCATAATATGGGATCACTCACTGAAGGTCAGTCACAATATGCTGGCAGAAATTGAGTTTTGACTAACTCACAACCTCATTTCAGAAAACCAAAATCTGAAAGTCAAAATTCTATACACCAATATCTTTTTCTTTGCACCAAAAAATGTCTGGAATGATGACATTTTACCTTGGATGTGAAAATTACACACACAGTGTTCTGCCTTCAAATTGTTTCTTATTTCAAGAGAAATGATATACTGACATGACACAAATAAAAAATGGAAAGGAACTGCGTTAGTGACTCAATTTAAACTGTTTAACCTCACTGGGAAACCCTCTGTCTTAGATAAATTTGTTGTTCAATTGCACCATCTGGTGGATAAAGGTATTTAAACTCCCCCATTGTGAGAAGAAAAAAATATATATCATTTATAAGACTAAAGATATCACTAAAACTAAAATCTTAGTATGAAAGATTCCCATGCTTTAGCCAAAAGCTTTCTTATAGAGAGGCTCTTGATAAAATTAAAATACCACAAAAAATCTAAAGCTCGTAAAACTTCACTATTAAAGAATCCAGTTCACCTTCTTCAAGAAATGTTGTTCATCATGAAAAAACATTTTTAATCTGGGAAGAACCTCAGAGAGCAGTTAATTGACTTCCCTTTACAGATGAATACTCCAAGGCAAAGACAGGGCTTTCTTGAAAGTCACAGTTAAGGATAGAAGGCATTGATTATATATGTAAATAGATCGAATATCCTGTATTGTTTAATATGGCCTTCTATTTCAAGAGGCTGTGTGAGAACGACAGGAAATAAGTCAGTCAGTGTCTGCTGCAAAGTGCCACTCTCATGGGTTGACAATAATCTGGCCACCTCACTATGGACTATGGCCTACCCCAACTGATCTCTGTAACACCAGGAGTTGTCATACCCTTCCTGCCTCTACAACCTGCCTGCATCCTTCTTCAATTTAGATTTAAACTCCTCTCCCTCTCCCCCAGAGAAAACCATCCTACCAATAAAAATAAGACAGATAAACACCCAGGTAACAATATCTAGAAAATATATCTAAGTCATAGATAATCCTTTTATCACTTAAGAATCCACAAAAATGACACAAGGAATGAAAAAACAAATAAGATCGATAAGATAAATGTTAAATCACCCTGTTGAAGAACATCTATCAACAGGGGGAAGTGTTCACAATGTGTTAAAATAGGAGAGGAAAAGAAAAGCCAAATACGTTCACTACAATACCTTATTTGTAAAAAACAAACAAAAAACAAGCAAAACACAGTTCTCAAGCATTGAGTAGAGAAAAAACATTGGAAAGAAATACACTAAATATTGTTGACAGCTAGTGTCTTTGCCAGGATTTATGAGTGATTTCAATTTTTTTTCTCTTACACAATGCTTTCCAAATTTTTTATCCTTAACATTTATATCAATAAAAGGGTACTTTTACCTTAAACATTTATGTATTTATACTCATATACCGTAAAGAAAACTGGCAAAAGAAACTGGAAAGAGGACCCACAATACATACCCATCTACCCAGTATGTAAATAGTAGGGGAAAAAAATTTTCTAGCTCTCATGAAAAAATATATAGTGTAAGACACTGTATTTTTGTCTTAAGGCTTACCAGTTTTTCAAAATGTTTTGAATTTTCTATCAATTCTATATTAAGAAATACCTGGATAACTAGCAAATTAACATTGATGGATAATCTCAGAAATATAATTTCTCTAAAATATTTTATATATTTTGAGACTTAAAGACTTGAGTTCACATCCTACGTCCATTTTCTGCTTGTACTATTTTGCCTAAATTATATGACAGAATATATGGCATGATGTTCCCCAAAGAATTCACAGCTTCCATGATGAGAACCACTGTCTCCTAATGTGGTTCGGTCTTTGACATATATATCAGGAATGCAGAAGGTCAGTAACAAGAATGTTACATTGTTATTTTGTCTTAAAATCCCTGCATCATCTATGTAGACTGCAATCAGAGAAGTAATCTTTTGCTAAATATCATAAGGTAACAATTTTTCAAGCGTTGTCTGAGGACCACAGGAAAACACCCAGCTCCCATTAGGGTCCATGGCATTAAAACTGTCTCCACAATTATACCAACACACTATTTGCTTTACGGTCTAACAGTAGGGTCAAATTTTCCAGAGGCTATATGACATCACCACAGACTAAATGCAGAAGCAAATATATGAATCCAGAGGTCTTTTATGAAGCTAGACATTAGAGATTTGAAAAATGTAAAATAATGCCACCCCTTTCACCAAATTTTTTGTTTCAGAAAGTAGTCATTTTTCAATAAAAATGTGTATGTTATTATATAACGGGTTATTCTTAATAAATTAAAATACTTTTAAATCATCTCTGTTTCAGTTTTAATTTCTAATAAAACAAACAAGGATAGATATAACCTACAAGAGAAAAGCTTTTTGAGGTCCACAATAAATTATTAGAAGTATAAAGGAGTCCTAAGACCAAAAAGTTTGGGTATTCATGTTCAGAAAAAAACACACACTGGGAAAGATTACTCTAACCTGGACCTCTTCTTTCTTTTCAAAGCACTTTTCAATTGCTGTGACCAGTCCACCTTAAAGACCATTATCTGACCACAGTTCCTAAAGCATGACTGTGATCTATCACTTCTCTACTAAAATGATCTCAAACAATTCAAAATGTAGAGAGTGATAACCAAAAACATGTAAGAAACTCCATGGTTTGTCCTCAAACTATTTTTTAGAAGTCATACACTCATCAATTCTATAATTATTTCGCTGCATTTTTTACAGCAGACACTATGATAGGAGCTGGGACTGAAGAGTCTATGAGAAATAACACCTGCCATCATTGGGCTAAGCATCTACTGAGGAAGCAATAGTCACATAAATACAGATATCTTTAATTTTCTATACTATTTTTCCAAATTTGCCATAATTATATGTTTTTTACCCAAAATTCACTATCCACACCAAAAACTCTCTAAAATGACTCTGAATGTCTACCAACAGAATCATTTTGGTTGTACAGAAATCTAGGTAAGGGAATGTGGATAACAGCTCAGTTGTATCTCAACTGTTCTCCCTAAAGGATTATGCCAATCATGCCTTGTGCCCATATTAAATGTACCTTTGAGGACCAATGCTATCATTATTCCATTCGTAATGAAAATATCTTCGGAGAAAGTAGAAATGTGCAACAAAAGAGCATAAGAAACTTAGAAAAGCCCACATATCAGAAAGATTTGGAAGTAATGGTGCATACTGAGGGAAGGAAGCATATAACACATTATCTCCACATGTCCCTATCTATTAAACACAGCAGTGTTGGAAAGCTTAACTGTAGTTACCCAAGCCAACACAATATCTGAGAAACTAGAGAAATTCCTTGTACAGTAGACTGAGCTCCACTCGCAGTGTAGGAGACCACTGAGTACCAGGCTGGTACAGGGGCAGGTGGTGGACACTTTCAAAGACCTAGAAGCACCTGCAAGTGTGAGGAGAGGGAAAACACGATTTAGTGAAGAAATTAAATCTCAAAGCAAGTCTGAGAGATTTATGAGCAGTGATATATGGCACAAGCTGAAGATCATTGGTGAAGCAATTTTCCCTCACAGTGAGATGGGCTATCTTCCTCCAGAGAACTGCAAAAAAACTGCCATTAAAAATGATGACATACAGAGACACCTGGGTGGCTCAGTTGGTTAAGCCACTGCCTTCAGCTCAGGTCATGATCCCAGGGTCCTGGGGTCGAGTCCCACATCGGGCTCCTTGCTCAGCAGGGAGCCTGCTTCTCTCGCTGCCTTTGCCTGCCTCTCTGCCTGCTTGTGTGTACTCTCTCTGTCTCTGGCAAATAAATAAAAAATCTTTATTAAAAAAAAAAAAAGATGACACACAAAGGAAACTGACAGTCTTAATGCAATACCATCTCACAGGTTTATTTCAAAACAAAGAAGTACCTGGACATAAAGCATCCAAAGAAGGCTAACTTGCTCTTAAGTGAGAACTATGATGGTGTGCATAAGCTAAGGTCCTTGCTGGTACACTACTCGACAACATCAGCTCAAAGGGACACTGCAGACTGTACTGCCTGTGATGATATGAGATATCTGAATCAGAAAGCCTGGGTGGTGGAGGAGGTGGGTGAGGCTTAGGAGCAGAACTCTCTCTCACCATTTAACAAAGGGAAAATCTTGCCAAGAAGGCTCTCTTAAAAACATACAATATTCTTGGGAATCCTTCTGGTGTAACAAGTTATGAAGATAATAGCCAGCTTAAAGGATATGGAACTTCATTTAAACCTCCATTTAATGAGCCATTATCATCATTAAGACATTATACTATATGACAGGTGTTGCTAGAAACGCAGCCATAAATAGCACACAGAATACAAAACTGACTGCCTCACTCTCACTGTTCTAGTATAAATAATGTTGATGCCTGTGCTTCACGCTCTGTCTTCAAAGGTCTGTGGAAGTATACTCAGCTACTGCCTATCTCAGAAATGTCCTAGCTTCTGCCTTTCCTACAAATACCTGTTGACTTGCATGACCCTAGCCAAGTTGCATCATCCCACACAGTTACAGGACATTTTCTCCCTGTTCCTCTGCACCCTTTATGTCTCCTCTTTTCTGTGTTTGTTTCCTGAAGTAACTCATGCTTCTTTTAACAGAAAGTTAACTTTTTAAATGTACAGTTAGCAAAGGCTAGTTAAAACTTTCTTTATGATGGACGAGTCCAGGGAACCAGGCTCAGTTGGTTAAGTGTCTACCTTGGCTCAGGTCGTGATCTCAGAATCTAGGGATCCAGCCCCGTATCGGGCTCTCTGCTCTATGGGAAGCCTGCTTCTCCCTCTTCCTCTGCCCCCACCCCGCTCATGCTCTCTCTTTCTCAAATAAAAAATTCTTTAAATTAATTAATTACATGATTAAAGTTAAAATATATATACATACATATGTGTGTATGCATATACATATATATATATATATAATACATATAATGAACAAGCTCTTAGTGAAGCATAACAACAATAAAAATTCAGATCTTAGAACTCTGAAGCTTATGTTACTGTTACCAAGGAGTCATCTACGGCCACCCTAGAACGCAGGTTGTTCTACTTCTAACTTCAGGAACATCTTAAATTACAGAAAATTCCTGATATAATTAAACACCTCAATCTCACTGTCTCAAGGTATCAGTGTAGTCAATATATATGAATCCCATTCTCCTAAGAACATTCAGAATTTTATTTATATCCCATCTATCTCAAAAAGGTTTTGAGCATCCTTCCCTAAGTATGTAAGTATGCCTAATTATGTATTAGGGATTGGTAAACCTTTTCTGCAAAGGGCAGACAATAAATATTTTAGCTTTTGTGGGCCATACAATCTCTGTCACAACTACTTAACTCTGCCACTGTGGTGAAAAAAAACCATAAAATGTAAATGAATTAATTAGATTATGCTCCAATAAAACTTTACTTATAAAGACAGACAGACTCTGACTGCAACCCCTGCTCTGCATCATGTCACCACATGCCTTTGATAGTCTTGGTATTTCCATTTTAAAAATAGTAACTTGTTTAAGTCATATGACTGTTACTACTGCCACAGGCTACTGCCCATGGTACAGACTGATACTCTTTTCATATATCCTAATATATCAAGCTCTGAAAGAAGCGGCAGAATGAAAGAGGAGCCAAGACTTGTGCCCTGGGATCTCCAAGCCCTTTTCCCTTTACTATTAGGGCTGACTGTTCTCAACTAGTCCCTCATGAACACCCTTACCCCTAATTCCTATTTTGTATCCAAGCCTGATCATCACTAAAATGGCACCTATCTCGTTGCTACTGAAAAGATTTGCCTGGTGTTGCAAGACAAACATGTGAGCAGGAGGGGCCACTATAGCACCACAGGTCTGAGCTCATATCCACAGCCCTGTCTGCAGCCTGGGGCAGATCCCTTCCCCTTAGAACCCATTATTCCAGAGCAGCCTCACCCTCCTCAAGCTGTTGCTCAGAAAAAAGCCTCAGAATTCAATAAAAATACAGAGACTATTATGTGTGATCTTACCCTCAAATTTGTCTAGCTCCTGTCCCATCCTCCTTTCTGCCTCCTTTACCTGACTTGAACTTACTCATCTAAGTCCAGTTCAGATCCTTCAGTGCCAAGGCTGCTCTACGTGTCTCTCCTCCCAGCTCCCTAGAACTCTATACTTGCCTTTATGGCCAAGCTTATTATACTTTAGTGCCCCTCTAAGCTTATGAATTGAGAATGAGGATCCTTATTCATCTCTGCACCCTGCACAAATTGTTCCTCTCCAAGAACTTCCAGCCTCACCAAAAAAAAAAAAAGGACATGATTTTTTGATCATTCTACTAAAATTAAAGGAAATGGCCATATCTAGAAATTAGGGAGGAAGTGAACTACAATTTGATGACTATTAATTCCTTCCAAAATAATGCCATGAACCATAACCAACCAGTTCCCAATACAATTTAAGTATTGAGCCAAACAGTTAATTCAAGGACAGAAAAGTAAAGAGCAAAACAATACATGGGCTTTTTCAATGCACATTCATTGTGATGATTTCAAACACTGCTGACAGTGTGGGTCATTAGTACTCTCACTCTTCGCTCTCTTTAACGCACTCTCTCTCTTGTTACTCTCCATCTACCTCAAGGGGCAAAAACAAGTTGTTTTTCATTTGTTTGAATTAAGGTGTTGGGAGTGTGATTGGTTTTGTTTACCAGCAGCAGTTTACAACATCTCACTTGTCTCTCTTTATGCTACAAAAGCTTTGAAAATGTCACCTCAACTCTGGAGCTACTAAATGTTCCTGCTGAGCCACACAAATTCCATAAAATACTATTATGCCTTGTAGGTCCTACCAAAATGACAGATTACTGACTTTAGAATGTGGAAATGATGAGGATGTTTACAGACCAGTAAATTTTGTTCATTGGATTTTATTAAGTAACGTTACTCAAATCTGAATTCTAAAGTCAATGTTCCCTTAAAACAATGCCAATATGTAACTGGTTTTCAAATACAAGCAGTACATTAATAAGCACAGCAAACCAAAGTCCATCAGTCTCTTCTGTGCCATCAACAATTATTCCATTTTACTATCAAATAGGAAAAACTAGTTCAGGGCATTTTTATGTTAACTGTTCTGGAAACTGTCCCAAATATGCTACTTCTAACTCTTAATTATATATGCAAAAATTAACAAAGAGGTCAATGATCTCAAAGGGTGGTTAGAAAAAAAAAATACCTTAAACTGAGTTTTATTTTCTTTTAGAGCACTAAGACAAGCAAACTCTCAGTCTAGAATCTGGATGATTTCTCAGTTCAATCTTCCTCTTGGAAGTCTAAAAACTTACCAGTATCATACAGAAGAAACCAGAGAGATGGCATAAAATAAATGAATAGTTCAGGGGAAATTTATGATTGACAACAACCTAGTTTCACACATTTCTACAACTATGAGATTAACTATATACAACTGTTTTCTTAAGACTGGTATGGAAGATATCAGGGCGCCTGGGTAGCTCAGTTAGTTGAGTGTGCAACTCTTGATTTTGGCTCAGGACATGATCTCAGGTCCTGAGATCTAGTCCCCAAACCCCATGGGCTCCATGCTCAGAAGGGACTCCACTTGGGATTCTCTCTCTCCCTCTCCCTCTGCCCCTCCCCTCCCTACGCATGCATGTGAGTGCTAAATAAATAAATAAATAAATCTTTTTTTTTTTAAAGAAATATATAAATAAAAATTTTCACGATTTGTGGAAAAAAGGAGACTAAACCTATTCAAATATAACTTTTTTAAATGACTAGGGAAAAACTACTAGAAGAATACATATTAAAATACTGGTTTTTGCCTTAAGTTGGTAGTACTATGGATAATATTTCCTGTTTCCCAAATATCTTTATAATGTGTTTTGCTCGAAAAAATTTTAGTATAATTTAAAGATTAGCCAGATAACCATTTAATATATTACTGTTGAACAATTTCAGGTATTTGTACCATTCACTGGTTTCAATCTGAAAAATACCAGCAACAGAAATCCTACAGATATGTCTTGATTACCTCTTATCCTATGAGGAATGATGGATCACACACAGCACAACAAAGAAGTAATTTTCTAGTGCCTAGAACAGTAACAAAAATGGGAAATCTGCCTTTACAAAACCCATTACAGTATAAATATACCTCATCATATATGCTCCCATTAATGTCTGCGCCGTAGATAGGTGCCACAAAAGTTAAGTTCTTCCAGTACTTGCGCTCCAAATCTTCATAATCCAAGTATCTTGGAGTACAGTACCTGCAAAAGGTAAATGAAAAGAGTACAAACCAATGCAACAGTATAAGATTTTCCCCACCCACATCACTTAAATTACTTTCTAAACAAAATTTTATTAAAATGAAAACAATGTAGCAACTCATATTGTCAAATCTAACAAGTAAATACACAAATGTATTTATCACGGATCTTTGGATACTGTAAATACTCCCAAATAACTCTATACAGTAACGTCATATATTTTACTAATAAGGAAAATATTTTCAAGAGCATATCAAATATAGAAGGAGAAGAGTTAAAAGTTCACTATTTTACATCTGCAAATCAATGAGATACAATACATTAATAAAAGAAAGAACAAGAACCATATGATACTCTCAATAGATGCTGAAAAAGCATTTCACAAAGTACAGCATCCTTTCCTGATCAAAACTCTTCAAAGTGTAGGGATAGAGGATACATACCTCAATATCATCAAAGCCATCTATGAAAAACCCACCGCGAATATCATCCTCAATGGAGAAAAACTGAGAGCTTTTCCACTAAGGTCAGGAAATATGGCAGGGATGTCCGTTATCACAACCGGTATTCAACATAGTACTAGAAGTCCTAGCCTCAGCAATCAGACAACAAAAATAAATTAAAGGCATCCAAATTGGCAAGGAAGAAGTCAAACTATCACTCTTTGCAGATGATATAATACTACATGTAGAAAACCCAAAAGACTCCACTCCAAATCTACTGAACTTGTACAGGAATTCAGTAAAGCGTCAGGATATAAAAGCAATGCACAGAAATCCGCTGCATTTCCTTACAACAACAAGACAGAAGAAAGAGAAATCAAGGAGTCAATCCCATTTACAATTGCACCCAAAACCATAAGATACCTAGGAATAAACCTAACCAAGGAGGCAAAGAATCTATACTCAGAAAACTATAAAGTACTCATGAAAGAAATTGAGGAAGACACAAAGAAATGGAAAAATGTTCCATGCTCATGGATTGGAAGAACAAATATTGTGAAAATGTCGATGCTACCTAAAGCAATCTACACGTTTAAGGCAATCCCTATCAAAATCCCATCCATTTTTTCCAAAGAAATGGAACAAATAATTCTAAAATTTATATGGAACCAGAAAAGACCTCGAATAGCCAGAGAAATATTTGAAAAAGAAAGCCAAAGTTGGTGGCATCACAATTCCAGACTTCAAACTCTATTACAAAGCTGTCATCATCAAGACAGTATGGTACTGGCACAAAAACAGACACACAGATCAATGGAACAGAATAGAGAGCCCAGTAACAGACCCTCAACTCTATGGTCAACTAATCTTCAACAAAGCATGAAAGAATGTCCAATGGAAAGACAGTCTCTTCAACAAATGGTGATGGGAAAATTGGACAGCCACATGCATAAAAATGAAACTGGACCATTTCCTTATACCTCACACAAAAATAGACTCAAAATGGATAAAGGTCCTCAATGTGAGAAAGGAATCCATCGAAATCCTTGAGGAGAACACAGGCAGCAACCTCTTCGACCTCAGCCACAGCAACTTCTTCCTAGGGACATCTCCGAAGGCAAGGGAAGCTAGGGCAAAAATGAACTATTGGGACTTAATCAAGATCAAAAGCTTTTGCACAACAAAGGAAACAGTCAACAAAACCAAAGACAACTGACAGAATGGGAGAAGATATTTGCAAATGACATATCAGATAAAGGGCCAGTATCCAAAATCTAGAAAGAACTTAATCAAACTCAACACCCAAGGAACAAATAATCCAATCAAGAAATGGGCCGAGGACATGAACAGACATTTCTGCAAAGAAGACATCCAAATGGCCAACAGACACATGAAAAAGTGTTCCACATAACTCGGCATCAGGGAAATACAAATCAAAACTGCAATGAGATACCACCTCACACCAGTCAGAATGGCTAAAATTAACAAGTCAGAAAATGACAGATGCTGGCGAGGATATAGAGAAGGGGGAACCCTCCTATAGTGTTGGTGGGAATGCAAGCTGGTGCAACCACTCTGCATATTGCATGGAGGTTCCTCAAAAAGTTGAAAATAGAGCTACCCTACAACTCAGCAATTGCACTACTTCGTATTTACCCTAAAGATACAAATGTAGTGAGGGGCGCCTGGGTGGCTCCGTCGGTTAAAGCCTCTGCCTTCGGCTCAGGTCATGATTCCAGAGTCCTGGCATCGAGCCCCGCATCAGGCTCTCTGCTCAGCTGGGAGCCTGCTTCCTCCTCTCTCTTTGTCTGCCTCTCTGCCTACTTGTGATATCTCTCTGTCAAATAAATAAATAAAATCTTTAAAAAAAAAAAAAAAGATACAAATGTAGTGATCCGAAGGCACATGTGCACCTGAATGTTTATAGCAGCAATGTCCACAATAGCCAAACTATGGAAGGAACCTAGATGTCCATCAACAGATGAATGGATAAAGAAGATGCGGTATGTATGTGTGTGTGTGTGTGTGTGTGTGTATATATATATATATATATATACATATATATATATATATATATATAATGGAATACTATGCAAACATCAATAGAAATGAAATCTTGCCATTTGTGACGACATGGATGGAACTAGAACATATTATACTTAGCAAAATAAGTCAATCAAAGAAAGGCAATTATCATATGATCTCCCTGATATGAGGAAGTTGAGAAGCAACAAAGGAAGTCTGAGGGGTAGGAAAAGAATAAATGAAACAAGATGGGATCCGGAGGGAGACAAACCATAAGAGACTCTTAATCTCACAAAATAAACTAAGGGTTGCCGGGAGGAGGTGGATCAGGAGAGGGTGGTGGGTTATGAACATTGGGGAAGGTATGTGCTATGATGATTGCTATGAAGTGTGTAAACCTGGCAATTCACAGATCTGTACCCCTGGGGCTAATAACACATACGTCAATAAAAAATTTAAAAATTATATTTAAAAAATTATCAACCAAAAAAAAAGAAACTCACCATTTTACCTTTCAAATTATTTTCTAAACTCTTTAACCAATTATTCTATACTAGCAAATTTTACAGACTTACATGCAAAAGATAAAACATTTATAGGAAAATTGACAAAAAATAATTTCACTCAAAGTCCAGGAAAGCAGGAAAAGCCAAAACTAGAAGCAATCAACATGATCATTAGAAGCAGAATGACCTAGGGAAAAGTCCATGAAACCAAAATAAGATACTTTACCAACATTAGTTTGGAAAATGGTTAATATATTAATGGTAGGAAAGAATGAGACCTCTCTTACACAGCTGGAGTGAAAGTATAAAGTAGTACAAACTTTCCAGAGTATAATTTTTTACACATATCAAAACCTTTAAAAAATGCATATCTTCAACCCTAAAATCCAACTCTGGAAATTCATTCTAACAATGCAGAGACATATACAATGATACATGACCTGTGGTGTTTGTTCCAGCAATAACTGAAAACTCAAACTAATGTTGCCCTACAACAAGGGCTAAGTTAAATAAAATACAGAATACAAAATAAGGTAGATCTTTCTACATATTGATATTAATATTTTTCCACAATGAATTAAGTAGATTACAGAATGGTGAATATACATGTAAAAAAATCTATAATTATATTCAAAAGGACAAAAAGAAATTTATACCATATTATTAATATTAATGGTTATCTTTTACATTGGAATTACAGAAAAGCACTTACTTCTCTATGTTATTTGGACTGTGAACAAATAATCTTATATTAATACACATACACACAAAAATACCAGTATTTCTACATGAAAAAAGAAATCAACAAACCAAGAGAGTTTTTTAGCAGCAAAAAGAGTGTTTAGCAGCAGTAGCAATCCCCATAAAGCCTACTGACATTTTACTATAGATTTAATAACTGTAGAACAATCAAAATCAATACCCACTGTACTAGGACCCCAAATTAGTTACCTAAGCAGTAAGCAAGAAAACCAAACAAATTAACAACTTTATTTGAAATATAAAATAACTTGCTGATTTACCCAAAACATTAAAATCTCAACAGGACAGAGGAGTCAAGATGGCGGAGAAGTAGCAGGCTGAGACTGCTTCAGCTAGCCGGAGATCAGCTAGATAGCTTATCTAAAGATTGCAAACACCTGAAAATCCATCGGCAGATCGAAGAGAAGAAGAACAGCAATTCTGGAAACAGAAAAACAACCACTTTCTGAAAGGTAGGACCGACGGAGAAGTGAATCCAAAGCGACGGGAAGATAGACCCCGGGGGGAGGGGCCGGCTCCCGGCAAGCGGCGGAGCAACGGTGCACAAAATCAGGACTTTTAAAAGTCTGTTCCGCTGAGGGACATCGCTCCAGAGGCTAAACCGGGGCGAAGCCGACGCGGGTTCAGCGTGGCCTCAGGTCCCGCAGGGTCACAGAAGGATCAGGGGTGTCTGAGTGTCGCAGACCTTGCGGGTATTGGAACGGGAAAGCCGGCTACAGAGACAGAGCCGACAGTAAGCTCACAGCTCAGTGTTACCTTGAACTGGTCGCAGGCTCGGAGAGCTCGGAGCGCGGCCGGAGGTCAGGCAGACGGGAGAAACTGGGCGCTGTTCTCTGAGGACGCACTGAGGAGTGCGGCCCTGGGCTCTCGGCTCCTCCGGGCCGGAGACCAGGAGGCCACCATTTGTATTCCCGTCCTCCGGAACTCTACGGAAAGCGCTCAGGGAACAAAAGCTCCTGTGAGCGGATTACTCACCCCGGCCCTGGGTAAGGGGGTGTGATTCCGCCTGGGGCAAAGACACTTGAGAATCACTACAACAGGCCCCTCCCCCAGAAGATCAACAAGAAATCCAGCCGAGACCAAGTTCACCTACCAAGGAGTGCGGTTTCAATACCAAGGAGAGCAGCAGAATTTCAGAGGAGGAGAAAGCCAAGCACGGAACTCATGGCTTTTTCCCTGTGATTTTTTTTTAGTCTTGCAGTTAATTTAATTTTTTTCTTTTTCATTTTTTGTTTTTTTTTTTTTTTCTCGCCTTCGGGTAAAATTTTTTTTTTTTAACTGTTACCTTTTTCTTTTTTAATGATTATTTACTAGTTTATCTAATATATATATTTTTTCTTTTTTACATTTTTCTTAGGTGTTTTACTTTTTTTTTTTTAATTCTTTTCTTTTCTTTTTTCTTTTTTTTTTTCTTTCTTCCTTTTTGAACCTCTTTTTATCCCCTTTCTCCCCCCTCACGATTTTGGATCTCTTCTAATTTGGTTAAAACATTTTTTCCTGGGGTTGTTGCCACCCTTTTAGTATTTTACTTGCCCCTTCATATACTCTTATCTGGACAAAATGACAAGACGGAAAAATTCAACACAAAAAAAAGAACAAGAGGCAGTACCGAAGGCTAGGGACCTAATCAATACAGACATTGGTAATATGTCAGATCTAGAGTTCAGAATGACAATTCTCAAGGTTCTAGCCGGGCTCGAAAAAGGCATGGAAGATATTAGAGAAACCCTCTCGAGAGATATAAAAGCCCTTTCTGGAGAAATAAAAGAACTAAAATCTAACCAAGTTGAAATCAAAAAAGCTATTAATGAAGTGCAATCAAAAATGGAGGCTCTCACTGCTAGGATAAATGAGGCAGAAGAAAGAATTAGTGATATAGAAGACCAAATGACAGAGAATAAAGAAGCTGAGCAAAAGAGGGACAAACAGCTACTGGACCACGAGGGGAGAATTCGAGAGATAAGTGACACCATAAGACGAAACAACATTAGAATAATTGGGATTCCAGAAGAAGAAGAAAGAGAGAGGGGAGCAGAAGGTATACTGGAGAGAATTATTGGGGAGAATTTCACCAATATGGCAAAGGGAACGAGCATCAAAATTCAGGAGGTTCAGAGAACGCCCCTCAAAATCAATAAGAATAGGCCCACACCCCGTCACCTAATAGTAAAATTTACAAGTCTCAGTGACAAAGAGAAAATCCTGAAAGCAGCCCAGGAAAAGAAGTCTGTAACATACAATGGTAAAAATATTAGATTGGCAGCTGACTTATCCACAGAGACCTGGCAGGCCAGAAAGAGCTGGCATGATATTTTCAGAGCACTAAACGAGAAAAACATGCAGCCAAGAATACTATATCCAGCTAGGCTATCATTGAAAATAGAAGGAGAGATTAAAAGCTTCCAGGACAAACAAAAACTGAAAGAATTTGCAAATACCAAACCAGCTCTACAGGAAATATTGAAAGGGGTCCTCTAAGCAAAGAGAGAGCCTACAAGTGGTAGATCAGAAAGGAACAGAGACCATATACAGTAACAGTCACCTTACAGGCAATACAATGGCACTAAATTCATATCTCTCAATAGTTACCCTGAATGTTAATGGGCTAAATGCCCCTGTCAAAAGACACAGGGTATCAGAATGGATAAAAAAACAAAACCCATCTATATGTTGCCTCCAAGAAACTCATTTTAAGCCCGAAGACACCTCCAGATTTAAAGTGAGGGGGTGGAAAAGAATTTACCATGCTAATGGACATCAGAAGAAAGCAGGAGTGGCAATCCTTATATCAGATCAATTAGATTTTCAGCCAAAAACTAAATAAGAGATGAGGAAGGACACTATATCATACTCAAAGGGTCTGTCCAACAAGAAGATCTAACAATTTTAAATATCTATGCCCCCAACGTGGGAGCAGCCAACTATATAAACCAATTAATAACAAAATCAAAGAAACACATCAACAATAATACAATAATAGTAGGGGACTTTAACACTCCCCTCACTGAAATGGACAGATCATCCAAGCAAAATATCAGCAAGGAAATAAAGGCCTTAAACGACACACTGGACCAGATGGACATCACAGATATATTCAGAATATTTCATCCCAAAGCAACAGAATACACATTCTTCTCTAGTGCACATGGAACATTCTCCAGAATAGATCACATCCTCGGTCCTAAATCAGGACTCAACCGGTATCAAAAGATTGGGATCATTCCCTGCATATTTTCAGACCACAATACTCTAAAGCTAGAACTCAACCACAAAAGGAAGTTTGGAAAGAACCCAAATACATGGAGACTAAACAGCATCCTTCTAAAGAATGAATGGGTCAACCGGGAAATTAAAGAAGAATTGAAAAAAATCATGTAAACAAATGATAACGAAAATACAACGGTTCAAAATCTGTGGGACACAACAAAGGCAGTCCTGAGAGGAAAATATATAGCGGTACAAGCCTTTCTCAAGAAACAAGAAAGGTCTCAGGTACACAACCTAACCCTACACCTAAAGGAGCTGGAGAAAGAACAAGAAAGAAACCCTAAGCCCAGCAGGAGAAGAGAAATCATAAAGATCAGAGCAGAAATCAATGAAATAGAAACCAAAAACACAATAGAACAAATCAACGAAACTAGGAGCTGGTTCTTTGAAAGAATTAATAAAATTGATAAACCCCTGGCCCGACTTATCAAAAAGAAAATAGAAAGGACCCAAATAAATAAAATCATGAATGAAAGAGGAGAGATCACAACTAACACCAAAGAAATACAAACTATTATAAGAACATACTATGAGCAACTCTACGCCAATAAATTTGACAATCTGGAAGAAATGGATGCATTCCTAGAAACATATAAACTACCACAACTGAACCAGGAAGAAATAGAAAGCCTGAACAGACCCATAACCAGTAAGGAGATTGAAACAGTCATTAAAAATCTCCAAACAAACAAAAGCCCAGGGCCAGACGGCTTCCCGGGGGAATTCTACCAAACGTTTAAAGAAGAACTAATTCCTATTCTCCTGAAACTGTTCCAAAAAATAGAAATGGAAGGAAAACTTCCAAACTCATTTTATGAGGCCAGGATCACCTTGATCCTAAAACCAGACAAGGATCCCACCAAAAAAGAGAGCTATAGACCGATATCCTTGATGAACACAGATGCGAAAATACTCAACAAAATACTAGCCAATAGGATTCAACAGTACATTAAAAGGATTATTCACCACGACCAAGTAGGATATATTCCAGGCCTGCAAGGTTGGTTCAACATCCGCAAATCAGTCAGTGTGATACAACACATCAATAAAAGAAAGAACCAGAACCATATGATACTCTCAATAGATGCTGAAAAAGCATTTGACAAAGTACAGCATCCCTTCCTGATCAAAACTCTTCAAAGTGTAGGGATAGAGGGCACATACCTCAATATCATCAAAGCCATCTATGAAAAACCCACCGCAAATATCATTCTCAATAGAGAAAAACTGGAAGCTTTTCCGCTAAGGTCAGGAACACGGCAGGGATGTCCATTATCACCACTGCTATTCAACATAGTACTAGAGGTCCGAGCCTCAGCAATCAGACAACAAAAGGAAATTAAAGGCATCCAAATCGGCAAAGAAGAAGTCAAATTATCACTCTTCGCAGATGATATGATACTATATGTGGAAAACCCAAAAGACTCCACTCCAAAACTGCTAGAACTAATACAGGAATTCAGTAAAGTGTCAGGATATAAAATCAATGCACAGAAATCAGTTGCATTTCTCTACACCAACAGCAAGACAGAAGAAAGAGAAATTAAGGAGTCAATCCCATTTACAATTGCACCCAAAACCATAAATAAGATACCTAGGAATAAACCTAACCAAAGAGACACAGAATCTATACTCAGAAAACTATAAAGTACTCATGAAAGAAATTGAGGAAGACACAAAGAAATGGAAAAATGTTCCATGCTCCTGGATTGGAAGAATAAATATTGTGAAAATGTCTATGCTACCTAAAGCAATCTACACATTTAATGCAATTCCTATCAAAGTACCATCCATCTTTTTCAAAGAAATGGAACAAATAATGCTAAAATTTATATGGAACCAGAAAATACCTCGAATAGCCAAAGGGATATTGAAAAAGAAAGCCAACGTTGGTGGCATCACAATTCCGGACTTCAAGCTCTATTACAAAGCTGTCGTCATCAAGACAGCATGGTACTGGCACAAAAACAGACACATAGATCAATGGAACAGAATAGAGAGCCCAGAAATAGACCCTCAACTCTATGGTCAACTAATCTTCGACAAAGCAGGAAAGAATGTCCAATGGAAAAAAGACAGCCTCTTCAATAAATGGTGCTGGGAAAATTGGACAGCCACATGCAGAAAAATGAAATTGGACCATTTCCTTACACCACACACAAAAATAGACTCAAAATGGATGAAGGACCTCAATGTGCGAAAGGAATCCATTGAAATCCTTGAGGAGAACACAGGCAGCAACCTCTTTGACCTCTGCCGCAGCAACATCTTCCTAGGAACAACGCAAAAGGCAAGGGAAGCAAGGGCAAAAATGAACTATTGGGATTTCATCAAGATCAAAAGCTTTTGCACAGCAAAGGAAACAGTTAACAAAATCAAAAGACAACTGACAGAATGGGAGAAGATATTTGCAAACGACATCAGATAAAGGACTAGTGTCCAGAATCTATAAAGAACTTAGCAAACTCAACACCCAAAGAACAAATAATCCAATCAAGAAATGGGCAGAGGACATGAACAGACATTTCTGCAAAGAAGACATCCAGATGGCCAACAGACACATGAAAAAGTGCTCCATATCACTCGGCATCAGGGAAATACAAATCAAAACCACAATGAGATATCACCTCACACCAGTCAGAATGGCTAAAATCAACAAGTCAGGAAATGACAGATGCTGGCGAGGATGCGGAGGAAAGGGGAACCCTCCTACACTGTTGGTGGGAATGCAAGCTGGTGCAGCCACTCTGGAAAACAGCATGGAGGTTCCTCAAAATGTTGAAAATAGAACTGCCCTATGACCCAGCAATTGCACTATTGGGTATTTACCCTAAGGATACAAACGTAGTGATCCAAAGGGGCACATGCACCCGAATGTTTATAGCAGCAATGTCCACAATAGCCAAACTATGGAAAGAACCTAGATGTCCATCAACAGATGAATGGATCAAGAAGATGTGGTATATATACACAATGGAATACTATGCAGCCATCAAAAGAAATGAAATCTTGCCATTTGCGACAACATGGATGGAACTAGAGCGTATCATGCTTAGCGAAATAAGTCAAGCAGAGAAAGACAACTATCATATGATCTCCCTGATATGAGGAAGTGGTGATGCAACATGGGGGCTTAAGTGGGTAGGAGAAGAATAAATGAAACAAGATGGGATTGGGAGGGAGACAAACCATAAGTGACTTTTAATCTCACAAAACAAACTGAGGGTTGCTGGGGGGGAGGGGGTTTGGGAGAAGGGGGTGGGATTATGGACATTGGGGAGGGTATGTGCTTTGGTGAGTGCTGTGAAGTGTGTAAACCTGGTGATTCACAGACCTGTACCCCTGGGGATAGAGTATTATGCCTCCATCAGAAAGGATGAATACCCAACTTTTGTAGCAACATGGACGGGACTGGAAGAGATTATGCTGAGTGAAATAAGTCAAGCAGAGAAAGTCAATTATCATATGGTTTCACTTATTTGTGGAGCATAACAAATAGCATGGAGGACATGGGGACTTAGAGTGGAGAAGGGAGTTGGGGGAAATTGGAAGGGGAGGTGAACCATGAGAGACTATGGACTCTGAAAAACAATCTGAGGGTTTTGAAGGGACGGGGGGTGGGAGGTTGGGGTACCAGGTGGTGGGTATTATAGAGGGCACGGATTGCATGGAGCACGGGGTGTGGTGCAAAAATAATGAATACTGTTATGCTGGAAATAAAAAAAAAATAGAGTTACCATATAAAAAAAAAAAAAATCTCAACAGGACAGCCAAAATTTTAAAAGATGGGCATGAAAGCATCATTTACTCCACAGTATTCTACCACTTCAATTAGTAGGTTTCAATAGTAATAAGAATTGTAGGCAAGCTAACTAGAAGCCAGACTCAGGTGACCAAAAAAGGTAACAGAGATACTGTTTATTATATCTTACAGAGAAATTTGTTGGACTTTTTTGGATACCAAAGTCTTAAACTGTTTTTCACTATAACAGACCCAAAGAATCTATCACTATATACCACTCAATCATGGATCAATTTTTAACTACCTATAACTCTAAAATAAAAAAGACACGTGGTTTAGTAGCTACTGAGTTAAATTCTAAAATCGTGAATATAGTATTTGTTGACTGAATGAATAATGATTCTAAACTTGAAAAAACTGACCAGTTCACTCAGTTGGTGCCCAATTCTAATGAAACTTGGCTACAGATTCCATCCTTAATAGACCGTCAAACAATTACAACTGTCCCACAAATCCAGTATCAATTTGCTCAAAACCAATCCACCATTCCTTTCTTTCAGAACCTTTTATTCACTATATAGCAACTGTTAGAGGTGGGTCTCTAGGACCAGCCTGCCTAGAGCTTTGAATCCAGCTTTTGCCATGTGTAAGCTATGTAATCTTGGGCAAGGGGCTAATTTTCTCTGGACCTCAGTTATCCCTCTATAAAACAAGGATAGTAACAGTTGAATTACTGTGAGGACACCATTGCATAATTATACAAAGCACATAGCTCCATGCATAGAAGAATGTATAGATCAGTAATGTAAGTGATACAAGAGAGTATATTACTTACCTCCATAAAGTTTTATAGTAGAATTATCTTGGAGGTCTCCAGATTTTCTTTTTTTTTTTTTTGAAGATTTTATTTATTTATTTGACAGACAGAGATCACAAGTAGGCAGAGAGGCAGGCAGAGAGAGAGATGAGGGAAGCAGGCTCCCCGCTGAGCAGAGAGCCCGATGCGGGGCTGATCCCAGGACTCTGGGATCATGACCTGAGCCAAAGGCAGAGGCTTTAACCCCCTGAGCCACCCAGGCGCCCCTCCAGATTTTCTTTGAACTAAGTTGTGTTATTAACCAAATGAGCATGTTATCCTGTTTACTATTTACACCAAGCACATGATGCACTGTGTACCTATGCAAAGGCATATACTGAATCAAAGTAAACAGACGAACAAAGGAAAAAAAAAAAAACAGGAGAATGCCTCCTGCCTCCCATGAAAATTAACTCCATCTCAGGACCATCCTATAACCATAATGAACACCATTTGCCCAAGTACAACTGTAAGTGAACAAGCAAAAGCCTTGGATTGAGGCTTAGAAACCCATCTCACTGGCATTTGAAATAAATTTCCCACATGAAACTGGCAGAGGAAATATAAAAAGAATTTTCAAAAGTATCTTTTTTCCTAGGAATCTTCATTTTATTTTTTCTTTCTCTCCAAATTTTTATTAAAATTCTAGTTAGATTCTCTAACTATTCTAACTAAAAAGTAATATTGGTTTCGGGAGTAGAATTTAGTGATTCATCACTTACATACAACACCCAGTGTTCATCATAACAAATGCCCTCCTTAATACCCATCACCCACCTAGCCCATTCTCACCCACCTCCCTCCATTAACCCTCAGTTTGTTCTCTAACGTTAAGAGTCTCTTATGGTTTGTTTCCCACTTTTTTTTTTCCCTACCCATATGTTCATCTGTTTTGTTTCCTAAATTTCACATATGAGTGAAATCATATGGTATTTGTCTTAGCATAATACACTCTAGCTCCATCCACATCATTGCAAATGACAAGACACTTTTGATATGAGTAATATTCGTGTGTGTGTGTGTGTGTGTGTGTGTGTACACCACTTCTTCTTTTCCCATTCATCAGTCAATGGACATTTGGGCTCTCTCCATCGTTTGGCTATTGTTGATAATGCTGCTGTAAACATCAGCATACATGTACCACTTCAAATCTGTACTTTTGTATCCTTTGGGTAAACAACTAGTAGTTCAATTGCTGGATCATAGGGTAGTTCTATTTTTAACATTTAAGAATTTTTTATTTTTAGAGAGAGAGGGTGCATGTGCATGGAAGGGAGGGGGAGAGGGAGGAAGAATCTTAAGCAGGCTCCATACTCAGCCCAGAGACCAACATGGTGCTCCCTCTCACAACCATAAGATCACGACCTGAGCAGAAATCAAGAGCTGGAGGCTTAACCGACTGAGACACCCAGGTGCCCCTATTTTTAACTTTTTGATGAGAGTAAAAATTGAACAGCTATACGAACAAAACAAGTGCCTAGTAAAATAAATTCCCTCTAAAAAGAAAACTGATACTACACTAGAATAATCACATGGGCTAGAGATGATGATCCAAGTGTCTCTATGACAAGAAAAAAAGGTCTTCAAGGCTCTGTTCTCATCAATATTTTGAATTACCATGTATTATTAACAATGATCATCTGGGAGCCAAAATTATATATTTCTATAATGTTTGAATTTTCAAATAAACATGTATTACTTTTGTAACTGATAAAAGCATTTCTGACCATTCTTCAAAATTCATCTCAATGGCACGTACAAAACAAAATTACTCCTTTCCTGATTATCAACCATAGAAGTCTTATTTTCTTTTGAAACCCCATTGTACTTTGTACCTCTCCTATGGTAATTATAATAATTATTAAAGGTACTAATAAGCATTTTCTAGCAAGTATAATCTGATTACTTTCAAATTCAAATTGTCTCCCAAAATACCAAAGTAGCCAAGCAGATGTTCCACTATATGAACTAATCTATTTAATTAACACTTTAAGAATGACTCTGGAGGAGCGCATGGGTGACTCAGTCATTAAGCATCTGCCTTTGGCTCCCAGGGTCCTGGGATCAAGTCTCACATGGGGCTCCCTACTTAGTGGGGAGCCTGCTTCTCCCTCTCCCACTCTTTGTGCTTGTGCTCCCTCTCTTGCTGTGTCTCTGTCAATTGAATAAAATCTTTTTTAAAAATTTTAAAAAAGGACTCTGGAAATGGGTGCTAGAAGATAAACAACAGAATATAACACACCATTTATACTTTTAAAAAGCTAGATAAGTCTGCTTCCACAATCCTGTTTCAATTGCATTACACTATAGTGTAATGTACATTATATATATACATAGTATAATGTACATTATATATATGTAATGTACATAATGTACATTACATATATATAATGTACATTACAGTAAATGGCTAAAAGAGTCCTTGAAAATTCTGAATGCAAACCAGTCCAGTCTACAATAAAAGTTTCAAATTCTCAATTAATGAGATCTTAAACAATGAGATTTACTAATGCCTACCAAAAATTCAAAAGAAGGGACTCACATGAAATATAAAACTTTCAGGATGAGTCCAAGATGGCAGAAGAGCATAAGACAGAATCTTCAGCTAGGTAGCTATCAAACCATTCTGAAACCGACAAATTCAACTGGAGATCAAAGAAAAGAAGAGCAGCAATTCTATTGACAGGAAAGCGACCACTTTCTGCAAGGTAGGATGTGAGGAGAAGAAAATCCAAGGCAATAAATGGGAATATAGATCACAGAGGAGGAGGGATCCTCCATCGGCCAGCTACTGGCAAGTGACAGAGCAGAGGAGCACAAAATCAGAACTTTTAGAAGTCTGCTCCAGTCAGGGATGTCATTCTGGTGGCTAACAGGCAGGGGTGGAAGGGAGTGGAATCCTTCTTGGGACAGTGTGGTCTCAGGACTCTCAGGGTCACAGGAAGACCAAGGCTACAGGAATGTGGCAGAACTCCCAGGTATCAGAGCGGTAAAGATGGCTGCAAAGAGTGATCCAAGGAGTGGGCTCTCAGTGCAGAGTTGTGTGTTACACAGCACAATCCAGCCACTGCTCTTCAAGCAGGGGCCCAACAAGAGGCAGATCCAGACAGAACCCCCACAGCACAGGAGCGCGCTACAGGAATCTGTGGAGTTTAGAAACTCTAAACAGGGCCATGTGCCAAAGATACAAACACTTGGTCACAGGCCAGGGGAGCACAGAGTATGGCCAGAAACCAGGGAGACAGGAGTGATTGAGTGCTTTTCTCTGAGGGCTCATTGAGGAGTAGAAACCCAAGCACTCGGCCCCTCCAGGGCCTGAGATTGGGAGGCCGCCATTTTCATTCTTGTCCTCTAAAGTTGCATGGAAAGCTTTCAGGGAACAAAAACTACCCAGAGCAAAGCCCTACAGATTACTTAGTCTGGCCCCCAGCAAGTGCCGTGTAACTCCCCCTGGGGCAAAGACATTTGAGAATCACTGAATAGGCCCCTCCCCAAGAAGATCAGCAAGAACATCCAGCCAAGAACAAGTTTACAAATCAATGAGAACTACAAAACTCCAGAGCTAAGGGAATACAGCACATAAAATTCATGGTTTTTTTCCCATGATTATTTAGTCTTTTGACTTTAATTTTTCTTAATGTTCTTTATTTTTCCCTTTTTCTTTTTGAATTTTTCTTCTTTTTTTGATTTCAACCAACTTCTCATCAATTCCTTATTTAAAATATTTCTTTAATTTTCAATTTTACAGTCGTATTTAACCTTACTGTGTGTGTGTGTGTGTGTGTGTATTTTTCTTTCTTTAAAATTTTGGGGTGCCATTTCTTCTAACAGAACAAAATACACAAATCTAGTATATGGCTCTGTTCTATTCACCAGCCTGATATATTCTTTTTTCTTTTTCTTTTACCCACGGATTCGGGTCTCCCCTTATTTGTTTACTGTATATTACTCTGAGGTCATGTTACCCTTTTAGTATTTTGTTTTCTCATTCATCTATTTTTCCCTGGACAAAATGACAAAATGGAAAAAACTCACCTCACAAAAAAGAACAAGAGGGGCAGTACCAAATGCCAGGGGCCAAATCAATATGGACATTAGCAACATGTCAGAACAGGAGTTCAGAATAACAATTATAAAGATACCAGATGGGCTTCAAAAAAACATAGAAGACACCTGAGGATCTCTTTCTACAGAAATAAAACCTAAACAAGTTGAAATCAAAAAGGATATTAATGAGGTGAATCAAAAATGGAGGCTCTGGGGCGCCTGGGTGGCTCAGTGGGTTAAAGCCTCTGCCTTCGGCTCAGGTCATGATCCCAGGGTCCTGGGATCGAGCCCCGCATCGGGCTCTCTGCTCGGCGGGGAGCCTGCTTCCACCTATCTCTGCCTGCCTCTCTGCCTACTTGTGATCTCTGTCTGTTAAATAAATAAATTCTTTAAAAAAAAAATGGAGGCTCTAACTGCTACATAAAGGAGGCAGAAGAGACAATTAGTGATACAGAAGACCAAATGATGGAGAATAAAGAAGCTGAGAAAAAGAGAGATGAACAACTACTGGATCACAAGGGGAAAATTTAAGAGATAAGTAACACCATAAATCAAAACAATATTAGAATAATTGGGATTCCAGGGGCACCTGGGTGGCCCAGTGGGTTAAGCCTCTGCCTTTGGCTCGGGTCATGATCTCAGGGTCCTGCGATCAAGGCCCCCATCGGACTCTCTGCTCAGCAGGGAGCCTGCTTCCCCCTCTCTCTCTGTCTGCCTCTCTGCCTACTTGTAATCTCTCTATGTGTGTCAAATAAATAATAAAATCTCTTAAAAAAAAAAAAAAAAGAAGAAGAAGCATTGGGATTCCAGAAGAAGAAAGAGAGGCGGGGGGGCAGAAGGTATATTGGAGCAAATTTCAGTGGAGAACTTCCCTATTTAGGGAAGGAAGCAGGCATCAAAACCCAGGAGGCACGGAGAACCCCCCCCAAAATAAATAAAAATAGGTCAACACCCTGACATCTAACAGTAAAACTAACAAGTCTCAGAAAAAAAGAGAAAATCCTGAATGCAGCATGGGACAAAAGGGCTGTAATTACAATGGTAGAAATATTAGATTGGCAGTAGACCTATCCACAGAGACCTGGCAGACCAGGAAGAACTGACATGATATATTCAGAACACTAAATGAGAAAAAACGCAGCCAAGAACACTATATCCAACTATGCCGTCATTGAAAACAGAAGGAGAGATAAAAAGCTTCCAGGGCAAACAAAAACTAAAAGAATTTGCAACCACCAAACCAGCCCTACAGGAAGTATTGAAAGGGGTCCTATAAGCAAAGAGAGAGCCTAAAAGTAACATAGACCAGAAAGGAACAGAGAAAATACACAGTAACAGTCACCTTACAGGCAATACATTTGCACTAAATTCATATCTTCCAATAGTTACCCTGAATGTAAATGGACTAAATGCCCCAATCAAAAGACACAGAGTATCAGACTGGATAAAAAAAGCAGGACCCATCCATATGCTGTCTGCAAGAGGCTCATTTTAGAGCCAAAGACACCTCCAGATTTAAAGTGAGGGGGGCGGAAAACCATTTACCATGCTAATGGACATCAAAAGAAAGCTGGGGGCAGGGGACAATCTTTGTATCGGACAAATTAGATTTTAAGCCAAAAACATAATAAGAGATGAGGAAAGACACCATATTGTACTTAAAGGATCTGTCCAACAAGAAGATCTAACAATTTTAAAGATCTATGCCCCTAACATGGGAGCAGCCAATTATGTAAGTCAATTAATGACAACTTCAAAGAAACACATCAACAATAATATAATAATACTAGGGGACTTTAACATCCCCTCCTCACTAAAATGGACAGATCATCTAAGCAAAAGATCAACAAGGAAGTAAGGGCTTTAAATGGCACACTGGGGGCGCCTGGGTGGCTCAGTGGGTTGGGCCTCTGCCTTCGGCTCAGGTCATGATCTTAGGGTACTGGGATCGAGCCCCACATCAGGCTATCTGCTCAGCAGGAGCCTGCTTCCCTCTCTCTCTCTGCCTGCCTCTCTGCCTACTTGTGATCTCTCTGTCAAATAAATAAAATCTTTTAATTAAAAAAAAATGACACACTGGATCAGATGGACATCACAGATATATTCAGAACATTCCATCCAAAAGCAACAGAATATACATTCTTCTCTAGTGCACATGGAACATTCTCCAGAATAGATCATATCCTGGGTCACAGGTCAGGTCTCAAATGGTACCAAAAGACTGGGATCATTTCCTGAATATTTTTGGACCACAATGCTTTGAAATGTGAACTCAACACAAGACAAAAGTTAGAAAGAGCTCAAATACATGGAGGCTAAAGAGCATCCTACTAAAGAATGAATGGGTAGACCAGGAAATTAATGAAGAATTTTAAAAATTCATGGAAACCAATGATAATGAAAACATAACTGTTCAAAATCTCTGGAATGCAGCAAAGGCAGTCTGAAGAGGACTTGTATGGCAATGCAAGCCCTTCTCAAAAGACAAGGAATGTTTCAAATACACAACCTAACCCTACACTTAAAGGAGCTGGAGAAAGAACAGCAAATAAGGCCTAAGCCCAGCAAGGGAAGAGAAATAATAAAGATTAGAGCAGAAATCAATGAAATAGAAACCAAAAGAACAGTAGGACCAAAGAAACTAGGAGCTGGTTCTTTGAAAGAATTAGTAAGATTGATAAACCCCTAGTGAGATTTATCGAAAAGAAAAAAGGACCCCAATTATTAAAATTATGAACAAAAGAAGAGAGATCACAACCAACACCAAAGAAATACAATCAATTATAAGAACACATTTTGAGCAACCATTCACCAGCAAATGAGACAATCTGGACAAAAGGGATGCATTTCTAGAGACCTATAAACTACCAAAACTGAACCAGGAAGAAACAGAAAACATGAACAGACCCATAAACAGTAAGGAAATTGAAGCAGCAATCAAAAATCTCACAACAGGGACGCCTGGGTGACTCAGTTGGTTAAGCAGCTGCCTTCGGCTCAGGTCATGATCCCAGCGTCCTGGGATCGAGTCCCACATCGGGCTCCTTGCTCCGCAGGGAGCCTGCTTCTCCCTCTGACTCTGCCTTCCACTCTGTCTGCCTGTGCTCGCTCTCGCTTGCTCTCTCTCTCTGACAAATAAATAAATAAATTCTTTAAAAATAATAATATGAGAAACCTCTACCTTTAAAAAAAAAAAAAATCTCACAACAAACAAGAGCCTGGACCAGACGGTTTCCCAGGGAAATTCTACAAACATTTAAAGAAGAATTAATACCTATTCTCCTGAAACTGGTCCAAAAAACAGAAATGAAAGGAATACTACCAAACTCATTTTATGAGGCCAGCATTACCTTAATCCCAAAACCAAAGACACAATCAAAAAGGAGAATTACAGACCAATGTCCTGATGAACATGGATGCAAAAATGCTCACCAAAATCCTAGCCAACAGAATCTGACAGTACATTAAAAGGATTATTCACCACGACCCAGTGGGATTTATTCTTGGGCTGCAAGGCTGGTTCAACACCCACAATCAATGTGATACAATAAATTAATAAAAGAAGGAACAAGAGCCATAGGATACTCTTAACAGATGCAGAAAAAAGCATTTAACAAAGTACAGCATTCTTTCTTGATTAAAACTCTTCACACTATAGGCACAGAGGATACAAACCTCAATATCATCAAAGCCATCTATGAAAAACCCACACTGAATATCATTCTCAATGAGGAAACCTGAGAGCTTTTCCTAATGTCCATTATCACTGCTGATATTCAATATACTAGCAGTCCTAGCCTCAGCAATCAGACAACAAAAAGAAATAAAAGGCATCCATATGGGCAAAGACAAAGTCAAATTCTTACTCTCTGTAGATGATATAATACTTTATGTGGAAAACCCAAACTATTCCACCCCAAAATTGGTAGAATTCATACAAGAATTCAGTAAAGTGTCAGGATATAAAATCAATGCACAGAAATCAGCTGCATTTCTACAGCCCAAAAACAAGACAGAAGAAAGAAAAATTAAGGAGTCAATCTCACTTACAGTTATACCCCAAACTATAAGATACCAAGGAGGCAAAAAATCTGTACTTAGAAAACTACAGAACTCTCATAAAAGAAACTGAGAAAGACACAAAGAAATGGAAAAACATTCTACACTCATGGACTGGAAGAACAAATATTGTTAATATGTCTATGCTACCTAGAGAAATCTACAGATTTAATGCAATCCCTATCAAAATACCACCAACTTTTTTCACAGGAATGGGACAAATAATCCTAAAATTTGTATGGAACCAGAAAAGACTCCCAAATAGCCAGAAGAATGTTGAAAAAGAAAACCAAATCTTGTGCATCACAATTCCAGACTTCAACTTCTTTATCAAAGCTGTAATTATCTAGAAAGTATGGTACGGTGCAAAAACAGACACATAGATCAATGGAACAGAATAGAGAGCCCAGTAATAGACCCTCAACTCTATGGTCAACTAATCTTCCACAAAGCGGGAAAGAATATCCAATGGAAAAAAAACATCAGTCTCTTCAAAAAATGGTGTTAGGAAAATTGGATAGCCACATGCAGAAGAATGAAACTGGACCAAAAATAGACTCAAAATGGATGAAAGACCTCAATGTGAGACAGGAATCCACCAAAATCCGTGAGGAGAACAGAGGGAACAACCTTTTTGACTTCAGCTGCAGCAACTTCTTCCTAGACACATCACCAAAGACCAGGAAGCAAGGGCAAAAATGAACTACTGGCATGCTCTCTCTCTCTATGTGTGTCAAATAAATAAATAAAATCTTTTTAAAAAGATTTATTTTATTTATTTATTTATTTATTTGGCACTTTATTGACACTAGTGACACTTTTTGACACTATTGGCACTTTATCAAGATTACAAGCTTTAAACAGTCAACAAAACCAAAAGACAACAACCAACAGAATGGTAGAAGATATTTACAAATGACATACCAGATAAAGGACCAGTATCCAAAATCTATGAAGAACTTATCAAACTCAACACCTGAAGAACAAATAATCCAATCAAGAAATGGGCAGGGGCGCCTGGGTGGCTCAGTGGGTTAAAGCCTCTGCCTTCGGCTCAGGTCATGAGGAGAACAGAGGGAACAACCTCTGTTGTTCCCTGGGATAGAGCCCCACATCGGGCTCTCTGCTCCACAGGGAGCCTGATTCCTCCTCTTTCTCTGTCTGCCTCTCTGCCTAGTTTCTCTCTGTCAAATAAATAAAATATTTAAAAAAAAAAAAAAGAAAGAAAGAAAGAAATGGGCAGAAGACATGAACAGACATTTCTGCAAAGAAGACATCCAAATGGCCAATAGACAAATAAAAAAGTACTCACCATCGCTCAGCTTCAGGGAAATACAAATCAAAACCACAATGAGATACCACCTCACACCAGTCAGAATGGCTAAAATTAATAAGTCAGGAAATAACAGATGCTGGCGAGAATGTGGACAAAGGGGAACCCTCCTACAGTGTTTGTGGGAACATAAGCTGGTGCAGCCACTCTGGAAAACAGCATGGAGTTTCCTCAAAAAGGTGAAAATAGAGCTACCCTATGACCCAGCAACTGCACTACTGGGTATTTACCCCAAAAATACAAATGTAGTGATACGAAGGGGCACCTGCACCCCAATGCTGACAGCAGCAATGTCCACAATAGCCAAACAATAGAAAGAACCCAGATGTCCATTGACAGATTAATGGATAAAGAAGAGTGGTACACACACACACACACACACACACACACACACAGGAATATTATGCAGCCATCAAAAAATGAAATCTTGCCATTTGCAACAACGTGGATGGAACTAGAGGGTATTATGCTAAGCAAAATAAGTCAATCAGAGAAAGACAATTTCCCTATGATCTCACTGATATGTGGAATTTGAGAAACAAGACAGAGGATCATAGGAGAGGAAAAAATGAAACAAGACAAAACCAGAGAGGGAGACAAACCATAAGAGATTCTTAATCTCAGGAAACAGACTGAGGGGTGCTGGACTGGAGGTGGTTGGGAGGAATGGGATGGCTGGGTGACGGACATTAGGGAGGGTATGCATTGTGGTGAGCGCTATCTATTGTGTAAGACTGATGAATCATAGACCTACACCCCTGAAACAAATAATACATTATATGTTAATTTTTTTTAAAAGCCTTTTCCACGCTACCCAGGGAAGGGTTCTTATGATGTGTTTTGCCTTCCTGCCGCAACTTAAAGGGAAATTTTCACAATATCCGGAGCTCTTATGTTCTGCAAATGAAGGAGGAGGATGTCCTCAAATTCCTTGCAGCAGGAACCCACTTACGTGGCACCAACCTTGACTTCCAAATGAATAGTACATCTACAAAAGGAAAAGTGATGGCATCTATATCCTAAAACTGAAGAGATCCTGGGAGAAGTTTCTGCTGGCAGCTCATGCCGCTATTGCCACTGAAAACCCAGCTGATGTCAGTGTCATATCGTCCAGGAATATTGGCTAGGGAGCTGTGCTCAAATTTGCTGCTGCTACTGGACCCACTCCTGTTGCCAGTGGCTTCACTCCCGAAACCTTTCCTAACCAGACCAGCCAGGCTTCCAAGAGCTGAGACTTCTGGTGGTTACTGATCCCAGGGCTGAAGACCAGCCTCTTACAGAGCTGTCATATGTTAACCTACCTACCACCACTCTGCGTAACCTACCTACCAACACCTCTGTGTTGTGTGGACATTGCCATCTCTTGTAACAAGGGAGCTCACTCAGTGGGTCTGAGGTGGTGGATGCTGCCAGGGAAGTTCTGCACATGCGTGGCACCATTACCCATGGGAGGTCATGCCTGATCTCTACTTCTACAGAGATTCTGAAGAGATTGAAAAGAGCAGGCCACTGTGGAAAAGGCTGTGACCAAAGAGGAATTTCAGGGTAAATGGACTGCTCCAGCTCCTGGATTCACTGCTACTCCACATGAAGTCACAGACTACTCTGAAGGTGAATAGGCGCTCTCTGTTCTTATTTAGCAGTTCCCTACTGAAGACCGGAGTGCTCAGTCTGCTACTGAAGACTGGTCTGCAGTTCCCGCTGCTCAGACCACTGAATGGGTAGGAACACCACTGAGTGTTCTTAAGCTTCTCTTCCAGAAAGGCAAACAAAATGGAAATAAAGTTGACGGTAAATAAACAGTTTGTAAAAGTCAAAAATATATACATATAAAACTTCCAATTCCTTTGGAATAGACACAATGTTCCATAGCTGAAACTTTACACACAGAATTAAGATTCTTCAACCATCAAGTACTGACTATGTCAAATATAAATTTAAAATTTCAAAAACATATCAACTAAATTCATCCAAAGAGCTTACCCAGGGAATTTAGATTGTGATGTTTGTTGATCAGCACATTGGTTGATTTGGGGTTTTAGTTTTTCTTTTTTCCTAATTAATGTTTTGGTCTTGAGCCTTAACTACCATATCAGAAACATTTTTTTAAAAAGGTAATTTATGGGATGCCTGGGTAGCTCAGTTGGTTAAGCCGCTGCATTTGGCTCAGGTCATGATCCCAGCATCCTGAGATCGAGTCCCACATTGGGCTTCCTTGCTTGGCAGGGAGCCTGCTTCTCCCTTTGCCTCTGCCTGATACTCTGTCTGCCTGTGCTCACTCTCTCTCTGACAAATAAATAAAATCTTTTTAAAAAAAAAAAAAGGTAATTTAAAGGGATGTCTGGGTGGCTCAGTCAGTTAAGCATCTGACTCTTGGTTTTGGCTTAAATCATGAGCTTGGGGTCCTCAGATCATGATAGCCCCGTGTCTAGCTCTGCATTCAGTGGGGAGTCTGCTTCTTTCCCTCTCTCCCTCTCTCTGCCCCCATCCCAACTCATGCACACATGCTCGCTCTCACTCTCTCTAATTAAATAAATCTTTAAAAAGAAAGGTAATTTATAATAACAACTGTGATGGTCTCTATTCTTTTTTAAAGATTTTATTTATTTGTCAGACAGAGAGCAAGAACACAAGCAGAGGGAGTGGCAGAAAGAGGGAGAAGTAGGCTCCCCACCAAGCAGAAAGCCAGACGCAGGGGTTGATCCCAGGGCCCCGGGATCACAACCTGAGCCGAAGGTAGACGTTCAACCAACAGAGCCACCCAGGCCTTCCATGTGATAGTTTCTAAATATATTCACAAATTCTTTAATACTCCTCCCTTCAAGAAGTAGAGCTTAATTCTTACCCCCTGACTATGGGCTGCCCTTTGCAACTAGCTTGTAACAAATGGAATATGGCAGAAGCGACAGTCAAAAAACAGATCATAAAGAGATCCTGTGGCTTCCATCTTGGTTACTCTCTAGGATCATTTGCTCTGGAAGAAGCAGGTTGCCACAACATGAGAAGCAATCCATGAGGCAAGGAACCCAGGACTCTAGCCAACAGCCACATATGGGGAACTATCTTAGTAAAGGCTTTTCCAGTCACAGTCAAGCCTTCAGATGGCGGCAGCCCCCCTTGACATCTTGACAGCAACCTTATGAGAGGACCTGAGCCACAGCCACCCAGCTAAGTCACTCCCAGATTCCTGACTACAGAAGCTGAGATATTAAATAAATGCTTGTTGATTTAAGCTATAAGGTTTGGGGTAATTTGTTACATGGCAATAGGTATAATTACAATATGGTAGCCCTTCAAATCTTTCAAGGATTTCCTTTTCAAATTACTCATCTTCCAAATATGTAATTTATCATTTGAGACACTGCCAGGGGTATTGTGTGCTGTGCAGCACTGGAGGCTGGCACAACCAAAGGTGTAAAGGGCAGAGGAAAAAGCTCACCAATCTGACAGGTCCTTTCCCAAGCCCCAAGGGCAGCATGGGACTTGGGGACCAGTGAGCACACTGAAGGTTCAAGAAGAGCCTCTGCTGTCCGCAGTGTCTCACCCTGCCCCATGCCAGGCACACCTGCCTTGCCCCCAGCTGCATCAAGTGCAGGAGGCAGAGGCAGAGGAGGGTGGCATCACAGGCCCAGGCCATACCATCCATGCCCAGGGGATGAAGACGTTAATATCATGAACAGCCACTGCCTCTGTCAGTTCAGCTGCTGAAGCACTGGGGTCCTCATGATCCATGTGGATGCTGCGATCCACCACTGCACTGGGTGCTGGGTGGCTATGTCATCAATGGGCACACCAAGGCCATGGTGGTGCCTTACTCAGGCAATAGGCTGGGGTACGTAAGGCATACAGTCAATCCCCACAGCAATGGACACTGTATCACCTCTATCTATTACCTAAATCAGAACTGGGACATCAAGGTGCATGGCAGCCTGCTGCCGATCTCCCCAGAAGACTGCCTATAGCAACCAACATCAAGCCACTCCTTGATGGGCTGCTCATTTTCTGGCCGGATCAGTGGAACCTCCATGAGGTGGAACCAGCCGATGCCACCAGGTATGCCATCACTATCTGGTATTTTGATGCCAAGGAGTGGACAGCAACCAAAGACAAGTTATCAGCTAGCATCCAGAAAGAAAGGTGTCCAAGTACCTGTTACAGCCAACTACACCCACATTGTGGCCAGCCCCAGAGCTGTAAGGACAGATAGCCTGCACTGATTTCAGGAGAGCCTCTGGCCCTGTGCTGCTGGCCCAACAACCCACCAGACTCAGTGCCTGCTCCTTTTCTGCCACTGCTGCTGCTTCCAGCTTTGCCTCTGTCTGACTAGTATAGAGGGCTCAGCCTAACACTGAGGACCAAGGAGGGCAGAGACCTCTCCTGTCCTGTGATGGAGCTGGGATTATGCCTTGAGAAGGAGCCAGGATTGGGAGCTACCATCAGTGGAGCTAGGGGCCTGTGGTTTACCCCATCTGGCCCTGTTCCTCTCAGGTATGGAGAGCTGGGAAGAGCCACTGCTACCTCCCACCAGGATGCAGGCTTGGGGGCTGAGATGTCATGGCCTCTTGCTCGTAAAGCGTTGTTGGTAGAGTATCCCCAAGCCCCTTACTCCTCCAGCCCAAAATGTGAAGTGACTCTCCAACCCCTATGGCCACAGCACCTTTTGAACTATGCTGTCACTGCATGGGCAGGATAAAAGGTGCTGAGGAGCATGGGTGTTAAAAGTCCTATCAGCCAAGAAAAAAAAAAAAGTTTACCCCAGAGCTGAAAAAAAAAGACTTAAACTTTGTGTACAAAGAAAATTTGCCAAACAAATGTGAATCATGTGTAAAATCAAAAATACTCATGGCAACTAAAAGATAGAAAAAAACCATTTACAGATATGACTAAGATGATAAAATGAGAAATAATTTCCTTAGCGGTAAGCTAAATATAAGCACACAACCACATGAAGAACAGAAAACAGAAACTCTTAAATGAAAACTGAAAGAAGATGTGCAGGAGACTCCTACTTCTCATCACAAGCTCCTCTGTCTACTTGATTTCTTACCATGTTCATGTATATCTTCAAAAGCAAAAATAGCAAAGTCTATGCACTCACTTGCCACTGTTAGCCAGCTGCCTGAACTCCTTCACTGTCATGGCTTTTTTCTGGATGTTGTATTGAGTGAAGAGTCCTGACTGCCCAGTGACCATCTGCTGAATCGGTGCTGGAATAAGCAAATTATCAATGTCATCATAGCACTGCCGTGGCTTCCATTCCCGAGGAGGAATCACCTAAAAATAAAATAATAAAATAAAATATTATCCAGAAAATATTCCAGGTAGTCATTTAGCTTTGATATTCCAACAGAAGAGAAATGAAGAATTTCTCAGCATTTCTATAACAAATGTGTAGAAGAACTGTGAAGATTCAGAGTAAGGGAAATGCCTTGTATTCTCCTAAATAATCACCTTACTTTGATTTTTTTTAACAACAAAATTTATTGAGCATTATTCCAAACAGTACTTTTATTAACTTATTTTTTAGCTGATACTAGTAGCCTCTCAATTTTAAAAGTAAAATTGAAAGACACAAAATAACTTGAAGTTCAATCGTGCTTATATTAATACAATAAAAAAATAAGCAAATATATGTTTAGTCAGTATTTTTTTTAAATACCTCTCACACAACATGGCAAAAAGCAGAGTGGTGTGCAAGTAAATGTTTAACAATCAGTTTTCTGGGAAGGTGGAGAAAACCTTGAATTTGTAACTCTCGCCTATTTCCATGATGTAACTACACCCATCACGGCTAATTTGAGCTTACCAACATGCCATCATTGAACAGGAAGTCGAAAAGAGACATACATTATCAATGTTTTTGTTCCTGTATGAGGTTGTTCAGCACACCACTCTTTTCCAACAGTATTTTTTTTTTAAGATTTTATTTATTTACTTGACAGAGATCACAAGTAGGCAGAGAGGCAGGCAGAGAGAGAGAGAGAACCAGGCTCCCCACTGAGCAAAGAGCTCGAGGCGGGGCCTGGATCCCAGGACCCTGAGATCATGACCTGAGCTAAAGGCAGAAGCTTAACCCCCTGAGCCACCCGTATGCCCAATTTACCAACAGTATTTAAACACTTAATTATTAACAGTGAAGAGATCAATAAACAGTAAGACCAAAAACATATACGCTTATGATTAAAAATTAGAAGGGACAAAGTTATTAAGTCATGATTTACAGCTGGAATATATTTACCTTTAGAAACTGTTTCAATTTCTTAAGAAAAACTTTAAAAAATTAATTGCAAAATATAGATAGCACACTTCAATAAATGCATGATTACAAATATGTAACTGTGAATTATAAAGCTACACCAGAGTACCTCTATGTGCCCTCCAAACACATTTATCTCTTGCCCAATCACAGCATTTATGGTACGTATTATCACAGCATTTATGGTATGCATTTCCCTACTAGGGTTTATATGATTTTATTGGGTGCCTGAGTATGCATCCCTAGCACCGGTTTTTAAAATGAATGGAAATATACATAATATAATCCATATATACACATCTTCTTTGAGGTTTATCTTTTATGTTTCATTCAGTATTTCTCTGAGATTCAAATATGATGGTCTATATAGCTAAAGTTCACTGATATTCACTCCTACTGTACTCCTTCATACAAATATTTATTCATAAATGGGGAACCATTTAGTGCTCACTTGTTTTTTTCTGATTATTTTGTTTATTATTTCTGATTATCCTGTTACTTTGCAAATAACACTGCTATTAATATTGTTGTGTGCATTTTCTGCTGCATATAAGCACACCGTTCTCTAAAATAAACACATATCTATGGACACTCCCAACAGTGAAATTATGGTATGCTGGATATGTATAGATCAAATTTAATAGTTATTACTGAATGTTTGTCGAAGTGGTTGTACCATTTCACATTGCCACCAGCAATGTATGCAGTCTTTTTCTTTGGCTCCCCATATTCATCATTACTTTATATTGTCAATCATTTAAATTTTAGCCTTTCTTAGAGGTTGTGTAATGATAGTCAAATGTAAATTGAAAGACTATGAAAAAAAAAGTGAGCTGTCAATTCTAAATTTAATTTAATTTTCATCAGCGATATGGAGATATTTCACATTTTATTTCCACCAAGGTATGTTAGTTTAAAATGAGAATAGATACAATCATATTATATGCTGTTTAAAACACATACTCAATACTTTAAAAGAATTTGGATAATTGTAACAAATGCATATGGATAAACACACCAAACTGTCTTCAGGACATATTGAAAGGGGGGAAAACGTTGTAAATACTAACTTGCTCTTCATCAGAAATAAGTGCAAATAATCCAAAAAACTGAAACATGGATTGATTCAGGCCATTGTTTAGAAACAAATATATCTATAATCAAAATTAATATTATATTTTGAGTTGAATATTTTCCTATCTGTGAAAAAAGTTTTGTAGCAATTTTCTCTTCTAAATTTAGAGAAGCAATGAATATAACAAATTTATGAAAATTAAACATTATCTTTATAAATATTTCATGTATGTGTTCATTTACTTTTGATAAAAGTGTTCAGACAGAACTTTAAAAATTTGTTAACTTCAGGTCTATAATAAAAATCTTATTTTTGGACTGTAATTTTAAATCTCAGATTTTCTTACATAGGAAATGGCAGGAAATAGAAGCACAAGATATTTAGGACTTTAAAAGATTCCAAAATTAAACTTTTACATAAAATGACTCTAACTAAAGGAAACCCATTCCTCCTAAAGTTTACCTTCTTATTGTATCAAAATAAAAACAAACATTTTATTTTGTATCACCATTTCCCCAATCCCAGCCTGAGCCCTATACTCAAAAGAAAATTTCTGACTGAAACCTGTATTTGCCCTACTTACCTTGAAATAAGTTGCTATTATCACCATCTAAATACTGAGGAAGAAGGAATAAGAGGAAGAGCAGTGCATCTTATAATCTTTCTTCATGAACCTTGAGGACATAGATCACTGCTATACTCTCCAGGCTATTCACAAAACTATGTAATGTGCATAACCTATGGCCCAGGACAGTCTATGTCCAGATTACTGTCATGTAATAATTTTACCCACTTCATATGTAATAAATTTTCCTCATAATCTTTCTCCACAAAAACAATGTAAATTTTACATTTAAAGAGACTGTGAATCTTCAATTTGCAAACTTCACAACTACCTTTTAGATAGAAAGTTTGGGGTCAAATCTCTCATTATGGAAATAAAAGTTAAATCTAAAGTATAAATCTTAAAAAATGTTGATTAAAAAAAAAAAGACAGACTATAATCTAAGGCCAAAGTCACTACTACTGGAACTACTAAAACCCTCTTCTCCAAATCATAAATTAAGACCAATTCATTAAATGGTGCATTAACAAAGAGTCTCATGGGTGGTTCTGTCCCCAGGGCTTACTCTCAAAGCAAACTAGCAGCATTAATACAGTTTTAATTTTGACAACTTGATTTGTGCAATTTTATACATTTGCTCTTGCTGCAAATTCCAGGAAAAAAAGGCAAGTAGGTGAAACTGACTTTATGTGACTTACTGTGAAAGGTAACAAAAATGGCCCAAAAAACCCACAAGAAACAAAAGAAAACAAAACAAACAAACAACAACAACAAAAAACGAGTTCATTGTATTCCTAGTAGAAGCAAAAAAAAATTATCACGAGACTGAATAAATGAGTATCTCCAACTTTGTCAATAAATCTCATTCAAAAAAAAAAGTCTGGGGTGCCTGGGTGGTTCAGTAGGTTAAAGCCTCTGCCTTCAGCTCAGGTCATGATCCCGGGGTCCTGGGATCGAGCCCCACATCGGTCTCTCTCCTCCTCAGGGAGACACCTTCCTCCTCTCTCTCTGCCTGCCTCTCTGCCTACTTGTGATTTCTGTCAAATAAATAAATAAAAATCTTAAAAAAAAAAAAGTCTAGACTCAGGTGTGTTTTGTTCAACATTCAGAAAACTAATTGTGGTTTTCATTAACCTCATTCTGTTACAGAATGCCAGCAGCGGCACAGGTGTACCCTTGGGAAGATGTGTGCTGCTTTCCCTTCCCGTGTTACTAAACGTGCCACCCTACCACAGCACACTCCATAATCTCAGTGGAACAGAGTAAAATCTATGTTTTCAAGGAACAAAAGGGGAGAAGAGCAAGACAAAGGGCTGCATTCAAAGCCCAGAGAAGGGGACAACCAGTTACCCCCAACTTTCCTCCACTCAAATAAAGCCCAAATCCTTGCTACCCCACTGCTAGTTTATGATCAAAATTACATGTGTTAGATAATCCTGAAATGATAGTCTCTTCAACTCAAAAATGATTTTTCTCAAAGGGGGCAATAGGGAGATGGTTTTCCGCCAGATCAAAGATATTGAAGTGCTGAGGTTCCAAAAGTGGGTTCTTTAAGAACTCAATAAATAAGTTAAACTAAGGATCCCTCATCTGAGAAATTCATTATAAACCTCTTAACTTTCTCTTTTGTTTCCTCTTTTATCTTCCTTTTCTGTCACTTACCCACCCCTAATAAACTTTCACTCAACTTAATATCCCCCAAATTTTAAACCCTTCCTAGGCGGGACTTGAACCATACACAACAAAACGACAGACCTCAGGGGACAGATAACAGCACAGTCGAATCGGGTTATAAGATGCCGGAGGACTTGAATACTGAAACATCCCTGCCATTCTGGGACTTCTCTCCTCTGATATCTGCTCTTAATGCTATTGGACATCCCGCTGGATGTGGGAATTCCAAGAAGAACCCATGACCCAGCCACAGTCAAGCAGGCTCTGGCAGAGTTCAGGATTCATGAGGTGATGCTGACAAATCTACAGAAACCCAGATTACAAGCTTAACGTTTAGAATAATAAAATGAAGTAAGTACCATAAAACATACTCTTCTGAGGGGACTTTTTTCCCTCCCTCACCCCTTAGCCTCTTACGAAGTAAATTTTTTAATTGAAATATATTTTCCAGGGACGCATGGATGGCTCAGTTGGTTAAGCGTTCCAACTCCTGATTTCAGCTCGGGTCATGAAATCAGGGTCATGGGATGGAGCCCCTTGTCAGACTCTGCAGTCAGCATGGAGTCTGCTTGTTCCTCTCCCTCTGCTCCCCCCCTCATTCACATGCTATCTCTGAAATGAGTAAATAAAATCTTCTTTAAAAAACTGAAGAAAAAAGAAATATATTTCCATTATACAAGGAATAGTAATCCATCTCAGGTTGTGATCAAAGGATGAATTATATAGAGTATCTCTCTTTCAAAGTTCTAACTTTGGATCTATGGGTGCAAACCCGCAGTGAAATCTTCAGCGCCTTACTGTGACCCTCAGCATATCACAACAACCCCTGACAAGACTCCCCTTTTCCACTCCGTCAGCACTCTTCTCAGTCTGTCCACTCTGTCTCCCCGCAATATTCATTCTTCATGTAGGAGCCATTGTGACACTTTCAAAATAATGTCACTGGGATGCCTGGATGGCTCAGCTGGCTAAACGACCAAGTCTTGATTTCAGCTCAAGTCATGATCTTAAGGTCGTGGGATAGAGAATGCCCTGTGGCTCCTTGCTCAGCAGGGAGTTGCTTGAAAATTCTCTCCCCTGCCCCTGGCCACCCTCCCCCTCTGCCCCTGCCGACTCATGTGCACCTGCACACTCTATCTCAAATACATAGCTTTCAAAAAAACAGAACAAAAAAAAAAAAAACAAAATAATGTCACAAAAATAACAAACACACAAATAGCCATCATGTCTTTCTCTCATCTGCTTTAAGCCCATCAATGATTCCCACCACACTTCAAATAAAACCCCCAATGCTTACTAAGCCCAAGCAAGCCCAGGATGATCTGGCCCCTTCCAGGGCTCTTACCTTACTTACCAACCTCTTCCTCTGCTCACTGAGCCCCAAATTCACAGACCACCTTTCTATTCCTCCCACACATGAAGCTCAGGTCAGCTTTCAGGCCTCTGGACTTGCTCTTCTCTCTGTCCCCACGTCTTGAAAAAGTTGGTTTCTTTATATTTTTTGGGCCTCTGCTTAAATGTTCTTATCTTACCACCCTAAGAAGCTACCTCCAGAATATAAATTCAACAGGGGCAGAAATGTGGTCTTTACTATCCCATCTCCCAGGACACGGCAGTACCTGGTATGTAGTAGGCACTCTCCACACTTGATAAGCAAGTAACTGAAAAGAAAACAGAATACACAAATCTACAGAGAAAGAAAATAGTGGTCACCTACAGCTGAGGGGATAGCAGGGAACAGAAAATGACTGCCAGTGAACTGTACATTTTAAGTGGCCAAATTGTATGATATGTGAATTATATTTCAGTAAATCTGTTATATTTGTAAAAGGGGAAAGAGAGAAAGAAACAATTAGAAAGAAAAGAGGAGGTAGAGAGAGAGGAAAGGGAGGGGAGTAGTTAAGCTTCAGGTTAATAACTGTCCTCTATGAGAAAGTGATGAAAGCTATGAATACTCTCACCTCTCTCTAGAGCCCATACATGGATCTCTTTAGTTTCTAGAAGCCACACGTGTTTTAAAGAAAAAGAAGAAGAAGAAGAAGAGGAAGAAGAAGCCCTAGAACACAACCTAGCATAAATAGTTAAAAGAAAAAATAAGACAATTATTCTTTGAAGATAATAAATGCTCTGCATGAATTAATGAAAACAAATTTTACAAATATTCTCTGGAATAAACCATTTCCCATATTATGAAGACTAAGAGCAAAAACGAAAGGCCAAGTGATTGTTCTTGGTTTAAAGGATGTGAGGTTAATCACCTTTGCAAGACCTGCTCGATGGGCTCCTTTAGACTCCATGTATGCGAGGTATTTGTTGAATTCCCGGAACTCCTCCATGGAGGGTCTGAAGGTCATGATCTTACAGCTGGGGTTCAAAGGACTCTCCACCTCCGCCACCTCCATGATGGCTGGGGCAGTCTCTGCAGAGGAGATGATGCAGTCATCAGCACTGAATTCCTGTGTGCTTAAGGCTGGTGGTCATTTTCTCCCAAACAGCATGTAAGCACCCCAGTCCCAGCAGAAATTCTTCTCTTAGTTACTTACCATTCTCATTAACACCCCATTAGGGAGACTTCCTCATCTCTCCCAAACTCTTGGGAAAAGAACCTGTTTTTAGCCATTCCTCCTCCCAAGTTCCTATTCCTGTATTCAAACACTGACCTGATTATATTGCTCACCTCTTCAAAATCCTTCCTAGTGAGAATGAATTTTCTAACTTTCCAAGTTTACAGAAGGTGTTGTTCCTATGCACCAGTTCTGAAACAGATTCTCACACACAGGACTGTATAAAGGCCTAACCTTGGATGAGTAGTGAATGGACAATGCCCAACATCCCCAGCATAGGATTGTTCAGTGTCCTAATACGCTTTCCTATAATAACTTACAAATTACCCATTCTGCAAAACTACCAAGTGCCAGACAAAAATACTAGATAGAAAAAAGGGTAAGATTTGTCTTCACCATCCAAAGTCACTATCTAGAGGTGGAACAGACTTCAACACAAAACTATACACAGGCAGGGGTAATTAACTCCACCTAAATTACTCAGAAATGACTTCAGAGTTAAGACTTAGTAGAAGGTACAGGGGTTTGCCAGATAAGAGAAAAAGCATTCTGAGCAGTGAAAATATCTGGAAGTATTGTTAAAAACAGAATTTAGTTTGCCTAGAGCTCAGAAAGGAAAGATTACAGGATATCAAAGTAGAAAAATGGGCAAAAATATGAACTTAATCTTGCTGACAAAAACCAGGATGATTCCCTCAATATGTACTGAACACTTCAGACACACAGAATGAAAAAATTAGTAAGAAGCACTGGCCTGCCTGTCCCAGAAAGGAGTCTTATCCCCATCCCACTTCTAGAAACAATAATTGTACCTAGTATCTGACAATCCAAACAACAAATAGTCTCAGAACAAAACTCTCCTTTTTTTTTTTTAATAAATTTAATTTGCTTGACAAAAAGAAAAATTGGGAAGAGATGAATACATAAAGATGAAAACATGCTATGGGATAATAAGAGGTTAAAATGGATCAGGGCTACAGATAAAGACATGAGCATCATTCATAAAGGTTTAAATAAGCATTCTCTCACCAAGTACATGTGAGAAGAATCAAATTAATCCTGCCACCCACTAGGAACTTAAATATAAAGGAGAAAATCTGCATGGATATAGGTAAGTTAATACATGACATAAAATATTATATATATATATATGTATATTTTATATATATATATATATTTTTTTAATTTAAATTCAGTTAGCCAGGGAACCTGGGTGTCTCAGTCATTAAGTGTCTACCTTTGGCTCATGTCAGGATCCCAGGGTCCTGGGATTGAGCCCTGCATCAGGCTCCCTGCTGGGAGCCTGCTTCTCCCTCTCCCTCTCCCGTGGCTTATGTTCCCCCTCTAGGTGTCTCTCTGTCAAATAAATAAAATCTTTAAAAAATAAATAAATATAAATAAATAAATAAAGTCAATTAGCTGACATATATTACATCACTAGTGTCAGATGTAGTGTTCAGTGATTCATTAGGTGCGTATAACACCCAGTGGGGTAACTCGGTCATGGGCATTAAGGAGCACAAGGGTTGTGATAAGCACTGGATGTTATTCTGTATTCTCTTTGCCTCAGGGAGAAAGCGTGCAAAAGAAAAAACCTTCCAGGCCACCTCCCCACCCACTTCCCTTCACACCTATACAACAGATGCACATGCCCAATGCTGGGCTGCAGGATCAAAGTCTAACCTCTATACAAGACACACATAATCCTTTAGAAGCACCTAGATCAAACCTTTACATAATTATCATGGCCTTGTCTACCACTACAGCCTGCATTATATTTTAAGCTCCAACAATGCTCACTGATTTGTGCTTCTCGAAACAAGTAGAACCCTCTGTGCCTCTGCCTAAATCATTCCCTCCCATCAGGGCAGCCTTTAACTGTCTCCTCACCTGGCAAACTCCTGGCCACTGTTAAGATTCTCAATCCTACCCAAGCAGGCCTAGGTGAGCCAGCCTGTGTATTTTGACTTCCCTCCCTGCATTCCTCATAGTAGCTGCCTATCACAGTTGTTGGCACTTCTGACCATACACTGAACTCTAAACTCAAGGGAAAAGCAGGCTGTCTCTGTAAACCCTAACTTCCAGTCTGAGATCCAGCCTGGTTTGTAACATCTGCTATAATAACTATTTGCTAACTGAATAAAGAAATAAATGCCAAAATGTTAAAATATTTACACAAAATGATACCAAATGCAGGAAAAAGGAAAGCATTGATCTCACACACAGAAAAGTTACTTAGAAAACAAACTCATTGCTTGACAGGTAAAGAATAATCTGAGCAGTGAGAAAGGAGAAGAAGCTCCCGGACTACCTTTGGTACCTGGAAGGCAGCTTTACTTTTACCCTGGCCAAAGAACAAGGGTGTCATGCATAGCTCTCCCACAGAGGAAAAACCCACTAGAAAAGAAACTCAAAATTCATCCAGTCACTCGGAGAACCATTACCGAATGTCTAACTGCTGAGTAGGCATTCAGGAGGGAATGAAGCGAAACCCTAATAGGAGGGGAGTGAAGCAAACAATAAATAAGTCAGAAGCACGCTGAAGAAGAAACCAAGGAGTAGCTATTTTTTTTTTTTAAAGATTTTATCTACCTATCTGACAGAGAGAGATCACAGGTAGGCAGAGAGGCAGGCAGAGACAGAGGAAGAAGCAGGCTCCCCACTGAGCAGAGAGCCCGATGCGGGGCTAGATCCCAGGACCCTGGGATCATGACCCAAGCCGAAGGCAGAAGCTTAACCCGCTGAGCCACCCAGGCACCCCAGGAGTAGCTATTTTATATAGCGTAACTGAGGAAGCATTTCAGACGCCTGAAAGAGGGAATAAATCATGCGGATAACTGGAGGAAAAGCATTTTGTACTAAAGCAACAGCAAGGAGCCTCTTGGGCTCTTCGAGGAATAGGAAGGATGTAAGTGTGACTGGAAGTCATAAAGCAAGAGAGTGGAGAGAGGGAAAACGGAGAAAAGGAGTTTTGGGGTAGTAATTTGGGACTCTTGCCCTTCTTATACATTCTCATTCTTGATACTCTAACGTGTTTCCTTTCAAGAAGATGACAGTGTTTTCTAAGGTAACTCTTCCAGAGGATTTTAAGCAGAGCACTGAGCAGGCTCATCATTCTGACTATTGTATCAAAGACAAGGTTGGAAGCACAGAAACAATTTACACCAATCCAGGCAAAATAAAATGGTGACTTGGACCAGAAGTAGGCAGTGAGAAGTGGTCAGATTGCAGATATATTCAGAACAAAGTTTCCTGATAGAAGTAAGAGAAATGTGCAAGTCAAGATTTCTGGTCTAAAATACAGAACAATGGCTCTGACAAGAAACTGAAGCAATGAGACTGTTAAGATATGCAGCAAATTAGTAGCAATCAGAATTAAATATCTGCCCTTGACCTAGTTTGCTAACTTGTCTGTGAAACATACTTTGCCTCCTCCTCGTGTCACTATTCACTGATAACACAAACCCAGTTCTACCTACAAATCAGGCACATACACTAAAGACGTAGTTAATTTATGTTTCAGACCCTTTTCAATCTAAAAAGTTAATATGTGATCACTATAAAATTTGAAATATGCTAAAATTTCTAAAAATTTAATGTGAATCCCACGACCCAAATCTTTGCCAACATGGCAGACAATAAAAAAAAAAGTTTATTGTTAAGTTTCTTTTTTTTTTTTTTTTTGGACATTAATAACCATTTTCATTTTATTTTTGGGTTGCCTCCTTATGTTCTCTACCCGTAAAAGGTAGTTTATAAGTTCACTATTCCTTGAGTTTTTCCTAATCCACATCTATCACTATTAAGCCTAATCATGCTGCTACAATCAAATTCCCAGTCACCCTTCTTTCTTTTATCTTTAGTTCTCTGAAGCAGAAGAGTAGGTTTAAAATGCTCTTGCAGGGGCACCTGGGTGGCTCAGTGGGTTAAAGCCTCTGCCTTCAGCTCAGGTCATGACCCCAGGATCCTGGGATCGAGCCCCACATCGGGCTCTCTGCTCAGCAGGGAGCCTGCTTCCCTTCCTTTCTCTCTGCCTGCCTCTCTGCCTACTTGTGATCTCTGTCTGTCAAATAAATAAATAAAGTCTTAAAAAAAAAATGCTCTTGCAGTGTTTCCCACTCAGAGAAAGACTTATACTTTGGGGAAAATATACCTGTGATTTTCAGCTGGAGGTGATGTAATTAATAATATTTTTTTTAATGCCACACCTCTTACAGACAGTCCCCAAAGTGAGTGACAACAGCTGATGACAACTTTATTGTTTTGCTTCTAGAGAGCTAGTCATCAATGTTTTTTCAGACCACCTAAAACAGCCAAATTTATAGTAAGCACCCTAAGAATTTTTTCTTAATTAAAGATCTTTTTCAGCAAGTGAAGGAAAGTGTAACACTAATTCATACTTATATAACTCTCCCAAGCTTCTGTTCTGAAAAGTTGTACTTTATCATGAAGGAAAAACATGTGCTCTTCTTATCTTAATCATATATCTTTATTTGGCAATAGAAAAGAAACTGAAGTAATGCTTTGCTGCTAAATGTAAATCTATATCCTATATAACTTTCCTGTGTACACCTATATTTCCAAATTGTGTTCTCTTATTTAAGTAATTTCTGCGGAAAATGTAAAAACACAATTCTCATTTAGGATTACTCGTTTCTTAGACAATGCCTGCCACAGAACTGGTATACAGTGCTTATGGTCTCTGAAGAGAACACTTAAGAATCAACTATAAAGTACAACCCTGGGAGATAAAGCACTCACCATTTAAGCAGATAATATATTAAGCTAAAAAGAAAATGAACCAAGGCACGATTACTAGCTATGCCAGTGTTAGATGAGAACACTCCCCCCATGATTCCTCCTGTGGACCCGTGGAACCCTGGAGGCCATCCTTTCCAGTCCTCACTCACTCCTACTTCCCTACAGTGAGATTTTAGAAGAAACTGTCCAGCCAAGGCCCAGATGTTACAGCTATGACTACCTTGCTCTCCTTTCAGTTCCCAAGTGCCACGTCCACCAGAGGGAGGGCTTGGACCTTGTCTAAGGTAGCTGGAAAGCTGGCATTTCCATTCCAACACTGTAATTCACCCAGTTTGGTCTCACAGTGAGTCAATAAGGTTCTTCTTACATAGTGCTCAGTCAGGCGTTGTTATGAGTTTAATTGTGTCCCCCAAAAAGATGTGTTAAAACCTGAGCCTTAATACAGGTGAATATGACCTTTTTTGGAAGCACAGGTTTTGCAGATGTAAGCAAGCAACATGAGATCATGTTCAACACCTCATCCAATATGACCAGTGTCCTTATAAAAGGAGAAGAGTCAGAAAAAGAGGAAAGAATAATGTGAAGATGGAGGCAGGCAGACGAAGTCACACAGCTGCAAACCAAGGAATGTCAGCCAATACACAAGGCTAAGACAAAGGCACAGATCTTCCCCCAGATCCTTCAGAGAAAGCATGGCCATACTGACACTTTGATTTTGGCTTTCTACCCCCTAGAACTGTGAGAAGATCAATTTCTCTCATTTTAAGCCATCCAAGTTTGTGGTTAGTCATTATGGCAGCCCTAACAAACTAATACAGGCATCAGGATCAGACTGATGGGACCCTGGTAGACTGCCACATTCTCCAACCCCAGCCTCACCAATACTAAAGCCTGAAATACTCTGACCTTCCATCTGACTCCATATTTCTCAAATGGGTGGGAAAGTGGTGGAACACTCCAAAAATGCCACATTAGCCATTAGTATGTCTAACCAGGAACTGAACCACAACAGGGTCATCTGGCTTTAAAGTCTGCCCTTTTCTGTCATCCCAGGACTTCACAGGCCTGGCACCCTAAAATGAAAAGGAAGACAGCAAAGAAAAGCCCTCAGCCTATTAATCATTTTTTGCCTGAGCTAGACTCATTCCTCTTCCAGGCAGCTCTTCTTGAATCATCTTGGTCCCATTCAATCTTGCTCCACCAGCCTACAGAGACCAGAAGTAAAAATGGGAAGGTGGACTCAGGGAGATAGTTCTGGGACAGAAGAGCCAAGGCAACAAATGAATTTGTACAAAACTTTCTTTTATTACACAGATAATATATGGGTCCCAGGAGAAGGTTTCTAAAGAGAGATGATCCAAGTAAATATCTAAATTCTCTCCAACAATCTGTACCAGCCAAAACATAATCCTGATCACACCCCTCTTACACCCTTAGTGGATGGACAGGCAGAAGTCATCCTCCTGGGCAAACTGAGCAAGGCTTCTCCTCTTGATCACCAAAGATCTGGCAAGATTAACAGATACTGGAGCACTGAGGCTATCATCTCCTCAGACTTAAGTACGCAATAAGAGTGTGTTGGAACCATTAAAGCTGCCAAGTATTCACTCTTGGCCCCACCTGGCATGACATTCATTTCCAGGGTCAGATTATAGCCAGGTCTAGACTTCAGTGGGTCAGGAGAAGAAATTTTCCTTTCATGAAATGCTCACAATGTAATTAATTCTAGTTGCAAACACTAAACTTCTCAGCACTAACTCTTACAGCATATAACATCTAATTTATATGTCCCCTTCAGTCTTGCAACAATTTTTCAAATGCACTGAGTCAGATATTAATTACATGTGTCATTTCTTGGTTTTCCTTTCTCTATCTCTTAAACTTCCATAGTAACCATCAATAGGGGTCTGGCTGAATCAGTGTATTACTGCTGACAACACAGTATAGGCAACGTAAGAAGAATGAGAGAGATCTCTAAGTAAAGATCTGGAGTGATTTCCAAATTACACTGTTAAATTAAAAAAGCAAAGTGCAGAACAGCTTATAATATTCTACTTTTTGTACAGGAAGCAAGATCAAACACATAAAAATGGTTACCTAAAGGGAAAAGAAGACACAGATAAGGAAGCAAAACTTCTGTGAGTATAGCCCTAAATATAGTTTTAACTCTGAAATCATATAAATAATTTATAAAATTAAAAAGAAAAAAAAAGACCTCAAAACTGAAAAACAAGCTAATTACATAATAAGTCAGTGGCATAAGCAAACAAGGAAAAGAACTACTTAAGTAACTGTGAGTCAAAGTGTTTAGGCTATAGATTCTAACAGGATATATTTTGGGATATAGAACAATTTTTAAAAGATACATATAAACTGTATTTATTTGTCAAATTGTTAGTAGTAATATTATTGATATTGGGTCTTTTTTAACTATTACAAGTATACTATAAGATACAGCAAATAAGGAATAATGCTAATGTCATTGGGGATCAAGATTTTCATTATAAGGAGATACCAATATAAAATTCTTGATTAAAACCTTAATCTTTCACTAGAACTGAAACAGCAATATGAACTCAAGATTTTTTTCTCTCAAAATATTTATCTCCTAGTACTGCCCACTTAAAAAGGCATGGAAATAATGACAAGATAGTAGCAAAAATTATACTTTGCACAAAAATTATGGCCTCTAAATACCATATCTCAATGAAAAGAACCAGGGATCTTTGTAGAAAATGCTGGTTACAAGTTTGGGACAAGAAATATATAAGATGTGTCTAGAACATGTTTGTGCCAGAAAGAAAGCAAGCTATCAAAGACTATTGAGGATACATATCACTTCAAAATTAACATCACTGCTAAGAAAATTAGATAGCATGTGCCTCCTGATAAGATGCACTAAGAAGGATACATCTACTTACATGGCTATCCTACCAAAAGTAAATAATTTATATCTAATCATGAGGAAACATCACGAAAGGCCAAATTAAGTGATATTCTTACAAATAAAGAGGTTATACACTTCAAAAATGTGAAGGTCATAAAAGACAAAAGATTAAAAAGTAGTTCCAGATTTTAAAAAGACTAATGAAATATGTGATCCTTGGATCCTGGACCAAAAAACAATTTTTTTCTCTTTTCCTATGGTACAAAGAATATCATTGGGATAAATGGTGAATCTGAAAAAGATCTGATCAGATAATAGTGCTGTCTCAAATTAATTTTCTGATCTTGATAACTATACTGTGGTTAGAGAATGCTCTTGTTTTTAGGAACATAAAATGATGTGTTTACAGTTAGAGGGGCATTACATATATAAGTTACTTTCAAATGGTTACGAAAATATTATGCACATGCACACACGCACACACACATACACCAAAGAATAAATAAATAATAAGCACAGAGGAACTATATATAACACTTAGGAAATCTGTATGAAGTGTATGGGGGAACATCTTGTTCTCTTTTTAGCAAATTTTCTTTAAGTCTGAATTTATTTCCAAATAAGTGAAGAAAACAAAAACAACTAATGGGAGTCATATCAAAAGGACATGGGAACTTTAGAGAAAACAGTCACAGTGGCCCCAAGCAGGTGTCAGAGTCTGAGTGGATGAAGAAAACATCCTGCAAGCATAGCATCAGCAACACTAGGAGACTGGCTACATACTGGCCTATAACGGAGCCCAGTTCTTCCCATTGGAGAAAGGAATATTCAGATATGGAGGGGGAGGAAATTAGAACTGACCTTTGGTAATAGATTAGAATGTGGGAGCACAGGTATAAGCTCGCAATGTGTATGTATGTATGTGGGTAGATATGTGAATGTGTATATATACATGTCCATGGATATGTACAGATACTTCCTTAGCTCTGCCCACTGAGAGGTCTTGGTAGCTGTAATACCACAGTACCAATGAGCTCTCAAATCTTGGTTTCTAAATACCACCGTCCACTGAAAGGAACCAGGGCTTCTTGGACTGATTCCAGGGCTGGAGAGAGAAAGTACAAGGTAAGCCAAGAACATCTTGTTGTGTGCCAGAAAGTAAGGAAACACTCAAAAAACAAAAGGGAACATATCTAAAGGACATAAAAGCCAACTTGAAAGGGCTTCCATTGGCTAAATCTGGGGGAAACTGAGCATCAAAATAAAGGATAGTAATCAATATAATCAATTAAATAAAATAAGAATCTATGAGTCCACAGTGAAGTAAATACAATAAAAGAGTTATTAAATCTGTAAGTATATGATATTCCTTTTTTAAAAAAGCATCATTCACCATTAGAATATATCAACATACTACCCTAAAAATGTATAAATAAAGAGAATGAAATAAGCACTTATCTTGCTTTTTCTGGAACAACTGCTATTTTAGGGTAAGTAAAGAACTGAGAGCAGAAAGTTCTTCTTTATAGAAAAATTCCAACTAATAAATGTAGTAAAAATGACAGAATTATATCATCCCCATTTTTTTTTACAATCCCTAATAGATAATATAGGGAAACATGATCACTGGCTGCTAAAATCATGAGATGACAAGTTAACAGGAAGCTTTATAATGGAGGAATCAGGCTCAGGCTCATTAATCACTGGAATAGACAGACATGACTTGAAGCAATGGAAAATACATAGCATCACCTATTAATTGTTTTTACCTTAAAAAAGTAAATCTGAATCTAAACCAACCCATTAAGCCATTGAATCTAACCACCAGTTGCCAGGAAATAAGGAACAAAGTAAATACCACCACAGGAAAATAATGTGCCAAATCTGGAATATGAGACAGCCTTCATTCCAAATGCCAATAGAAAAAAGGAGAGTGAGGTAAGGGCTGGGAGCAAGGGACTGTTACAGAATAAAAAGGACATCATACATATGAACAAAAACTATATGCATCAACAACTGGTCACCAGAAATTTTTACAGAAAAGCAACAGAATAATGTAACAAAGCAGAAAAAAATAAGATTAAAAAAAGCAAAAACACAGAGGGTGCCTTGCTGGCTCAGTCAGTGGAACATACAGCTCTTGATCTTGGGGTAGGTCCTGAGTTCAAGCCCCATGCTGGGCGTAGAGCTTAATTAAATTAAAAAAAGAATATTATAAATGAGCAGTACAGTAACTAGAATAAAGAGTCTTCAATATGTTTTATATGTATGTATACACATAACTATATTGTTATAAATCTGAGAATGTATGTCCTCATTTAAAGATTTTATTTATTCATTAAGGAGGCCACAAGTACACAAGTTTGAGCAGGGGGAGGGGCAGAAGGGGAAGGAGAAGGCTAAGGAGAGAATCTCAAGTAGACTCCCTACTCAGCAGGGAGCCCCACCCAGGGCTCCATCTCAGGACCCTGAGATCATGACCTGAGTAGAAACCAAGAGTCAACTCAGCTTAATCAACTGAGACACCCAGGTGCAGGGAGAACATCCTCATTTAAAAGGCATGAACTAGAACATTGAACCTTTTAGAGTCAATGTTTAAGACTTTTTCTAACTGCCGGCCTTATTATTTTCAACTTGCAAAGTTCAATGGCAGAATGTCAGAGTTATTTTAACAACAGTCAGATTCCACTAAATAGACAACTATTAGAAAATGGGGGTGGGGGGAGTGCCTGGGTGGCTCAGTGGGTTAAAGTCTCTGCCTTCAGCTCAGGTCATGATCCCAGGTTCCTGGGATCCAGCCACACATGGGGCTCTCTGCTCGACAGGAAGCCTGCTTGCCTCTCTCTCTGTCTCTGCCTGCCTCTCTCTCTGTCCCTGCCTGCCTCTCTGCCTACTTGTGACCTTTGTCTGTCAAATGGATAAATAAAATCTTTAAAATAAAAAAAGCTTTAAAAAAAGGAAAAGAAAATGGGGGGTGAAAGACGGGGAGACAGACTCTACACTCAGTCATATCGTGTGCCACACAATAACCACCTAATTGTTAGAAATCCTACTATCCTTTGCCCTTGGAATAAAGTTTCCATTCATCTCTACTAATAACATGATCACAATCATATTGATTTATTAGTCCATGCCCAAATCCTTAGGCTGAAGCACTAAACAAAAAGTCACTATAGCCAATGATAGTTACTTGGCTTTCCAGCACTTAAACTAAATTTACATCATAATGGTAATCTCAACCAAACAGAATAACATTTTATTAAAAATTACTCTTGGGGTGCCTCGGTGGCTCATTTGGTTAAGCGTCTGACTCTTGACTTCAGCTCAGGACAGGAACTTAGGGTCCTGAGATTAAGCCCTTTGCTGGGCCCTGTGATCAGCTGGGAATATGCTGGGAATTCTCTCTCTCTCTCTGCCCCCCTCTACTCACTCTCTCTCTCTCTCCCTCTCTCTAAAATAAATACATCTTTAAAAACAATTACTATTACAATAGGAGTTGAAGAAAATCACCTTGTATATTTCTCTCAACTATCCCACTTAAGCAGCCAGGTAGAGGAAAGATCATACCTTAGGGCCAGATGGAACTGGGTTGTTTTCTTTTTTAGTAGGCACCATGCCCAACGTGGGGCTTGAACTCATTACCCTCAGATTGAAAGTTACATGCTGTATAGACTGAGGCAGCCAGGTGCCCCCAGAATTGGATTCTAATCCCTCCTATCTATCTCCCGCACTTAATGAGTGACCTCTGGAAAGTTACTTGATCTAGACCTCTATTTCCCCATCAGTATAATGGGATACCACTCCTCCCCCTACAGCATTGTGATAGGGACTCAGTAAGTAGCTAAATATAAGAGACTAGTACATTGTCAGGCTATATAGCAAGCACACAGATGTTGGCTTAAAAAAAAAACAAAACTATTCAAATTAAATCCCTTCTATTACCTTCTTCTCCATTGCTTATACACATGCTCAAATCTCTCCCATGTAATTTTTTAAAAGATGGTATGTGTTTATTTGAGAGAGAGAGCACAAGCCTGTGTACATGCAGATGCGGAGGGGACAGAGGGAGAGAGTATCTGACCCGTCACGACCTGAGCTGAAACTAAAGAGTTGGCTGCCAGACCCACTAAGTCACCAGGTGCCCCTCCCATGTGATTTTTAAAGATTCTCTGTACACATTCTCCCCCCACCCAGAAAGACTCCAGCTACAGCATTCTCTCTCCAACCCCTCATAGACAAACCTCAACAAAGAACAGCCCACACTCATTTTGTCCACTTCATCTATTCTATCATTGATATCTCCACCCACCAGTGTGCTGAAATCACTCTGAAAAAGTTTGCCAGTGACTTTCTAACTGCTTTATACTATATGTTGTCTTTAGTCCTCTTATCAGTCTCTTTGCAGCATTTAAAACTGGATAGCCATCCCTTAGTACAGCTTCTGAAGACTGGGGAGAGGAGAGAGGGGAGGTGGGAGGACAACACACATACACCATCCTCCACTCACTCTATTTCAGTTAACTCTGCCCTCCACTCTGAACTTCCTTCTGTGCTCCTCCAGAGCTAAACCCTTCAGTACTGGTATACGACAAGATTCTTTCTATAGTTGTCTTTCCTTTCCACCAGACACAGACACCATGGGAAATTTCATCCAACTATCCTTATCAATGGCTCAGAAATACAAAACAAGGACCTCTCTCCTCTAAATCCAAGTCCAATAAATCTAAGCACCTACTAGGCAGAGTCATTTGGAGATGATCCTCAAACTCAACAGAGACAAAACTGAATCCGAAAGTTAATAGGGATAAAAAGGACCCTTTGCTACAAAATCTGCTTCTCTACCTAACAGTCTCAATCCTGGTTCATTCAATTCATCCATGGTCCTGCATCAATCCTCAAAGAGCTTACAAGTGCAAGAGAAAACAAGTATACAGACGGCTCTAATACCACAGGCCAGGTACTGCAAAAAACGGAAGCACACAACACCACCATGGCCTTTAGAACAAGAACAGAAGAATCCAACCCTTTAACAGGGTAAAGGGTAGAAGGGGAAGCAGAAAAGGAGAGCATCCCCTACACAGGCCCTAACCTCCACTACATGGCCTGCATCAGAATCCCAGGAGCCATCCTCAGCCCTGCCTCACCACATCTGTGTGGGCACCAGTTATGGTCTATGTGACCTCCTGAACATCTTTTATATCCATTCTCTAGTGTTTCCAAAGTTACTATCTTAAATCAAGCTTTTCTCCTTTCTTTCCTAAACCACTCCTGTAGTCTTTGCTGATTTACTCACCTTTAGTTCATCTCCCTCAATTCTCTTCTATACAACCACAAAAACACAAAACTTTCCTTTTTTTAAGGAGGTTTTATTTATTTATTTATTTGAGAAAGAGAAAGAAAGAGCAAGCACACCAGGCAGGGGAGCAGCAGACGGAGTGGGCGCAGCAGACTCCCTGCTGAGCAGGAAGCCTGCCTTGGGAATCAATCCCAGGACCCAGAGATCATGACCCGAACCAAATGCAGACCCTAAACCAAATGAACCACCCAAGAGTCCCCAGAACAAAATCTCTTGACACAAAATGGATCATGCCATCTTTATTTTTTTTTTTTAAGATTTTCTATTATCTATTTGAGACCGAGCGAGCATGAACATGGGGCAGAAAAGAAAGGAGAAGAGACTCCCCACTAAGCAGGGAGCTGGATGGGGGGCTTGATCCCAGGACCCCAAGAACATGACCTGAGCCAAAGGCAGATGCTTAACCAACTGAGCCACCCAGGCAACCCATACCATCCTTATTTTAAATCCCTCAGTTGCTCAATACTATTTCAGCATGGAAGCTACCTCCATGATCTAGCTCCTCCTTCTCCCCCCACCCTCAAAGATCCCTTTGACCTACCTGAAACCTTTGCTTCATTCTAACCAAAGTTCCCAATTGGTGCCAAGCTATTTCCGTCCTTCAGTGTACTGTATTGACTTATGTGTCACATATATGACACTACTGAGTACTTCCTGTGAGCTATATATCTACAAAGTACACCCTCTTATTTAAACCTAATAGCTCAAAATAAATAAATAAACTTAATAGCTCAAAAATAAACAAATAAACCTAATAGCTCCATTGAAAATGAGCATAAATATCTTTATGTCACTAATAATAAAAACTAAAATGCTTGCAGGGTCCTATAGCAAGAGCTAACGACAAGATTTGAACCTAATCGGAGATTCTAACACTCATATTTGTAACTACTGCACTATTTTCTTTGCCTTTCCTCAGTAAGTTCTAGCAAAACCCATCTTTCAAAGTTTATCTCACATGTAGACTGCATTATGAAGCCTTTCCTGGCAACACTCCCTACAACTAATAGTGCCATTTCTTTAATGTTCTCCTCACCCTCTTTCCATATATACAGTCATCCTTCATTATTCCTGGATTCAGCATTGGCAAATTCACCTATTTCTAAAATTTATTTTTAACCCCCCAACCAATAATGGTGGCATGTGTGTATGGTCATTCACAGACATGCACAGTGTTGAAATACTTGAATCACCCAACAGGCACATCCCTTCAGCAGAGGTCAAACAAGGCAAAAATATACCTTTGCAGTCTATTTAGTGCCAGTGGTTTTTGCATTTTTGTGCTCCTACTGGTGATTTAGCTGCTTAAAACAGCCCCCAAGTTCCTAAGTACAAGAAAGCTATGATGTTCCCTATCACAAACACACTTTGTGACATAACTTTAGGCATCAGTTATATCACTGCTGGCATGAGTTCAGTGTTATGAATCAATAAAATTATATATTAAATAAGGTATCTTTAAAACAGAAACACACAGGGGCACCTGGTGGCTCAGTGGGTTAAAGCCTCTGCCTTCGGCTCAGGTCATGGTCTCAGGGTCCTGGGATGGAGCCCCGCATCAGGCTCTCTGCTCAGCGGGGAGTCTGCTTCCTCCTCTCTCACCTCTCTGCCTACTTGTGATCTGTCTGTCAAATAAATAAATAAAAATCTTTAAAAAAAAAAAAAACAGAAACACACATAATGGGTGCCTGGGTGGCTCAGTGGGTTAAGCCTCTGCTTTCAGCTCAGGTCATGATCTCAGGGTCCTGGGATTGAGCCCTGCAGGGGCTCTCTGCTCAGCAGGGAGCCTGCTTCCCCTTCCCCCTCTGCCTGCTTCTCTGCCTACTTCTGATCCCTCCCTCTCTCTCTGTCAAATACATAAATAAAAAATCTTTAAAAAAATAAATAAATACACATAAAACAAGGTGATACATAGATCATTTGAAAAAATGTGTGATCAAAGCCTCACGGGCAACTAATCCCACATTTCCCTTCAGAGCAATGGTTCAGTATTCACTAATTCAGTATTCTCAGTGACTTTATGGAACATAACTACCACAAATACTGAGAATCAATTATATCTTAGCCCTTGTAATGAGACCATTCACAAAAAGCCCCCACCCCTCAGCCCATGGAAACCATCTTCCTCCCCACCTCAAGAATTTCTCCCACTGACACCCAGGAGTCCAGGCAGTCAATACTTCATACTGCAATTGACCTACACTCTCCACTAGCTCAATCCCTCCCTCAGGAACTCAGAATTGGAGAACAGATGAAGCCCTGAAGGGCTGGGGCTGCCAAGGTCCTCCTTTTGCATAAACAGAAAATGGCTGAAGGAAGGAAATTAGCAGATAGAAGTATCATACAGAGAATGCACAGCCTGAGAGAGAGAGATGATTTGAAAGGGAAAAGGAAAGGTGGGGGGGGGGGGGAGCCTCAGTCATGCGAAGCATAATGCAAGTCATAAAGTAAACACCTGAAGAGTCTGCATCTTCAAGAGACTGGATAGTCTGAAGAACTGAAAGCTACACTGCAACAGGCGTTCCAGATATGATTTAAATTTTTCCAATGAAGAATGAAGAGACTTGAATTCAGAAGTAGGCAGAGTGTGGAAAGAATTGGCGACCACAAGATACTTTTCTTGCTGGAACAGAGCTAGCACAGGTAACTTAGCTCTTAAGAATAGTCCTAGCTACTATTCCTGATCTCTGTATGAAAACTAAGATGGCATGCTCATGGAACAAACAAATGCAGCAGCAACTACCTGCTCCCCAGCTTTCTGCGACGGTGCTATGATCCCAGACTATTACTCTTCAGTTTCCTATTTGTAGCAGAAATGGCAGCTCTCTGGGCAGCACCTCCAGCAGTGGTGTTCTGGGAGACATCCCATGGGATGAGCCCCTCAGGACCCAGCCAAGAGCCTGCTCTCCAACCTTCAACAACTACAGGATCAAATCCCTTTTTGCTTAAGTTAAGCAGGGCAGTAGACATTAGCTATAACTGAATCATGGCTGATGAAATTATCAAACATAAACCGATAATAATGATGAATAGAAAAGAAACCTAGTATACAAATACCAGTAAATCAAATGAAGGTTTTATTCATACCTCTTTGCCTTTTGAGTAATCCTTTCTAACCACCAGTTCCTTGGTGTATCTTCATAAAATTAACTTGAATGACTCAAAATTCATTTTGTAATATTTAGTAGAAATTACTAACTGAGCCATTAAACAAACTAGCCAGCCACCCAGGGCTACTTACTCTTACTGGCCTACTACAGGAGAAGATCCCAATAAACTACTTAACAGATTTACCAGATAAGGGATACATACTATATATTCTCTCTGAAAAACACCACTGCTACAAAAAATACAACACAGTGGAGACTAGCAGACTCTGTTTATTATGTCTAAGTACCAGTTAAACTACAAGCTTAGCAATCAAGTGTTTATTTGCAATCCAGTTTATGCCACTTTTGCCAATTATCTGATATAATTAAATAGATGAAGTGTGACTACAACAGTGTTATTGTTTTTATAAGATTTAAGTTGAATCTTTTGGAAAGATCCAGTAAAATGAAATGACTTTTGGGGGGGGGATGTCAAATAAAGTGTGGGAACTGCAACATAAAAGATTAGGGGATAGAGGGATTTGTAAAATCTAGGATTCCAGCTCATATTACTTCAAGTGTTTTAACTCTCACTCTACTAAAAAAAAAAAAAAAAAAAAAAAAAAAACCAGAAACTGACTGAAAGTGGTAGCTGCTGTATTGTAGGTGTGGTTTATGCCGAAGAGGAAATGCAGGACTACAATCTTTATTCAAAGAAAAGGCTCTGCCCTACAACAAAAGATAGGCAAATGATTGTGTAAGTTTTGTTTTGTTTTGTTTTTTAAGATTTTATTTATTTATTTTACAGACAGAGCTCACAAGAGGCAGAGAGGCAAGCAGAGAGAGGAAGGGAAGCAGGCTTCCTGTGGAGCAGAGCCCAATGTGGGGCTCGATCCCAGGACCCAGGGATCATGACCTGAGCCGAAGGCAGAGGCTTTAACCCACTGAGCCACCGAGACGCCCGATTGTGTAAGTCTTAGGTAGAAATAAAAATGATAAATGTGTGTATCATTTTTTATGATTTACATCTTTAACAAAAATTAAAAACTATTCAGTACCTTGGGAAAGAACCATTCTGTGTATTTTAAAAATGAAAAGACAAAAATTGTCAAAGTCTTTCCCTGTGGCTAAACATAGCTATTTCCCTTCTTTCTTCCATACTACCAAGCCCTCCATTCCTGCTTCAGGAAAAAGTTAAATCACTGAAGGAATGTAATTTGTTGACAGTGTTATCTTTTCTAACTTTTCTTTAGAAAAAATTTCAGGGGCACCTGGGTGGCTCGGTCTGTTAAGCATCCAACTCTTGGTTTCCACTCAGGTCATGATCTCTGTGTGATGTAATCAAGCCCAGCATCAGGCTCTGCCCTCAGTAGGAGTCTGCTTGAGATTATCACTCTCCCTCTCCTGCCCGCCACCCCTCCCACCAGGCTCTCTCTCTCTCTCAAATAAATAAAATATTTAAAAAAAAAGAAAGAAAGAAAGAAAGAAAAGAAAAAGAAAGAACTTCAATCTTACAGAAAAATTACTGTACTAGAAAAAAATTTAAAAGCCTGTATACACTTAACCCAGATTCATCTATTAATCTTCTACCCTATTTGCTGCCTTATCAATTTTCGTTCTCTCTCTCTCTATGACCCACAATTTGTTTTTCTGAACCATTTGGGAGTAAGTTACATATATCATGGACCCCTAAAAGTTTTAATGTACATTTCCTAAGAAAAGGGGTCTTCTCTTGCATAGAGACAGTGAACTTTTCAACTCCAAAAAGATTAAAAGACACAATACTTGTATCTAATTTCTGTGTTCTAATTTTGTCAAGCGACTAATATATATACCCTTCTTTTCCCTCTAGTAGGGAATTCAGTCTAGAATTAGAAAATGCATGTGGAAAAAAAAATACATGTAGCTGTCATATCTCTTTAGTATTCTTTCATGTAAGATATTTCCAGAGCCTTTGTCTTTAATTTTTTAAGAATTCAGTCATTTTAACTTTTAAATAGAACATGTTTTTGTTTTAAACAGAACATTAAATAGAACATGTATTTGTTTTAAGTAGAACATTAAATAGAACATGTATTTGTTTTAAGTAGAACATTTTCCATTTTGGTATAATATTTTTTAAGCTGAGAGTTTTTCCTTTTGTTACTGGCATATAAAAATATCATTAATTTTTTAAATTAATCTCACATCCAGCTACCTACTTCTAATCTCTTTTCCAATAATTTGTCTACAGATTCATTAATGATTCTTTGTAGACTATCATGTGAAAATTATCTGAGAATAATTCTTTTTTGTTACTTCCTTTATAATACTTATTCTTTTTTTTCTCTTTCTCATCTTACTGACCTGTCTCAGACATCCTAATGCTGTAGAGAACTAGTGACATGGAAATGTCTTAATATACAGGGAATGAAGCACTACATAATTGCTAATGTTAAGTCTTAGGAACCCTCAAACTAAGGAAACTAAACAAATTCAATGTTCCTAACCACTCGTGAACAGTGAGTCCACTAGCCCTCTGAAAACAGGAAGAAAAATGCTCTGGTTTTTCATAAAGTTCCAACTTTTATTCTTAGAGAATCCTTTCTACTTTGTTGATGTTTTTTGGATAGTAATAGTAGTAAGTTTTCTTTGATATTTTTTATTTTAGGAAATTAAAAGTTGACCCAAAAAAGGAAAGAAAGGCCTATGTCAGTTCAACTGATTTTTTCAAATCCCTAAGTCTGGGAACCAGTAAAATACATGATCTCTGAGTCCTTTAAGGCCCCAGTGTTGTAAGTGAGAGAGACAAAGGAATAAAGTGTAGAGGGATATAAGGCACTAATTATTTACATTAACAAAAATCGAGTAACTTAAGTTCAAGTCTTTATTTAATCAATACTTTTCTGATTTCTAAGCTTTTAACTGCACCATGCCCCCAACTTCTACTTAAATAGATAAATCTTCAAAATGTAACATTCTTACTGAACCATTCTCTCAGTAAAAACGGCTTCCAATTGCAAATCACTATAACTTCAACACGTGATGTAAAACTAGTCCCATCCTATCATTTTCTTTGAAAGCATGATTCAGATCTTACTACCTATTCCTTCTATCTAAATCATTCATTCCTTCAAGTGACATTCTGTTTCTATAGCTAAATACAAAGATTAATCAAAGAATTTGCCTATAAAATCACTTAACTTCAAGGACCTGGAGACAATAAGAAAGAAGAAAAAACAACTCACCTATCTTAGGTTAAAATAAGAGAGCCATCTCAAAATGCAAAACACAGGAACTGACTACTGAAAGAGCCACACCCATGACAGGAAAGGTAACAGAAGAGACCACAAAGTTGTCCAAACTCTGAGCATGAATCCCTAAAGAGGTATCCAAGGCAAAGCAAAAGAAAGATCTCTCTATTACTTAAAGGCAGTGGCAGCAAACAGCACTTAACATATCAATCAAAAAGATGACAAACTTGGGGCACCTGGGTGGCTCAGTCAGTTAAGTATCTATTCTTGATTTCAGCGCAGGTTAGGATCTCAGGCTCTTCAGACAGAGCCCTGCTTCAGGCTCCACACTGAGCGAGGAGTCTGCTTTACTCTCTTCCCCTACTTCTGCCCCTCCCCCCCACTCATGTGTGAGAGCTCGAAATACTCTCTCACGTCCTCTCTAAAATACATTTTTGAAAAATTGTAACAAACTTAATCAAAGTCATATAGTTTTGAAAATATAATTATAGGCATAACAGATTTTGCTATAGTGATTAAATAGGCAGGAAGGGAGAAAGGGAGGTTTTGGATGCTTGAAATATGCTTCCATCTAACTCTGGGTACAGAATCTAAAAGCAAAAAGAACTCCTCCCAGAATAACTGCCTAGCTTGACCAAAATCAGAAGGAAAACGCCAACAGTCATAAAGATTGTTCAACTGACCAGGAATTCCTTCCCCTTTGTCAGAAACTGAAAATCCAGAAGGCTAAGAAATCCTAGCAAAGTTGGCAATACAAGGCAGTATGTATCTTGGAGCTAAATTCTAGGTACAAACGTAAGTGTTCTAAGAGTTCTTAGGAAAAAGAAAAGACCACAGATGGGCACTGCAGGAAAGGGCAGAGTGAAGAGGTGAGTGTGAGACGGTCAATGTGTGAAACTAGCAATGTCTGTGTTTTTATTCGTCACAACTGGAGGACTGCTACTGGCATCTAGTGGGTATAGACCAGGGACACTGCTTAACATACAATGCATAAGAAGACACCCACAACAACAAAGAATTATTCAGCCCTGTCGAGTGTGCAGAGGCTCAAACACCCTGCCATGGGACCTGAAGAAACTATAGCATATGTTCAATAACAGACATTGTATGACAATATTCACAGTAGCATTTTTATAACAGCTAAATATCAAAAGCAACTAAAACGTCCATTTACAGGAGAATCAATAAATAAGAGTATATTCAACCAATTCACAGCAGTGAAAATAAAACAAATGAACCAACCAAAGCTATTCTCAACAATAAATATATGAACCTCAGAAAGTTTAGTCTTAAACTACTCAAAGCATATGTCTATTTTTACAAATTCAAAAAATAAAATTTAATCTCTTCTTAAATGATAAATGCATATAAAATAAATCCATCTTTCTAAAACATGGGAATACTGGGTTGCCTGGCTGGCTCAGTTGGTGAACCATATGACTCTTAATCTTCAGGTTGTGAGTGTGAGCCCCACACTGGGCAGAGAGTTTAAAAAAAATACTAAAATATTGTTATGTGAGATCAAGCCCTGCACCAGCTCTGCGCTCAGCAGGGAATCTGCTTGGGATCCTCTTGTCCCTTTGCCTCTCCCCGCATAGGCAGGGATTCTTATAAATCGTAAAAAATATAATAATAATAGATAAAGCAAGGGAATATGAACACAAAAATCAAGTCAAGATTGCTAAAGGAAAGCAGACGGGATAGAAGAAAATCAAGTAAGTATATCTGGTGAATTCGTAAGACTGTACCATGTCTTTTGTGTACCTCAAGCATTAAATTTTTAAATTGATGAAACAACCAATACAAGTGATAAATTTCTGATAATACCTAGGAAATTGAAATATACTTTGAATTAAACTACAAAACTCTTTATATTCTATGCTAAAACTATTCTTTAATACAACTTTTCTGTAATACCTAACAATCACTTCCAGCTTTTCATTTTGACAATTCCATATTTTTGTATAAATGTACCAAATAGGACCTGCATGGCCAATGAAGACTCAACACAGGGCTTCAAAAGTTGTTTTCTGGGACGCCTGGGTGGCTCAGTTGGTTAAGCAGCTGCCTTCGGCTCAGGTCATGATCCCAGCGTCCTGGGATCGAGTCCCACATCGGGCTCCTTGCTTGGCAGGGAGTCTGCTTCTCCCTCTGCCTCTGCCTGCCATTCTGTCTGCCTGTGTTCACGCTCTCTCTCTCTCTGACAAATAAATAAAAAAAAAAAATCTTTAAAAAAAAAAAGTTGTTTTCTAACTATATTTTGTGACATTATTTTAATTGAAAGTCTGTGATTGGATTATGTATTTGCATTAAAGTACTTAAAATGGCAATAAATTGCTTGGGTCTCCTCTCCTTAGTCTTACTCTGTTATACCACCAATAACATAACTATATAACTAAATATCTTTAAATTTACAGATTAAATGAACGAACACTCAAGTATCGCTCCTTTGGTAAAATAACTGACTTTTAAATAATCATCAATTATAACACCCACAATGATTTTAGCATTAAAAGGTAATTTGCGGGGGCACCTGGGTGGCTCAGTGGGTTGGGCCGCTGCCTTCGGCTCAGGTCATGGTCTCAGGGTCCTGGGATCGAGCCCCGCATCGGGCTCTCTGCTCGGCGGGGAGCCTGCTTCTCACTCTCTCTCTGTCTGCCTCTCTGCCTGCTTGTGATCTCTCTGTCAAATAAATAAAATCTTTAAAAAAATAAAAAATAAAAAAATAAAAGGTAATTTGTGTAAAAAAATCATTTGTACACTAGGATAAAAATCTTTTCTAGCTATATAAACTAAGCATCCTACCAATACCCTTTGATCTGGGAGGAAATTTTTACATAAATGCATCATTAACAGCAGAAGAAAAGAAAGTTTACAAACAGCAGTAATTCTAAGTAATAAATCTTTTCATCTAGAAAGTAGTTTGTAGTGTTTCATAAAAGCAATTTCTCACATTGCAATGCAGGGAAATTTCGTATCAGATCTTGCTATTTAATTGTCAAAGGTACAGAGAATACAGTCAAACAAACAAACAAACAAAAAAAAAAACTCAGGGGACGCCTGGGTGGCTCAGTGGGTTAAAGCCTCTGCCTTCGGCTCAGGTCGTCATCCCAGGGTCCTGGGATCGAGCCCCACATCAGGCTCCTGCTCAGCAGGGAGCCTGCTTCCTCCTCTCTCTCTCTGCCTGCCTCTCTGCCTACTTGTGATCTCTGTCTGCCAAATAAATAAATAAAATCTTAAAAAAAAAAAAAACTCAGTAAGTATAAATGCATACACTTTTGAACTAAAAAATAAATTCTAAATATGGATACTACATGGAATCATAAACTACCTGATAGACAATGATAACAAGACAGAGAAAGGATTATCTTGGCCTTAAATTTATTTTTTAAGAATGGAAATACTAATTGTTTTAATTCTTTACTCCTAGACTCTTTCTAAATCCAACTATTTTAAAGCCAAACATAATCTCTAACCCGTATATCAATAAAACATCTAAGCATGGAACAAGAAAATGTTTGGTGGCTTAGTGGATTAAGCCTCTGCCTTCAGCTCAGGTCATGATCCCAGGACCCTGGGATGGAGTCCCACATTGCACTGGGCTCCCTGCTCAGCAGGGAGTCTGCTTCTCCCTCCCCCTGTTCTTGTGTTCTTACCAGGCTCTCTCTCTCCCACTCCCTCTAAAATAAATATATTTTTTTAAAAATTTTATTTATTCATTTGACAGAGAGAGATCATAAGTAGGCAGACAGGCAGAGAGAGAGGGGGGAAGCAGGTTCCCCACTGAGCAGAGAGCCCAATGCAGGGCTCGATCCCAGGACCCTAAGACCATGACCCAAGCCAAAGGCAGAGGCTCAACCCACTGAGCCACCCAGGCACCCCTAAAATAAATATTTTTTAAAAGTTATGAAAATTTAAAAATCATTTTTAAAACATGCAAATTTGTATCTGATTGAGATTCACAACCTTTATGAAAAGAGCTAAGAAGAGAAACTACAGAATTTTCTAAAATTTGAGTTATAAAAGAAAACTTCATTCCCTGTTAATGCCAACTTTAGGAAAATCACGGAACTATACTAAAATATGGGTCCAGACAGGAGCAAAAAATTATGCAATCAATGCCAACTAACATTTCTGCATGAATAGGGGAAAAAAAAGATTGTTCTCCTATGACCGTGAATTTAGAAACCTCATTTGTTTTCTTATTATGCAGGGTGATTGATAAGGACACTCAAAACAGCCAAAACTTGCATTGCACATTAATTGTGACTTCCTACCAAGAAGTCTGCCAGGCTTGGATTGTCTCCTCAGTCAGAAGACCTGGGAAAGAGGAAATGCTCCCTGGCACAGGCAAGACCTACCAGAATCTCCAGGTTCCAATACCCAGACTCCAGCCACCTACGGCAGCATAATGACAACCACAGGCCTGCGTCACCCACTGCGCACCCCAAGCCCCTGTGGAAGGCTTGCTGGCCAGAGCCTCACCTTGGACTTTCAGACTGTACCACCTGCCCCATCCCTGGAACAGATAAGCTCAGCGCCTGCGATGGAACCCATATCAACTACCATCAGCTTTACAGTGAAGCCCATTTCACATTTACAACTGAGATTACCTACACTATCTATCAGAAAAACTCATGAGAAGCAAGGTAAATCACTTATTACTATTTTCAACCATAAGATGTCTAAAATTTGAAATATTTTGAAAACATATTTAAATTTAATTTTGTATGAAAACTTTGAAATTATTTCTAAAGATTCATAATCACATAAGCCACACATAGTATCAGCTATACTGAGAGGGAAGAAAAAAGGGTTGGAAAATATCAGACACAATAATCTGACAGTCCTTGCTTATTCCATTATTAATGAATGCAAGGAACACTATTTTAAAGAACTGTGACAATTTGCACATTTTTTGGTAACTACCTGTCCAAAAAAACAAGCTTGCCGGAAAAGGATTTCCTATATTCTCATCCCATATGCAATGCTGGCATAGTACCTTGCACTGGTATTTGTAAATCTTTTATTCTTTTAATCTTAATACCAATTCAGGGTTTCTTTAACATTCGAACTGCATCTATAAACACATGAAAGTATTTTCAACATCTCTTTAGATGAGTTTACCCTTCTTTGAAATCTCAAATACTTAACCAAACTATAATAATCACAAATATAATCATGATACGAACACAAAGGAAAATCATTATGTTACTCCATGCTTCTCCTTGATTTAAATTATGATTTTAATAAATATAAGACCAAACCCTCATTAATGTTCATGAAAATAAACCCATCACATTTTGTTTGTTTGATTCATAACTTTCTTTGTTGTTTATAGCCTGGTCTTTTGCAGAGTAGTATGGGCCATCTGCACAAACTCTTTCAACAGTATTATACTAAAGATGATCCTCACTGACAACTCTTTGAACACTGAAACCTTATTAAATGAATCTTTTTAGAAAACTGTATCTGTTTGGTTCTTTACTATGCTGTAACATACAATACTTCATTTTCATTCTTACTAGTTTTCTGTGCTATTAGTCAGCTGTGATTATTCCCATTTGAGAGATGATGAAACTAAGGCTCAGAAATGGAAATCACTCCCCTGAAGTCAAACAGCAAGTAGATGCCATGAACTGACCGCACATTTAGTATCCCCAAAACCCAGACCCCAAATATAAATGACCTCTTTGCTAGGCTCTTCAGCTACCATAATAAAGCAAACCAAAAGCCCACTAAATCAAGAATAAACTTGCAGTACCAAGCCCAGATGGTTTCATAGAATTATGCTCAATGTTTAAGAAACATAATCCAATATTATTTAAGCTATTGCTGAGCACGGTGGGGGGGGGGGGAGCTCTAAAGCTCTAAAGTCCTTTAAGAAGCACGCCTAAATGGATAACAAAACTTGAAAAATGGCCCAAGAAAATTGCAGAACAATTTTAAGAGTATTGACGAAAATTATTTTTTTAAATGAGGAAGCAGGCAACCCTCTCAGGCCCCCTTACTCTTCAGGCGCTTTGTACTATCGCTCACTATCACTCAACAAACTTTGCTTTGCAGCCCACCACAAAGAAAAAAAAAAAGAGGAAGCAAAATCCAAAAGCACATTAAAATAATAACCATGGGCGCCTGGGTGGCTCAGTTGGTTGGGCGACTGCCTTCAGTTCAGCTCATGATCCTGGAGTCCTAGGATCAAGTACCGCATCAGGCTCCCTGCTCAACAGGGAGTCTACTTCTCCCTCTGACCCTCCCCTTTCTCATGCTTTCTTTCTCTTTCATTCTCTCTTTCTCAAATAAATAAAATCTTAAAAAAATAAAATAATAAGCCATGACTAAAAACTCATTCCAGAGTACAAGAATGCACCAATACTAGTACATTTGTTATATAATTTTTGTGTGTGTGCATGTATATTTATGGATTAATATACATAAATGTGTATCTGAACATACACATATTCTCTAGCTTGGTTCATTGAGAAGGCACGGGAGGAACATCCCAATATCAATAACCACCTGGCTTCTAAATATTTGGGGTAAGAAAAGTTCAAGATGAGCCTGCATATCTCACTGTGCCCAAAAGGGAGGGAATGCCCAAAGAATGATAGGACATGTCAAAAGCATACAGAACCAAACATAAAGGATTCCCATTGAACAAACCTATGACAATTTAAGTGTCAATATAAATAACAATATTAACAGATTATAATTCATTGAATAGAACAGGAAGTCATAAATCCTAATTGATAAAGATAAATAAATTTAAATTAAAACTTAAGCAAGTTATTTACATAGTTTTTCAAAACAAAACAAAACAAAAAAATAGAGAAGCACAGAAGAGTCTAGTGTAGAAGATCTTAAGCAATCAAAGTGAACATTACCAATAACAGAACAAAATGAAATTATGTACCACCTGAAAAGATGTAATAAAAAGAATAGAGTTCCGGGGCGCCTGGGTGGCTCAGTGGGTTAAAGCCTCTACCTTTGGGCTTGGGTCATGGTCTCGGGGTCCTGGGATTGAGCCCCACGTCTGGCTCTCTGCTCAACAGGGAGCCTGCTTCCCTTCCTCTCTCTCTCTGCCTGCTTGAGATCTCTGTCTGTAAAATGAATAAATAAAATCTTAAAAAAAAAAAAATAGAGTTCCACCTCTGTGATATTCCGGCCAATGATGCCTCAAGATTCTAATCACAAGGGGCATGTGGGTGGCTCAGTGGGTTAAAGCCTCGGCCTTCAGCTTGGGTCCTGGGATTGAGCGCCCGCATCGGGCTCTCTGCTCAGCAGGGAACCTGCTTCTCTGCCTGCCTCTCTGCCTACTTGTGATCTCTGTCTGTCAAATAAATAAATAAAATCTTTGAAAAAAAAGAAAGAAAAAGAGAATCAAGGAAAGACTAAAGACTACTTGAAAATGAAGGGATGCTTAAAAGACCTCAGAACAAGAAAATGTAATGCATCATTCTGGAATGGATACGTTTGCTACAAGAAACATCACAATTACAATAGTGATACATTAAAAAAAAATCTAAAGATTTGGTGAAAGTACTTATCAGTGGTAACTTCTTGATTTTGGTGGAAATATTGTGGTTTTACAGGAAACTGCCTTTTTGGAAATATCCACTGAAATACTGAGAAGCAATAAAGCATGTAGTTCTTTGTACTATAACTGCAACACTTCTAAAAGTTTGAGATTGTCCAAAGTAAAGTAAGAAAATTATTTTTAAAATAAAATAAAAAGGAATAAAATTTAAGAAAATATGCAAGATCTGTGTAAAGATATTTTTTTAATGTCCTTTCTAAGGACTTAAAAGAACATTTAAATGGAAAGGCATACCATATTTCTGGGCAGGAAAAGTCAGCATCTGAAAGGTATTTCTCTAAGTAAGTCCATAAATGAAAGACATTCCTAATAAAACTATCAATAGCTTCCTGGAACTTGACAAATTGATTCTAAAGTTAAATATAATGATGGAAAATAAGAACAGACTGAAAAGTCCCAAAAACATGTTATAAAGCTTCAACAATTAAAACACTGAGGTAAAAATTTAAAAAATAGAAAATGAAACACTGAGGTAATGGTACATAAATAGACCACTATATAGAAACAGAATCAAGCTAAATGACTTTTAATATTGCACTGGTTAAATAAATTATGATAGATGCATAAAATGTAATTACTGTGGGATCATTTTAAAAAAGAGCTCTGCGTGTATTCATATTTTTAAAATCACATTCGAGGGAAGCTGGGGTGGCTTCATCGCTAGGCCTTCAGCTCAGGTGGGTCATGATCCTGGGGTCTTGGGACTGAACCCTGCACCCAGGCTCCCTGCTCCATGGGGAGCCTGCTCCTCCCTCTCTCTCTGCCTGCTCCTCTGCCTACTTGTGCACGCTCTCTATCAAATAAATAAATAAAATATTTTTTTAAAAATCACATTAAGTTACAGTGTTAAATGAAAAAATATTCAGAACAAGTACAGACACCATGATTTGTATTAAAAAATGTATACATATACATATACATATACATATACAAGCTTTATAGAATATCCTATATAGAATATGTAAAATATCTCTGAAAAGCCCTAAAAGAAACGGATTTAATGGTGGTTAACCAAAATGAAGAAACTGGCTGTCTGATAGCAAAAGTGAGAATATGCAATTTTTACCTATTTATATCTTCTCTTTTTTTAAGATGTTCTTATTTATTTGAGAAGGAGCATACATTGGGGGGTGGGGGGAGCCTCAGAGGGAAAGAATCTCAAGCAGTCTCCCCACTAAGTGAGCACAGAGCCAGATGCAGGGCTTGATCTCATGACCCTGAGATCATGACTTAAGCCAAAATCAACAGTCTGACACTTAACCCACTGAGCCACCCAAGCACCCCCCCATTTATATCTTCTAAACTGTATATGTTGTTGTATACTTTGCATTACCCTGAGATCATGACTTAAGCCAAAATCAACAGTCTGACACTTAACCCACTGAGCCACCCAAGCACCCCCCCATTTATATCTTCTAAACTGTATACGTTGTTGTATACTTTGCATTGCCCACTTAAAATAATATTTTAATATACATTTATACTCTAATGATTTTAATAAGTTAAATTATCAAAAAGGAATGAATTTACCTATCTCAGGTCCAAATTCCTCCTACTAATGCAAGCTGCCCTGAATGTTGAGAGTTCTCAGTAAAGTGTCCAACTATCAATGTGATAGTGCCTTTTGAAAGTTAAATAAAAACGGAATGGGTGAGATAAGCAGCCTGGGGCGGGAAGGGTGGGGGGGGGAGACTGTACCATCAGACTTCCCCTCAAAGGGACACCTGTGTGCTTTCTAAGTATCTGATGCATTTCCAAAACACAACAGAAGCAACAAGGCTAATGTTGAATCACAGACAAATACCCTTAGGTCTGGTTTTTAAACAAATGTCTGAGAAACTAGTTAGAAGATGGAGATAAAGATAGAGCTAAAATAAAGAATTTGACTTCTTTAACCTCTTCAACAGGAGAAAATGTACCTGCAGGAAGAATATTCTGATGAGAAAGGTGAATACTCTCAAGGGTCAGAGAAGCCCCACAGGTAAAAAGTTGTTTAGATTACTCCCCAACGGGGGCACCTGGGTGACTCAATCATTAAGTGTCTGCCGTTGGCTCTGGTCATGATCCCAGGTCCTGGGATAGAGCCCTGCATTGGGCTCCCTGCTCCATGGGGAGCCTGCTTCTCCCTCCCGACTCCCCCGGCTTGTGCTCCCTCCCTCACTGTCTTTCTCTCTCTGTGTCAAATAAAGAAATGAAATCTTTAAAAAATACAAAATAATAATTTAAAAAAAAAAAAGATTACTCCTCAACACTACCCGTGTCCATCTGCTGGGATCTGCCTGTCACTAAATGATGTGCTTTCCCAAGAAGCAAGACTTCCTAGAAAGAGCCATGAAGAATGGACAAGCATGCTTTGTATCCAGGTCCTAGTTCTTCTTATGAGTCTAATTACGGAGTGACACTGAGAACATGACATGGTCTAGATCAACTGGTAAAGTTCAGATTTCTGAAACTCCCATGCTAAAAATGAGAAGAGAACTATGAAATCTCCTAAAAGTACTATCACTCACACACACAAACACACACATCCCCCCCCCCAAAAGTCCTATCTGTCCAACAAATTGTCCATACTTAGACATTTCTAATTTCTAAAGTTTCCAATTCTTTCTCTAGAAAATAGTAAATCAATAGTTAGTATAACTATTTTGTATGGCTATCAAATACATTTTCAAAAGCATAATTTACTAAGGTTTGAATGCTAAAACACTGAACAATTTCAAACATAGGTTTCGAAAAATTCACTGATGTGTGATGATTATACATTTAAACTATCACTACAGAGGCGCCTGGGTGGCTCAGTCTTTAAGCCTCTGCTGAGGTCATGATCCCAAGGTCCTGGGATAGAGCTCCTCATTGGGCTCCCTGCTGAGCAGGAAGCCTGCTTCTCTCACTCCCACTCCCCATGCTCGTGTTCCCTCTCACTGTCTGTCAGATTATAATAAAGTTTTAAAAAATCTTTAAAAAGGGGCGCCTGGGTGGCTCAGTGGGTTAAGCCTCTGCCTTTGGCTTGGGTCATGATCTCAGGGTTCTAGGATTGAGCCCCACATCAGGCTCTCTACTCAGCGGGGAGCCTGCTTCCCTCTCTCTCTCTGCCTGCTTCTCTGCCTGCCTGTGATCTCTCTCTCTCTCTGTCATATAAATAAATAAAATATTTTTTAAAAAATTTTTAATCTTAAAAAAAATAAACTATCACTATATGTTTCCTTCAATTTTGTTTGAACCTGACAAAGTTAACAGAAAGAAGATGTCCCTGCATAATCCCTAATTCATCCAAAATCCTTTCTATCCCTTTAATTCATGCCACACAGCAGGATGTAATAAGGGATATTAGGATTTTCCAAATTATCATGCTACGGGCAACCATCAGTTAAACATTCATTATCAACATGCGTAAGTAGGGCATGAAAAGATACAGTTCTACTTCATCTTCAATAAAGATGAAAAACAAGGTAAGCTTTAATAATGTAGACAGGGAAGAAAAAAAAAAAAAACAGACCAGGAGAAGAAACATGGATCACTGTGCAGTGGAAGACTATGAAGATTGTGAAGGTGAAATGCACATCCCACTTTGACAGGGGTCCCCAAAACACAGCCACTAGAAATCTGGGCACTATCCAGCATTTAATAAATGTATTATTTTTACTATTTTCAGTACCTAAATTAATGTACAGGAAATTTGCTTTTCAACTAGTATCCCTAATTAGAAATGCAACAATGCCCATTCTAAAAAATCTCTAAGAAGGAAAATAAAAATTACCAGTAATTTCACTATCTAATTAGCATTCCAGTTTATTTTCTCAAGCATATGTACATTTATAAAAACACAATGAAACACAACTAGGGTCCTGTGATGTATAAAATTTTGTATAATTTTCTTTCATTAAACATAGGTTTGGAATAATTCTAACATTTTAAAATATTCATCCAAGATACAAATATCACATCACAGTGTGCAGTTAAATAGCCCTTATGCTAGATATTTAGGTTATTTCTACTATTTTGTTAGCAAAATAGATAAGAGATCAGTATTTCATTGGTGGAGACCAAAGAGCCCCAAGCCTTCCTTGCAGAGGTTCTGGTGAAGTGAATAAATGAGAACCACAGCTCTAGTGATCAGTTCTTATCTACTGAATATGACATAACATCCTTACCAAGCCAGGCTCCTTAGTTCAGCCCTTCACAAACACTTGTTTGCCTTGATCCCTTTGTTACCATTTTTGGAATTTTGTTTGGTTTGAAACAAATTGAGAAAATAAAAGTGATTAGAGGCCAGCCTTACCAGTAACTTACCACACACCTGCAGTGAGCTTTGCCAAATAGGATAGAAGAGTATTGGCTATCTGTGGCCTGGAGAAACCTAGAGGACAAGATCTAAGGTAGAGTCTGACTTAGATTTTTCTCAACCTGACCTTAAGCAACTCTCCTTTGAGACCAGGTCAGAATTTCTAAGCAGAACTAGCTTTCAGGGATATAATAGTAAAGGTATAGGATAGCTATACGCACTTGGACTTCCAATCAGACAAGAATTAGAAAATAGCAATTGTGTTTCAAAAGGCGGGGGAGGACTTAATGTAAGCAAAGCATTTTCCTCATATATCCTTAGAGCTTGTTGTTCATACTGCAGCCTGCAATCCTACCCAATTTGATGGATTATATCAATATTTTTATAATATGTGATATGGAACAAGAAAGAAAATATCAGAGTACAGCACAGTGTACAAAGCAGAATCCTGGACTTATAGAAGTGAATGAAAATACTTGGGTCCCTGCCCTTGTAGAATTCTTACAGTCTAGAAACTATCAAATAATCACATAAATAAAGAGCAATAGTGTAACTAAACATTCACACTCAAAACAATCCTTTTCTTGAAATGTCGGGAATTACTGATCTATTGTATTCATTGCTATATGCTTAAGTGCTGTGGGAGGAAACAATTAGGGAATTAAGATAGATTATCATCAGGAAAGCTGATTTAGATTGGAGGAGAGGTGCACGTGACAGGTCAGGATTCTTTAAGCAAGTACATTCAAGCAGAGACTGGAATGATGTACCAAAAAGAAAGTGGGAAGAAAGTCTGACAGAAAACAGCACCTTCAGCAAGGGCCTGTACACTTTAAGAAAAAGAAAAGCCAATGGGCAGAGAGGAAAACTAAAACCATCTAGATAAGGTTTGGAGGTTGCTTCCTTCAGACAGGAAGAGATCATGCAGGAATTTTAAGTCTCCCCAGAGCAATGAGAATGTTCCAATTTGCATTTTAAAAGATCATGAATGGAGCAGAAATAGGAAGGAGTCTGAACTGGCTACTGAGATGATACCAAGCAGAGACTAGAGTACTGATCTAATACATATTTTGAAAGCAGAAATGATAAGGTGGCGACAGTCTGGATGTGATGAGATACCTGGGATAACTCACAGGTTCCCCCCAAGTGAGCAGTGAAATGGGATGAGATCCATGAGAAACCCAGAGAAGCAGTGCTGAGAGGAAAGATCCCAGTTCACCTAGTTACAGTTAACAAGTAGAGATGTCAAATTAATAACTATTACTGGATGGAGATCTAAAAAAAGAAGTCAGCATCAAAAGGGTTTATGACACATGATTCTGCTCTGTAAGTATCTACAATAAATTTTAAAGATTCTATGGAGCAACAGCTTATAAATACCATAGTAGCTGAAGCCACAGTGTATCTGAAAATGTAGAGCAACAGTGTAACAAAACATTCATACTCAAAATAATCTTCTTCCAGGAAATGGTAGAGAATCACTTGTCTGTTGTGTTCATTTGCTGTATGCTCCACATCTAACATAGCACATGATACACAGTACGTGTTAAAATACTTACTGAAGAAATATACCCACTATTAGGCAGAACAAACTACCCAGCAAAAATAAGACAGTGCAAATAACAAGTAACTGTGCAATGAAAAGCTCTGTACTATGAAGCATACAAATGTGATAGAACAAAGACATTTCTCAGAGAAAAAGGAAAATGAGTTATCTACACTATCATAGCCTAATAGTATCAAAGCTAGATTCTATTCCTAAGAATCAGCTTAATTTCAATACCAGAAATTCCATCCCTAGACAACCAATGGTAAAATTGCTCACCTTCCCTATCATCCCTAGATATGAGAAAGAATTAAAATGTAATAAAAGTTTGATATTTAAAGCTATAGTAAAATCTTATCTAGTTTCCTAAAACAAGAGAGTAGAAGGAATTTTATTAAAATAAAAATGGCAATTACTGATGATTTTTCTTTATTCTCTTGTTCACGAAAGTCATACTGATACATAGAGAATTCAGAAAATGCACATAGAAACAAATGAGAAAAATTACCCATAAGTTCATCACCCAGAAGAAATTAACCACTTAAAACATTTTGCACAAAACTTTTTCTGTGCATACATACATGGTGATGGAGAGTAAACAGTAATCCACGACTAATCGTATAATTGTTTAAGACTATGAAGGAGATTACAAAATACTGCTATAGCTAGTGTACAGTATAGAGGGAAGACCAACTTGAAGAAGTAACAACTGAGCTAAGTAAGCTATCTGAAGGATGAGATGGAATTAACCAGAAAAGAAGAACAGGTCAGGGTAGCAGTCAAGGTAGAGGGAACAAGAAGGTGAGCATGGTACCAGCCCCACCTAGCCAGGAAATGGGGGGAAAAATTTGGCTGGGCAAAGCCTTACTGAGAGAGAGCTGAAAGGACTTGATTCTCAGGGAAAGTATTGGATTGTTCCAAAGGGCATGGAGGGTGGGGAAATGAGAATCTTTGAGGATGTGCAATATAATATTTTAAAGATAATAACACAGTATTTTAAAATTTATATTTTAGTTTCCACAAAACCTTCTAGATTGGTAGCAAGTGAAGAAAAACAGTGACTTTAACTCTTGCACAACTCCCAAAAAAAATTCATATTAGAAATGGAGGTGGGCAGAGGAGTGAGTGTGTGTGTGTGTGTGTGTGTGTATAAAATATAAAATAAATTTATATTACTTTAAAAGACCGAAAGACCGGCATTAGACACTGAGTTTAATGATAGTATGGAATATACCTGTTTTATCATCTCTAATAAATATATAACAAATTAGTATCAAGGGAATAATCATTTGCTGTATGAAGAAAAACTGGCTAACATAAATGGATGATCTTAAAGACACCCAGACAAGGAAAAAACATCACTATCCATAGGACAAAGCCCCACACAGAGACTTCTGGCCTCCAGAGAAAGGGAGCTGGTGGTGGAGCAGAGTAGGTCCCTCAACGGCCTGGAGAGAGTATCCTTCAACCCTAACTATCCATTCTTCATCCATCTATTCACTCAAGAAAAAGATTTAACCCAGCAATTCTTACTAGGCATATATCCAAGAATAAAGAAAATCACACATAGATACTAAAACTAGTTTGTGAATATTCATAGCACATTATTCATAATAGCCAAAAAGTACAAACAACTCAAATGCCCATCAACTAATGAATAAACAAAAAGTGCTATATCCATACAATGGAATACAAATCAGCCATAAAAAGGAATAAAGTATTGATAGATGCTACATGATGGATGAACATTGAAAACATTATGCTAAGTGAAAGACTCCAGTCCAAAAAACCCACTTATTGTACGGTTATACTTACATGAAATGTCCAAAATAGGTAAATTCATTGAGACAGAAAGCAGATTAGTCACTGGTTGGGGCCAAAGGAGATAGGAGCTGAAGAGAAAGGGACAATAACTGCTAATGGGAACAGGGCTTCTTTGGAGGTGATAAAAATGTTCTAATATCGATTCTGATGACAGTTGCACAATTCCATGCAATACTAAAACCACTGGATTGTACACTTTATTTTTTTTTTAAAGATTTTATTTATTTATTTGACAGAGAGATCACAAGTCGGCGGAGAGTCAGGCAGAGAGAGAGAGAGAGAAGCAGGCTCCCGCTGAGCAAAGAGCCCGATGCGGGGCTCCATCCCAGGACACTGAGATCATGACCTGAGCCGAAGGCAGCGGCTTAATCCACTGAGCCACCCAGGCGCCCCTGGATTGTACACTTTAAATAGGTGGATTACGTGGTATGTGAGTTATATCTTAATAAAATTGTTACTTAAAAAGAAAGAGGATATTTTATTTTAGCGCCCCCAAGAATTATGGTAAATTGCTAGAAATATAGCAAAGAAAAAAAAAAAAAAGAACCTGTTCTCAAAGCCCTAACATTCTAAGGGGGGGCGGGGAACCAGTCAAGAAACAAAGACAAAACAATGAGAAAAAGAAAGAGAAGAAATCACAGACTACCCAAGTTTAGTTAGGCACCTAACTTAGGCCTGGGTGGTTCTGGTGTCAAGCAGAGAACTCAAAATACCAGATTTTCGTCCTTCATTTGAAATTTAAATCTAAGCAACTTTTTAAAAATTATGTACCTATTCAGCTTATTAAAATCTTCATTCTTATAGAAAAGTTAATAATGGATTTTTTAAAAGCATTTGTGCACCTACAAGGTTTAAAACATATTTTTAATTTTAGACAAGCAACCGATTAAAATCTGTTAATAGTCTCCAATTTAAATTGTATTGTACCACCAAGTTCGTGGAGTGTTGTAAAGATTGTATGCAAACTTTTCATAATGCCTTAAATTGGGAGAAAGAGGGCCTAAAAAAACCGGAATAGCCTTGTAATACATCCCAAAACAAAGCGGGGAGGGGGGGGGGCAGACCAGCAAGGCAGAATTTGAGTAATGATCATAAAGGAGAACTAAGTGTTTCACGGCAAAAATGGAGCTTTAAGAATTAAAGCCACTAATTTCCAGCCACAACACTTAGAAATTATATTAGCAAATGTTACCATAGAAACGGTGAAGCCGAATTTCTCGATGAAAAATTAAAATTCCAGCACATTCAAGGGAATGAAATAGGTCAAAACTTGGTCCGAACGTAGGTGGAACTGAGCCTACCATAAACTTACACCGAGATAGGGTGAACCAACGCCAACTTCTAACGCACATTTCCAAATCAGGTCTTGATAAACCGCCTTGAGGGTAATTTACCAAGTTTAAAAAAAAAAAAAAAAAAAAAAAGTTTGTCCTCTCTTCTCCTGGAGCAGAAACCTTACAAAACCCTCCTGAGCATCGCCCACAACCAAAGCCAGTCCTTGCAGACCTGCACCGGGCAGTGTAGGGCAAGGCTGGCTCCGAGTCCACCCGGCTTAAAGCATCTGAATCTAGCCCCGTTGGTTTCATTGGCTCGCCTGGAGGAAAAACCCAAGCTCGAACCCAGAGCTTCAGCCTGCCTAACTCCCCCCTCCACATCCCCACCCTTCGCCACGTCCCGCGCGTGCCTGGCATTCCACGCGGAGCGATCCAACTCATTTATTAAGCTCCCACTGTCTACACCGCATCGTGGTTTCAGGCACTGCAAGAAGAGATGGTCCCTTGCCGAAAAAAACCAAAAGAGCAGCAAGGGGGCTGCGGACGAACCCGGGGAGGGGCTACCTGCCTGCGGCGAGATGTTCTGGAGAGGAGCCCCTGCTTTCACCGAAACCCCCGGGTCGTGACAGTTCCAGAGAAGAGATGGCACCGAGAGCGAAGCAGGCCGTACCTCCCTGGAGTCCCCCGCAGACCAGGCTGGAAGGGGAATGGAAAGGAGTCGGCATCCCTGGACCACCCGCGCGCTGCTCTGCCCGAAGGAGGGGGACCCAGACTTCGACCCCCGGGAGAACGGCGAGCGCGGGGACCGAACCCCCGAGAGGGCCGGAGCGGACTGTCACTGGCTCCCGCCTCCCTCCGCTGCGACTATGGCCGGCCACTCTCTCCCCAGCATGACATCGGCGGCAGTCGTGGACCCAGCGTCTCCAGTGCCGCGTCTCCGCTGCCCCGACCGCCGGCACCCCCAGCGGCTCGGAGCAGAGGGGGGCAGTGCCGAGAAGACCGCCCGAGCCCCTCCCCCCACCATCCCTCGCCCGGAGTCCGGAAAAGCGGTTACCTGGCGCGCGGGGTGGACCGGGATACGACCCAGAGGAGGAAGATGAGGAGGAAGAGGGTGGCCCCCGGCCCAGGGAGATTTGGGAAATTTGGAAGACTTGTTCCGCACTGGGTGACAGCTGTTCGCTGCGCACGCGCACCGGACCCCAGACGCCTGATCACTCCGCCGCTCCTCACCCTCCCGTCGAGAGGATGGGAGGCAGCGGCGAAAGCGCGCGCACAGAGCCTGCCGGCTCTCCCTACGCGAGGGCGCGCGCGGTGTCACGTGACCACTGGGGCCCGACACTCAGTGGGTCACGTGAACTTCGAAACAGTTTAGAGATGCCTGGCACCTTCTTGCTTTGGGATTAGTCTTCCTCGCTGTTCTTAATGTAGATTTGCTGTGGTGCATCTTGTTCTCTGGGGAGGGGCATGCCCACTTTTTCCCAGACGGGAAGACACTTAAGAAGGAAGGAACAGGTGCACAGAACCTTGCCCGGAAGTGCCTACCGGGTTCCCGCAGGGCTGGACCTGAGGGAGTCCACGCGCCACACGTCGTCCTGGGCCGCGACGCGGGCCTATGGCTGCCTCCGGCGCGCGAACGTCAGAGTGGCGTTGCCATGGGTGGGGCTTCGGAATGCTCTGCGGAGCCTGGCTAGGATGTCGGGGTTCGCTGCTGGGCAGCAGTGACAGCGTCTTAATCACCCGGGCTCCTGCGCCTCCCAACAATGGGAGATCCCGAGTGCGCCAAAGGGGTCCACCTACCAACCTTTTAACAAGCAACTCTCAAGCAGAAGTCCGTGTTCTTTGACTAGAAGAGCGAAACTGTCCCATACTCCAAGCACCTACGTGGAGTCCATCCAGGTGTGCGCTGGAGCTGAGGAGAACCAAGGGTGGCCACAATAGGAATCAAGGCTGGGGGAGCTCTCAAAAACTAGGGATTGGCAGCAGTTTGGCCTGAACTGTAATAACAGGAAGTGCAAGTGTCTCCGGATCCCTGAACGTACTTAAATTAGCTTGCTACTTCTGGTTACTGTGGTGCTGTAACTCCGCCCTCCAAGGTGTCAGAAGGAACCGCATAGACCTTTTAAGTCTTTGTACTGCCAAAGACAGATGGTTAACACCAGATGTTTTGCAAAGCTCAACAATTTTTAACTTCCTGCAGAGTACCCAGCTGGGTCCCTTGTAGCGTTTCCCCTAACGCCCTCTTAGCTAAGACTAGGCAGATCATTACACTCCTGAGCACCCGTGGGCTAATATGCTGAGGTTCCCATTACAATCCACTGATTTCTCCTTTTTAAAGTATCTCAGCAGGTCCACTTACCACACCCTTGAAGCCTTTTCTCCCTGGGAAAAGCATATCGAGGTCGGATGAAATGTGAATAATTAAGTAAGGCTAGTGTGATTATTGGGCCACCACATTTATTTAGTTATTAAATTAGAAACAAGGTTTATGCTCTGTTACCCATATACACGTCTGAACTTGCCTTATACATATACTCAACTAGGAATTCTCCAAATGTGTATGCTATGAGGATCCCAACCATCCTTACAAGTCAGTTGGATATGCTAAAACAATAAATATATAACCCAACATTTATTTAGAGCTTACTATGAGCTTGAAACTGTTTTAAGTGCCTCACAAATATTAACTAAATTTATCCTTATAATAATTCAATGGGGAGTTATTGTTATTATCTCCTTATTTTAGATACTAAAACTGAAATACACAGGTTAAGAAACTTGTCAAATAGCTACTAAAATCCAGGGTACTTAGGAAGGCATATGCTGTATCAGACTGGCAACCTGGTACACCAGAATAAAAAGTCTGGAAATCTGAATTCGAGTCCCTTTACAGTTTGCGGATGTATGATGTTAAATAAATAACATTTGTTAAACACAGTAAATCAAATTTGGGGGCTTTTTTAAACTGAAAAATTAGAGGAAAATACCAGCCTTGCTGACTTCAAGCATATTGAACATCAAGGAAGATAATGTAAAATGCCAAAACACTTCAAAACCTGGATAGCACTGTTAATTTATTAGCAACAGTTTTGGGAATTGAACTGAAAATCAAATGGATTCATGGCACTGTTGAGTCCCTAAAGAATCAAATATCTGTATATGGTGAATTACAATAATAGTTAACATTCTAGCCATATAGTAGATTAACTTATTTAGATCCAGTTAAGAACTCCAATTGCAATAAGATGGGAGTTGTATAATGGATACAAAGATTTCCCTTGAAGCTTATATGTTATGTGAACTACTTTTTAGATCACTTCAGAGATAATTGTTGTAAACTTCTTTACGTATAATGCAGCAAACTGATACACTATTAAATAAGATCTAATTTTGAATATATTGAAGTCCATTCAACTTCTGCAAATATAAGGAATTAAATAATAGTAATGCTCATTAACATTTACATTTACCCTATTACATATGGATGTTATTTATACAGGTATAATACAAATCACAACCAATAATTAGATATTTAGATGATGTTTTAAAGAGTCATGGTGAACAGGAAAGGAAGTAGCTAAAAAAAATCAGAAACCTTGGTGTCTTTTCTTCTCTATGTCCTGTGCTGTGAGTTTAGGCCAATTTATCTCTTACCAGGATTATTATATAATGGATTAATATTAAATAATTCTCCTAATGCTATCTCTACCTCCAGTGCTTCTTCACCTACCCCTTTCCCTTCCAACTCATCTTCTATAGTGCAATTCAAAATTATCCTCCTAATGTAAAAATGGAATCATGATTCTATCCAACTGAAACACTTCATTAATTTCTCATTATTATCAAAGATTTTTAGACTTGGCTGAGAAGAGTATGGTGGCTAAGGGTATGCAGATAGACTTTGAAGTGACTCAAGCCTCCTATGTAAGCACAATATTCAATCAGTTTGGATACCATTATATTTGTGTTTGTTTTAATATAAGAAAAATACCTAAAATTACTTGGCAGTTAAATTATTTAATTTTCCTATCAAAAGATTTGAATAAAATTAGAGGGGAGATATGTCTAGTTCTCCCTGGGCTATTGCCCTAAATTTGCACGTGTATGTGTTTGGGAGGGTGGGTGTCAGGGGAACATGTGAGGTAGTTTATGGTTTTCACATCAAGGAAAACATTGGAAATTATTTATGATACATGAATCATAACACCATTTGAAAACTCTTCATTTTTAACAAACAAAAGTAAAACAATAAACATAAGCTGAAGATGCAAACTCTGCATGTAGTTGTTAGTTTCAATCCATCCTCATTTTTTTATTATTGCTGTTTATTATTACTTACACTATGTTTTATGGATAGTGATACAGCTATGAACAGGACAGATGTGAAGTTGCCTTCATTGAGCGCACAGTCAAGCCAAAATGAGAACCAACAATACACAACCAAAACATGGCTCAAAATAAAAAGACAGAAACAAATATCGGTGATGATGTGGAGAAACAGAAACAACAACGGAAATACAAATATTATATGCATCAAAAACATATAGAAGAAAATCTGTAGCAGCATTAATTGTGAAGTCCCAAACTGGAAACAACCCAAATAGCCATCAATAGAATGAAGATACAAATGTTGGTATATTTATACAATGGAAACAATGAAAATAAATGAACTAGTGCTATCTAAAATTGTATGGCTAGAGCACCTGGGTGGCTCAGTTGGTTAAGCAGCTGCCTTCAGCTCAGTTCATGAAGCCAGGGTCCTGGGATCCTGGGATAGAGACCCACATTGAGCTCCCTGCTCAGCAGGGAGTCAGCTTCCCCTCTAACCTTCCCCGCTGCTGATGCTCACTTGCTCGCTCTCTCCGTCTGTCTCTCTCAAATAAATAAACAAAATCTTTTTTAAAATAGTAAGCTAAATATCACAAATACAGTGTTAAGTGAAAGAAGCTATGCAAAAATAATGAATACTGTTATGCTGGAAATAAAAAAAAATAAATAAATAAATTTAATAAAAAAAAAAAAAAGAAAGAAGCTAGACACAAAAGAGCACATGCTGTATGATTCCATTTACATAACATTTAATGTTAGATAAAATTATTATATGATATTAAAAGTCAAAGTAATGGCTACATTTGAGGAGGAGAAAGGGGGCAGAGTAACTGGGAGGAAAAAGGTGGGGAACCTCTGGGATGTTAGTTATGCTCTATTTTTTTTTACTTGTGATAATTCATCAAGCTCTATAATTATGATGTGTGCACTTTTCTCTTTTATGTGTGGCATTTAAAAAACTTTTCAGGGGCACCTGGATGGCTCAGTAGGTTAAAGCCTCTGCCTTCGGCTCGGGTCATGATCCCAGGGTTCTGGGATCAAGCCCCGCATCAGACTCTCTGCTCGGTGGAGAGCCTGCTTCCTCTTCTCCCTCTGCCTGTGTCTCTGCCTACTTGTGATCTCTGTCAAATAAATAAATAAATAAATAATCTTTAAAGATTAAAAAAAATAATAATAATAAAAAAATTTTTTAAAACTTTTCAAACATTAGTATGTTAATTTTTGTATTTTTTATATCAACTTTCTTACTCACCTTTTGACAAATGGACCACCCAGGTTGATTTAACTTGATAAACCAAAAGGTAAAACTTCTGAACCTTCCCCCCTCCTTTTCCATAACAATTTTTGTAGTATTAGAAGTGGAAAACTTGAAGACAAAACCAGTGGATGGGAAACCGAGCTCCTTTTTCCTTTTGGTCCTATTGACCCATAAGATTTTAAGTAACTGAGAAAAAAGAAGAAGAAGAAGAAAGAAAAGAGAAAAGAATGAATTTCTGTCATTGAAAGGGGTTTTTTCTCTTTTTAAAAAATATTTCTTTCAGGCGGGCATTTTCCTTTTTTTAACCAACGTTGTCAATAACTCAGAAAGAAACACTCCATTACAATAATTACAATAATTTTATTAGGATAAGTAATTTTTTAGCTTTTCCAGCCATGTTACAAACATACTAATATTTCAAATCCTTTTTGGCTGCAGGCAATTGTTATATAAAAATTGAAAAATATAAAGCAAACGATTCTGTAAATATTTCTTCACTTTAGTTTGCTGAAATCATTTCAGATAGTAAAGAAGGCAGCAGGTCCATTTATAACAACTTATAACAGCATATGATAATGCCATCTGTGTGTTAACCAATGATGTTAGTGTGTAGACCAGAGGGTTTACTGGGGAGATGCCGTGGCTTACACATGGAAGCCCCCGGACAAAATTATCTGGAGTAATAAGTAACTTATCACATACTTAACCATCAAATGCCTTATAATTTCCAGTGTATTGAATCAGTGGATTCCAGAGTATTAGACCAATCTATAAAGAAGACCTATTAATTATCTCATTCAACTTTTATTAGAATGTGCTAGGAGATATTCTCATATATTCTCCTATGACTTATAGAAAGGAAAGTGTTTATTTGGCGGAGAAATAATTGTGACTTCATCCCATTCAGAATCAAAACAAATTCTAATGGTTTTTTAATGCATGCATATACTTTGTTTCATTTTTTCAAAGTTTAATTCTTACTTTCCATAAAAATTGATTTGGGGTCTTCAGCAAGTTAATCATAAATGAAAGACAGGTGGCTCTTGTTTAGGTGTTTAACTATCTTTAAGTACTTACTACCACTTCGGAAAATTGGCATTACCTGCTCAAATTGAACATACGCATACCCTGTGACCTACTGCTTTCCCTTCTAGGTATATACCTAACAGAAATTCATGTATATATGCATCAAAATACATTTTAAGATACATATTAACTTTAATTACATAAGATAAGATACATATTAATTTCTTTGAAATTACCAAAAACATATTACCAAAGATAAAAGGTGGAAGTCAATGTTTATAGCTTTAAAACCATGGAACAAGGCCATTATTTCAGGTAGAGGCCAGGTATATTTATCTCAGGCCTGCAGTGGAGGCCTTCCATGAATAAGGATTGAAGTAAAGTTTTTTTTTTTTTTTAAATATGAATTAGAATTTTATTAAAGGCATTCATTGTATATCCCCAAGATATTTTAGGAATGACTCTTTTTTTTTTTTCACTTTAAATTTTTTTTTTTATTTCCAGCATAACAGTATTCATTATTTTTGCACCACACCCCGTGCTCCATGCAATCCGTGCCCTCTATAATACCCACCACCTGGTACCCCAACCTCCCACCCCCCGTCCCTTCAAAACCCTCAGATTGTTTTTCAGAGTCCATAGTCTCTCATGGTTCACCTCCCCTTCCAATTTCCCCCAACTCCCTTCTCCACTCTAAGTCCCCATGTCCTCCATGCTATTTGACAGCCTCTTCAATAAATGGTGCTGGGAAAATTGGACAGCCACATGCAGAAAAAGGAAATTGGACCATTTCCTTACACCACACACAAAAATAGACTCAAAATGGATGAAGGACCTCAATGTGCGAAAGGAATCCATCAAAATCCTTGAGGAGAACACAGGCAGCAACCTCTTTGACCTCAACCGCAGCAACATCTTCCTAGGAACAACGCAAAAGGCAAGGGAAGCAAGGGCAAAAATGAACTATTGGGATTTCATCAAGATCAAAAGCTTTTGCACAGCAAAGGAAACAGTTAACAAAATCAAAAGACAACTGACAGAATGGGAGAAGATATTTGCAAATGACATATCAGATAAAGGACTAGTGTCCAGAATCTATAAAGAACTTAGCAAACTCAACACCCAAAGAACAAATAATCCAATCAAGAAATGGGCAGAGGACATGAATAGACATTTCTGCAAAGAAGACATCCAGATGGCCAACAGACACATGAAAAAGTGCTCCATATCACTCGGCATCAGGGAAATACAAATCAAAACCACAATGAGATATCACCTCACACCAGTCAGAATAGCTAAAATCAACAAGTCAGGAAATGACAGATGCTGGCGAGGATGCGGAGAAAGGGGAACCCTCCTACACTGTTGGTGGGAATGCAAGCTGGTGCAGCCACTCTGGAAAACAGCATGGAGGTTCCTCAAAATGTTGAAAATAGAACTGCCCTATGACCCAGCAATTGAAGTAAAGTTTTATGCTCACAAAGTGGAAGAAAGGTGGTTCAAACTGATGAGGAGGAGACAGAAGTCCTGCTGGTAGTAGTTTGTGAATGGGCATACCTGAGAAGGGTTGGGATTAGTAACCAGAGTCTACCAAGCTAACCATTGTGAGGGATGAGGAGGAATTTTTTTGGACACTGATTAATACTACATCAGGGTTCCGGAAGCACATTACTTCCATTAATGGTCATAGGGTACCCGTAATTTCAGAAGATATCCTTCATCACCAAGGGGGACTACACCCCTCCACCCTTAAGCAATGAGCTTAAAAGATCCCTTCACTGAGGGAGACATGAGCTATTGTATTGCTATTTTTTATAAAGTCTCTCATTACAATAGAAAACAAAGCACTTGACATCTTGGGAATGAAATTAATGTATTAGTTGGAAAGAGACCATAAAATGTCTTCTTGGAGTTGCTTTAACAGTCCTTGACTTCCAGAGTATTACCAACTTCTTTTTACTTTTCCTTTATTAATTTCTGTCTGGCTTGCTTCATTTCTCCAGCAATAGCTCTTTGTATCACAAACAAAGATCCTTTATCATGGGCATTCTTGTGCAGAATAAAATGTTGCCATATATTTTCATATCCTACAGTTCACCTCTATTTTATTGATTTACTGATTTTAATATTTTCCTTTCTCTGTACCTAACTACTCCTAATCCTTCTTTTCTGCTCACTTTCTTCCAGTAAGGTATTCTGTCTGATGAGTGAGTTCACTTCTCAGCTTTGCAATACATTTTCTAAAGGTCTTGCACTCACTGCAACTAACAAGTACTGTGTACCACCTTCCTTAAGTTCTCTATCATTCATGCATAATTGACATCTATCACTCACCTAAAGTTGTAAATGGTTTCTCTCCTTGAAATGTTAATGCAGCTTAGGCCTTTGTCATTTCCATTCCCTGCTGTGATAAAATGCAAAATATGATTGCAAATTCCTCCCATGATCCTATGCAATATGACTTTATGCTTCCTCCTATCAAGAGGTTGTTTATTTCTTAGAATCTGGGCTGATCTTGTGACCTGCTTTGGTCAACAGATTGTGGCAGGAATGATGTTATGTGACCCAAAGCCAGGTCTTAAGAGACACTGCAGCTTCTGCTTTCATCTTATAATGCTGCCCTGACACTATCATATAAGGATGCCAGTTTAGCTTACTAGAGAATCGGGGGTCACATGTAAAAGAACTGAGGCTCCCAATGGATAGTCAGCAGCAAATGCCAGACATGTAAATGAGGTCACGTTCCAGCCCAACCACCTTTCAGCTGAACGCAGGAAACACCAGCAGATAAACTTTCAGCCAACTCAGAAAATCATGAAAAAAATAAATCACCAGTGTTTTTTTTTTAAGATTTTATTTATTTGACAGAGAGAGATCACAAGTAGGCAGAGAAGCCGGCAGAGTAGCAGGCAGAGAGAGACGGAGAAGCAGTCTCCCCGCCAAGCAGAGAGCCCGATGTGGGACTCCATCCCAGGACCCTGGGATCATTACCCGAGCTGAAGGCAGAGGCTTTAACCCACTGAGCCACCCAGGTGCCCCTAAATCACCAATGCCTTAAACCATTAAGTTCTGGGGTTATTATGCAGCAATAGATAACTGATAGAACTGTCTCCTCTTTGCCTTTCTCACCTTGGTGATTCCCTGACTCTCCATTATCTAATTCAGAAAATACAATTTGGGTGTACCTAGGTGGCTTAGTTGGTTAGTCATCTGAGTCTTTGTTTCAGCTCAGGTCATGATCTCAGGGTCATGAGATTGAACCCCAAGTGGGGGCTCAACCTCAGCACATAGTCTGCTTAAGATGCTCTCCCTCTCTTTTGCACTTCCCTGTATTCATGCCCTCATTTTCTCTCTAATAAATAAATAAATAGATAAAATTTTTAAAGAAAATACAAATTTATTCCTATTATTTTCTTCCTCAATTTCAGAATCGATCTGCATAAGACAATTATTCAAAACTTCAGCATCATAACTTTTATAATCAAGAGATTATTTCTTCTGTTTCAGAGACCTCTAGTACACTTTCAGGTTTTCCTGAGCTTGACATTTTGCTCATTCCAACTTCTACAGGAAGCTGTAGCATGACAGGGCCCACACTTAACTTTCTCTTCAATAGTTAATAGCTTCATTAAGAGCTATCTTATCTCTAAGAGGTTTGACAAAATTTTTTTAATACTTATGAACTTTTTTTTTAAGATTTTATTTATTTATTTGACTGAGAAAGAGCACAAGCAGACAGAGGGAGAGGAAGAGGCAGGCTCCCCATAGAGCAGGTGGAGCCCAATGTTGGGCTCAATCCCCAACTAGGATCATGACCTGAGCTGAGGGCAGTTGTTTAACCAACTGAGCCACCCAGGTGCCCTGGCTTACTGAATTCTTACTCATTATTTTTCTATGAACTTAAAAAGCTTTTCTACAGATTTCTTTTCATTTTCTTCTTAGTTTACACCATAACAAGCATTTTTTTCCCACTGGCTTTATATTATTTTTTCAATGTTTCTTGATTTTAGCCAGCAATTCCTCAGAATGCTTAGATGCATTCCTATCTTGTTGGCTATTTTCTCTTCAAGTGAATTCTTGTTTGTGAAGATTTTGTTGATATTCTGACGCCTTTTCAGGAATTTTTTTCCCCTTCAATTAAGTCTATTCTTTTCAGCAACTAATATTACTAGGTATGTTCTGCTTTTTTTTTTTTTTTTTTTTTTTTTTGGAATGAACAGACCCAAGGGCAAATGTTATAGCAAGAAGCAATGAGGACAACACCCCAGAGCACTACTTGCAAATTCCACAGATCACCACTGTCTAGATTGCTCCAGCAGTGCAGACCCGGCTCTGGGATCCAAAGGGCTCTTGACTAAATTGTTGAAGGGAAGGCCCTGTTTCTAAAGTAATTTTTGGAGCAGTGGTTCTTTTTTTTTTTTTTTTTAATTTTATTTATTCATTTGACAAACAGAGAGATCAAAAGTAGGCAGAGAGGCAGGCAGAGAGAGATGGGGAAGCAGGCTCCCCGCTGAGCAGAGAGCCCGATGCGGGGCTCGATCCCAGGACCCGGAGATCACGACCCGAGCCAAAGGCAGAGGCTTAACCCACTGAGCCACCCAGGCGCCCCTGGAGCAGTGGTTCTTAAAGTTGAGAGCAAAGACTCTCAGGAGTCAGCAAGATTAAAAAAATTTGGGACGCCTGGGTGGCTCAGTGGGTTAAGCAGCTGCCTTCGGCTCGGGTCATGATCCCAGCGTCCTGGGATCGAGTCCCACATCGGGCTCCTTGCTCAGCAGGGAGCCTGCTTCTCCCTCTGCCTCTGCCTGCCATTCTGTCTGCCTGTGCTCGCTCTCTCCCCCTCTCTCCCTCTGATAAATAAATAAAATCTTTAAAAAAAAAAAAAAAGATTAAAAAAATTTTTCTTACTGTCTTTGTTTTGGTTTTGGTGTTGGTTTTTTATTTTCTGGGATTTTATTTACTTATTTGACAGAGAGACAGCTAGAGAGGGAACACAAGCAAGGAGAGCAGGAGAGGGAGAAGCAGGCTCCCCACTGAGTCTAATCCCAGGACCCTGGGATCATGACCTGAGCTGAAAGCAGATGCCTAATGACTGAGCCACCCAGGTGCCCCTAAAAGTATTTTCTTAATAATACTAAGATTTTACTTGCCTTTTCCACTATTATTAACTCTCATCCACAGGGGAATTTTCTGAGATTACAGTTAGGAGTGATTTCACTTCAGTTGGGAAGGCTAATAGAATGTATGTTTCTATATTACTGTGTTTAAAATGTTTGTCTGAAAATCTAATATAAATATTGATGAGTATACTCACAAAGATAGTTTTCAAGAGTGTTAAGAGGCTCCTGTGACAAATACTTTGAATGCCACATGAGTAACAAACATACAGTAAGAAAGACTAATTTTCCTTAACTCTCAACTCAGGATATTCCTTTAACAATAGATCCCTCCTTGAGGTGCCCACCTTTCCTTCCTTTGTGTGTTTTTAAGGGTCCAGAATTACTGCTGTCAGGAGTCCCCAGAGTAGGCTGCTCCAGGCACACCAGGGAGGTCAAAGGCAAAGGGGCAGTGAGGGGCAGGTACAGGAAAAGGAGGGGCCTGGTCTCTCTGCCCTGGTCTAGGGCCACAGGGCCCCTCCACCCCTATCCTCCCCAATCTTCCTGGGCATTACCACCTCTCCTCCTCCTCCCTGCTGCTGTCTCAGGGTCTCAAGGACTCTCCTGCTAACCCTCTTTCATGGACAATAGGGATTGCCTTGCAGGGGCGGGTAATGATGCAGTGTGTCTGCTTATTTTTAGTAAAATAAAAACTGAGAAGTTGCTTTTCTAATTGCAGGAGTTTCAGTGGTAACTCCAAATAAGCATTCCAAAAACGATCTCACATTCTGCACAACTGAGGACTTTGGGGGCAAATAGGATTGAAGTAGACCATTTAGAACCTATCCAGAGCACTAACAACAGGGCTGCTTGCACAGTTAAAATTCCTTTAGAGTTTGTGGCTGGCTGGCACCTTTAGTGGATCTAGAATCTCTTAGTGGATCTCTGATAAAATGACCCACCCATTTTTTTTCCAACAAAAAGAGGGCTTCTGTAGAATTTTCAGCTTTTTCTTAAAGTCTTCTTACATTATAAGGTTTCTTTCTTTAATTGCTCCCAAATATTAACATGCAAAGAAATATTCCACTTGAACCCACTATTATTATACTGGCATGGGCCTATTTATCAATGACCTATGAGCTAATCCTTGCTAAAGAAACAAAGTACACACACACACAATAAGAAAAGAAAAGAAACAAAGCACTGTTGTAGCAGAAGAGACTGACACTTCAGTTTGCTTTCTTCCATTTTCCTGCACTCCTCTTCCCCAGATCTTTTGCCAAATATTCTCTATTCATTCCTCACTTTGCAAAAGTTAACCCACTCCTAGTCTTTCAAGGAGGTCACATGTGGACTAGATCCTGAGTTCTTCTATGTTTCAAAATAAGTTTTTCCAAAGACTGTCCTTATTGAGATTGCAGAAGTTGGCCTGCTTCCCCACTCCCCCTCCTAGAGGTGACATAATCCCTTAGGTGAAGCCACTCTTTTAGTGGTCAGACTTGGAGAGGATTTCATGTTAATGAGTCTCTTAGCTACTAGGTCCACCCCCAGTAGTCAGATGAACAAAGATTGGCCACAGAGTCCATATAGAATACAGAAAATCTTGTATTTTCTCTTGGCCTAGCTTCCTGTTAGTAAAAAGTGCAAACAACAAAATAAAATAACTGTAAGAGGAAAAGATGAAAACTCTAGGTAATCCTTGTCACCAATTAACTCAGTAAACAGATATAAAATGAATAGTCAAGATGCCCATGGTAATTGTATATGAGGTATGTATCGCTTGCCTGCACAAAGTACCACAGTCATGCCATTGAAAAGGCAGGAGTCCCCACCACTGACAGAACCATTTCTGTCGACCTAATTTCATTAGCTATACTTTACATAAGAGGATTAATTATCTAGCAGCTGTATTGTTTAGTCCTCTTGATCCCTTGTTATTTTTATATTGGGTAATCCTTTGTCAGCACCATTTTCTCTCTAAGAATGTCTCTTGATGAAAGCTATATCCATGTTAGACGCTATCTCAGCTTCCCTAGTCTTTTTCAGATCTGGATGTAGCATAGGCTCAATAAAACCACTAGGCTAAATGTTCCAAAAAGGCTAACGTCATGAAAGATTAAGAAAGACTGCAGAAGTGTTCCAAATGGGTGGCTCAGTGGGTTAAGCATCTGGGATCAAGCCCCGAGTCAGGCTCCCTGCTCAGAGGGGTTGGGGGAGCCTGCTTCTCCCTCTCTCTCTGCCCCTCCCCCCTGCTTGTGCATTCTCTCTCTCTCTCTCTGTCTCTGTCTCTCTCTCTCTCTCATGCTCTCTCTCAAATAAATAAAATCTTTAAAAAAAAAGAAGTATTGCAAATCAAAGGAAGATTAAAAGATATGACAACTAAATGCAATATGTGGTCCTAGACTGACAGATAAATAAACAAATATATGCTATAATGGGCATTATTAGGACAATTCAAGAAACTGGAATATAGACTGTAGAGCAGATAAAACTGTAGAGCACTCATAAAATTAAAATATTTCATCAATGCTAAATTTCCTAAATTTGATAACAGTACTGTAGTTATTTATATAGGAGAAAATTCTTTTTCTTAGAACTATACTAAAGTTTTCGTGGGGAAGGAAACATGACATACAAAACCCAGCTTCAGATGGTTGAAAAAATGTAAACAAGGTGTGTGTGTGTGTGTGTGTGTGTAGAGAAAGAAAAGGCAAATATGGCAAAATGTCAAAAATGGTAAGTCTAAGTAAAGGATACATGAGACTTCTTTGTTCTAGTCATACAAATTTTCTGTAAGTTTAAAATTAATTTTAAAAAATTGGAGAAATAAATAAAATCTTTAAAAATAAATAAATAAAGGGGGTGGGGGGGTCACCTGAGTGCCTCAGTTGGTTAAGCAGCTGGCTTCAGCTCAGGTCATAATCCCAGGGTCCTTGGATCAAGCTGCCTGTGGGGCTCCCTAGTCAGCTGGGAGCCTGCTTCTCCCTATCCCTCTGCCCCTCCCCCCATTCATGTTCTCGCTCTTACTCTCTCTCAAATAAATAAATAAATAAATAAATAAATAAAATCTTAAAAAAAAAAAAACCTGGAGGGGCAGCACCTGGGTGGCTCAGTGGGTTGAGCAACTGACTGGTGGTTTGGGCTCAGGTCATGAGACTGAGCTCTGAGTTGGGCTCCCAGCTCAGTGGGGACTCTGCTTGAGATTCTCTCTCCCTCCAACTCAGCCCCTCTTCCTGCTCATGTATTCTCTCTCTCTAAAATAAATGAACAAAAATCTTAAAAATAAATAAAAATTACAAAAATAAAAGAACTGGAAAAAAAACACCTAAAAAGATATATACCAATTTACATTCCGAATATCTTTTCTAGAAGGCCCTTTAGTTATATGTATCAATATCCCTAAAAATGTGCATTGCCTTTAAACCAGCAATTCTACCTTAGGCATTTTTTGTAAGGAATCAAGGTAAAAGTCAATTATGTGTATGAGACCTTATCCTTCCATTATTTTAATAGCTAAACATTTTTTTGAAGATTTATTTTATTTTTTAATAAACATTTTATTTATTTATTTGACAGAGAGAGAGAGAGATCACAAGTAGGCAGAGAGGCAGGCACAGAGAGAAAGGGAAGCAGGCAACTTGCTGAGCAGAGAGCCCGACGTGGGGCTCAATCCCAGGACCCTAAGACCATGACCCAAGCTGAAAGCAAAGGCCCGACCCACTGAGCTACCCAGGTACCCCTGAAGATTTATTTTAGAAAGAGTTTGCGCACACACACACACACACACACACACACACACACACATGCAGCTGGGAAAGCCAGAGGGAGAGGGACAGGGAGAGATTTAAACTTTGAGAAGAAAGATACATGGATAGACATTTCAGAAGAGGTGAAAAATTACAGAAAGTAGAGGGAACTTGAGTAAATTCTTTACTGGATGTGATATTTCGCTTAAGCACATACTTTGCCATAGCTAATGCCAGCTATGGCTGGCAGACAACTGTGCACCTGCCCAGCAGGGGTAGTGGAAATGGGTCATGAGACATAGGGCAAAAGAGAAACTGGCATGCTAGTTAGTTACTCATAGAGAAAAGTTACTAGTTACTCATAGAAAAAAACAAATATTCTAAGATAGTACCATTCTTTAAGCAAGTTAGGCAAAATGTTAATTTAAAAAAAAGAAACGTGAGAACTGAAAATACGATAACTAAGCAAACAAAAACACCTTACAGAAGAATGTAATGATGTGAAAGAGTCAATGAACTTAAGGATAGATCAATAGAATTTACACAAATTGAACAACAGAGAAAAAAGAGATCCTCTCTCAGCCAAAAATGAACAGAACCTCATAGGTCTATGAACAGTACCCAAAGGACTAACATTCATGACTAACATTCATGTCATTGGAGTTTTAGAGGAAGAGAAAAACTGCCTTACTATATATAAGTATAAAAATTTACAAAATTTGGCAAAAGACAGTAACCTAAAGATTCAACGAGGTCAGTAAACCCTAAATAGAAAAACACAAATAAACGTGAATTTAAATTAAAATTGCTGAAAACTAAAGATAGTCTTAAAAATGTCAGGGGCTAACAATGCATTGCTAACAGATAAACAAAGATTCAAATGACTGTGGAGGCAAGTATAAGATTTTAAAGTGGCAAAAAGGAAAAAAAAACAGAAGAGATGTCAACTCAGAAACCTATATCAAGTGAAAGCATCTTTCAGAAATACAGATGAAATACAGATTTACTCAGATAAACGGAAACCAAGAGAATTTGTTGCACAAAAAAAAAAAACGCTCTAAAAAAATTTTTTTAAGAAAAAGAGAGAGCTTAAAAAAGAGAGAGAGAGAGAGAGAGCTTGCACAAGGGAGGGGGTAACAGAGGGAGAGGAAGGGAGAGAATCTCAAGAAGGTTCCATGCCCAGTGCAGCGCATGACAATTCAGGACTCAATCTCATGACCCTGAAATCATGACCTGAGCTGAAAGCAAGTCACTTGCTTAACATCAGTTAACATCAGTTAACATCAATCATGACCACCCAGGTGTCCCTTCTCTAAACAATTTTTTAAAAGATTTATTTATTTATCAGAGAGAGAGAGGACAAGCAGGGAGAGTAGCAGGCAGAGGGAGAAGCAGGCTCCCTGATGAGCAGAACTTGATTCCAGGATCCTGGGACCACAACCTGAGCCAAAGGCAGACCCCCAACCAACTGAGCTACCCAGGTATTCCTCTAAATAATTTCTAAGGGAAGTTCAAACATAAGGAAAATAATATCAGATGGAAACAGGGAACATCAGAAAGGAAGGAAGAATAATATAAGTGTGAACTGAATAGATTATTATTTTCTTGATATCTTTAAAATATGTTTGATGGTTGAAAGCAATAATTAAAACATTGTCTTCTGAGACATCAATGTATATAGATGTAATATATAAGATAACTATAACATAAAAGAGGAAAGGTAAAAGAATATGAATGATGGGTCCATTTGCAATGATAAAATGCTGATTCTAAAGAAACTGAAAAGTAAAGTATGTACATCATAACCTCTGAAGTAACAACTGTATGAAAAGATAAAGCTGAAAATGCAATCAATGTATAATGGAATACCAAAAACTGTTCTCATTTTCTAAATAATAGTTGGAAAGAAATGATACAGGAATGAGAAACAGAGAAAATAAACAGAGAACAAATAATAAAACGATAAGGAATTGAGGAGTACCTGGGTGGCTCAGTTGGTTAAACAGCTGCCTTTAGCTCAAGTCATGATCTCAGGAGCCTGGAATCAAGTCCGGAATCTGTCTCCCTGTTGGGCGGGGAGTCTGCTTGTCCCTCTCCATCTGCCTGCCATTCCCCTTGCTTGTGTGTTCTCACTCTGTCAAATAAATGAATAAAATCTTTTTTAAAAAATAAGGAATTAAAATTTAAATATCAATAATTATATGACTCTAAGTGCTCCAGACATATCAATGAAAAGATACAGGCTGTCATAATGGATTTAAAAAATTACCCAACTATATGCTGTCTACTAGAAAGTCACTTCACATATAATGATATAAGCATGTTAAAATTTAAAGAATAGAAAAAAAGGTAAACACTAATACAAAACAAAGCTAGAATAGCTATATTCATGTCAAAAGTAGACTTCAGAGCAAAGAACACTACCAGGTGGGTATGTTAGTTGCCTCTTTCTTTATAACAAATTATCTCCAGAATCAGTGGCTTAAACATATTTATTTTCTCACAGTTTCTGTTGATCAGGAATCTCAGTATGTATTAGCTAAATTCTGTGCTTCACGGTCTCTCACAAGGCTGCAATCAAAGGTCAGCTAGGCCTGTGGTCTCATTTGAAGTTTTAACCAAAGAAGGATCTGCTTCCAAACTCACTCATGATATTGTTAGCAGGTTTCAGTTATTCCCAGGCTGTTAGACTGAGGGCCTCAATTCCACACTGGCTGTTTGCCAGGGGCCACCCACCCGCCATTCCTTGCCATGTGAGCCTTTCCATAAGGTTGCTCACAACATGGCATCATCAGACTAAGTGCACAAAACAAAAACAAAAACAAAAAACAAAAAACCCAGAGAGAAAGTGCAAGCAAGAAAAAAGTCCCAATATTTTTTTTTTTAAGATTTTATTTATTTATCAGAGAGAGAGGGCGAGAGAGCAAGCACAGGCAGAGAGAATGGCAGGCAGAGGCAGAGGGAGAAGCAGGCTCCCTGCCGAGCAAGGAGCCCGATGCGGCACTCAATCCCAGGACGCTGGGACCATGACCCGAGCCGAAGGCAGCTGCTTAACCAACTGAGCCACCCAGGCATCCCAAAAGTCCCAATATTTTATAAAACTAATCTTGGAAGTGATCGCCCATTATTTTTGCCATACTCCGTTCCCAAGAAATGAGTCACCAGGTCCAGCCTATATTCAAGGGGTGGTGATTGCATAAGGGTGCAAGTAACAGGAGGTAGGAATCATTAGAGTGATTTCAGAAGCTTGGTACCACTGAAAAACATTAATAATAATAAAAGACTCAATTAATCAAGAAAACATAAACAGCCCTAAATCTGGGTAAACCTAACAACAGAGCTTCAAAATATATGAAGTAAAAACTGACAAAACTGAAAGGAAAAATAGAAAAATCCACAACTATAGTTGGAAGTGTCAATATTCCTATCTTATTGATTGATAGAACCAGTAGACAGATATTCAGCAAGGATACTAAAGAACTGAACATTATTAACCTGGATTTAATTGACATTTATAGAATACTCCAGCCATCAACAGCAGAGTATACTTTCTTTAGAAGTGTAAGTGAAACATCCATCAAGAGAGACATAAAATTTGTGATAAAACAAATTTGTATGCATGTGTGTGATAAAACAAATATTAATAAATTTTCCCCCACACCTTCCCTGCCCCCAAATCTTAATAAAATTAAAGGAATTAGAATCATTCAAAGTATGTTCTCTGGCCATAACAGAACTATAACAGAAAGAGAACAGAAAAGTCTCTAAACACTGGGATAATAAACAACATACTTCTAAATAATTCATGTATCAAAGAAGAAATCTCAAATTTAAAAAGATCTTAATTTGAATGAAAATGAAATTTGAGTGAAATTGGAAAGAATTTTAAACTAAATAAAAATATGTGATAAAATTTGTAGAATGCAGTTAAAGCAGTGTTCAGGGGAGTGTTTAGTGTTTAGCATTTACTGCCTGTATTAGGAAAAAAGAAAGGTTTAGTATCAATATTTCAAGTCTCATGAAAGTTTAGGGAAAAAACAGAAAAATAACAAAACAATCCCAAAGCAATCAGAAGAAAATAAAGAATAAGAGCAGAAATAAAATTGAAAACAGAAAAATACAGAAAATCAATATAACCATAAGGTAGTTCTTTGAAAAGATGAAAACAATTGATAAACATATATATAGCAAGACTGAAAAAGAAGAGACAGAACACTTGAATTACCAATATCAGAAATGAAGGGGATTACCACTACAAAATGGAGGTTCGTACACAATTTTTAGCATTTCAAAAAGTGTAACAGACAGTATGGAGTAGATGAAAAAGCAGGAGCTTTGAAGCCGACAGCCATGGTTAAATATCCTAGTGCTTTTATTAACCAGCTGTGGTATTAAAGCCAATTACTTCACGTTCTAGGTCTCAATTTTCTAATCTGTAAAATGTGTATTGTAATATGTTTTTAAAGATTTATTTATCTATTTGAGAGAGAGTATGTGAGCAGAGGACCAGGGGGAGGAGGAGAGGGAGAGAGAGAGAATCTAAAGCAGACTGTGCAGAGAGCAGAGCCTGACTCTGGGCTCTATCCTACCACACTGACATCATGACCTGAGTCAAAACCAGGAATCAGACGCATAACCAATTAGGCCACTCAAGCGCCCCAGATATTGTAATATTTTAATTCAAAAACCAAAAGATGAGGTTTAAAACAAATTAAAATAGGTAAAGAGTCTAGCACAATAGAAAGTACTAAACAACAGATAGCTTTCTACTCACACTTTCCTATCAGGAATGACACTTACCAATAATAAGGAAACAAGGGGGTTATGTTTCCTTGTTTTTATTACCAATTATGAAAATTTATTAGATAAGTTTTATATTCAAAGATTTCCTGTACCACTTTACCATGCTGATCAAAAGCTCTATTTTACGGGACGCCTGGGTGGCTCAGTTGGTTAAGCGGCTGCCTTCAGCTCAGGTCATGATCCCAGCGTCCTGGGATCGAGTCCTACATCGGGCTCCTTGCTCGGCAGGGAGCCTGCTTCTCCCTCTGCCTCTGCCTGCCATTCTGTCTGCCTGTGCTTGCTTGCTCTCCCTCTCTCTCTCTCTCTGACAAATAAATAAATAAAATCTCAAAAGCTCTATTTTACATATCAATGTCTACCTAGTATCTGTCTCTGTCTCTACCTCTATACATAAGTATGATTCAAACCAAATGGAAAACCAAATTTAATGCTACTTTTGATCATTTTGTTTCATAATTCAAAATTACAAATGCTGTGTCCATGAGGGAAGTGGTAACAATAGGATTAACATGTCCAGTAATATGTAATTTACAAAGCCCACACTAGATGGCAGATGTTAGACAGGATTTTCTGGCTCACAAATTATTCAGGGTTTTTCTATAATCCTGCAGCCTAGACACTTGATACAGAATCCCGAATTCCTCTTTGTAGGCGGTAGTTGTGATATTTTGATAGTTGAGATATTTGGAAACCTCATGGCCAGGTAGCCAAATTAGAAGAGGCAAGTATCTGTGAAGGTATTGGTGGGGAAAGAAAAGGAATAAATACATACCAATCACTGAAATCCAAACAGCCAGATTCATTTCTGCAGTATTTTTATTTTCTTTTAAAATAAAAACAACTATATGCTATATTTTATCACTGCAATTTGGGAGAGAGGATATACTAATTAGGAATCTTTCTGAATCATTTTTATGACTTCAATCACTTTTTTAATGCAACTGCCTTGTATCTTTTCATTTTTTCTTCCTCTTTTTTATTTTAACCATGTTTTCAATTAAGTCTTTAACGAGAACACACTGTGTATGAAGAACTTTGTGTAAATGGGGGTGAGGGAGGTGGATGTAGGGGAGTGGAGAATAGGTCATGCATTCTAAACAACTCTCTCTCCTTAAGGACACAATAGCTTTTTTTTTTTTAAGATTTTATTTATTTATTTGAGAGAGGGAGAGAGCGCGCATGAGAGAGCACACGGTGGGGGTGGAGTGAGGGACAAGTAGACTCCCCACTGAGCAGGGAACCAACTCGGGGTGGGGCTCGATTCCAAGAACCAGGGACTCTGACCTGAGCTTAAGGCAGATGCTTTGAGGCACCCAGGTGCCTCAAAGATGCTAGAGTGTTTAAGGGAAAAATAAGACTACAGGAATACCACAGTGCAGGTAGAAAGTGAGACATGTAAAGTTTTATCAGATGTAAAAGAGAGGATTATCTCATTCTGGAATGAATAGTGAAAAGGGAAGGAAGTGACACATATTAAGGAGTAACTATATGGCAGGTATTGAGCTAGGTGGTTTACGTGCATGATTTAATTTTGTATCACTTTTATATCAGGCCACACTGAAGTATACATCTTAACTTCAAATGGAAATTATAACTCACAATGTGCAGCCACCTGCCCCTTGTTCTTGGGGATAAGAGTCTAATACCCATTTAGGGGTTTAGGCAGAAGGAAAAGGCTACAGCATAGAGGACTTCGCAGTCTTAAGTTGGTGCTCCAAAGGAACCACTTCTACCCCATGAGCCATAAGCAAGGGGCCATGCCTGACCTTGCCTCTCTAACCCTGCACCTACCATTCTTCCCTTCCCTTGCTCTGCCCTACTCCTCATGACCAAGCTATTCTTAGGTCTCTGAACCAAAGATCAATGTATTCAGTTAAGGCCCAGGTTCACATTACATTACTTGTATTTGTTATCAATTGGTCTGATGCCTTCCTAATTAACTAGAATGCTATCCTACAAATTTATTTGTAGATGAACCACCATAAAGAAATCATTCTCGAAACTTTCTAAGGAAAGAGATACATTTATCAAATTATAAAAGAATATAATCTATTTTACTTTTAAATTAAGTATTCAACAGGTTATTATGTTAAATACTAAAACAGTAAAATGATATACATGGTCAAGGTCTAGTTTGATTGTGTCATCTGAACTTTATAGTCTTGTTACATGTACCCAGTTCCCACTCTAACCTCACCAATCAATTCCCTCACCTCTATTACCAGTTTCTTGCGTGTTCTCCAAGAATTTTAATTAATACAAATATATTCATAAATATACAAATATATACATGCTAGTAACATATGGGAACTATAGAATTGTTGCTACATCTACTTTTTTTTGACAAGGAAAAACTTTTTAAGTTTCAAACCCGATTCATGTAGAGTGCCTGGCTGACTCAGTTAGAAGGGCATTCAACTCTTAATCTCAAGGTCATGAGTTGGGCCACAAGTTGGGTGTAGAGATTACTTAAATAAATAAAACTTTTTAAAAAACCCTCTCAATTCATTTGGTATGTTTCAAAAGGTAAATATTTTTCTTCATTATCAATTTAAAAAGTTAGAAAGTAACTTCAAACAAATAAGGAAATAGCAAACAAATTACCGTAAAAGTCACAATCACATATATATTACATCCTAGAAAAGAGAGACAAGTCAGGTTCCACTATGACTTTCATCAAATACTGGACCTATTGAAGGGTGGAGAGAAAAGGCAAATTTCAAAAAGTAGTGCATGTTTTTATTATTATTATTATTATTATTAAAGATTTATTTATTTATTTTAGAGAGAGAGAGAGCACAGGGAGAGGCAGAAAAAGAGAAAGAGAGAGAAAACCAGCAGACTCCTCACTGAGCTTAGAGCCCAGTGAGGGACTCAATCTCAAGACCCTGAGATCATGACCCGAGCCAAAACCAAGAGTCTGATGCTTAACCAACTGAGCCACTCAGGGGCCCCAACAGTGTATGTTATTAAATGAGGTATTTGCAATACTCCTTCCTAAGAGCATCAGATGAGGCCTATGTTTTCCAGACTAAATCTAGGAAATGGAATCAATCTGTCCTCTGCTCAAAAACTGCTCCCTGGTTAATGAAAGAAAAAACAAGATTTAAAAACAACAACAAGGGTGCCTGGGTGGCTCAGTGGGTTAAAGCCTCTGCCTTCAGCTCGGGTCATGATCCCAGGGTCCTGGGATTGAGCCCCACATCAGGCTCTCCACTCAGCAGGGAGCCTCCTTCCCCCCTCTCTCTCTGCCTGCCTCTCTGCCTACTTGTGATCTCTGTCTGTCAAATAAATAGATAAAATCTTTTTAAAACAACAGCAACAACAAAACAACACACACACTGCCAAAAAAAATAAATAAATAGATGTCCCAGATATTCTCCAGACAGGAACCAGCGAGTAGCTTCAAAAATTGGGAGCCTAGAATTACTCTGTTGAAAAGTCATAATGAGCATGCCCTACTTTTAAACACATAATTTTTTCTAACAATAAAAACCAAAACTAATTCTGATCACTTTTCTGACATAGTGATTCAAATTTAACTAGTATTTAAACAGAGTTGGGAGGAAGAAGGAGGCCATACTTATGGGCCTTGGGCCTTTTCTCACACATGTGCATATGGGTGGGTACAAAGCATTTGTCTTAATTGCTGTCAAGCTAGCCAGAAAGATTCAACTGGTAAAGAAACAGTGAACCCTTCTTAGATGAGGTAGTGTATTTCTTACACAGACAGCAATAGTAAGATCAGCGAGGGTGCCAGCTCCCATGTCCCTTGCTCTGCCTCTCAGCAGCAAAACTAAAGAGGTCAGATAACAATGCAAAATGGGCAATGTGGAGTTGTTTCTGAGGAGCCAACTTCCTACTCAGCATTTTGGAGTATAATAGCATAAATCTGTACCCTAAAGTAGGGGGAAGTGGGGAATTTCGAGGCAGAAACTTGTATTTCACTAGAACTTGGAAGGCAATGAGAAATTGCCTCCAGGGAAGATGAAGATGTAGGTGAGAAATGGCTGTGTTTCTTACAAGCCTGTCATTCTCCCCTGTTCTGAGAGGATTATGAAGAACTTTAGCAAAATTCAAATGAACTGAGCATAAGCTTTTTCTATGGCCTTGTGCATATGGATATATGGAAGTACATTTGCACAGAGCAGTTTCCATACAACTCTACCCCCTAACGTTTCACATCACCAACCAAGAACAATTTTTACAACAGAGAAGAACAAGAACTCTTTTTACAACAGAGGCCACCCCATCAGATATCCTAATAGGCAATATAGATTCAACAGTGAGTTAAATTTATTGCATGTGCAATAGTATATAAATAAGATGAGGCTAAAGGAAATCAGATCAATGTCCAGAAAGTTGATCTTGTTCTGCACTATTGAGTGCAGGTTGTTAACTCCTGAAGTCAGCAGCTACTGGGAGGTTTCTGGAAGTTCTTAGATTAAGATTCCCCATTGGCCATTAGTGAAGTTGAGGGTGGCAGTCAGTCTACATTAAATTGGCCCTATGCTCTGTAGATAAGAGCTGAGGGAGATTAATTGTCCCTCGCCAACCCCAACCCTCTCCAGCAGCCAAGACTGTTCCTGTGCTGCTACCATATGATCAGTATTAGTCCCCACAGCAATAATGTCACCCTTTGACCAGAGCTCCCCACATCTCATACCATATGCTCAGGCTTATTTCTACGTAGCTCAGCAGTTTCTTTATTGTCTACCATTTTAACACTCCAGAATATCTCCCATCTTCTGGGTGAAACTAGGAGCACTTTAGAGTTGTCATGTCATATCCATAACCGTTATCATTATCAAATAACAACCCAAATCCAGCAAGCTTAGTTTGGCAGCAAAACAGAACAAAACACCAAGTTAGACTCTGGCTCTTCCTCGCTATTCACAAATCCCAGTAGCCCAGTTTCCCAGGAGGTAGACGTGGAAGGGGGAAAAAAAAAGAAAGAGAGAGTTAATTACATAGTTTATTTACCAAGACCAGTGCCTGAGATGATGTGTCCATGAGCTTTATTTGCTACCTGAGTATATAGTTAGCAGTTTGGGCATGTGTGTCAGGTTTCATTGGTCTCAGATGCTAGAATCACTAGAGTTTATTTCCAGGCCAAGACCTAACTTGTACATGGATTTCCATGCCTGTGTGATAGTGTATCCAGGTGGCCATAGTCTTTACTTGGGAAGTTCAGGTCAAAACAGTTTGTTGATTCCATTTATGTTTATCCTCCAACAGTCCTTACCTGTGGGCATCCACAGGGGTTATGAACAGAGGGCATGGGTCTTGTGCAAGCTTCTGCATAATGTTTGGCCCTACAAAGCCCGAGACCTGATCGTCCAATTTTCCTGTTGCCATGTCCCAGACTACACTGCTGGCCTACTGACTAATGTCACGATTCAATGAAAATGTAACATTTGGGAGGCATTTTTAGAGCAAGCACTGCAATTCATACATATGTGTGAGCAGAGTTCCCTTTACCATGCATAGTTTTCATTAGTTTTCTTTAGAGCTGTGGAAAACACTCACCATGTAGTTAGTTGTACTCACAGCTAAGCTTTATTACAGTGCAAGGATACAAAACAAAGTCAGCAAATGGAAAAGGCATATGGGGCAAAGTTTGGAGGAAACCAGCCACAAGCTTCCAAGAGTCCTCTCCTAGTATAGTCACACAGGCCATGCTTATTTCCCACATCAACAAGTTGTGATAACACATGTGAAATGTTGTCTACCAGGAAAGTTCATTAGAGACTCCATGCCCAAAATTTTTATTGGAGGCTGGTCATGTAGGCACCTTGCCTAACATGTACGAAAATGCCAGATTCCCAGGAGGAAAGCAGGTATACAGCATAAACCACATTGGTTGCACAGTTTAGATAAAATGGTGGGAACCATTTGCAAATGGTGGGAACACTCCCAAATCAACTTTCAGACACCTACCCAAAGGCCAACCTCATAAGCAGGTTTTTCCAAGAATAAGCAAGCTTCTGGTCCTTTGCCGAGGCATCTTTACAGCAAAACTATTATCAGCAGGACCTCAAGAGCAACCTGCAGTATTAATATCAATTATGCCCTAAATTTAGGAATCCTTTAACCAGTTAAAACAAATCTCATTAACCATATATAGACCTACCTGAGAAAGCCGAATGATTTCATCCTGGTTTCAGTTTTAATCTTTTTTTTTTTCTTTTCAAACTTGGCCCAAGGCATCAATTCAGACATAGCCAATAAATTGAAGCTCACCTGAAAGCCTTCCAGGGCTGAGGCTGTGTCAGGACAGGCACGAGGACACAGACAGGGACACCTGGGTGGCTCAGTTAGTTAAGTGTCTGCCTTTGGCTCAGGTCATGATCCCAGGGTCCTGGGATCGAGTCCCACCTAGCTTTCTCTGTTCAGTGGGGAGCCTATTCTCCCTCTGCCTGCCACTCCCCGCTGCTTGTACTCTCTTTCTCTAACAAATAAATAAATAAAGTCTTTAAAAAAAAAAAAAAAAAAAAGAGCACACAGACAAGAAGAACAATTCCAGAGGGTGCTTGTGGTATACACAGCAATAGAGTTTCCAACTCTTGAGACATGCCAAGCAGGACAAACGTTAGGCAGGCAGTACAGGTTAAGAGGGCTCTCAGCATGGCATTCCACTGTGGGGCCTCCCACCCTGGGTCCTCGGTCTAGTCCGAATCATGCAGTTCAGTCCATGGTTTCAGAGGGACTACCTGAGGCAGTCAATTCCAGTTTTAAGTGTCTGTAATATCAGTTCAACTGTGTGGACATTGGCAGGTATTTTGAAGGAAAGTGCTGGTGTTGATATCACCTCCTGCCATCTCATGGTCAGTGCTGGTCAGGTTTGAAGTTAGGATCAACAAGTTAGAATTCAAAGTGCTCACAACTTAAAAAGGCACACAGTGAGTTTTCCTTTAGGAAGGGGGCAAAGCCTACAGGAACACTTCTGTAAAACAGAGATAATTAATGCCCTTCCCCTTCTCCACACCCCAGGTGCTAGGATTTTATTTTTTCCTCTATCATTACAAACTATGTGTGTCCTTTTTAGAAATCATAACTTAACATTTTTTCAATCATCCCCTACTCTCATCTAGACATTTCATCTGGAATGGCTGTAAGCAAGAGACACAAAAGCATTTTCACAAAATCATTTTTATATAATTTAACTAGAAAGAACCAGAAGACATCATATTCAGAATTGTCCAGAATGAAGTTTTGAATTAGAAAACATTTTTCAGGGACGCCTGGGTGGCTCAGTTGGTTGGAGCCAACTGCCTTTGGCTCAAGTCATGATCTTGGAGTCCCAGGATCAAGTCCCACATCGGGCCCCCAACTCCACGGGGGCTTCTCTCTCTGCCCTTCTCCTCACTCATGCTCTCTCTCACTGTCTCTCTCTCTCTCTCAAATAAATAAATAAAATCTTAAAAAAAAAAAAAACCTTTTTCATGAGTTTACTCATGAGAGTTTCATAACCTCTCATCCGTTTGGTCCTGATCGTTTATCTATGGAGCAGGCTAGAAAAGATCAATCCCTTTCCAGGGATAGCTGCATTTAATAAATGAACTGCCTTACTAAGATGTATGTACCAGAAGAAAGGGAAGGGAAGGAGAGAGTCAGGTTACCAGAGCACTGTTGCAAAATATAACTAATCTGGAAAGCCAAAATCAACAAATCACCAAGTCATGGGGTCCAGGGTTTCATCTGTCAGTAAGGGTAAAGGGGTCACACTCCCTATGATATGCCCTTCCTCAACATGTAGCTTTTGTAGTAATCATAAATTAGGATCACAATCTAATCTCTGTATCAGAGATACATTGCTAATCCAGTAGCTCAATTTCAGGAATTAGCCATTTTCTTTGGGTGTTTATGACCCAGATGGTTCAACCAACATCCAAGATGTTTCCACAATTTTGTCCTGAATCTGCAACTGTCCCAGTGTCTGGGTTTTGTTTTTCAAGTGGAACAACTTTGTCAGATTTTATTTTCGCAAAGCTGTGGCTGAGGTTGAAACTCCCCATGCCGGAAGTATCTAGTTTCAGCTTAAGGTCAGGTCTAGACAATTAGCGTTAGGATTCTAAAAGAGCCAGGGCTTTTCCTCAGCAGCAGCAAAGCTGACAGACTGCAAGTCCAAACCATGTTCCAAGTCTAACTAACAAGCAATGCTTTATTATACCCTTTTTATCCTTATCGGGGTTAGAGTCCAAATAGACTAACTCAACAATATACACCTCACTTTGGAAAATCATCAGGCTTTATGAGTCAGATACCTGATTTAACAAATCTCGCTAGCATCTAAAATCTGCTTTGTAAACTCTGTAAGTGTATTTCCATTTGGAAGTCCCTCTCTATTCATGCTGTTTCCTTTTTTCAGAGGTTCCAATAGGTAAAAAATATATATATATATAGTAAATATCATCACTTACAAAGGCTTATTTTGGCTTCAATTCTCAAAAATTTTAAATTTCAACCCACTCAGCAATGGCAAAAAGCAATTATTTGTGTGTCCCACTAATACTTTTTCTTTGCAGCTTTCCCTGATTGAGAAGATCCCTCTAGCATTTATGAAATTATAAGCATATAACATGTTTACCTCAAATTTTTTATCCTACACCCAGATGCAATAGCCACAAAACATAAAGCTACATTTTAAAAAATCTGTCCTCCACCATTTCAAATGGATTTTTTTCAACCCTGTATGTGAATTTAATATTTACAGGGTTAACGTTATAGCTACCATGTGAGAATCAGCTGGAATGTGGGTTGGGGGTGTGGCTGACATAGTACTGATGGTAACTAAGCTGAAGAAAAGCTGGAATCATAGAGGTCAGGATAAGAGGGAGGGAGAGATCAGGGGGCATGGAGAGAGCAACTCTGTCCCAGTAAACACAGGTTTGTACTTACTTTCAGATTTAAGTGGCTGTTCACTCAGTTTCAACAAATGAACAAACAACTAAGACACTATTCAGACACCTCTCTAAGCCTCCAAACACTAATAGGAAACATATACTATTAGATCTTGGGGAGTCTTCTCATATCACTTAACCCAACACACACAGTCTATTAACAAGTATGACAAGAGCATACACTCCAGGGAGTGTTATGATAGGCCCAAGTGGCTCTTTCTTCCAAAAGGACTGCCTAACCTTAAATTTAAAAAAAAAAAAAAAAAAAAGACTTTCTAGCCTTAGCAGCCCCAGGTTGAATGCCAAATGTGGTAAGTAAGGCTGGCAGAGTAACAACCAGGGTATAAGGTCATTAGGGAGCCAGCATGGAGCAGTTCCCCCTACAATTGCAAAAATATATTTGATTTGATTTATTTAGGTAATCTCTACACCCAATGTGGGGCTCACATTGAGATTAAGAGTTGCACACTCATCCAACTCAGCCAGCAAAATTAAATTCTAAATTTTAATTTGAGTTATATGTCACTTTTAGTCTGATGATACTGCTGCAGAAAGTGCTCTGAAGGCACTTTCAGAACAGTACTCAACTGCAGCTAGCCTCAGTTCTAGAGGCTACAAGGCAGCTAACAGTGCTTTGTCAAACACAGCCTTCAGGTCACAGACCAGCACTTCATCAGCTGGTGCAGTGACAGGTGTCTGTGTGTCTCTGGCAAGCTTCTCAATCATGGAGAGTCACATTTCTGAGATCAATTTCAGTTCCAACAAACAAGGAGTCTTCAGACGATGGAGTATCTTAAGTACCCACTTTTCTTTCACATTTTCAAATGAGGGCAGAAGACTACTAAATTATAAACTAGAAATACATGTGTTTGTGAACAGATAAGGGGTTATTCTGTCAAATTTTTCTTGCCCTGTAGGATTCAAAAGTCCGGAGGTATATGGCTCTCATCAATCACAATCACAACTCATCAATCACACAGTTGTCAAGTTTTTGACATATTCAGACATTAGTTTCATAGATATCAAGACTTATCTTACCAACCACACCAACCCTCACACACAATTGTCTACATTGCTGAAATATTTTTTAATCCACCTGAAATATTCCAAATTTAATTTTGAACTCCGCTTCTCCACAAGACTTTAAGGACCTAGGTGTTTTTATCAGCCTCAAGTCGGCCCAGTAGTAAAAGAGATGGAAGAAGGGTGTAGGCCGAAGAAGCTCTCACAGTGGAGGAGGTGGGTCAATGTGCCAAAAAGCATTGAAGAAAAAGTCTTAATAGCAGGACAGGTACTGGTCAGTTGGAAGCTCACTCCACCAGGCTGGCAATCACAATAGGAACAGAGCGCACTGGCAGAAACGGCCCTATGGTTCCTGCCTTCCCTAGCTGCTGATGCCTCCACAATGTTATGGTAGTGTTCAGAAACTGTCCGAAGGCCTTTACCTTCGCGCGCACCCCACACACCCAGGCAGCGACTTTCTGGAAGGACAGGTCAAGACCCTAGCTAAAAAGGCGAGCGGGCCATTGTACAGGCAACAGGGAGCTAGCGTTCTCCGTGGGTCCTGTGACCTGCAGGGGGACCACAAAAGGTGCAGAAGGGCGTAGAGCTGGACGGTCAACCGCAGCGGTGAGCACCTGCCCCAAGGTGCTTGGAGCAACATGAACCTGCATAGCCTAGAGGGTTCCCCGTTCCTCCCTCCAGCTCCTCCGCGCTTCACTCCGACAAGCGCCCCCTTCTCATCATTTCCCGCCGCTGAGGCCGAGGAAATCCTGGCTTCCACAAGATGAGGAAAGATCAGAGAGAAGAGAGGAACTGACAGGAAGCGAGTGGACGGACGCACCACCCGGTGGGCTGGCCGGGACAGAGCTTACCCCGGCTCCCCAGCCTCGCCCCGTCCCGCAGAGACGGTGACGTTGGAGATGGGCTCTGTCCATCGCGGCGGCAGAGTCTGCGGCGGCGCGAGTCCTTCGACATCTCCTCTCCGCCTTTTTGCTCGAGTTGGAAGACCTAGGTTCTGCCAACCCCTTATTCTGGACTTTGCAACATCCGCTGCGTTTGTTCGCGAAATTGCCCTTATTTTGCGCCACGAACGAGGGAGCGCGCACGGAGGGCCGGAGGCTTGTCAGGAACGCGGAGGCGGAACCAACCCGAGCCTGCGCTGGCATGACGAGAACTGTGGGTGCCTCCTGGCCCCAAACGACTTACCAAAGCTAGTTTGCACCAGTCTTTTGTAGTTGAGCATTAAGCACCCCGCCCAAGGTGTCTCAAAAAGCCGCACAGACCTTAGCTTTGGTGCTGAGCGAGACCAGCACGAGTTCGGCAGGACTGAAATACTTGAACAATCTGCAGTGTTGCAGCTGGGTCTCACCGGGGCCTTGACCTAGCATCTTCCATGCAAAGAATATTAGGTCTCTCTATTTACTAATTTACTAATCAGTGGATGCGGGCTGAAACCAATTGCTTCGTTTTTATTTAAAATCGCTACACACTGATTGGTGTACTCTCTTGATCTCTGCTTCTTCAGTAACTCAGGGTTGCTTGGTGGTCTTAGTCCCACGCAAGTGTTTGCCTGTTTACTTGGTTGTAAAGATATTGTGGGGATATGATTAAACCAAATATAGTGGTCATATTGGAAGTAAAAAATATGGTTTGCTCTCTACTCTTCCCACATTTAAAAAATTTCTGAGATGCGCCCTACTTCTGTGCTTAATTGGGTGTATTATTATGTGTATGAGACCTCCATCTCATCAGGAGTTAAAGTGACACAGTAGAACTGTTAACATTTATACAGGTCTTGTTTGCCAGACACTGTTGTAGGTGCTCTGCCGGTATTAGCACCTTTTATCTTTAGTGAAGTATTACTGAGGGAAATACATGCTGTCATTCCCATTTTACAGATGAATTGTCACATGGTGAGATTAATTTGCTCAATTCTCTTCTCCTGGTGTAATGGGAAAGGACAGGAAGTCTAGAGGCCTATTCCAGGCCCATCTTCACTATTTACCACTTGTGCTATGTTTATAAGTTACAGTTGCTCAACAACTATAGTTGAGTCTCTGTTTCTTTACCTGAAAAGTAAAGGTGCTACACCAGTTGTGTTGACCTCCTTTAGTTGTTATGCACATCAAACAACAATGTTCTTTAATGAAACAAATGGGGTTGCTGGAGGGATGGGGGGGTGAAGTGATAGACATTGGGGAGGGTATATGTTGTGGTGAGTGCTGTAAATTGTGTAAGACTGGTGAATCACAGACCTGTACCCCTGAAACAAATAATACATTATATATTAATAAAAATAAATAAATAAAAATAAAAATTGGAGAATTTTCAAAACTATAAAGCACTATATGAAATATAACATGTTATGTATTATACTTGTTTCAGTCTTGACTATTGAAGTAGGCCAATTAGGAAATTAACTAAATTATTACCCAGACAAGTGTAATATGTCCCTGAAGTAGAATTACCATTAAATTTGAACTGTAATTAAAATTAACAATATTATTGCCAGATAGAGTAATTCATTTAGTTCTGATAATGAATTATAGTTGCAGGGTAGCTACAAGATCCTTTTGAAATCAATTATGTAGATGAACTACCTTTGAAATTACCTCAGAGACACTACTTGTTTAAAAAAAAAAAGTTTCTCAGAAACTTTTGGGGTGCCCATCTGGCTCAGTTGGTAGCACATGTGACTCTTTGGCTATTAAAAAACAAAAAAGTTTCTCAATTACTCATAATACTAATAATATATCAAATTACAGAGTCAGGTTTTGTTGAAGTCCACTGGACTCTGGCAAATATACTCTGAAACAGTAATCATTTCTTTTCAAAAATCCTACAGCATGCAAAATATGTTTGTTCATCCCTGTGAGTTTCCAGGAATAAATGATCAGAAATTACTGCTACACCAGTAATACACCAGATATTCAGAAGAATTTTTTGTATAATTGTATAACGTATACAATTTTTGTATAATTGTATAACGTATACAATTGTATAACAAAACATTCAAGAGAATGTTTTGTATAATTCAAAACATATTACTACATGTTACTACAAGTGCTAAGAATAATATCTGAAATAAATGCATTCATTTGGGCTAATGAAATCTCAATGAAACTCAAAATTTTGGGTTTCATGTTCATGTATTTAATTTAGTTTCTTTCTTGGGTGAAAAACAGTGCAATACAAAATCTGCAGAGCTTTATTTCAGCATGATCTAAATTATCCTTTAAAAACTGCTACTTCGGGTGCCTGGGTGGCTCAGCAGATTAAGCCTCTGCCTTCGGCTCAGGTCATGATACCAGGGTCCTGGAATCAAGGTCCGCATTGGGCTCTCTGCTCAGCAGGGAGCCTGCTTCCCCACCCCACCCCGCCGCCGCCTTCCTCTTTGCCTGCTTGTAATCTCTCCCTCTGTGTCAAAAAAATAAATAAATAAATCTAAAAAAAAAAAAAAGAAAGAAAGAAAAACTGCTACTTCAACTGTAAACTTCCACATGTTCTTCTTTGTGATTTCCAAGTGATGAAATATCAAGCTGTATACTTAAAGGAACAGAAGCCAATGATTCTGACTGGGGAAATTTAGGATTATTTATCAGGCCCATTACCCACGGGTGAATGAGACTGGTGAACAATGTATTTTTGAAATGTGTATTTTTAAATGTAAGAATGAAAGAGGATTTGTTTTTAAGTATAATTTAGTAATGGTGTTGTTAAGCATTCTTTGTCCCCTTGTAAAATGGCTCTTCAAGTATCTAGATAAGGCAAAACACTTTCTAAACCAATCACCTATAACAAGTGTGGGTATTCATCTTTCTGCCACAGTTATCTCTGTTTGGTCCTTGGACCTAGCAGATACCAACTGCAAACTCATCTGGGGCTATTGGCTACAGGCTTCACGGTTCCTACATATGGGCTTACTTAGGCTTCCTTGCTGCAACAGCTGAAGTCAAAGCAGGAGAGTTCAAATAGGACAGTCTTTGAGGTGGTCCTCTATTGTAGCTAATACCAAACATATTTTGTGATATAAGAATCAGATATGAATTGTTTGGTTCAGAAATGCATGATGCCGGGGCAGAGCAAAGAGAAAAATACTGCTTGATAAAACTGCTAAACCTAAATACCGAAGGGAAATTTATACGTTGTTTTGAAACGTGTTCTAACAAAGCAGCCTGAGGAAAGAATGCTAAGAAACTTCTACCTTGAAAAGGGAAAGGTGAATTAATTCCTCTAGCCCTAGGAGGGGTTGGTAATCAAGGACCCTGAAGAAAGAACAATCTGAGCTGAAGGGCTTTAGGTCTAAAAAAGATGAGGGGGGGGGGTCATTTAATGTACATAGTGTTCAGGGCCAAACGGGTGATCCACTTTTACACATGAGACGCATGTACTGTCTTTAGCTTGAGAAATAGGTACCAGAAAGGTGAGGTGGAAGAAGGTCTAATGGATTTCCACAAATGAGTCAGAGTCATTTTTTAAAAGATTTATTTGTTTATTTGAGAGAAAGAGAGAGTGAGTGAGAAAGCACAGAGGGAGGGGGAGAAGCAAGTTCCCTGCACAGCAAGTAGCCTAATGTAGGGCTCCTTCCCAGGACCCTGGGATCGTGACTTGAGCTGAAGACAGATGTTTAACCAACTGAGCTACCCAGGCAACCCATGAAGACGATTTCTAAACAACTAGTTCGTGATGAAGGTCCTCCTGGTGGATCATATTTTGGATTGTATTTTGGATCAATCCAAAATAAAAGTATTAACTTCAGAAGAGGAAATTGGAAAAGCTGACCCCAGGGTCTGGGGAATATCCTGGGGGAACTCACTCTCTGGGGATGGTGATTTCGAATAAAAAGGGCCCATGGGGCGAGGGACAGGGCTGGGTCTGGCATTTAGTGATATCTGCATGCACCAGCACTCCACTGGATAGGGCTGCCAAATCCAGTTCTCCAGAGAGCTGCAAGTCTTAGGGACTGAAAACCCATCAGGCCTGGTTGGACTGTAAGCATCCACACTCACTCAAGGTGACAATGGGCATATCACAGCAAATACAAAAGGAAACATCCATCCATGTTCCAGGGATCTCAGAACCTCCTGGCTGCCTGGTTCCAGACTCTTTATCTGCATTACATGATGGGAAGGATGGTTAACCTGGGCTTGTATGTCTGGACCTTGGAGGGGAAAGTAGCAAGAGAGAGGTGGCATAGTACTGAGGGTTCAACTTGAAGATATTTTTTTCCACTAAGGTGGTGGCAAATTGCCCGCTTGTGGCTAGAAAGACCTGGATGTCAATGCCCCTGACTTTATAAGGCCTCATGTGACCTGCTGGGTTTGAGGAGCCTCATGTGACCCTACATCTACTAGGGAGAGAGCCATCAGGCCAGGTCCTATCAAGTCACTTTAGTCAGCTGATAGTCTGACTTAAGTTCTTCAGGCAGCACCTGAACTAAAGCCATTGACACCAAAGCATCTTGCTTCCTTGTTGGACTGACCAGTCCTGCAGCTAGAAGATTCAAATTGGAAATGGAGCCTAGTCTGATTCCTCTAGCGTGGGAACCAGCTGGAGTCAACACAGCACGAATAATGGCTTCCACACCTGAACATGGGGCCTTCCAAAGCAGTGACATCATCGGTGTGAGCTCCGATCCACCAGTTGCAGGGCTCACTAGTCTTGGAGTTCTGGAATGGAGATGGTGTTATGTGGAAAGTCTCCCTCAGCCCTGGGGTCTCTGCAGCCTCTGGAAAGTGGTAAGGTCATAGATGGACATACATATCCTTTTGGACCTCTTACAAGGGGGCACTTCAGGATGCCTGGGTGGCTCAGTTGGTTAAGTGACTGCCTTCAGCTCAGGTCAAGATCCAAGAGTCTCAGGACTGAAGTCCCACATTGGGCTCCCTGTTCAGCGGAGAGTCTGCTTCTCCCTCTGACCCTGCCCCCCTCATGCTCTCTCTATCTTTCTCTCATTCTTTCTCAAATAAATAAATAAAACCTTTAAAAAATTTTTTAAAAATTAAAAGAAAACAAGGGGGCACTTCAGCAATGGCCATGTTTTGTTTAGGGGAGGAAAGTGCCATCTATTGGAAGCACCTGTATGGAGCCTGTTCTGTCGTGGCAAGTGGAGCCTTCAGATGGAGAACCTGAAAAGGGAACTTTGCTGGGAATGTCTGGAGCCCACTGTGGGCTGATATTCAGAAAATTCTAAGAGCAGTTGCACTCTGGTTCCATTCACTGTATCAAAGTCAGGTTGTTGCAGCCTTTGGTTTTGCATTTCAATGCCTGTCCTTTAAGGTGTCAAATTCAGGACTTCTGTGCTGCCACAGACAGGTGGCATAAAATGCCAATGTTTAGCAAAAGTAAAATAAACTTTCATAACTGCTTGACAGTGTCTCAACTGCCAGTCCCTGTGGGACTTTCTTCTACAATGTTCCCAACTAAGAAAGATTAACCCAATCTTAAAGTTAGTCACAGATCTGGACAGAATCTAATTACTACTTCCTATTTCAAGTTATATTATACTTTGGTGAAAAGACTCCATTTCAATGCTACAAAACTCTAATTTCAACTTTTCTGAAAATCTCTGTGGTCTCTACACCCATGGTTTCTTGGTTTTGAAGGGCACAATGAAAATAAAGGGAACATGATATTCATGGATATAAGGCAAAAATATTGTTTATACCCTCCCAAAACTAACTTTTTCCTACACTAGCACACAATTGGAAGTATTCTTTTTTTCTGGAGGGGGGAGCATTCTTAATAAAGTATACAATATCAGGGTTCTTTCTTTCTCATTTTATTTTTCAATATCAGGCTTCTACCTAATTTTACTTAGAAGGCAGGGTGACATGAGTGATTGTAATAACAGCAATGAGTAATAAACATAAACTTAGTCTCACACATTTTGGAAAAGTTATTTTTCTTCTAAAGCTTTCAGAGTTATCTTCCAAAATCAAAAGGCAAAAATATTGTAATTACACAATGTAAAGATATTAGGCCAAAATTATTTCAGGTTAAATAATCTTAATTTCTGTAAAATATAGTTAAATCTTATTAAATATTGTTATAAAAATAAAATTAACAGGGCACCTGGGAGGCTCAGTCAGTTGAGCACCTGACTCTTAGTTTCAGCTCATGTCTTACTCTCCTGGCTATGCAATCAAGCCCTGTCTTGGGCTCCATGCTCAGCATGGAGTCTGCTTCAGATTCTCTCTCCTTCTGGCCCTCCCCTGCTGGAACACACTCTCTAAAATTAATTAATCACTTAATTAACTAACATAATTTTAGTATTCAATGTCCTCCTAGTTGCAATGTTTTTTTTTCATCTAGTTGCCAGTGTTAATAGCGTGTTTCATATATACTAGGTCTTGGTGTACATGTGTAGGACTTTATAGAAAATATGAATTAACATTCATAAATGTTTTCACAGCTGTTGCAAATGCTATGCTAAAGTAATTTGCAAGTAATTTTGGAACTACTCGTTGGAATATGAAGAGAAGCAAGAAGCTGATGCTCCACACTACTTGGGAATGATAATTTTCATGTAAGAATCCCTTGCATTCACGATATCTGAAAGGATTCGACAAAAAATGTAACTTGTTATGATGTCCTACTTAAGGGCTTCTGTTACTCAAAACCTGTCCATTCCCTGAAGCAGTACCCATCTCCGATGTCGGCAATGAACAACTGGAGAGCCATTAGGGCATTCGAATGCAATCACATTTTCTTTTTCTTTTTTAAAGATTGATTGATTGATTGATTGATTGATTTTAGAGAAAGAGCAAGCAAGCAGAGTGAGTGAGGGTGGGGAGGGGGAGAGGGAAAGAATCTCAAGTAGACTCCCTGCTGAGCACATAGCCCATAGGGCTAGATCTCATGACCCTGAGATCATGACCTGAGTGGAAATCAAGAGTTGGTTACTTAAGTGATTGAGCCACCCATGCATCCTGGGATGCAGTCACATTTTCTTTCAAAGACAAAGAACAAAAGATGTCTTGAAGTGTTTATCTACCTGAGATCTAATGGGTATCAGAATATACCACTGTAAAATACACCATCTTGGCATAAGGATTACTTTGAGCTGAAGGCAACTGAGTAGAAGTATACAAAAAGCTTTTGTCCCTCCATTTCCCTAAAAGCAGGACATAAACTCATAAAGGCGTTCCCCCTCTTCTCTCCACCAGAAAGAAGTTAATTACCAGAACCAACTCTAGAGTCTTACTAGCCCGAAGACTGCACCAAAGGAATCTCCATAGCAAATTTTATTAATTTTATGTTTCATTAGTTCCCCATATATTTGCCTTCCCACAGTTTGCTCCAAGAAACTCAAAGAAAGGTCTTTGACCTTTCCTTTGTCTTATCACTTCTCTAAACACTCATTGTTCTTTTGTCAAGATGCTATTTAACCCACGGGATGCCTGGCTGGCTCAGTCAGAAGAGCATGCAACTCCTGATCTCAGGGTCATAAGTTTGAGCCAATGTTGGCTGTAGAGATTATTTAAAAAAATAAATAAAAAATAAATAAAAATTTTAAAAGATGCCATATAAGACCAAGTTCTAACCATTCCTTTGAGTTACTCACCTCTGAGTATTCCCATATATATACACTATTCTCATATAAATAAACTTGTTTTTCTCTTGTTAGTCTGTCTTTCATCAGTCTAATTCACATGGTCCCAGCCAGAGAACCTAAGATGGGTAGAAGGAAAAGAACTCTTCCCCCTTCTCTTAGAGGTCTTAGCAGTTTAGTGTTTGTGATATGTTGGGACCACTAAAGTGCAGGGCCCTCTCAAGGAGGGCTAAGAGTAAATACTGCCTTATTTGGTTCCTATGATAACCACCAAGTACAGGCCACAACCTCCCAATGGACCATTTAGTACAATGTAATGGTGGTTAAAAACATGGCCTTGGAAAAATGAATCCCCAAATAAATCTCAACAACTCCCTTATGTTGCCATTAATTTAAGACTACCCTGTACAGACTCAAGCTTCCAGATTTCCTTCTGGGATGCCAGGAACTATTTGATACAGATCTTCTACCAAATTGCCTCTATATATGACTAATTACCTGATGCATTATCACCAAAAGCCTGTAGCCATTAGGAGGGCACACCATAGAAAAGATGCATTCAGAGAACTTAGCTACCCCCTAAAAGATCTGTGCTCCAATGGAAGCCAACTTCTCATGTTAAGTGGACCTAAGTCTGCTCCCCAGATGTGTTTTGATGAATTTAACACCTTTACTGATCCAAATCTAACTTTTCAGTAACAAGAAATATAAGAAAATAAGGTAATTTCACACTATTCAAAAGAAGCCTAAATTAAAGGCCAGGAGTACAAAATTTGTTTGCATTTAAAACAAAGAATCTTGGGGTACCTGGGTGGTTCAGTGGGTTAAGCCTCTGCCTTTGGCTCAGGTCATGGTCTCAGGGCCCTGGGATCTAGCTCTGCATCAGGATCTCTGCTCAGCGGGGAGCCTGCTTCTTCCTCTCTCTCTGTCAGTCTCTCTACCTACTTGTGATCTCTCTGTCAAATAAATAACTAAAATCTTTTTTAAAAATTAAAAAGAAATAAAACAAAGAATCTTAGTGTAACAGGAGGTATTGAGTAAACACTATAATTTAAATATACGTAAGGGAAAGCCGCTCTATTTTAACAGGTTGTCTCTGTATTACAGATAAAAGCTTTTCTTCTCTAAAAAGATCTTATAAAAAAAATAAATTAAAGCAGCTCTATAAATCAACCCAGTCCATGGGTTCTGTCCCTGTGCTTTAATAAAGTCACCTTTTTTGCACCAAAAAAATTAAATAAATAAAATTTTAAAAATAATAAAACAAAATCAAAAACTAAAAGAGCTTATAACATTATAAATGTGTTATAGATTCTTAAATTAAAATATATTAAATATTTATTTACATATTATATATTATTTTACATTAATATATAATAATTTATATTATATATTAAATATATATTAAAAATATATTTAAGGTCTGAAGAACAACTGCCAACTGGTCAATTAAAATCCATATATACATGGCACCTGGGTGGCTCAGTGGGTTAAAGCCTCCACCTTTGGCTCTGGTCATGATCCCAGCACCTTGGGATCCAGCCCGCATCAGGCTCTATGCTCCATGGGGAGCCTGCTTCCTCCTCTCTCTCTGTCTGCCTCTCTGCCTACTTGTGATCTCTGTCAAATAAATTTAAATAAATAAATAAATAAACAACCAGATATACAGATATGTCCATATACATATTACATTTTCAAAAGTAACATCATGAAGCTTCAATTCATAAAAATGTATGAAACAGGGGCGCCTGGTTGGCTCAGTGGGTTAAGCCGCTGCCTTCGGCTCAGGTCATGATCTCGGGGTCCTGGGATCGAGTCCTGCATGGGGCTCTCTGCTCAGCAGGGAACCTGCTTCCCTCTCTCTCTCTCTGCCTGCCTCTCCATCTACTTGTGATTTCTCTCTGTCAAATAAATAAATAAAATCTTTAATAAAAAAATGTATGAAACATGAAGAATTTGTTTCTGAACATTTTGTCTGAATGTATTTGTGGATTTATTTAGCCAAGAAGATAATTTGCCAGTGTGAATGACTGTGTCTGATGCTTAATATTCTGATTTAAATTATTTTAAAGGTTTTGTCTGTTTGTTTGTTTGTGAGAAAATACATGCATAAGAGCAGGGTGAGGGCAGAGGGGGAGTAAGAAGGAGAGAGAATCTGAAGCAGTCTTGGCACTGAGCACAGAGTTCGACTGGGGCTCAATCCCAGGACCAGAGATTGTGACTCCACCCCAGCCAAAACCAAGAGCAGAAGCATAACCGACTGAGCTACCCCAAGGTGCCCTGGAATTAAATTATTTTATAGTTAACTTTACAAAAACACATCATAGGCTCAAGAAGAGAAATTTAACTCTGGGTTGATAAGAACAAGCCACAGGCAAGGAATAGATAAAAAGTTTGGCCCTGAAGCCAGACTCTTAAAGGGGGAAAACTATGATTTAAAGACTCTTACCTGCCTTGAAGGTGATGGAGTACTAGACCAAGGAACCTTGTTCCTTAAATGAATGCATGGAGCAGAGGCCCCACCAATCCATGTTAGATTGTGATGTGAACAATAAACAAAATTTTATTGTGTTGAGGACCCTAAAATTTGGGGTTATCTAAAACAGTAGTTTACCTGAAAAATTCACACAATTATTACAAACCTTATAGAATTGTCAGGATTCAAGTTAAATAATCTAGCCTAAGAAAAGCAGCTCAAGGGCGCCTGGGTGGCTCAGTGGGTTAAGCCGCTGCCTTCGGCTCAGGTCATGATCTCAGGCTCCTGGGATCGAGTCCCGCATCGGGCTCTCTGCTCAGCAGGGAGCCTGCTTCCTCCTCTCTCTGACTCCCTCTCTGCCTACTTGTAATCTCTGTCTGTCAAATAAATAAATAAAATTTTTAAAAAAATGTACTGTGTTTTTGCTTTAATTTAAAAATATTAACTGTGTGTTTTCTCTATTGTGATTAATACATTTGTACACAAGGCAAAATTGAGACCTGGAGGCATGGCATATTTGGATGGTTCCATGCAAGAATCTGTATTCTGGAACAGCTAAAGATTTAAGTACATGTAACATAAAACATGGGGTTTCAGTTGAATGTATTACAATTAAAGTATAATTTTTAAAATCTCATATATTTTATGAATTTGTTTTAATAAAACTCATGCAAAAAACCTAGAGTTTTTAACTCAGAATTTCATACACTTTGGTTCACATCTTAAAAGTACAATTTGTTAAATAAAATCTTTAAAAAAAAAAAGTACAATTTGTTTTAAGGAAATAATCCTGCAGACCAATGAGGGAGTTTAGAGGTTTCTCTTACCGCAGTGGTTTCTAAAGTTGCTTAAGCCTTGGAACAGTTTGTGAAAGCAATAAAGGAGATTTGTAAGGCTTCCCCTGGATTTCAAAAAGTGTACTAGGCCTTGTGGTATAAGCATTGACTGTGAGTATAACAGATATGGGTTCTTTAGGCAACTTGCTCTTTGATAAAAGGCCAGTTACTTCACCTCTCTTTCTCATATGTAAAAATAGTGGTAGGGGGTTGCCTGGGTGGCTCAGTAGGTTAAAGCCTCTGCCTTCGGCTCAGGTCATGATCCCAGGATCCTGGGATGGAGCCCCACATCAGGCTCTCTGCTCAGCCAGGAGCCTGCTTCCTCCTCTCTCTCTGCCTGCCTCTCTGCCTACTTGTGATCTCTCTCTGTCAAATAAGTAAAATAAAATCTTTAAAAAAAAAAAAAGCCTCTGCCTTCGGCTCAGGTCATGATCCCAGGGTCCTGGGATCGAGCCCTGGATCAGGCTCTCTGCTCAGCTGGGAGCCTGCTTCCTCCTCTCTCTCTCTGCCTGCCTCTCTGCTTACTTGTGATCTGTCAAATAAATAAATAAATAATCTTTAAAAATAAAAATAAAATAGTGTTAGGACTATTTAACTCAAATTTACATTGTCAATTATACCTCAATAAAGATGAGAGAAAAAAGTAAAGAATACTTAAAAGATTGTTGTAAGATTTTTATGAGATAATGTTTGTAGAGTGTGACATACTGATAATATACAATAAATGGTTCTTCTCACCCTCTCTCCAATAAAAACTACAGGTAACATTTACTATCAGTAAGGATGGATAACATAACCTGAATTACCTTTTTTTCAATTGCTTTCATCATCAGTTCAGTATCAGATTATTTCCTTCAGAAATATTATTCCACTGTTATTATTCCAAAGTCCTGTTTTGACAGTACTCTATGTATGTGTTGAAAACCTTATTTTTCTTTCTTTCTAAAATTTGTTCCTTTTGGTAACCGAATTATCTTAGAATCTGTTGCATAACCGTAAAACATCAGTTAAAACGGTCTTTGTGTTTGGAGAACCACAGGACTAGCATGTTAGGACATATTCTCAGAAATGAACACTAGATGGCAGCTTTTAGACAAGATCATCTGGGTAAAATGACCCATTTTCCCCTCCACTGACAAAATTTAAGCCGTCTTCTCTGAGTGTGGAATCTTTCTTACTCAGAGGATCCCGCTTCCCCAGGGACCCTCCCACTTCCTTCCACCAACACAGCAGTTACTAACCTAAAAAACGAAGCATCTATAGAGAACCCTGAAGAGAAAAGATTAAATAAAAAACGGAAATCCGGGGAGCCTGTGTGGCTCAGTGGGTTAAAGCCTCTACCTTCTGCTCAGGTCATGATTCTGGGGTCTTGGCATCATGCCCGAGCTGGGCTCCCTGCTCAGTGCGGAGTCTGCTTCTCCCTCCCTCTTTGCCCCACCCCTCCCGCTAGTGCTCTTTCTCTCAAATAAATAAAATCTTAAAGAAAACAAACAAACAAACAAACAGAAATAAACAACAAAAAACTTACCTATATGCCTGTCCTTCCATTATACTTTACTTTCATTTTTAAAGAGTAAATACAAAGTGATTTTATCTTTGCGGTGATGGAGAAAATAGAGCAGGGGGAGAAAGGAATCTTCCTGAATCAATTCTAAAGACATCAGTACATTGTTCATTATAAGAACAAGTTTTTCAGCTTGTTCTTTTTCTTTTAAAAACATCTCTATTTTTTCTTTCATTCATATCTTCAAGTCAAGTGTTTACAGTGTAGGATTTGGTGCATGTATCAGTCTGTCACTAAGGGTGGGCGAATAGAAAATATATTTGGGTAAGTTTAACCTGCTACCCTTCAGACCAACACAGTCTTATGAGGAACATAGATGTCAGAGTAAGGTACACTTTCTGGCATATACATTTTGGTAGTACAGCACCAATGAAGTCTTATAAGTAGCATCTTACCATATTATGTTGAGGTAAGGAAAAAAGAAGTAAGCTAATTTGAGTGCCTACTCTATGATGGGTGCTTTACAATACCTATACCACATTAGTTAACTAACACCTTTTACTCATTTTTTGAGATGAGGAATCTGTTTTTCAGGAAGATTAACTAAAAGGTACAAACTCACACAGAGGCTGGCAGGATCAGGAACTGAAACTAGGTGTAACTGCCTCTTAAAGAAGGCACAATGAGTGAGATGTTCATTTTGTAACTTGAATTAATTTCTGCCTCAGGAATATGTTTTTCTTCTTTTCTTCAGCAATAGTTCTTTCAGTGTCATAGGCAAAAATCAAATTATAGTGGACTTGGTGTTACAGAATGGCAATATTCTCTTTCTATAATCTCTTCTTGCCCTGTATTAATTTTCCAGATACTGAATTCTCTGCTTTCACTCTTTTATTCCCTCTTCAACTAGTTGTTCCTGGCCTTTCTCATTCTGTTTTGTTCTCATTCAAATTCTGTTATCTGATCCTAAAGTATATGAGTTTCCTAGGACTTTGTAGTAAATTACTATAAGCTGGGGGCTTAAAACCAGAGAAATTTATTCTCTCATAGTTCTGGAAGCTAGAAGTCCAAAATCAAGGTTATTAGCAAAGCCATACCACCTCTGAAGGCTCTAGGGAAGAATCCTTCCTTGCCTTTTCTAGCTTCTGGTGGTTGCTGGCAAATTTTGACAGTCTTGGCATATGACAGCATCACTCCAATCTCTGTCTCTGTCTTCACATGACCACATCTTCCATCTGTGTATGTCTGTGTCCAGATTTCCCTTTTATAAGAGGGACACAAGCTGCCCTAATCCAGCATAACCTCATTTTAGCTTGACTACATCTGCAAAGACTTTATTTTCAAATAAGGTCACACTCACACGTTCCAGGTGGACATGAATTTGGGAGATATACTATTCAGCATAGCACATAAAATTTGTTTTTAGTTTCCTGATTCTCTGCTTTAGGGCCTGTTTCTAACTAAACCTGGAATAATTGCAATGAGCAATTACTCTTCCAACTTCCTTCTATGGTCTTTCATTTTCATCTACTCCATTTGTGAGTGGCTGAAGCACTTTACTTATCTTGCGTAGTGAAGTATTTCTGTCTTCATGTTTTAACTATTGCCTATTTCAGTGTATGCACAAGTTTTTCATTACTTTTGTTCTTAGCTTCAGAATTCACCTCCTCAAGATAATTGCTTCAATTCTCTTTGCCATTCTCTTTGTAATCAACAGAGTTGTCCTTTTCTTTTGGAGATCTCTTATGTACATTCAAGGTTTTACTCAGCTCAATGTGGCTGGCTTATCCCAATTCTCTACTCTCTGTAGATACTGCTCTATTTTCCAAAAACCTGAATCTTTTCCCCTTGCATTTTAAAGAGCTCACATTTGATGATCTCTTTAATGACTTCTGCTTCCTTGATGCTGTGGTCCAAATGTTGGTGTCTCCCCCCAAAATTCGATATGTTGAAATCCTAATGCCTGATGTGATGATATTAGAAAGCAGAGCCTTTGGGAGGTGCTTAGGTCAAGAGGATACATTTTGGTACCTTGATCTTGGACTTCCCAAATTCTAGAGCTGAGAAATAAATCTCTGTTGTTTTTAAATAACTAGTTGGTGGTATTTTGTTATGGCAGCTGGAAAGGACTATGACAACTAGTGACTTTTTTTAGTTCTATAAATTGTAGTGATTGCTTACGTTTTATGTTTCTAGAAATTTGTAACATTTTTCACATTTCTTCACCACTTCTTTCTCAAAGTCCATCTTAAATTCATTGTCCTCTGCCCTTGCCTACTTTTTTAAAATCCTGGTTATAATTTTAAGCCCAGCCTTCTTAATAGTGAGTCGTATTCTGAAGCATATTCCTAAGTGACCATGAATCCTAGGATTTCTTAGCTCCTGTTTTTTTCTGTTAATGTTTGGACACATTCCTAGGAATTTCTGGAATTTTTTTTTCTAGTGAGGTTTATTTTCAACAATTTGAGGTTTATTACCTTGCATAATCTATTTTACATAGAAAGGAACTTTCTCCAGATTAAAATAATACATTCACCAACCTCCATCAGGGCCATGATAATGAGAGGCTTCAAGGCCACTCCATAAACATTAAATCTAGATGCAAATACTACATGAAGCATAGCTGAAGTTAACTGTTTCCTTCCGGTGTATTCTCTGCCTTACCTAACTTCCTTTGTGGGTACCCTAGTGGCCAAATCTTCCTTAAGTCAATTTTTGGAACTGATGTTCCAACATGGGACACCCTTTCCCTCTATGTTTGATTTGAAAAGGGTTCTTGAACTGCTTCTCCTGTCTGGGTCTGGGGTCAAAGGCAATGGAGTGGAGGTGGGGCAGGACCAGGGGAAGGAGGAAGAGGGGGAAGCTGGGCTCCTGGGGTATGGCTTTTTCTTTGGTCTCTTAGTGTTGTGTCCTGTGTCCATCTACAGCCACCACCTTTCACACACCCCCCAATTCCCATGCCCCCCAGCATCTTCCATCCCCACCTCCTCCTCCACGCTGGCATGGTCTGCAGCCTCCTGCCATTCTCCAGCTTCCCTCTATCCCTCTACCCCTCCCACTAAAGCACATCTGCTCTTCAGGTCTATGTGCCCAAACTTCCCTCATGAATAAATAAAGATAGACTTACCCGGGAAAAAATAGACTTACCCGGCAGAAAATAAGATAGACCTTATTTTCAATAGAAAAACCCCTGGGAGACCTTGGTTTTTCTTTTTCTCGTCTACTCACTGCCAATTTACTTTGCTGTTACTTCTACTTCTTGTTTTTCTCATTGTCAGTCATCTGTGTATTGGTTAGAAATAAGTCTACACCATTTATTTATCTAATGTGAAGTATAACACATATACTGAAAACAGCATAGAACATTTTACCATTTAAATAGTTTTAATATAGAAACCCTTTAAATACTATCCAACACAGATACCAACTGCCCCCTCCCTCCAAGATCACAACCCATCTCTCTCCTCTGGAGATAAATTCTACCTAGATTCTCATAGGAATCACTTTCTTGCTTTACTTACCCCCTTTCAGTATCATTACCTTAATGTGCATACCTAAACAGTACAATTTGGTTGTAACTATAATTGAAGATTATATATGTGGACTTACACCCCATGCATTTTATGTCTTCTTTCTCTCAACATTGTGATATTTATCCATTTGGATTTAACTGTAATTTGTTCCTTTTCATTTACATCGTTTTCTGTTGTATGACTATTGCTTCTCATGTTCATAGATAAAGGGACTATTTGTTTGGGGCTATCAGGAACATTCCTGTCCATGGATCCTGGCGCACAGGTGCTTAATGTATCACTGTTAAGATACAAAGTTTAATTCATAAGGTCTGTAGTAAGGCCCAGAAATTTACATTTCTAAAAAATCCTGGGAAATGCTGAGATTTCTGGTCTGTAGTCTACTTTTGAATAGCAAGGGTCAGTGTACAGCTGAAAGTGAAAGTGCAGGAGCACAGAGTATTTATATCTTCAGTTTTTTAGGAAATGTCAAAACTATTTATAAAATTGTTGCATATTTACACTCTTTCTCTGAGTGTTCCTATTGTTCATCATTCATTAGTTCATTCATTCATTCATTCACAACATTAGTTATTGCTAGATTTTTCTTTGTTAGATTCTTAACATTTGTCAATCAGAGGAGTGATTTAAATTTGCATTTTTTGGATATTCATGAAATTGAAAGCATTTTAACATTTATTATCCATTTGGATTTACTCTTTTAGGGAAATGTTTGAGGTTCCCCCTACCAACACCCATTTTCTTTTTCTCCTTGAAAAAACTGCTGTCCCTTTGACCACTGTTGGGGAGGAAAAGATTCCTCGATCCTTTTAGGTTTCATAACTGGAGTTGACTTAACTTGGCGAAATAAAAAGCAAAATATCACAACTTTTGCTTTTCCATTTTCCTATGAATTTCTCTGATAATCAAACTGATAAAAGGTTGTTAGTAAGAAAAAAAAAGGTTTAGTCATTTACATATGGCATTACCCAAGGAAGAAGCTAGATCACGGAACAGAGGCTTATACACTTAATTTAGTAGGAGAAAATGGCTTCTATGGGAAGAATAAATAGATTTATTAGGATAAACAAATAATTTTTTTGAAAAACAAGAAGAAATTTTTGAGATTTATGTTGGTGGGAGTGGTCTTTCCTTCCTTTTCATGGCCATGGGAAAGGGATTTATGATACATTTACTCTTGGTTTCTCTACTGGGGTAGACTCGCACTGAAGGAATTCTGGCAGCCTCACTTCCCAGAAGTATCTGCTTTTAGTCAGGTAAGGGAAGCTCTCAGAAGGCTTCTTTCTACACCTATTTATTCTCAAATGTCTTCAGCTTATAATAATCTCCATACTGACCCTGGGTTCCAAAGGGTCCCTACACCATCTTATAAATTTCCAAGTATTTTTTTTCTTCCTGAGGTTTCTTTTTTGCTTTTATTTATCTTTTTAGAGAGAGGGAAAGAGAGCACATACACCATGAGCAGGGAGAGGGTCAGAGAAAGAGGGAGAGGGAGAGAGAATCTTAAACCAGACACTTAGCTAACTGAGCCACCTATGCACCCCTCTTCCTGAGTTGCTTCTTGAGGTACATCAAGCTATCTAGTTAAATTAATCACTTGGTTGTTACTGGACCTTTATTTTTAGACCTCTTATACTATGAGTGCTTTCAAAAGTACTCAATTTTTAAAATTATGAGCACTGGGTGTTATACACAACTAATGAATTGTTGAACACTACATCAAAAACGAATGATGTACTATATGCTGGCTAACTAAACATAATAATAAAAATACATACATACATAATAAATAAAATAAAATAAAATAAAACAATAAAAAGCACTGTACCTGTAGGGGGTGGGGAGAAAGAGACTTTCTGGTATCCATTTTCAGTTGAATTAAATACTAGGCAGGTAAGCATTCTTATTTTAGCTGACTTGTTAGAGATGCTTTTCAGCAATATGAGAATGAGTACAGTATATTGTGCTACTTTCTGCGATAAATTTCATACCTTTTTGAAAAGAGGCCTCCTGGAGTTGAGTACAAGAGGAAGCAAGTTAATGGTGAGATCAAAAGCAAAATATCGGAACTTTTGCTTTTCCATTTTCCTATGAATTTCTCTTGATCTAGGGGGGAAAATATCAGGGTTATGAATTCTTCCCCACCCCCATAGCCTTACAGTTTTTTTCTGTCTCTCATTTGTTTCCTTCCTTTTGTCAAATACCCCTCCCTTTTTCCATAGCTGATGGAAGCTCAGACTGAAACATGCTCCACTGTAGCAAATATATTAAGCTTGGCAGAAAAATTTCCTTTCAGTTTTCCCAGTCATATTGAACACATTATCTCTGTTGCAGGTCCTTTTAATAAGAGGCAGAGTGTATGTATTTTTATAAAGATTTTATTTATTTGCAAGAGAGCAGGAGAGCACAGAGGGAGAAGCAGACTCCCTGCTAGGCAGAGAGCCCAATGTGGAGCTTGAGTCTATTTTTTAAAAATATTTTATTCATTTATTTGAGAGAGAGACAGTGAGAGAGAGCATGAGTGAGGAGAAGGTCAGAGGGAGAAGCAGACTCCCCGTGGAGCTGGGAGCCCGATGTGGGACTCGATCCCGGGACTCCAAGATCATGACCTGAGCTAAAGGCAGTCGCTTAACCAACTGAGCCACCTATGCGCCCCAAGGAGCTTGATTCTAAGACCCTGAGATGACGAAAGGCAGACACTCAACTGACTGAGCCACCCAGGCACCCCCAGAATGTATATTCAAAGCTAATGAATAAAACAAATCATTAGAAAAATGGGCCAAGATTTGCACTGAGTTCCCAGAAAAGAGACTATAAATGGCTCTTAAATACAAGATTCTCATTTTCTAAGAGAAATGAAAATTAAAACTATTATGTGATACAATGACAATCTTATCACATCATCAAAGTAAGTATGTATGCTAATGTTTTGTTGATGAGTCTATGGGGAAACATACACACATTGCTAGTAGAAATTAAATCCATAAAACCCTTACAGAAGGCGGTTTGGCATTTATTTATCAAAATTTCAAATGCATATAATTTTTGAAACAGAAGTGGTGTTTTTTTTTTAAAGATTTTATTTATATATTTGACAGAGAGAGAGAGAGAGAGCACACAAGTAGACAGAGCAGCAGGTAGAGGGAGAGGGAGAGGGAGAAGCAGGCTTCCCCATGATCTGGATACCAGATCATGACCTGAGCAGAAGGCAGAAGCTTAACCAGGTGCCCCCAGAAATGGTCTTCTAGGAATTTATATTGTCATAAATTTTCATAATTCCAAAACAACTTTTTTCATTACAACATTGTGCATAATCAACAAAGGACTGGAAGGATCCCAAATATCTATCAACAGGGCACTGGTTTTAAAAAAAAAAAGCAACATTGTATATCCATACCACAGAATCTGTCCAGCTATACAAAAAGCAATGACATTGTATACTCTCAGAGCTCTCAAAAATGCTTTTAAATGAAAAAAGCAGGAGGCAGAACATTATATATATTAGGTCACTGTGTAAAACATTAAGTGTATTTCTATTTCCTTGGCTATGTATAAACTACCAACTAGCTGTGTTTGGGATGGGGTGCACTGGAAATTAAGCAAATAGGCTGCAAGGATGTGACACAGATTTTTCACTATATACTTTTCTACATTTTAATTTTTTAATTATATGACTATAAATATTTTTACCAAACAGATTAAAAATACATTGGATTTTTTGGGGCAGCTGGCTGGTTCACTCAGTTGAGCATGTTACCTTATGGTTGTAAGTTTGAGCCCCAGGTTGGATGAGAGATCACTTTAAAAAATAAATAAATAAATAAATAAAATATTTTTTAAAAATAGGATTTTTTAAAAATTACTAAAACTCTTACCCTTAATAGAAGTTTTGAGAACAATTCCTCAGAATCAAGTTTGCTTAACTATGAAGGAAAAGCAGATCTGTTTATAATTTCTGATGTGATGAAGTGTATTGAATGCTTTATTTCATGGTTTTGTTTTGTTTTTTAAGCAGGTTCCACACCCAGCACCAAGCCCAAGGTGGGACTTGAAATCCCGGTTGGATTCAAGCACTGAACTGAGATCACCAGTCCCTTCACCAACTGAGCCACCAAGGTGCCCCTATTTCATGGCTCAGAGTGAAAAAACACTGGTGTGCATTGCAGACTTAGCAGCATTTGCACAGGACTAACAATCTGCATGTCAGATAAATCAGTATTTGATACTTAAACCTCACATAAAGGAGCTACTCATGCATTTAATAGAAACATTCCTCAATATGCTAGACCGGTTAATAAAAATCTTTTCTAAATGTTAAACTTCAGGGGCGCCTGGGTGGCTCAGTGGATTAAGCCGCTGCCTTCGGCTCAGGTCATGATCTCAGGGTCCTGGGATCGAGTCCCGCATCGGGCTCTCTGCTCGGCAGGGAGCCTGCTTCCCTCTCTCTCTCTCTGCCTGCCTCTCCATCTACTTGTGATTTCTCTCTGTCAAATAAATAAATAAAATCTTTAAAAAAAAAAAAAAATAAATGTTAAACTTCAGTAAAAGACAAACAGGCAGCTATTTATTTTTAAGCATTTCCTTAAAAGTATTACTTTTTCATGACATTTGAAATGATCAAACAGCTTCCTCCTCTCTATTTGTTCAAACAGCAATTCCGCTGTTGCAGAAACATCACTGTGAGGTGGTCTTCTAGTCGCTAGTAAAAATATTCTTGTTCTTGGAGCGCCTGGCTGGGCAGTCGGTAGACATGTGGCTCTTGATCTCAGGGCTCTCAATTTGAGCACCACCTTTGGTGAAGATTTAAAATATGTATGTTCTTGTAAGAATCAGGTTTTGTTTAGTTGGGAATCCCAAGGTAGTACAAGGGGAAAATACGTTCTAATAACAGTAAAACCAGTAACTAGAAGAAAATATTCTTGAGATTTTTGAAGCATGTGTTTAAACAGAGTAGCCGCAGAGGGTACAAAATACCAAATCAAATCAAATCAAATGCAATGAGAGGCTGGGGGATGCTAAATAGTAAGACTCTAGAGATGGCAGCAGCGAGTTAGTCTTAGCCCCATGGGGTGGGGATGGAAATTATGTACAAGAAGCAAGGTATTACTTAAACTGGGTAGCTAAAAATCTAAAAAAAAAAACAGGCCAATTTATGTTTACATTAGCGGAAAATAGGTTGTGCTGTGGTTCTCTTAGGTGTGAGAATACATATGCTAGTGGGACGCACGGTCACTCCCGATAACGCAAGGGAAAGGGAAGATGACGGCGACAGAGCCTCATCAAGTACCACTAGCACGCGCGCTCCCTACTCTAGCTTCAGGTCTCGAAAGAGCACCTAATTCCCGGCTGCACAAGCCTGCCAGTCACACTCCTCCTTCAACCCTGGGGACGGGGAGTGGGACAGGGCGACCGCGAGAGTCTCAGCCAAGTAGGGGCGAAAAACTACCCCTGACCGCCAGCTCCCGCACCACCTTCTCTTCACGACCCCAACGAAGCACGCCTTTCTGGACTACGAAAAAAGGAAGGGTAGAAATAAGGCTTAGGAGACTTAATGCGAGAAGCCGTCCTACAATGCGCATGCGCCAACAACGGGAGCACCAAGGTAGGTCCGCGCAATGGAAGGGCGGTAAAGACATCCGCCCCTACAGGCGGGCAATCTCCAAAACTGCACTCCACGCGGCAATCACGTGACAGCTGAGCCAGACGTCTGTCACGTGACCCTCGCCCTCGGTGGAAGGGACCGCAGGGAAATACGACTGGTAATTAGCGAGTCACCCGAGCCTCTGGTTTCAGGCCTCCGGTTGGATTTTGTTACCTTTTGCGGGACCTAAACTGGCGCCATCCTCTAGCATCTTCTTGCACCCTAAAGATGGGAACCCCCCCTTCTAAGTAGAAGGCAGAGATGTTTGAGCAGGAAAGAGGAACAGACGCATTGGGCACTCTGCCCAAGCCCGCTCTGACGCACTAAGCCCACAGGGTATCCACGCGTGTCCCACGATGCACTAGGCTTTGCTGCGTTCCCTATGGGTACGCTACCGCGTGGCGACGTCACAACGCGGCTTCCGCAGGAAGGGGCTTTGAAGGCCGCACTGCGTCCTTCGTATCTACGCCGCTTCTTCCTAGCCGGAAGTGACCTATTTTGTGCGCCTTTTCCTCAGTTCCGTGGCGTGAGGTTTCTGCGGTCCGGTTGCCGGTTTAAAGAAGTCCTGGTCAGGTACTTGTTTGCCCGTGTGCAGGGAAATAGGAAACTGAAATTGCTTACAAACAAATTGAAAGACTAGTACAAAGTCTTCCCTCGAAGAAGACTCCAGGCCACCCTGGATTCCTTGGAAAGTTAAGCCAAGCATTTTACCAGGTAACTTTTCTGACCTAATCAGAGACTTCTAAAATGGAGAAAGGGAGACACAGGGAACACTTAAACGGCTCGTGAGACTTAGCATAACCCTGATGGGAAAACCTCACAAAGACAGCAGATTAGTGGAGGATTATGTACCAGTTTTGCTGATGAACGTAGATATAAAAACCCCTTAGCAAAATATTAGCTACTTTACATTATAGAAAGAACAATACATTGTACGCAAGTTAGATTGTTTCAGCATGAGAATTCAAGATGGTCATGGGTTAATGGAGAAAATGTCCTCTCAAAAAATGTAGAAGAAACCATTAAACGCTTTTTTCATGATGAATGCTCATAGAAAGCCAGGGATAGAGGGGAAATTAATCTGATAAAAAAAAATCCGCAAAATTGAAAGCTTTCTTTTCTTTCAATTTTTTTGTTGACTGACCTGGGTCCTTTGATAATACAGCATTTACTCTAGTCTGGATTTTGCGTATACATAATTGCATATATATGGAGCATGTCAACATGTTCCTCTGTCCTGTTTCTTCCTAATTGGAGTTATTTTATTTCTTTAATCATAGTAATCATAGTTGTTTTGTAATCTGCATCATAATTTTTTTTAAGATTTTATTAATTTATGTGACATCACAAGGAGGCAGAGGGGTGGGGGAAGCAGGCTCCCCACTGAGCAGAGAACCTGATGCAGGACTCTATCCCAGCCCGACCTGAGTGGAAAGCAGAAGTTTAACCCACTGAGCCACCCAGGCTCCCCTGTATCATGATTCTAGTGTCTCAGTTTGTTTTTGGTTCCTTTCTGCTGCCTGATATTTCTGCTCTATATTGTCCATTGTGTTTGGTTCCTTGTATGTGTGCTTCTTACCTATGAAAAACTGAAAAAAAAAATATTTGTGGCTTTTTGCAAAAAAGGTTGGTTTTTTTCCTTTTAGATTTTATTTATTGACAGAGGTCACAAGTAGGCAGAGTGACAGGCGGGGGGCGGGGGGGGGGGGGGAGGTGCAGGCTCCCCGCTGAGCAGAGAGCCCCATGTGGGGCTCCACCCCAGGACCCTGGGATCATGACCTGAGCTGAAGGCAGAGGCTTTCACCCACTGAGCCACCCAGGCGCTCCAGTTTTGTTTTGTTTTTAAGATTTTATTTACTTATTTGACAGAGAGATAGAGCACAAGTAGGGGAGCAGCAGGCAGAGGGAGAGGGAGATACAGGCTCTCCACCTACCAGGGAGTGGGATGTGGGTCTAGACCCCAGGATACTAGGATCATGACCCAAGCCAAAGGCAGCTGCTTAACTGATTGAGCCCGCCAGGCATCCCTGCAAAAAGGACTTTTTTTTGCTCCTGCTAGGTGCCTTGATGCCTTCTCAATTAGACTGTTTTCTTGGGTTAAGTTTCCCTGAGTCATTGCAAAAGCAGGCTACAAATTTAAGCAAGAGCTGTGCAGTGGCCACACACAAAGATGGGATGGAGAGGGCTGCTTTTTTTCTCCTTTTATAGTCAGTGTAAAAAACAGTCATTCTTTAAGTTCTTGGGTACTGGTTCACCCTTACCCTTGGACATAATGTATGGAATCCCAATTTAATTTAGGCAGAGTCACCTAATAGCATCTTCACCTTGGATAGCCCTGCACCTTGGCTGCTCTGCCCATGTTCATTGAAGCTACTACAAAAATACTAGATGTTCCCTGTCTAGAAAATGTCAAGGTAAGAGTAGCTTTTGTCCTTCTGTACCTCATTTGCTTTTCTGGGCTTCCACCTTCTCTTAGCTTTTGGCATAAGAGTTCTTTAATCTCTTGTCACCAATTTTGCTCTTTTGAGGAATTTTTTATGTATGTTTATAGTTCAATAGCCTCTTTAGTCATTATCTATGGATATATTTTATAACCTAGCTCATAACTGAAAATAGCAATTGGAGGTTTAATTCTTTTCTTCATTCTCTTAGTTTTTATATCTCAAACACTTTGCAGGATGTTAGTCTTGCCTCACGCTTTTTTCCTTACCTGAGTGTTTCATAGGCCATTGCTCCATTTTCCTTTAGCATTAAATTTTGATACAGATTGCTAACAGCCTGATTTCTCCTATCTTTTATAGTTGACATGCTCTTTTTGTATGGATAAACCACCTTTTCCAGGTCATACTTGAAGAAAATTTACTATAGTGAGTCTCCCTCAGAGAATAAGCAGGCAAAGAACCACCACCAAAGAGAATTCAGCAAATCAGCTACATTTCTTTTGTGTTAGTTTTATGTATTTAGCAGTCATATGCACAGCTACATGACCAAAGATGCCAATATGGATAGTTGTGGACATTTACTATTTATTGAGTGCCTACTATGTGCTCTTAACTACAGTATATGCTTGATATATAGCTTTGAATGTAGTAAGATATAAGTCCTTGAGCTCATTGACCTCACAGTCAACCCAAAGAGCTAGATATTCAATAACTAAAGAACTGTTATTTAATTAAGGTTGTGATAAGTGCAGCCATGACAAAGTACAGGGTGTTATGAAAGTATGGAACAGAAATACCTAACCTAGTTTGCAAGATTTGGGTAGGTGTCAGTAAATAAGTCACAAATTAGAGACCTGAAGTATAAGGAGGAATCGGTCAGTTGGAAAGTTGTGGAGTGACCCTTGTGGGCAGAGGGAACATGATGTGCAAAGGTCCTGAGGCTGAACAAAGCTCCATGACTTCTAGGAGCAAAAAACATCAGTGCTTCTGCAGCATTATGAACAAAGGGGAGGATTGTCCAGATGAATCCAGAGAGACAAAGCCCAGGGTTACACAGGCTTCATGGGCAACATTAAAGAATTGTGACTTCATCCTGATAGTAGGGAACATTATTAGAACTTTTCTTATTAGAAGTTTTTAAGTTAGAGATTTGATCATATTTTTGTTTTTATAATACAATATCATTTTAGCTGCAATTTGAGGATCACATGGGCACAAGTAGAAATGAAGACTTCATTTTGGAGATAATTTTAGGTGTCTAACAAAACATGAAGTCATTTTGAACTACAGTGGTGATAGTAAAGATTTAGAGAAGTGTATATATTCACAAAACATTCAGAAAGTAGGATCCCTGGGGTATAGGGATAGTAAGATGTGATGAGGCGATTGAGAGAGTTATCATGCCTTTTTGAAGAATTCTGAGATTTCTCTCACCTCACCAAGAAAAAAAAAGCTCTATATTGTCCTTCTGGAATAAGGCTGTACTTTTTAAGAAATGGTAAACATTGAAAGTTTGATCAGTATGAAACTTAACAGAAGCAAACAGGGAAGGAGGGAAATCCCTGTAAAAGGAGCTGTGTAAAAGCTATACAGCTTTTGGGGCTCCTAGGGATATCAGAAGAGTTAGAAGAGTTCCAAATGAGGACATACTTCCTGGACTCAGCATCTAGCTGTGCTTTCACATGCCTTCCCTTGCCTTTCATGGACCCCAGGTGTCATCCTAGTTTCTGAGATCTGTCCTCCCATGATCTGGCCCTCACCACTGTCACCAGCATCCCTTCTGTGACCTAGACATTCTCCTCCCTTTGGATTGAGCTCTACTAGGTCCATCCTCTGAGGCTAAAGTACCATACCTTTTCTACCCTGATTGGATACGACTGTTTCCTGGTTAATAACTACAAGTTCTTGAGCATCTACTCCATGCCATCCACTTTACTCTGCACGGAAGCTACATTTCACATAATCTTAACAACTTTGAAAGAAGCATTATCACTTTCTCCATCTTCAAGATGAGGAAAGTGTGGAAAGAGGGTCAAGGACATTAAACACATAGCCCAAGATCACAATTACGGTACTTAGCAGATTTGGGTTTCCAACACTGATCCACCCCATTCCAGAACACTGACTTCACAGAATGCTGTCTCTGGTTAATCTTTCCTTCAGATTCGTACCTCTGCCTGTGTTTGCGAACCCATCTAGAAATATTACTTGATTTTCTAACAGATTTCTTTGTATAAGCATTTAGTTTTTCCTTTTTCACTAGAGACTACACCCTGATTCCTTCTAATGTCATAATAGCACAGAGAAGGGCCACAGCCCTGCCTCCAAGAAAGCAGTTTCTATTAACTTCATTTGGAGCATTGAAAACAAAATAGTTACTTCTCAGGTAACTTTTGTGCTTAATCTAATTGATCATTTGTTTTCCTATTAACTATTTGTACCCTGTGTTTTCTTCAAGACTGTTGATTAAAGCTACTTTCCATTTTTACTGTTTATTTCTCTCTAAATGTTAATACAGAGATACATGTTAGGTTTAGGTGTATAGTTGTTTACCCCTACATTATCTTATAATAGTAAAAATCTGAAACTATTGAGTCTAGTTAAATAAAATATGATTACCCATAAAATAGAGCTCAATGTGGGCATTAAAAAATTATAAAATAGGGACGCCTGGGTGGCTCAGTTGGTTAATCGGCTGCCTTCGGCTCAGGTCATGATCCCAGCGTTCTGGGATCGAGTCCCACATCGGGCTCCTTGCTCGACAGGGAGCCTGCTTCTCCCTCTGCCTCTAGCCTGCCACTCTGTCTGCCTGTGCTTGCGCTCTGTATCTCTCTCTCTAACAAATAAATAAAATCTTTAAAAAAAAATTATAAAATAATAATTCTGTCATGGAAAATTGTTACCAATCTATCTCAAGTTATTGTTTTTTGGTTTTTAAAGGCAATCAGGGCACCTGGCTGGCTCAGCCAGAAGAGCATGTGCCTTTTGGTCATGGGGTCATGAGTTCGAGCCCCACACTGGGTGTGGAGTTTACTAAAAATAAATAAATAAATAAAGTTCTTCTTCTTTTTTTTTTTTTTAAATGCCATCAAACTGGGTGCTTAACATGTTACTACTTTAAAAATTATACAGGGACACCTGGCTGGCTTAGTCAGTAGAACTTGTAACTCTTGATCTTGGGATTGTGAGTTCCAACCCCTGTTAGGTATGGAGATTACTTTAAAAATAAAAAATAAAAATCTTTAAAAATTATAGAAATAGGGGCGCCTGGGTGGCTCAGTGGGTTAAGCCGCTGCCTTCGGCTCGGGTAATGATCTCAGGGTCCTGGGATCGAGTCCCGCATCAGCCTCTCTGCTCAGCGGGGAGCCTGCTTCTCTCTCTCTCTCTCTCTCTCTGCCTACCTCTCTGCCTACTTGTGATCTCTGTCTGTCAAATAAATAAAATCTTTAAAAAAAAATTATAGAAATATACATATGCACACATTTGCAAATATGGATTTAAAACTTTATATATACATCAGAATATTAAGAGAATTATAGCGTCTGGGTGGCTTGGTAGGTTGGGCCTTTGCCTTCGGCTCAGGTCATAGTCCCAGGGTCCTGGGATCAAGCCTCGAGTAGGGCTTTCTGCTCAGTGGGGAGCCTGCTTCCTCCTCTCTCTCTCTGCCTGTCTCTCTGCCTGCTTGTGATCTGTCTGTCAAATAAATAAATAAAATCATTTTTTAAAAAAAATATTAAGAGGGAGCCTGGGTGGCTTAGTGGGTTAAAGCTTCTGCCTTCGGCTCAGGTCATGATCCCAGGGTTCTGGGATCGAACCCCACATTGGGCTCTCTGCTCAGCAGGGAGCCTGCTTGCTCCTCTCTCTCTGCCTGCCTCTCTTCCTACTTGCGATATCTAACTGTCAAATAAATAAATAAAATCTTAAAAAAATATATTAAGAGAATTAGAGAGATTGGTGTCGCTTTTTAATTTTGTTTCCTCTTCTTTTAAAAAACTTTGCAGCATTGAGCACAAGCTTGTTTTTTTAATTAGAAGTAATTAAAAATAACATCTTCATGATTTCTACAACTGTGAAACCTATGATTAGTTTCAGTTCTCATGAAATAAGAATATAGAGGGGCACCTGGCTGGCTCAGACAGAGCATCTGACTCTTGATCTCAGGGTCCCGAGTGTGAGGCCCATGTTGGGTATTGAGATTACTTTAAAAATTAAAAAAAAAAAAAGAATGTAGGATGCTTTTGGTAAGGTTAGTATTTTATTATTTATTGGTCATTTTCCCTTTAAATTACTATCATCTAGTTCAATTCTTACAGAGTTGAATTTAGTCAATTTGTGCTTAGCATCTGTTGTTTCTGACTTAGTATTTGAAAGTCTGAGTTCAGGTCTTAATGATACAATTGATTTTTTAAAAAGATTTTATTTATTTGTCAGAGCACACAAGCAGAGAGAGCCGCAGGCAGAGGGAGAAGCAGGCTCCCTGCTGAGCAAGGAGGCTGATGTGGGACTTGATCCCAGGACCCTGAGATCATGACCTGAGCCAAAGGCAGACTCTTAACTGACTGAGCCACCCAGGAGTCCCAGCACAGTTTATTTTAAGGACATTAATAGTCCCGAGGGTTTTGTGTTTCTTTAGTTGTTGTTAAACAAGATCGCCGCTAGTAGAAACCTATAAGGATATTAACCACAGTTTATGAGCTATTTCTGGGGTTTTCAGACATTTAAACAAGCATTGGAATATAAATGAAAAAGCGTAGACCTTGACACTAATAGACATGGGTCCAAATCCTAATCCTTTTCTCAACTAGATTCAAAAAAGCAGGCAAGTTAAACTGCCTTGGCTTCTATTTTCTTATTTTTTTTTAAGATTTTATTTATTTGGCAGAGAGAGATCACAAGTAGGCAGAGACAGGCGGAGAGAGAGTGGGGGAAGTAGGCTCCCCGCTGAGCAGGGAGCCCGATGTGGGGCTCGATGTGGGGCTCGATCCCAGGACCCTGAGATCACGACCTGAGCCAAAGGCAGAGGCTTAACCCACTGAGCCACCCAGACACCCCTATTTTCTTATTTTTAAAATAGGGAGGGTAATATTAACTCAGAGGGGCCTGAGGATAACCTGAATTAGAGTAGGTCTGTGTAAAGAGACTGTTACATGAAAGGTGCTCAAACACATGTACAGAAGCTACATGTACCTGTAGGAAGGATTCAGAGGATAATCCAAATTTCATTTCTTTGACTTTGGTTGCAACTGTATCAGTTCACTATGAGGTCATTTCTGTTAGAATTCTAGGGAAATTTCCATTTTCTCAGTTACCACCTCATTACTATCAAAAGTTGTACTTTAGGTAATCAAAATTTCCCCAAATCTGGAATCCAATAAAAAAAAAAAAGTATTACTTAGAGGAAGGATTGCTAGCTTTTTGAAGTGAACACTAGATGGCAGCATACAGGCAGGATTTTCTATATCAGACGCAATGGGCTTCTCCCCAGTACTCTTACCCCCAACAAAACAAAAGCCCAGTGATCTACCTGCTTATCTCGGTTTGAACAGTAAATGAGGGACAGTATTTGACAGTATTTCCCAGGGACTGAACAAAGAAGTACACTTGGGAGGAGATGGGAATAATAATAAAAGCTTATAATAGTATTTACTTGTGCCAGGCACTATTCTGGTCACTTTTATATATGGTGAAACATAGAATAAACATGAAATTTTTTTTTAAAGATTTTATTTATTTGTGTGGTGCCTAGGTGGCTCAGTGTGTTGAGCCTCTGCCTTCAGCTCAGATCATGATCTCAGGGTCCTGGGATTGAGCCCCACATAGGCTCTCTGCTCAGCGGGGAGCCTGCTTCCCCCTCTCTTTCTGCCTGCCTGTCTGCCTACTTGTGATCTCTCTCTCTCTCTCTTTCTCTCTGTCAAATAAATAAATAATCTTAAAAAAATTTTTTTAATTTATTTGAGAGAGAGTGAGAGAGGTCATGAGCAGGGGGAAGGGTAGAAGGAGAAGCAGACTCCCCACTGAGCAGGGAACATGACTCAGGGCTCCATCCCAGGACCCTGGAGTCATGACCACCATGACTAGGCACCCTAAACTTAGAAATTTCTTAGAAATTAAATTTCTTTCTTTTTCTTTCTTTTTTTTTAAGTTTTTTTGTTTTTTTTTTAAATTTGGCAGAGAGAGAGAGTGCACAAGAAGGCACAGTAGCAGGGCTAGGGAGAGGGAGAAGCAGGCTCCCCGCTGAGCAGGGAGTCCCATGGAGGGCTCAATCCCAAGACCCTGAAGCCATGACCCCAACTGAAGGCAGGAGCTTAACCAACTGAGCCACCCAGGCACCCCAGAAATTAAATTTCTTAGAAAAAGTAGGGATGCCTGGCTGGCTCAGTCAGTGGAGCATGTGACTCCACATGCTCCTGGAGTTTGAGTTTGAGCCCCACATTGGGGATAGAGTGTACCCTGGAGTTTGAGTTTGAGCCCCACATTGGGGGTAGAGTGTACTTTGAAAAAAAAAAAAAATCATAATAGGGATGCCTGGTAGGCTCAGTCGGTTAAGCGTCTGCCTTTGGCTCAGGTCCTGATCTCAGGGTCCTGTGATGGAGTCGCACATCAACCTCCTTGCCCAGCCAGGAATCTGCTTCCTCTGCATGCTGGTCCCCCTGCTTGTGCACTCGCTTGTGCTCTCTCTGAATAAAGAAAGAAAATCTTTTAAAAACGAAGAAAAATATCATAATAAATTTTTAAAAACGAAAAAAAATTTCATTTTTTGTCAGAATTTTTTTTCAATTTTTTCCTTTTTTACCTTACTTTATTATTCATGCTTTCAACAAAACAAGTATTTTTAAAGTGTGTACTGTGTTTGAGATACTAAATGTGTCACTTTGGGTCCATGGGTAGGAAGGTAAAATAATTCATATAAGGGTAAGCCTCTAACTCTCTGTAAACTGAAGAAGAAAGAGGACATGTAAGTTAAGAGTAGGACAAGGTGAAGTATGCAATGTGTGCATTTTTTTTGTCACAAAAGAAGTTTTATTGAATGGTAAAGGAGGTATGGATTATCTCATAATGGAGTAAGCAGAACAATAGAGAAAGGGAATTAGCATGTATTGAAAGTACTATATACCAGCACCCTGATAGGCACTTTGTATATACCATTTCATGTATTTTCATTTTCAGAAATTTATTTCCATTTATTTGGTTGTTAATATTCCCATTTTCAGGTGAGGAGATTGAGTCTTAAGAAGAGTTAAAAAAAAAAGAAGAAGAAGAAGAGGAGGAGTAAGTTAACCTACCTTACTGATACACAGACAGGGAGGGGTAGAATAAGGCATCATGTATGAGTAACAATTACTGCTCTTTGTTGCAACTTAAAAAGAGAATACAGATATATTTTCAGGATATAAAGTGATAGATGTGCATTAGAGAATGGTAGAGTTTTGATAGGACAGATGGAAGTGGAAGAGTGCCCTAGGCACAGGATGGACAAAGACACAGACCAGAGGAATGTGTATAGTCTGATAGGAATGTATTTAAGAAGTACCTTTTTTAAAGTGGAAAAAAAGAGAGTTTAAAAAATCTACTCAGAGATAGAAGATACCAGTGAAGTAGATCACTGAGGATGGGTCTCCATCTTGACCCAACACCCCTGTAGTTCAGTCCCTGTTTGTTTTCTTGGCTGCCTTCCACATTCTGATCTTATCCACAGAACTCAGATAGGTGAAGGACATCAAGTTCTGATCTCCCACATATGAACAGTTTTGACTTTTTCCCTTAAACACGCACTTTATAACTGTAAACTCACTTTACAGCACTGAGCTGTAAAGTGAATGTGTATATGCCAGTTATATTGGGTCCTGCCTCCTATTGTTATATTGGGTCTTTCCCTCCAAATCCCTGTTAAATTGGCCATTACTAGAGGATAGTAGGGGACTTGTGGGCCAGTCCCTTTATATTTTCTTGCACATGCAGATTGGTTAAAGCACAGATTTTAGAGTCAGACAGACCCACACTCGATGAAATGTGGGATAAGAGAAAAGCAAAAATCCCAGCAGTAGAGCCCATATTCTAAAGAAGCTAGTGCTCAAGTTGACAGCAACTCTCTGCTGATGGCTTTCTCAATCTCTCTATGCTTTTCTATGTAGTTCCATAAATATATGAGCACTGCCATTGTCTTCTGAAGCCCCTGAAAGCACATGGTCTCTGCCCCTGTGTCTGGAAAGTCTTCAGCCTTTGACTGCTGCCTGGCCCCTTTGACCTTGAGCTTCTCTGACCCTCAATCTGCTTTCGTGTGGGTTGATTAACCTAGAGGAGACAAAGAGGAGAGTTGATAGTTTAAAAGGAAGACTGTGGGATGCCTGGGTGGCTCAGTGGGTTAAGGCTCTGCCTTCAGCTCAGGTCATGGTCTCAGGGTCAAGGGATCGAGCCCAGCATCGGGCTCTCTGCTCAGCAGGGAGCCTGTTTCCCTTCCTCTCTCTCTCTGCCTGCCTCTCTGCCTACTTGTGATCTCTGTCAAATAAATAAATAAAATCTAAAAAAAAAAAAAAAGACTGTATGCCACAAATAAGGGAGTCATAAAGTAATTGGCAATGAAAATGTTAAGAGGAGCAGGACCCCACAGGGAGTGAATGAAATCAGGCTGCACTGAAGTGGAAATTTTAATTAAAAAGGGAAGATATGATCTATACTCTGCAGGCTTCTGGCTGTCCTTGTCCTCAGGTCAGAGGCTAACATTCATGGTGTTTCTATAGAGAGAAGACTTGAGGGAGGAGAGTCACCTTTGGGGTCATGAGTGAGTTCCTCTTTTTTTTTTTTTTTTTTAAGTTTATTTATTCATTTAATTAAGTAATCTCTACATCCAGCATGGGGTTTGAACTCACAACCCTGAGATTAAGAGTCACATGCTTTTTCAACTGAGCCTCTCACACACCACATAAGCGAGTTCCTTTTAGGACCTGCTTATTGCTGGTCAGAGCTAGAGGAAGAGAACCCAGACCAGGCCCAGTTCTCCTTCAACCCTGCATCTGCCCTTTTGACCTACTGCCTAGTACTGGAAGAGAATGCTAGCTCTGGGGTAAGGTCAGAGGTGCTGGAGACCTGAGGATTCACAGCTAGATATTGATGAGCCAGAATGCCACAGTGGATGGGCCAGTCTGATTGCATGTAGGGACTGTGGTTAATAAGAAACATATTTGGTCTTTGTCCCTGGTTCTTGGCACAAATCTCCCCAAACCCTTGGAACTTCCTAAGTGAGAATAGGCGGTTTTTTGTCATTGTTGCTGTTTTCCTAAGTGAGAGTAGTTTTTAAAACTTTTTTGAAAGTTATTCATAGGGGTTCCTGGGTGGCTCAGTCAGTTAAGCATCTACCTTTGGCTCAGGTCATGATGCCAGGGTCCTGGGATTGAGTCCCACATCAGGCACCTGCTCAGTGGATAGCCTGCATCTTTCTCGCCCTCTGCCTACCACCCTGCCTAGTTGTGCTCTCTATCTCTCTGACAAGTAAATAAATAAGTAAAATATTTAAAAAAAAGTTATTCATAAGATCAATCCCTTCGGGTCCCCTTCCTCCTTGGGAGCTTTGTACTATCACTTGCTATCACTCAATAAACCTTGGTTTGTTGCGCGTAGGGGCATGAGCGTCCGCGCGCCTGCGCACGCACACACACATTATTCATATTAAGTTATTTTTTAACATATCTGAGTTTATGCTGATAAAGTACTTAGGGTGGGGCCCCTAGATAGCCTCAGGATAGGGCAAGTCACCAGAAAGACCAAGTGATTAGAGGATTGGAACTTTCAGCCCCATTCACTGGCCTCCAGGGAAGGGAAAGTGGGAGGAGGGGTGCTTCAGATTAAGCTCTATGAAAATTCTTGACAAGATTGGATGAGCTTCTGGGTTGGTGGAGACATCCAAATGCAGGGAGGCTGGCACACCTTAATTCCGCAGGAACACAAGCTCTTATATACTTTTTCATCTGGGTGTTCACTGTATCTTTTATTATTTTTTTCTTCAAGTTTTTATTTAAATTCTAGTTAGTTAACATACAGTGTAATACTGCTTTCAGGAGTAGAATTTAGTGATTCATCATTTACATCCAGTGTTCAATAGAACGAGTGTATTTTTTACTCATTTAGCCCATCCCCCTGCCCACCTCCCTCTATCAACCCTCAGTTTGTTCTCTATAGTCCTCATGTTTTGCTTGCCTCTTTTTTCTCCCTTCTTTTGTGTTCATTTGTTATGTTACTTAAATTCCATTCACTGTATCTTTTATAATACCCTTAGTAGTAAGCTGATAAACGTATGAAAGTGTTTCTCTTGCGTCCTGTGAGCAGCTCTAGCTAATTAATCAAACCCAGGAGAGGTAACTCTAATTTATAGGTGGTCCATCAGCAGCACAGGTAACAATCTGGACTTGTGATTGGCATCTGAATGCCCGGGGGGACGTCTTGTGAAACTGAGCCCTTAACTTGAATCTGATGCTGTCTCCAGGTAGACATGTCAGAATTGAGTTAAATTTGTAGGACACCAAGTTGGTATCACCTGAGAATTGGGGAATTGTTTGGTGGTGTTGGAAAACACTACAGGAGTCAATATCCAAGGCTGAGCTGCACAGATAGCTTTGGCAATGACTGACCTCATTCTAGCCCCAAATCCCTTCTCCCATCATCTCCTGCTGCAGGCCTTCACCTACTCCAGAATCTGAGAGTAATCCACTAATCATGTCTCTAAACAGGGAAATACTTAGGAGCTTAGTTTTCCTGTTTAGCCTAGGGTGGGGGGTGGAGGGGTCATTTACTTGGATCTTATTCCCTGTTTCCAATAAGTGGGATTCTGCCTGAATTTTTAGTAATGGGCACTCTGTATCATTTAGTTACCCTACCATGGAAATTATCTTAAGTTCTAGGTGGATTTTCTATTATCCCAACGTCTCTAGCACCTCATGGATTCCTTACTGTATTACTTGAGTATTTCATCCAATTCAAGTGGCTGGATCTTGCTTTGGAGGTACTGCTTGCTGAGGCCAAGCTCTGGCTGTGTGGTTAAAGATTCCCTCCCCATTCCCCCATGGCAGTAGCTGTTGCTAATAGCTGAACCCCCCAGATTCCAACCTCCTGAAATAGCCCTAGTTTCACTCTTATACTACCCTCTGAACTGTGAACTAGACCCATGACCCTTCTTTCATCTTGCAGCTCCAAGCCCCTCCTGGGGAGGCATCACAACCACTACCAGGTAGTCTTACCCTCACAAAGTGAGGAGTTTTCATCTTGCTGGTTTCCATCTCCACTATGTTCAGTCTTCTTCCACTCCACTTTTTTTTTTAAAGATTTTATTTATTTATTTAACAGAGAGAAATCACAAGTAGGCAGAGAGGCAGGCGGGGGGCGGGGGGGAAGCAGGCTCTCTGCTGAGCAGAGAGCCCTATGCGGGGCCCGATCCCAGGATCCCTAGAGCATGACCTGAGCTAAAGGCAGAGGCTTAACCCACTGAGCCACCCAGGCTCCACTTTTTAATGAGAACTGTGTTTGTCTAGGCTACAGCTTCTCCAAATATGTGGATGAGCTGTTCATCTTCTGATGCAGTGTCTCTATGTTTGATGCACTTCCTTTCCCAAAAGGGTAGAGGTTCTATTTGCTATTCCAGAGGTCATTTTTGTATAGATAATGGGATTTGGAAAAAAAAAAAAAAAAACACCACTCATGGTTTATTTGCTCTTTTCACAACCTGGGCACTGAGTGAACTTTGGAATTGACTCTATGATACTTGTTGGTGTAAAACTCTGACCAGAGAGTGCTGGATTACACCACGTTGGCCAGCACCAGCCAGAAAACCCCATGTGAATGTGTCGCCCAGTGCCCCAAGCGTCAGGGTCTGCCTGCTTTGAAAATTTTCTCTGTCGTTGTTCCCTTAAACCATTTTCCTCCCTTTCATCACCGGACATCTAAAGACTTAAATGTGCTGCATTCCTTCCCTGATCCCTTTCAATTCAGCCCTGCAGGGACAGGCTCTAGACCTTGGGCAGTTGTTCTATCAAAGGCCAAAGGATTCTCCTCAGTGTAGACTTCTTTGAATCTTTTCCTGTTTCCCTTTCCCTTGACCTTTTTGAGGAATATGAGCACAACACCCCTACCCACCTAATCCTGACTTTTCTCCTTTCTGGTCTCCAGGACTCTAGGCTATCCTATGTCTCCTGTTTATTTCTCAAGACTTTTCCTTGCTTCCCACAGAGGCTTTGCTCACTCTCCTCAAATGTGGATGATCCCCAAGGTTTGATCTGATCTGTTTGGTCACATCCCTTCCCAGAGACCTTGCTTGGACACATTATACTAACTCCCCACCATCCACACTGGAAGTAGATAGCTCTTACTCCCAGATCCCTAGAACTGACCTCTGATCTTAACCCCACATTATCACTGACCTGTTCTGTGCCTTCCTGTGAGTACCCTTCCCTCCTACTTCAAAGTCACATTTTTGGAAGCAAAGTCAACTTCTTACACCCTAAACTCACAATCCTCCTGGATAGCCATATTTCCATTATGTGTGCCAATACCCTCTGATTTTCTAGACTCAGAATTTGAGAGTGGCCTTTGTTTATTCCTTTTCTCTTGTCTTTTACTTATAGTAAGTGTTCATTATATCTTATCATGTTAAGTACTACTTTTGTTTTTTAAAAAGTTTAAAAATATTTTCAGGAGTATATTTCCCCACCATGATATTAGGTGGGAAACATTCATTTCACTAATGTTAGGCTTACTTATATACATTTAATTTATTACTGGATCAATGTCTACTTTTTAAATGATTGAATTATTAGCATTTAAATATAACCAGATATACCTATTATTTTGGCTATGAAGGTGTCCAACTCTTTTCTTGGCTTGCTACAAATACAGAGGCTGTTTCCCAGCATGCAGTAGTTGCTATGAGACTAGTCTGACCAATGAGTTACAAGAAGTAGTGCACTGATCCATCTATTAGGTGAGACTTTGAATATATAATGAGTTGATTTCTTAATCCAATTCCTATATTTTCTTATTAAAGGAACAGTATCCCCCATGGAGGTCCACAGTTTAACCATGTTTTCAGATTGATCTACCTCCTGGTTTCTCTCAAGTCAGAGAGACAAAGTACAGCCTGTACATCTCCATGGATTTCTAGGGAGGAAGTGACCAAGCATAGCCTCAGAAGCACAGAAAGCAGATTAGGAGTTACTAAGATACAGAGGTAGGAGTAAGGGGAAATAACTGCTTAATGAGTATGGATTTTCCTTTTAGAGTGAGGAAAAGTTTTTGAAACTGGATGGTGATAGGGTTTGCACACACTGTGAATTTACTAAATGCCACTGACTGTTCACTTTTAAATGGTTAATTTTATGTTATATGAACTTCACCTCAATTTTAAAAAAGTCCCACCAGCAGAAACACCATCCTGCCCCACTTATTCTTCCCAGGAAGAGGGATGGAGAATGGTATGGTAAGTAGGGGCACGTATATACAGGAATCACAAACTGAGGAAGACCAGGAATTCTGTATCCTCTTTCCCTCTCCTCTTCCATGTTTTTCTTAGGGGTAATATGATTGTGAACTGGACTGGACTCACGTCAGACCCTAGAGTAAAGGAAAGAAGTCTGTAGTAACTTAAAAGCATGTCATAAAAAATATTTTGATTGTTACGAAGGCAGACAAAATACATATGAACAAAGAGTTAGTTATTAGACACAAAACTTCATTGGTATATAGCTTTTTAAAAAAATTATTGGTGTACAGTTACATTAAGTTTCATTAAGTAAGTTACATTAAGTTTCATGTAAGTTACATTAAGTTTCAGGTGTACAACATAGTGGTTCAACAATTCTATATATTCTTCTGTGCTCACTCCAAGTATAGCTACCATCTATCACCATAAACACTATTATAATACCGTTGATTATATACCCTATGCTGTACCTTTTATCCCTGTGATTTATTCTAGCTTTAAAATTATTATTATTAAAAATAAAGTTCCCTAGGGATGCCTGGGTGGCTCAGTTGGTTAAGCGGCTGCCTTCGGCTCAGGTCATGATCCCAGCCTCCTGGGATCGAGTCCCACATCAGGCTCCTTGCTCAGCAGGGAGCCTGCTTCTCCCTCTGCCTCTGCCTGTCACTCTGTCTGCCTGTGCTCACTCTCTCTGTCAAATAAATAAATAAAATCTTTAAAAATAAATAAATTAATTAATTAAAAAAAATAAAGTTCCCAAATAATGTTCTGGCTTATGTAATTCTTTTTTTTTTTTTTTTTTTAAAGATTATTCATTTGACACAGAGAGCACAAGTAGGTAGAGTGGTAGGCAGAGGGAGAGGAAGAAGCAGGCTTTCTTCACAGAGCAGGGAGTCTGATGAGTGGCTCAATCCCAGGACCCTGGAATCATGACCTGAGCCAAAGGCAGATGCTTAACTGACTAAGCCATCCAGGCACCCCAAAAGGTGCATATAATTCTGAGAAAAGAATATTCAGCAATTTACCCAGAAAAATCACTGCTGTGATTTAGACACAAAAGTTCATCCAGACTCTCTGAAGCCCTCACCTTGAACCACTGTAAAGACTCTCAACTGTTCGCCAGCTGCCCTCTATAAATGTTCCTTTTACCAAGAAACTGTAAAATATCTCTCCATGCTAAAAGGAAGGTCCTGACTGGCCTTAAACTTTTGTGCCTCTTCTCCCTACAGCTGGAATCAGCTGCCCTGTACTTCCAGGCTCAGCCTGGGCTCTCAGTTGCTAGAAAATTTCAAACTTTGGGCAGGTGGTAGGGCTTGTCTGAGATGTACTAGCACCCCACTTATGCTAATAATTTGTACTTTCTTTTGTTTTTTTTTTTCAACATTTATTTCATGAGAGTTGTACTGGTGCCTTTAGGTAATGTTTGCTATTCTTTTAATTTTCCCTCAAGGGGGTGGAACCAGTGGGTTTGAGCAGACATGTAAGTGGCTCCTTATGAAAACCTGTGTGAAAGGGTGCTCTTGTGCTGGCCCATTCCTGATGGTTTATTCCCCTAGAATTGGTGCTCAGGCCATAGTTGGAGTAGCCTGCCTTGATCTGGATCTTGCATAAGAAATTCAGGGGAGCTTAACATCTTGTTCAATGTTTAAGTAACTTGGCATCAGATTAGGTCTGAGGCTCCCCACCCCTGGTATTTATGTATGTATGTATGTATGTATGTATTTATTTATTTATTTATTTATTTATTTTAAAGATTTTATTTATTTATTTGACAGGCAGAGATTACAAGTAGGCAGAGAGGCAGGCAGAGAGGAGGAAGCAGACTCCCTGCTGAGCAGAGAGCCCGATGCGGGACTCGATCCCAGGACACTGGGATCATGACCTGAGCCGAAGGCAGAGGCTTTAACCCACTGAGCCACCCAGGCGCCCCCCCATCCATGGTATTTAATAATGAATATATGTATTAGGCCTTGGGGTGATGACTAGCCAAATATTCTACCAATGTCTTCCTGACATTTAGTATCCTGTACCTGACATTACTCTGAACTTGTATTTTCAGGTCTTTTGAATGATACGTCTTTTGTCATTTTGGATCCTATAGGCATGTCTGACAAGATTTCAGCCCAGTAAATGACCAAAAAGGTCTTGATCCTCTTGCATCATGTTGACTTAACTGAAGTTAGGAAATTGTAATGTAAACAAATAATCGTAATCTCTATAAATATTTGGCATTGTGAACATAAATGCTTTGGCAGAAGGGGAAAGGAACATTTCATTTATTCATAACTGACAGTAACTGCATTTTACTAATGAGAAATAGAGGCGGAGCAAGGTTAAGATCTGCTAAAACACACTTCCAGTAAGTAGCAAGGCAGGACTCAGGCCCAAGGATTGCAGTCACAGAGCTGAATTTCTGTTCCCCTCTCTCACAGCAAATACTCATTTGCTTGAGGTAGCCCCCTTGCTTACCTAGAGCACCAGTATTTTCTGTGTGATATTTTTTCCTTTACAAAGCACATTGCGTTTGAAGAAAAAAAGAAAGTTTTGTTTTTTAAAAATTAACTTCAGGAAGAGATAGAACAAGAAAAGTCTATTTCTACTGGACCTATAGAAAGAGCAGTATTTATTAATGATGCAATGAAATTTACATTTTGAGCAAGGCTGTCAGAGTTAAAGCAGTTGTGTTGAGCTGGTGGCTAATTCTGCATTGGAATCCTGTTATGCATGCAGGAACAGCCCAGGTCTGGAAGCAACTGCTGCTACCTCACATTGCCTGCCCTTAATAGTAAATCAGTGGTCTTTTGGGTTTTGAGTCGACCTTTTGCTCTTTTTCTTTCTTTCCTTCTTTTGTTCTTTCTTTCAAGATTTTATTTACTTGAGAAAGAGAGAGAGAGAGAGAGCATGAGAGGGGAGAGGGTCAGAGGGAGAAGCAGACTGACTCCCTGCTGAGCAGGGAGCCCAATGCGGAACTCAGTCTGGATCAGGACCTGAGTCAAAGATAGTCTCTTAACCAACGAGCCACCCAGAAGCCCCTCAACCTTTTGCTTTCTTGTCTTTCCACACTATTTTGTGCTGGTCAGTGAAAGACACATAAAGGCTGGTCCTCTTCCAGTACATTTTCTGTCCCTCCCATTCCTACAGTCATCTTTCTGAATCTGCTTCCCTTCATTAATTGTAATAAATAGAGACATGTATTTACTTAATAAATTTACTTCATGTATTTACTTCGTAAATTTCTTTGGTAAATCCAGGGACTTTAGCCGGACACTTACAGGACCTCAGCTAAGAGCTGAGTGAATTGTCTGTTTAAAGGAATTCACACTGAGTTGTTAATGAGGCTTGGCATGGCAGATTGCTTTCAAAGGAGAAACCAGTTAACGCAAATGTATCTCTAATTGGTGTAGTGGGAAGGGATTTTTTTTGGACAGGGGCCACAAGTAATCCTTTGTTTCCTGTCTTGCCTCACCCTCAGCCCCCAACTCTTAGCCAAGGAAGAAAATTCAGGAACTAAACTTGCATCTGAATGCCTCAAGAATTCTGTTTCTTTCAGAAGATAAAGTATCACCTGAGAGCCAGCCTCCTTGTCTCTCTTAATGGGAATTTAGAGCCTGTGTAACACTTAACACTGTTTTAGGTTAAAAAGCCCATGGGGTTGACAACATAGCAGTAAATCCAATATATAGCACTGGCATTCACTGAGAATCTTCCTTGCTTCTGGTATCTGACCCTCAAAAAAGAGTAATGTGGCAGCCGTTGTAGGACTTGAGATCTAGATCCATCCTTAGGACTTGAAGGATGTTTACTGAACATTGATTATTTGCTGGACTCTGTGCTGGGCATGTCAAGGATGCTATTTTGCATTTATTCTGTTTTGTGATTTCTGTGGCCTTAAGAACACAAGCATCATGCAGTAGAAGATGTGGGGAAGAAATAGGTCAAAGAATTTTCCCAGGTGCTTCCCTCTAAGTCCCTTAAAACTAAGCAGTGTACTCCTTTTCTATTTCTACATAGATGCTACCAGGTGGCCACAATCTGGGCTCCTACTCCTGCTTCTCCCTGCTCAGACTAACAAGGGCCTATTTTTGTGGGGATCAAACTTCTTTCAAGGTTTCTTCTTCCAATCAAGTGGCTATGGGCACAGAAGTGCTCAGAAGAGACAAGTTGTTCTTTGCCCCCACTCTCCAGCCCTTTCCCTCTAGTTCAGTCATACAAAGCACTGCTAAATAAAAACACTTCAGCATTTCTCAGAATATCTTACTCATTATAGGATTTAGTTTCATCAGCTGTTCTATCTACAATATCTCATTTACTTCTCACAGCTAGGTACTATTTTCATTTGTGTTTTATAGTTGAAAAATCTGGGGTTTAAATTCATCCAAAGTTACTAAGCTAGTAAGTAGTAGAGGCAGGATTTGATTTTGGGTATTTGACCACTAAGCTATATTATCTTCCTAATGTTGAATTCCTGTTAATATACCCCCATGTCTAAATCTTACCATATAATTTCATTTGGAAGAACCTAGAGGATGGGGTGCCTGGGTGGCTCAGTGGGTTAAAGCCTCTGCCTTCGGCTCAGGTCATGATCCCAGGTCCTTGGATGGAGCCGCGCATCCAGGCTCTCTGCTCAGTGGGGAGCCTGCTTCTCTTTCTCTCTCTCTCTCTCTCTCTCTCTGCCTGCCTCTCTGCCTTCTTGTGATCTCTGTCTGTCAAATACATAAATGAAATCTTTACCAAAAAAAAAAAAAACCTAGAGGATCATGAAATACATGAGATTTGGGGATGAAATATTTTGGGTGAGAGATTGAGAGAGAAATTTTTAGCTCACAGTTTAAAGGTATCTTGCTTTTAGGTATGACTGGGTCCAGGTTCTCAACTGATGTCATTAGAACTGGATATTTTTTTCTTTGTCTGTTTTTGTCTAATATGGGACATGAACACACAATCCTGAGATCAAAAACTGAACTGAGATCAAGAGCCAGGCATTCAACCAGCTGAGCCACCCAGGTGTATTTCTGTATGATTAAGCCACTTTGAGGGAAGCTACATGCATTGAATCCAATCCTATAGGATATGCAACCCCTACTCTTGGGAGTTACAGTGAAAGTTTGAGCTGGCCTGTGGTCTGGAGTGTAGTCCACCCATTCAGATACATGGCCTGATAATGTGGGAGAGATGCTTTCCCAAAGGAAATGATTGTCCACTTAACAGAAGCAAAGAAAATACTCCAGGCAGGAGCTTCAGATATTCACAGCAATGCCTCTTACTATATAAAAGCTGTGGGTTAAGGTCTGAACTGGGCAGAAAGTAGCTGCCCCACACCTGAATTATTGCCTACTTGATCCTCTACATCAGTAAGTTACTCTGAATAAAATTCTGTATAAACTCTATGGTGTGTCCAGCTTCATTTTTCAGTCTCAAGAGTGCATTTTCTGTCTGGAGGATACTTTACTGCCCCTTCACCACCTTCTAACTATTGGCAAGTCAGCCAGGAAGCTGAAAACAAAACAAGCATGGATAATGAGGCCATGTCACGAGAAAACCTGTTGTCTGAGAGGGAAACTCCGGGTTGGCCAGCCACCTCCATCTGGGGAGATTTAACCATGTTTTTTGAGCATTGTACGTGTATGAGTACAGGGATGCCCCCCGGATGCCCCCCAAATGCCCCAGGGATTGTTAGATACCTTGTCTAAAATGGTGGGGAGAAGGAAATGGAGAAGGGAAAGTGAATAAGCTATTGCAACAGTAGCTTGGCCATTGATTTGTGTATTAAGAGATGTCATGGAAATGGAGTTACAAGTAAGGAAGAAATTGCAACAGATCAGAGAAGCATTAACTTTGAAAAAGAATGGGCAAGCTGTGTGTTTCTCTAATGCAGACATGTCCAAAAGAATCCAACAACAGGAAGAATGCTTAGAAAGTATGGCATGTGAGGGGCACCTGGGTGGCTCAGTGGGTTAAAGCCTCTGCTTTCGGCTCAGGTCATGATCCCAGGGTCCTGGGATCGAGCCCCACATCGGGCTCTCTGCTCAGCAGGGAGCCTGCTTCCTCCTTTTGATCTTGGGATCATGAGTTTGAGCCACATGTTGGGCATAGAGATTACTAAAAAAATAATAAATCTAAAAAATTATGGCATGTATGATGGTAAAGATGCATGGGTGCAGACTACCATGCACTAAAGGGAGAATTACTATATCTCAAGAGAATTAGGACCCTTCAGCATGTCATCCCTGGGATAATGACTCCTCTGATGAAATGGACGTTATCATAGAGGAGGAAAATTATGTATAGGCATGTCATTTGATTCAAATAAAGACCCAGGCCAGCTGTGAATCAAAGTAGCCTCAGTCACTTGCTCAACATGCCTCAAGACGAAGATTATATGCCACTGGCATGGATGAGAATGGCCAGCACTTAGCTAATTTGATTAATTGGATAAATGCTAGCATTAAGGTAGTCTGCCTAAAAAAAACAGATGTTCCCTCCCCTCCATTACACTGGACGTCTTAGGAAGAACTACAGAAATTATACAGGAACTGGGTTTGAAACATGCCATTTACACCCGGCATTTTAAAGTTCCAGATAATGAATTATTTTCCTCTGGTGTGAAAGGCTGTATCTTAGAGTCAGTCCTAGAGGCAAGTTAGAGGACTTTAGTATCTGTCCTTGCTTCTACGGTTAATCAGCTCCTCGCTTTAGTAGCTGCTGTGCTGTCTGACTTAAGTGAAAAATGAAAAAATCTGTTGGGGCACCTAGCTGGCTCAGTTGGTGGAGTGTGGGACTCTAGATCTCAGAGTTATGAGTTCAAGCCCCACATTGTGAGTGGAGCCCACTTAAAAAAAAAAAATCTGTCACAAGAAAAATAAATGGGTTGAAAAACAAGCTTGGGTAGATGGGAGAAGAGGACCCTAAGTTCACCTCATCCCATGTTTGTTTACAACTAGATTTTACTCATGTCCAAGTAAATAAACTGGAGAGTGATTCAAAGACTTGCAGAACAAACTCCACAACTAAATGTAGAAAAGAAGCTGCACCCAAAAAGTTAGAAAGGGCAGAGATGGTGTTGTCAGGAGCTGCCTGGAGGAGGAAGGTGCTGCAATTGTGGAGAGGGGAAACACCAGAGAGCTCACAAAAGGAAAATGAATTTCCATAATGTTTGGCCTTGAAAACCTGAGGGGTTGGGAACACCTGGATGGCTCTGTCAGTTAAGCATCTGCCATTGGCTCAGGTTACTATTCCAGGGTCCTGGGATTAAGTCCCACTTACAGCTCTCTGCTCAGTGGGAAGCCTGCTTCTCCCTCTCCCTCTGCTGCTTCTCCTGCTTGTGCTCTGTTTCTCTGACAAATAAAAATAAGATCTTTAAAAAGAAAGAAGGAAAACCTGAGGGGCTGAATTCCATGAATTTGTATAACCAGTGGGACTTGGAGCTGAGAACTCTATAAGTCAGCTGACTCAGCACTGGGTGACCTGGCAGGGCTAAGGATAGATGGGTCCTACCTTTAAAGAGACAACAGCCCAAGGAGAGGCAACATAGAATTGTCAAATTTGCACCAGGGGAGGAAGATCTATTGATACTGATTTTGGAGTGTGTTAGGGGACTTCTCCACAAACAAAGGAGCTGGCAGTCTCCATTTTCTTCTCCAGCCCCACAATGGGAGGCAGCGCTGCCTACCCTGCTAGCAGTGTGCCCCAAACACATGTTCTCCTGAGGATTCGCCAACTCCCAAGTCCGCTGGCCTCCACCCTAGGCTCGGGAAATTTTGTTAACACCACTCATGCTGTACCCATGGCTGGCTGCTGCTGCACTTCAGGAGATATGGCCTAGGACTGGTAGCTCAGTGCAAATTTTGCTAACATGATGTGAGTGCCCGGGCAGCCACAGCATGCACAGAAGCAATGAGACCCTGGCCACTGCCATTGCCATGAGCTATGCCCCAGCAGCAACCAGGCTGTGGGGCATCCAGTCTAGAAGCAGCAGCTCAGTGCAAATTTTGCTAACACTACTGCCCTTTCCCTGAGCCCTTCTATTGTCATGCTATCTCAGAGTCACCCTGCCTGGGTCTCTCTAACATCACAAAGAGCAAGCACAGCCCACAACAGGCAGGGAATCAGTGCAGACATCTGGACAAAAAGGAAGTGACTCCAACATAATAGCAGGATGCAAACAACCCACAAAAGAGACCCCTCTGAAGTGGCACGTTCTGGTGAAGAGGGGACACTGAACTAAATGGCACTATAGGACCTTTTCTTCATAATTCCACTACTTTCAAGAGTAGAAGACATAGCTGACTTTCCTGACACAGAGAGACACAGAAAGGTAGACAAAATGAGGAGACAGAGAAATATGTCCCAAGTGGAAGTAGAGGACAAAATTAGAGGGAGATCTAAGTAAAACAGAAATAAGTAATATGCCTGATACAGAATTTAAAGTAATGATCATAAAAATACTGAATGGACTTCAGAATAGGGTGGAGGACATCAGTGAGATCCTTGACAGATTAAAAAAAAAAAAACTTACCAGATGGATAACTCAATAAATGAAATTAAAAATACAACAGATGGAATAAATAGTAGGTTCAGAAAGCAGAGGAATGTATCAGCAACCTAGAGAATAGAGTAATGGAAAGTAATCAGACTGAAATACTGTCTAACGATAATAACTTGGAGAACTCAGTGACACCATCAAGTGTAATAACAGTCACATTATAGAGATCCCAGAAGGAGAAGAGAGAGAAGGGGGGCAGAAAGTATAATTGCAGAACTAATAGCTGAGAACTTCCCAAATCTGGAGAGGGAAACAGAAAACTATATTTAGGAGGCACAGAGGTCCCCCAACAAATTCAACCCAGGAAGGTCCACACTAAGACACATAGTAATTAAGATAGCACAAAATAGTGATAAAAATTTTTTAAAGTTACCTTTCAAAAATTTTTTAAGTTTTTTTAAAATAAAAGGCATGCTTGGGTGGCTCAGTCAGTTAAGTGTCCAACACTTGATTTGGGCTGAAGTCATGATCTCAGGGTCATGTGATAGAGAGCCTCTCTATCTGCCCCTTCCCTGCTCTCTCTCTCTGTCTCCCTCTCTCTGTTATTCTAACAACAACAACAACAACAAATTTAAAGGTTGCAAGAGAAAAAATAGACAGTTACATACAAAGGAAACCCCATAAGGTTATGAGGTGATTTTTCAGCAGAAACTTTGCAGGCCAGAAGAGAATGGAATGATGTATTCCAGCGCTGAAAGGGAAAAATCTGCAGCCAAGAATACTCTATCCAACAAGGCTATCATTCAGACTAGGAGAATTGAAGAGTTACCCAGACTAGCAACCACAAAAATATTAATGGCCACTAAACCATCCCTACAAAAAAAGATATTAGAAGGGGACTCTGTAAGTGGAAAACAAAAACCATAGGTAAATATAAGAAAAATAGGAAACACAAAAGGAAACAAAAATTAACTATATCTGTAAAAATCAGTCAAGAGAAACACAAAACAAAAGGATATAAAATATGATGCCAAATATCTGAAATGTGGAAGGGAGAGGAGTAAAAGATGAGTTCAAAATTAAGTGACCATCCATTTAATATAGATTGCTATGTGCAGAAAATGTTATATATGAGCTGATTGGTAACCACAGATCAAAAAACAATAATAGATATGCAAGAACTAGAGAGGAATCCAAGCATATCACTAAAGAAAATGAAAAAAAAAAACTATGAAAGAGAAGAAAGGATCAGAGAAAAACTATAAAACAACCACAAAACAAGTAACAAAATGGCAATAAATACATATAATAATTACTTTGAATGGAAATGGATTAAATGCTCCAATCAAAAGATACAGAGTGATAGAGTGGATAAAAAAACAAAACCCTTCTATATGTTGTCTGTAAGACTCATTTCAGACCTAAAGATTCCTGAAGATTGAAAATAAGGAGATGGAGAAACATTTATCATGCAAGTGAATGTCAAAAGAAAGCTGAAATAATAATACTTGTATCAGACAAAATAGACTTTATTTCTTCTTATTATGTTATGTTAGTTACCATACAGTATATTATTAGTTTTTGATGTAGTGTTCCATGAGTCATTGTTTGTGTATAACACCCAGTGCTCCATCCAGTATGTGCCCTCCTTAATACCCATCATCAGGCTCAACCATCCATCCACCCCATCCCCTCTAAAACCCTCAGTTTGTTTCTCGGAGTCCATAGGCTTTCATGATTCCCAACCCTCTTCATTAACTGTTCCTTCTCCTAATGCCCTCCATACTATTCCTTATGGTCCACAAATAAATGAAACCATATGATAATTGACTTTCTCTGCTTGACTTATTTCACTTAGCATAATCTCCTCCAGTCCCATCCATGTTGATGCAGATGTTGGGTATTCATCCTTTCTGATGGCTGAGTAATATTCTTTTGTATATATGGACCACATCTTCTTTATCCATTCATCTGTTGAAGGGCAATTCAGCTCTTTCCACAGTATGGCTACTGTGGACATTAGTGCTACAAACATTGGGGTGCATATGGTCCTTCTTTTCACTACATCTGTGTCTTTTGGATAAATAACTAGTAGTACAATTACTGGGTCATAGGGTAGCTCTATTTTTAATTTTTTGAGGAATGCCCACACTGTTCTCCAAAGTGGCTGTACCACTTTGCATTCCCACTAACAGTGTGAGAGGGTTCCCCTTCCTCCACAGCCTCTCCAACATTTGTTGTTTCTTACCTTGCGAATTTTTGCCATTCTACTTGGTGTAAGGTGGTATCTCAATGTGGTTTTTATTTGAATTTCCCTGATGGCTAATGATGATGAACATTTTTTCATGTGTCTGTTAGCCCTTTCTATATCTTCTTTTGAGAAGGGTCTATTCATGTCATCTGCCCCTTTTTGCCTTGATTATTTGTCTTCTGGATGTTGAGTTTGAGAAGTTCTTTATAGATCTTGGATATCAGCCCTTTGTGTATAGTGTCATTTGCAAATAACTTGCCCATTCCATGGGCTGCCTCTTAGTTTTGTTGACTGTTTCCTTTGCTGTGCAGAAGCTTTTTATATGAAGTAACAAAACTCATTTTTGCTTTTGTTTCCCTTGCCTTTGGAGGTGTGCTTGAAAGAAGTTGCTGTGGTCAGTGTTGAAGATGTTACTACCTATGTTCTCCTCTAGGATTTTGATGGATTCCTTTCTCACATTGAGATCTTTTATCCATTTTGAGTTTATCTTTGTGTATGGTATAAGAGAATAGTCCGGTTTCATTCTTCTGTGTATAGCTGTCCAATTTTCCCACCACCATTTATTGCAGAGACTGTCTTTTTTCCATTAGATATTTTTTCCTGCTTTGTCAAAGATTATTTGGCCATAGAGTTGAGGGTCCATATCTGGGCTCTGTATTCTATTCCACTGGTCTATGTGTGTTTTTGTGCCAGTACCATGCCGTCTTGGTGACCACAGCTCTGTAATATAGCTTGAAGTCAGGAAATTTGATGCCCCCAGCTTTGTGTTTCTTTTTCAACATTTCCATGATGATTCGAGGTCTTTTCTGGATCCATAAAAATTTTAGGATTGTTTGTTCCAGCACTTTGAAAAATGCCCTTTGTATTTATATCAGGATGGTGTTGGTGTTGAAAGTAGAGATTGCTCTGAGCAGCATAGACATTTTAACAATGTTTGTTCTTCCAGTCCCTCAGCGTGGAATGTTTTTCCATCTTTTTGTGTCTTCTTTAATTTCTTTCATGAGTGTTCTGTAGTTCTTGAGTACAGATCCTTTACCTCTTTGGTTAGGTTTATTCCAAGGTATCTTGGGTTTTGGTGCTATTGTAAATGGAATCAATTCTCTATTTTCTCTTTTTACAGTTACATAGTTAGTGTATAAGAAAACAACTGATTCCTATGCACAAAATACACTTTATTTCTTTTAAAGATTTTGTTTATTTACTTGACAGACAGAGATCACAAGTTAGGCAGAGAGGCAGGCAGAGAGAGAGAAGAGGAAGCATGTTCTCTGCTGAGCAGAGATCCCAATGTGGGGCTTGATCCCAGAACCCTAAGATCATGACCTGAGCCAAAGGCAGAGACTTTAACCCACTGAGCCACCCAGGAGCCCCCAAAAAAGACTTTAAAACAAAGTTTGTAAAAAGAGACAAAGAAGGACACTATATAATAATAAAGGGAAAATCAAACAAGAAAATATAACAATTGTAAATATTTGTGCACCCAACATGGAAGCATCCAAATAAATGAAATAATAACAAACATAAAGGAACTTTATTGATAATAACACAATAATAGTAGGAGACTTTAATATTCCACTTACACTGATGGACAGATCATCAAAACAGAAAATCAGTAAAGAAACCATGGCTACAAATGACATACTGGACCAGATAGATTTAACAGATACATTCAGAACATTCCATCCTAAAACAGCAGAATACACATTCTTTTCAAGTACACAAGAAATACTCTCCAAAGTAGATCACATATTAGGCCACAGAACAGGCCTCAACAAATATAAAAAGAGCAAAGTCATACCATGGACTATTTCTGACCTAATGCTAGTATACTAGAAATCATCCACAATATAAATAAATAAATAAATAAATAAAAACATTAAAAGAAGAGATAATACTTTTCTACTCAAACTATTCCAAAAAATAGAAGGAAAAAACTTCCAAATTTATTTTATGAAGTCATTATCACCCTGATAACAAAACCAGATTAACAAAACACTACAGAAAATAGAACCACAGGCCAATATCTCTGATGAACATGAATGAAAAAAATCTTCAACAAAATTCTAGCAAACAGAAACCAACAATATGTTTATTTTTTAATGAGTGATAGTAAAGTTTATTGAATAATAGAATACAAACCTCCCAAAGAGAGAGGAGACTCCATAGGTTTGCCCCAGAATCCAACAATTTGTTTTAAAATATCATTCAGCATGATCAAGTGGGATTTATTCCTGGAATGCAAGGGTGGTTCAATATTCACAAATCAATGTGATATATCACATCCATAAAGAGAAGAGATAAAAGCCATATGATCATTTCAGTACATGTAGAAGAAACATTTGACAAAGTAAAACATCCATTAGTGATAAAGCCCTAAACAGTATAGGTTTAGAGAAAACATACCTCAACATAATAAAGGCCAAATACCTGAAGCTAACATCATAATGGTACAAAACTGAGAGCTTCCCCACTAAGGTCAAGGATAAGACAAGGATGTCCAGTCTCACCACTTTTATCCAAATTAGTACTGGAAGTCCTAGCCACAGCAATAAAAAGCACCCAAATTGGTAAGAAAGAAAGAAAGCATTCACTATCTGTAGATGACATGGTACTAAATATAGAAAACCCTAAAGACTCCACCAAAAATCTGTTAGAACTAATAAATAAGTGAAGTAAGGTCACAGGACACAAAATCAATGCACAGAAATCTGTTGCATTTCTATATGCTAATAATGAAGTTACAGAAAGAAAAATAAGAAAACAACCCTGTTTACAGTTGGACCAAAAATAATAAAATACCTAGGAATAGACCTAACCAAAGAAATGAAAGGCTTGTACTCTGTAAGCTATAAAACACTGATGAAAGAAATTGACGATGACACAAAGAAATGGAAAGACATTTCTTGCTCATGGATTGGAAGAACAAATATTGTTTAAATGTCTGTACTACCCAAAGCAATCTACACATTTAATGTGATTCCTATAAAAATAACAACAGCATTTTTAAGAGAACTATAACCAAAAAAAATCCTAAAATTTATATGGAACCACAAAAGACCCTGAATAGCCAAAGCAATTTTGAAAAAAGAGAAAAGCTGCATGTATCACTATTCCAGGCTTCAACTTATATTAAAACAAATATGGTAATCAAAACAGTATGGTACTGGCACAAAAGTAGACACATAGATCAATAAAACAGAAGAGAAAATCCAGAAATATTCCACAATTATATGATCAGTTAATCTTTGACAAAGAAGGAAAAATATTCAATGGGAAAAAGACAGTCCCTTCAACAAATGATGTTAGGGAAACTAGACAACTACACGCAAAAGAATGAAACTGGAACACTTTTCTCTCACCATACACAAAAGTAAACTGAAAAGTGGATTAAGACCTAAATGTGAGACCTGAAACCATAAAAATCCTAGCATAGAGCACAGGCGGCAATGTCCCTGACATTGGCTATAGCAATATCTTTCCAGATATGTCTCCTGAGGCAAGGAAAATAAAAGCCAAAATAACTGTTGGGGTTACATTAAAATATAAATCTTGTGCACAGTGAAGGAAACAGTCAACAAAACTAAAAGGCAACCTACTGAATGGGAGAAGGTATGTGCAAATGACATGTATGATAAAGGGTTAGTATCCAAACTAGTACTGACACAACTCAACACCCAAAAGAAACAACTAATCCAAGTAAAAAATGGGCAGAAGAAATTAAGAGACTTTTCTCCACAAAGAAGACATCTGGGTGGCCAACAGACACATGAAAAAGATGCTCATCATCACTCATCATCAGGGAAATTCAAATCAAAAGCACAAGATATCACTTAACACCAGTCAGAATGGCTAAAAATCAGGGGCGTCTGGATGGCTCAGTGAGTTAAAACATCTGCCTTCAGCTCAGGTCATGATTCCGAGGTCCTGGGATGGAGCCCCGCATTGGGCTCTCTCCTCAGCAGGGAGTCTGCTTTCCCCCCCCCCCCCTGCCTGCCTACTTGTAATCTCTGCCTGTCAAATAAATAAATAATATCTTTTTAGAAATGGCTAAAATCAGAAGCACAAGAAACAACAGGTGTTGCAAGTATATGAAGAAAAAGGAACCCTCTTATAGTGTTGGGAATTCAAACTGATGCAGCCACTATGAAAAACAATATAGAGTTTCCTCAAAAAGTTAAAAATAGAACTATCCTAACATCCAGGAATTACACTACTGGGTATCTACCAAAAAAAGAAAAAAATACAAAAATGTTAATACAAAGGGATACATGCATTCCTATGTTTATAGTAGCATCATTTATGGTAGCCAAATTATGGAAGTAGCCCAAGTATCCATTGAAGAAGAGGATATATACGTATATATAAATACACACATATATTTATATATTATATTTTATTTACACATATATGTTTATATGCATATATACATATATAAATACACACATTTATTTATACACACACACACACACAATGGAACATTATTCAGCCATAAAATTGAATGAAATCTTGCCATGTGCAATGACGTGGATGGAGCTAGAGAGTATAATGATAAATGAGATAAGTCAATCAGGAAAGACAAATACCATATGGTTTCACTCATATGTGGAATTCATGAAACAAAACAAATGAGCAAAGGAAAAGGGTGGGGGAGAGACACAAATCATGAAACAGACTCTTAACTATAGAAAACAAACTGATGGTTACCAGAGGGAGGTGGGTGGGCAATAGGTGAAATAGGTGATGGGGATTAAGGAATGCACTTATGATGAACACTGGATGATGTATAGATTTGAACCACTGTATTGTACACCTAAAACTAGTATTACACTGTATGCTAACTATATTACACTGTATGCTAACTAATTGGAATTAAAAGAAAAATGGAGAAAAACAGAGAATACTGTCAACAACAACAAAAAAAATGGCAGGAAGGGCATCAAAGTCTCTCATAAACAATTTCGGCAAGTCCTAATATTATCTGGGACCCTGAGAGAAAAAATGTGGACAAACCCAGTTCCGTCTTGCTGATCCTATGGAAAGCATTGAGAAGGGAGGGCAGTTTGCTTCCTTAAGGAAGGCTAAGAAGGGCTGGGTGTATTGCCGAGTGCCCCTCCACTAGCAGAGGAGTTTCAGGGGTAAATACCCCGTTATCCCTAAAGAGTAGGGGTTGGTCCAAAGTTGTCCTCTAGTGCATGCAGTGGGGAAACAACCAGAGGCTGGATGTTGAATTGGCTGTTGGTTGGTCTCTCACTAACAAACAGACTGCACTAGCTCTAACAGACACTGGAGCTGAGTGCACACTTGTTTATGGAGGCCCCTCAAATTTTTAGAAAGAAATAAAAGCTATTGGTGATTATGAGGGACAAATTATCAAGGCTATACAGATTCTTCTCTACCTAGATGGGCAGTCTTCTTTCCTGCTCTTTTTTTTTTTTTTTTTTTTTTTTTGTCAGAGACAGACAGAGAGCAAGCACAGGCAGGCAGAATGGCAGGCAGAGACAGAAGCAGACTCCCTGCTGACAAAGGAGCCCGATGTGGGACTCGATCCCTGAACACTCGGATCGTGACCTGAGCTGAAGGCAGTGACTTAACCAACTGAGCCACCCAGGCGTCCCTTTTGTGCTCTTTTTTAGTGTGCATTTCCTCCATTCCCGAGTGTATTTTGGGGCATATATATTTTGCAAGATCTAGATCTAACCATAACGATGGGCAAATTCAGTTTGCATATTTGAGTAGTGAAACTCATAGTCATGGGTCCTGCAAAATGGGAATCTGTACAACTACCATATCTAAAGAGTAATAAACATAAAACAGTGTAAGCCACTTGGGGGGCATAATAAGATTATGACCACAATTAGAGAATTAGAAAAGGTGGGATGATCAGGCCTGCCCAAAGGCCATTGAATAGCCTTCTTTGGCCTATAAAGAAATATAATGGGACCTGGGGAACGACAGGATTATAGGGAACTCAATAAATTACTCTGCTCATCCTAATATGATATTATTGTTAGAAAAAACAATTATGTCATCCTTTAAGACATCTCATTATGTATTGGACTTGTCTAACACCTTTTTCAGCATTCCATTAGGATTTGACTCCAAGACAGTCCACTTTCAAATGGAATGGGAGACAATGGAGTATACCCCAAGAGTATGTCCATAGTCCCACAATTTGTCAAAGGAGGGTAGCCAGAGATTTGGAAAAATGGATATTGCCAGAGGAGATGGTGCTTTCTCATTATCTAGATGATGTTAAGTTAACCTGTAATGATTAATCTTCCTTGTGTCAAGCAGATGTCATTATAGGCATACTTGAAGTCAAAAGGTAGAAGGTAAATACCAACAAGATCCAAGGGCCAGATCAATCAGTGTAGTTCCTAGGCTTTAGCTGGTTGGGTAAGGCAAAAGTGATGCTAGAAGCGGTCATTGATAAAATGCAAACCTTCCTAATTCCTAAAATGGTAAAGAGATTATAGACTTTTGTTGGTTTATTGGGTGAAAGGAGACCTGTTATTCCCCATCTAGTACAGATGCCTGGTTAAGAGGAGAAGACAATGTGACCGGGGTGCTAACCAACAAGAGGATTTCTTAAAGGTAAAAATGGTAGTAAAATGAGTACAGGCCCTGTACTTGTTTCTTCAAAGAAGAAACTATATCCCTGGGGATATAAATGCCAGGTGTGAGTTGTGAATTAGTGTACATTCATATCCAGAAGGGTTTGGCTTGGACTTCTGGCAATGACAGAATGGGAGACAAATCCCATGAGGATTCTGGTCTCAATTATGGAAGGGAACAGAAACCAGGTATATAGTCTCATCAAGAAACATCTATTAGCTGTATATTTTACACTGCAGCAACAGGACTGACTGCCTACCTATGTTGATATGAACCTCTCTGCAGAGAACTTCACTTGTTAGTAGGGCTGGTCACATATATCAACCTACCCAATTTCCAGAAGTCAAGGACATTATGCCACCCTCCCATAAGTAAAGGAAGGGGTAGGCATGCCTCCAGTGGACACATGGTACACTGATGGCAGTTATCAGGGAAACCAGCCAGTTTGGCATTCCTCTGGTATCTGATTGGATTTTGATGTACTTTGGTTCAAAGAAGAAACTAAACAGAGTAGTGAATGGGCAGAATTGAGAGTGGTATGAATTGTGTTGATGCATGAGACCATACCCATCCATTTGGCCACTGACAGCTAGACAGTGTGGGAGGTGTTAACAACATGGATATTGCAGCAGCACAAAGAATTTTGTATTTTATTAAACAGATTCTTGTGGGGAACAAAACTATGGAAAGATATTTGGAAAATATGCCCCAAGCCTGATGCAGCCATCCAAGTATTGCTGGTGTCTGCTCACTCCTCATTCACACTACCAGGCAATCATAAGGCAAGCATTCTAGCCCAGGCACAAGCTCTTCTGCTAGAGGAAATGTTGACCACATCTGATGCAGCAGAATGTGTCCACTGTAAGTTGGAATACTGAAGTCCCCAAACCACTCATGAAATAGTAAAAAGATTGCATTTGTCTTTAAAATATTCCAATTAAGAAGCTGCTGACAAGAACTGTTCCCAGCGCCACTTCAGGCGATGGCTATTGTGCCATATGCTGGGCATAATGGATGGACTAAATGCCCAGTTTCTCATTGGGAAATAGAGTATAGAGGCCCTTTGCCAGTATCAGAAGGGCACAAATATCCACTAACCTGTGTGGACATGTCCATAGGACTTATACAAGCCTTTGCCCATAAAAGAGCTAATCAGACTGCAACTACAAAGGAATTAACAATGATAGAGGGCTCAAATAGGTAGTGACCAAGGGACACATTTTACCAGCCATGAAGTCCAAGAATGGGTAGACTTTCTACCTGTCATCCAGTCCCACTGCTGCAGGCCTAACTGAAAGGGTGGATGAACTAATAAAAAACACATTAAAGACTGTCACCCGAAGGTTCCCCCAGAGGATGGTCTCTGAGACGAACAGAGGCAATTCAACTCCTTAATGCCATGTCTATAGCAGTACAGACATCTGCATATGAATACCTAACCAACAACATCCTTGCAGCTCTGGTGCTAGGGTTACAGGTATCGTCAGGAGGTCGGAGGCCTATCTGGGAAGAAGGACTCATTGTGCAGTTGCCATAAAACCTCCTACCTGATAAGACTTTAGTTCATTGGGAATTGCCTTGGAGTGCCACCCCACACAGGGTGGCTTGGTGTCCTAATCCCTTGGGGCCAAGGGGTCATGTCTGGTATTATTCTTAACCCCCAGTTCTACCTTGTCAGGGCCCAATCTATATGCAAATAACTGCTTCTCAATCTCTGACACTTGGTATGGAGGCAGGGTTGTTAGTATGAAAGCCATCTGAGATGCCTATGTACAATATAGACAAACCCTCTAATAATACTAAGGAACAAAATATACGGTATCACTCCCCAGGGAAAATACCCAAGCCAGCAGTAGTATTGACTCATGGAGATCAAACGATTACCATGTTGTTACTAAATGAAGATTTACAATACCTATTGCCTATAAAATATTTGTCTTATTGCCCCTAGCCTCCTATTGCTGATGTGTTTCTTTCTGTCACATCGGGAAACATCTTCCTATCATATGCCACTACTTACAACTGTTGGGTCTGTGGAAAGGCCTCTTTACTATTTAACAGTTGCTGGAGAACCATAATTCTAAGTATTTTCTTTGGTCTGATAGCTATATTAGTATTGTCGCTGTGGCATAGGAAAGCAAGTCACCTCCCAGCATCTGACTCTAGGGTCATCATGGAAGAATGGTGTATAAAGATGTTGAGGGTGGAGTGTAGTGTTGTCAGCTAACAATACTGACTCCATGTTTGGCCCTCCATCTTGTTCATGCCCAAGAAATGGCCTCCCTCAGGGTTACATGTTCTGAGCCTTCTGTAGGTTAATGTATGCCCTGACCAGAACGTGGGAAGGCTTGTTCTGATCTTCCCTAAACTGGCACACAGAAGGCTCCACTTTCAGATAACTAGTAGATAACTGGTGCCCAGAAGGTACCACTTTAGATAACTAACAGAGAAAACTGGTGCACAGGTGGGGCCACATTAGATAACTACCCTTTGATCCCCCAACCCCCCCCCCCCCCCCCCCCCGCCCCGCACTCTATAAAAGCTGTAGACTAAGGTCCAAACTAGGCAGAGAATAGCTTCTTAGTGCCTGGTCTATTGTCTGCCAAATCTCCCATCCCTCCCTACCTTCCCATCTGAAAATTACCCTGAGTAAAACTGTGTAAATGGCATGGAGTGGCTTCACTCATTTTTCAGTTGTAAAGTGCCTTCTTAGTCTGGAGGATACTTTTATCATCCCTCCTCCACTTTCTAACAAAATAGCTGTCTTTTAAATTTCTGTACCATGTTAAAAGAAATTGTAGACACCATAATCTCTCCCTTCACACTAACCCTAAGAATAGGAATTTTATTCTGGGGTGCCTCGATGGCTCAGTCAGTTGAGAAATCTGGATTTTTAGCTGTGGTTATGATCTCAGGGTTATGAAATCAGACCCTGCCTCTGCTCCACTCAGAGTGGAGCAAATAATCTTAAAGAGATTCCCTCTTTCTCTCCCCCTGACCCCCCTACCCCGCTCACACATTTTCTCTCTCTTAAAAAAAAAGAAAAAGAAAAGAAAAAGAATATTGTCCTATGTAACCATTATCACACCCAGAATAATTAACAAAAATTCTTTAGATTTTGCCATGTAATTATGCCATGTAATAGTCATTTTTATATTTTATATAAAAGCTAGTGTTTTGAGCCAGAACTGAATTAGGATTCATGTGTGTATCACATTGTTGTAACTTTTAAAGTTCTACCATCATCACTCTTTATGTTAAAAAAAAGTCCTAATAATTATTGTTTATTATTTCCAACTATAATTTAGACATGTTTTGGGTGCCTAGGTGGCTGGTTGGTTAAATCTCTGACTCTTTTTTTTTTTTTTAAGATTTTATTTATTTATTTGACAGACAGAGAGAGAGAGAGAGAGAGAGCACAAGTAGGCAGAGTGGCAAGCAGTGGGAAAGGGGCAAGCAGAAAGAGAGAGAGAAACAGGCTTTCTATGGAGCAGGAAGCCTGATGTGGGGCTGGATCCCAGGACCCTGGGATTATAACCTGAGCCAAATTTAAGCATCTGCTTAACTGACTGAGCCACCCAGGCACCCCTAAACATCTGACTCTGGATTTAGGCTCAGGTCATGCTCTCAGGGTTGTAAGATAGAGCCCTGCCTTGTGCTCCACGCTCAGCTGGGAGTCTGCTTGAGATTCTTTCTCCCTCTCCCTCTACCCACCGCCCCCCACCCCTGCTGACTGCAGGTTCTCTCTTTCTCTAAAAATAAAATTTAAAAATTTTGACTTTTTATAAATTTCCAATTACTATTGGATTTTTACTAGACTTCAACTAAACCTATACATTATTTTGTGCAGAAGTGAACATTTTTTTTTTACTATATTTAGGTTTTCCTTACAGCATCCTCTTTGTTTCATTATTAAAATATTTTCTCTTAGTGAAGCTTTGTTTTTTATAATATAAATTTTGAGTATTTAGTGTTATCATTATTTCCAAGTGTTGTATTATTAATGCAGTTTTTCTCATTTTAAGTGATCATTGCTGATGTAAAGGAAATCTATTGAAACTCTTTTATTAGTTCAAATTAATTTCAGTTGGTTATTTGTGAACACCTACTTATAAAAATTAAAATAATGAAACTTGACAAGCTTTAATACAGGGCTATGATTTAATACAGGGCTAAGATTTAATATAGGGCTATGATTTCCAAAATAATGTTAAATAAATATGTCAGTTGTGGGCATCCTTGCTTGTTTCTAGATTTCTTTTACAATTATTTATGATGTTGACTCCTAGTCAGAAATTCTTATGCACAGCACTCCAATGAAAACACCTTTCTTGGGCGCCTGGGTGGCTCGGTGGGTTGAGCCGCTGCCTTCGGCTCGGGTCGTGATCTCAGGGTCCTGGGATCGAGGCCCGCGTCGGGCTCTCTGCTCGGCGGGGAGCCTGCTTCCCTCTCTGTCTCTCTGCTTGCCTCTCCATCTACTTGTTATTTCTCTCTGTCGAATAAATAAATAAATCTTTAAAAAAAAAAAAAAAAAAAAAAAAAACACCTTTCTTGGTCAAAATACCCCTTTATTTAGCTGATTAGCTTATAGCTATTTCTACATTCCAGTTATGAAGAAAGACTTCACTGAACATATGTATGTTTCATAGGAATCCTCAATATATATCATATTTGCACATCATCAATAGCAGAACTCGAGGAAACAACTACACAAAAGAGTACTAACTTGGATCAACATTGAGGTATTTTCTTCCAACCATAAGAATGTGACAATCTCTACTGAGGTGAGATAGTTGTAAATAAAAACTATATGCATATTTCTGAGAAACTCTTGTCATATAACTCTACAGTAAATTTTGGTTACTTTCTTTCTTCCAGATTACTGGACATGGAAGATCTCAACCTACAGGCAGGGGCTGCTGGGATTCAAACAGTTCATCTGCGTGGTTTGTTTGGGATTTTAAAAACTTATGCAGAAACTATCAGCTACAAGGAATTACTACCTAAATCATGGCTATAATGAGTTTTAGATGTGCTGGCTTAACATGAGAAAGTGTATACATCAGAGGTCAATCAAGAAAACAGAAATCACTCTGGGCATTTCAGGCAGAGGGTTAATATTAGGTATCAGGTGTTTACAACATTGAAGAAGAGAAAGTCAGGGGAAGTTACCACCAGCTTCCAGGTTTGAGTTGTTGCTGTGGTCCTGAAAGCAGTGAGTTGTGGCTGTCACACAAGAACTACAGGAACTAGCCACCAATCATTATTGCTGCCTTGTTGCATAGAGATGAGTGACTAACAGTGAAATACCTGTGGTCATTACATTTCCCGTCTGCTTCATCGCACATACCTATCCACTGCTGCAAGAGGAAGAAAGAAATGACTTTTGCCTCTCTTGTGCCTAACTAACATTGAGTGTATTTGTGGCTGACTGTAAATTTCATCCAAGATCCTGGAGGAAATGTGATCAGAGAACTACAGTTCGAAGACTCTCCAGCGTCTGTGATACAGAGAATAAAAGGGAGTGGAAATGCGTTTGGGATAAAGAAAAAGAAACAGTCTACTTCTTTGGCTACTCAGCAACCATACAGATCTTTCTATTTATATTCAAGTTTACAAATAACAGCAGCAAAAATAGCCTGCTCCTTCCTAATGTAATGCAACATTCTCTTATACAAAGGAAAGCATATCCACCATTTCCTCTGGAAGGGGACAGCCAAAGTCTCATCAATCATTATGAATGATATTTCTATTTCAGTCATAATCCCCTTTTGATATTCTATACACAGTGGATTAATTTATAATGTTAACTACCATCAACACAACTTATATGAAGGAATAAAAAGGGGAACAGGAAGAAAGGTTGATAAAGTACATATATAACGGAACATGGAAAAGTGTACATAGGAACTTCATGCTTGTGTCTGCAACTCATCATTGCACTATAACTTACATTTATAATCTCCTTAATAAACTACCTATATCCTGTCCTCTTTTTTCCTCCGCCAGTACCTTAGCATCATGATTTTCTACCAGTAATGGGATGACCCAAACCTCTGCTTCTGAAGGGTCTGAGCCCTTACTGGCCCTGTCTATCTAGGGTTACTATACTTTTCCATTACATTTTAGTCATTGGACATGGAAGTACTGTGAACAGGGTGAAGCAGTAAACCTACCTTCTGTTTATAATTAGCATCAGTTGCCTCACCTGATAAAGTAGTCCCCTTCTTTGCTTGTTGATTTAATGGCATGAAGAGTCCCAAATGTCCAGGAGGCAGCCTTAGCTTCCAGTTCAATAGGATCATTGTTGTATTTCCTGAATGAAACATTACTTTCTTTGGACCTAAGTTCTCTAAATCAACAGAGTCAAAAACTAGAATGAGGGTAATCTTGCACTGTTAAGTCCATATTGTATTCCTTGGACATTTTCAACATGACATCACTGAGCAAATACTGGGGTGGTTGGGGACGGATTCTCGCTGACATACACAGAGTGAGCAGTCTTGTCCACTTGATTATTGAGAGCCTCACATGCAGTCAGTGCTCTTTGGTGAATGTTCACATGGAAAGCTAATTTTCTCATTTTGTGACATTCTAAGAGGTCCGAGTAACTTCTCTTCTATTCACTGATTCTCCAGTCTTGTTTTGCAACAACACATTATCCATAAACCATTAGCCACTATCCCAGAGTCAGTGAGGTTTGTAGCTCTGGACATCTCTCTTTCCAAATGAATTATTTCAAATTCTGCCAATTTAGAGAATTTCTCTTTCCTGCTGTCCTTCAAGGCACTTCGTGAGTGTGACTGTAGTTTCATATATTAGTTCCATTTGGTTTTTATCAAATATCATGAAGAACCAATTGTGCATCAATTCTTTCTTTGATGAGACAATACATGTGGACTGAAAAGGAGGAGTCAATGTAGAACAAATAAGTGTCACAGGAGTCTTAAGCATTTGTTTATGAAATTACTAGAACCTTCAGAAACTGGTTGAACCCATCTACTGGATAATAGAATGGATACCACTTCTACTTGAAGTGACTCATTATTAATGTATTCAGTTTTGTGGCCTATTATCAGTCCAAGAGTTATTTCTGAAAAAGAGCATTTTGTTGCAGGAAATGGCATGGCTTCGCTTCAAAACCTATGTGTCTATTCTGTGATTCTCCTATTAGTGCTTACCAGACAGGCCAACATTGGATTTACACATATGTGCCACAGACAGGCCAGCAGTGGATTTACTAGGTCATGAATCCCAAGGGTTAGACAAGATTATATTTCCTCTTTCACTGGCCCCACTAAAAACTGGCAACTTTATAGGTAAATGAGTTGGAGTAGTACACATAAATGTGACATATACAGTCTCCAAAATCCAAACAGGCCCACCAAGCATTGTGCCTCTTTTTGAATGGTAATGGGTTTAAGGCTCACAAAACTGTCTTTTACTTTGAAGTGAATAGCTCAACATGACTAATACCACTGGAGCTTTAAGAACTTTACTGAGGTAGTGGATTCCTGAATCTTAATGAGGTTTATCTTCTACTCTGTTTCATGTCTTACCAAGGACAAACTCTTGCATTCTGCTCACCAGGTCCTTCAAGCATCATGTCCTTCAGGAGGGCAAGACAGTCCAAGACCCTGGCAGATTATAGCATGACAGAAAGTTGAAAAGTTGACACAGCCCTGTGGTGGGATAGGCAAGTATACTGCTTCTGTTGACAGGTGAAATTAAGTGCTTCTGGTGGTCTTTACCAATTCGTATAGAGGAAAAGTAGTTTTCCCAGATTAACAGCCACATACCAGTTGCACAGTACTATTTTAATCTGTTCTAGAAATTAGAAGTAACAGCTTCATTTGGAATTATCATCAGCATAAATTTTCATAATCCATTATCTATCTAAATTTATGTCTTCTGTATAGATCAAACAGAAATGTTAAAAGAGATATGAGCCAGACTTCTGCTTCTGGAAAAATGCAGTATTAATTATAACTAATTATAACTCAAATCCCTGGTTGAAATACATAAGGCACCTATCAGAAGAGTGTGAAAGGTGGAGAAAAGGAGGTGGCCTAGGCACTTTAGGACTTGAAAAATGACCCAGCAGTGAGATTCCTGAGGTTTTTATTTTGCCTCATGTGTATCCAGGCTTCAGGGAAGGGGAAACCTGCCCTCACTAGTCAAAAGAATGAGAAAATGGTGACTCTGAAGGATAAAACATGTTTGACCATACCTGTCCTACTCCAGGTAGACACCATGAAAAAAGCCAAACCCATCTCCCTCATAGCTGGGTCTGGCCAAGATTGTGGGGTGGAGCCTTGCTGGCCATCCCTGCCCTGCACTAACAGAGGCAGCACTCCTTGAACCAAGCTCTATAGAGACATGAGATGGGACATTTTTGACCGTCGCTGCATTAAGAATGCCATTCCAGCTCAACTCTGTGTTTGAGAATTAGGAAAGAGAACTGGAAAATGGTATTCTTTAAATCTGTGTGTGAAGTTGTGAGCAGACCTTGGAGCGGACGACACATGAAACTGACCATAATCAACACAGCACATGGAACTGTGTGGACTACTGCCCAGGTTTTAAATTGTTCTGGGAAGTACCCAAGTGGGGCAGACCAGAATAGCACTGCAAAGGGTTTGAAAACTAATTGACATTTCAAATACGGCCCACAGAAACGGGCCAGGATATGCATTCTAAATTCTTTTTTTTTTTTTTTAAGATTTTTATTTATTTATTTGACAGAGAGAGATCACAAGTAGGCAGAGAGGCAGGCAGAGAGAGAGAGAGGAAGGGAAGCAGACTCCCCACTGAGCAGAGAGCCTGACTCGGGCCTCGATCCCAGGACCCCGGGATCATGACCTGAGCCGAAGGCAGAGGCTCAACCCACTGAGCCACCCAGGCGCCCCAGGATATACATTCTAAACCTAAACAGTTTGACTGCCTTATAAAATGGAAGATTTATTTTTATTTTTTTAATGGAAGATTTAAATAGGAACCATAGTCTCACAATATTCAAAATGTCCTAGATAAAATACAAAGTTACTAATCATACTGAGAATGAGGAAAATCCTTAACTTAATGAGAAACATAAAAAGGAATTAAATAGAAATTTTAGAACTAAAAAATACAGTAAATAAATAGAAAGTAAACCAATGGCTGGAGTTTACACAGGATGGAAAGGACAGAGGAAAGAACCAGTGGACTTGAAAGTAGAGCAGTAAAGGTTACCCAAGCTGAGCAACAAAGAGTAAATAGGAGGAAAAAAAAATGAGCAAAGCTTCAGAAACATATGAAAATATAACAAAAGGTCTAGCATTCATGTTTTTGAAGTCCAAGAAGGAGAGGAGAAAAAGAGAAAAGAGCTGAAGAAAAAAATAATGTTTGAAAATTTCCTAAATTTGATAAAAAAATACAAACCTACATCTTTTTTAAAAAAGATTTTATTTATTTGACAAAGAGAGAGAGATCACAGGTAGGCAGAGCAGCACACAGGGTTGGTGGTGGTGGTTGGGGGGAAGCAGGTTCCCTGATGAGCAGAGAGCCCAATGTGGGGCTCCGTCCCAGGACCCTGAGATCGTGACCTTAGCCAAAGGCAGAGGCTTAAACCACTGAGCCACCCAGGCGCCCCCAAACCTACATCTTTAAGAAGCTAAGTACAAGGGACTGAATTGTACTCCTCACCACAATTCATGTATTGAAGCTCTAACCCCAGTGTGATTGTTTTTGGGGATAGGGGCTTTAAAGAGGTAACTAATGGTTAAATGAGATCCTAAGGGTTGGGGAACTAGTCCAATAGGATTGGTGGCCTTATAAGAAGAGGAAGATTTATTTGTCTTTCTTTCTCTCTCCCCAGCCCCTAACCCCTCCCTTTTCTTATGTACACACCAAAGAAAAGCCATGTGAGCACCTAGCAGGAAGGTATCTATGTGTAAAGCAGGAAGAGAGCTCTCACCAGGAACTGAATTGGACTTTTTAGCTTCCAGAACTGTGAGACATAAACTTCTGTTGTTTCTACCCACTCTATGGTATTTTATTATGGCAGCCCAAGTTGACTAAGACACTGAAAAATCTCAAACAAGATAACCACTTTCCCTAAAAATGATAAACCCAAAAAAGTTCATGCCAAATTGCTAAATACTAAAGACAGAGATAAATGATGAAAGAAGCAAAAATAACACCTTATCTATAGGGAAAAAGTCTCTGAATGCTAACAAATTTTTTATCAGAAACCATGGAGGACAGGAACACATCACATGTTTTTCAAGTGCTGAAAAAAAGAAAGAGTTGACCTAAATCTTTTGTCTTCTGAAAGACCTTTCATGAATGAAAGGGAAATCAAGTTATTCCCACAAAAGGAAAACTAAGAATTAGAAGCTAGCCTTTTAAAAAAATAATTGAAGGACATTCCCTAAACAAAAAGAAAATGATTTAACAAAACCCCCAAAACATTCTTCGAACATCAGGAAAAAAGAAAGACCAAAGGCAAGAGCAGAAATTTAGGTAATTTCTGCTAGCTATGAATTCTCTCAGTTTTCATCTGAGGAAGTCGTTATTTATTTCCTTTTTTTTTTTATAGTTTCAAGTTTTTATTTAAATTCCTGTTAGTCATGGGGCGCCTGGGTGGCTCAGTTGGTTGGACAACTGCCTTCGGCTCAGGTCATGGTCCTGGAGTTTCGGGATCGAGTCCCGCATCAGGCTCCCAGCTCCAAGAAGAGTCTGCTTCTCCCTCTGACCTTCTCGCCTCTCATGCTCTCTCACTGTCTCTCTCTCAAATAAATAAATAAAATCTTAATAAATAAATAAATAAATTCCTGTTAGTCAACATACAGTGCGACATTAGTATCAGATGTAGAAATTAGTGATTTATCACTTACAACATCCAATGGTCATCACAGTAGGTGTCCTCCTTAATACCCATCACCCATTTAACCCATCCCCCACCCATCTCCCTCCATCAACCCTCAGTTTGTTCTCTATAGTTAAAAGTCTGTTTCCAGGTTTACTTCTCTCTCCCATCCCCCAACCCCCATGTTCATCTGTTTTGTTTCTTAAATTCCATATATGAGTGAAATCATACAGTATTTATCTTTTTCTGACTAATTTATTTCACTTGGCATTATACACTTCTAGCTTCATCTTGTTCACTTTTGTGGGTTTTTTTAAAAAATATTTTTATTTATTTATTTGTCAGAGAGAGGGAGACCACAAGCAAGGAAGAGTGGCAAGCAGAGGGAGAAGCAGGATCCCTGCTGAGCAAGAAGCCTGATGTGGGACTCAATCCCAGAATCCTAGGATCTTGACTGAGCTGAAAGAAGACCCTTAACTGACTGAGCCACCAAGGTGTCCCTCTTGTTTACTTTTGAAGGATAATTTCACTGCATAGGATTCTAAGGTGGTGTTTTTTTTTAGTAGCTTAAATATTTACTCCAATCTTTTCTTATTTGCATATTTTTATTTATAAGAAATCTGCCGTAATTCTTTATTTTGTTCCCCTAAAGGTAAGGTGTTTTTCCCTCTGGCTTTTTAAAAATATTTATTTATTATGTTCAATTAGCCAACATATCGTTTTTGATATTGTGTTCTACAATTCATTAGTTGCATATACCACCCAGTGCTCATCACAACATGTGCCCTGCTTAATACCCATCACCCAGTTACCCCATCTCCTAAACCCCCTGCCCTCTGCAACCCTCAGTTTGTTTGCCAGAGTCCAGAGTCTCTCGTGGTTTGTCTCCTTTCTAATTTCTTCCTATTCAGTTTCCCCTTCCTTTATGTCATTCCTTATATTCCACATATGAGTGAAACCGTATGATAATTGTATTTCTCTGCTTGACTTATTTCACTTAGCATAATCCCCTCCAGTTCCATCCATGTCAATGCAAATAGTAGGTATTTATCCTTTCTGATGGCTAAGTAATATTCCATTGTATATATGAACCACATAGTTGTGGTTTTTTTTTTTAAGGTTTATTTATTTAAGAGTAGGGAGAGAGCACTGAGCAGGGGAGCAGCAGGCAGAGGCAGAAGAGAAGCAGACTCCCCACTGAGCAGGGAGCCCGAAGGACTCAATCCCAGGACCCTGGGATCATGACCTGAGCTGAAGAGAGACACTCAACTGACTGACCCACCCAGTTTTCCCTGAATTTTGTCTCCTTTATCCATTCATCTGTTGAAGGACATCTTAGCTCCTTCCACACTTTGGCTATTGTAGATATTGCTGCTGTGAACTTGGGGGTGCATGTGGCCCTTCTTTTCACTACATCTGTATCTTTGGGGTAATACCTAGCAGTGCAATTGCTCTGTCATAGGGTAACTCCATTTTTAATGTCTTGAGGAACCTCCATTCTGTTTTCCAGAGTGGCTGTATCAGTTTGCATTTCCACCAACAGTGTAAGAGGGTTCCCCTTTCTCCACAGCCTCTCCAACATTTGTTGTTTCCCATCTTGTTAGTTTTTCCCATTCTAACTGGTGTAAGATGGTATCTCATTGTGGTTTTGACTTGTATTTCTCTGATGGCTAATGATGTTGAATATGTGTCTGGCTACTATGTAGCCATTTGTATGTCTTCTTTGGAGAAGTGTCTGTTCATGTCTTCTGCCCATTTCTTGACTCAATTATTTGTTTTTTGGGTACTGAGTTTGAGAAGTTCTTTATAGATCTTGGATATCAGCCCTTTATCTTTAATGTCATTTGCAAATATCTTCACCCATCCTGTCGGTTGCCTCTTAGTTTTGTAAACTGTTTTCTTCTCTGTGCAGAGCTTTTCAGCTGGATGAAGTCAGAAAAGTTCATCTTTTGCTTTTGTTTCCCTTGCCTTTATTTATTTAATTTATTTATTTATTTATTTATTTATTTATTTATTTTAAGATTTTATTTATTTATTTGACAGAGAGAGATCACAAGTAGGCAGAGAGGCAGGCAGAGAGAGAGGAGGAAGCAGGCTCCCTGCTGAGCAGAGAGCCCGATGCGGGACTCGATCCCAGGACCCTGAGATCATGACCTGAGCCGAAGGCAGCGGCTTTAACCCACTGAGCCACCCAGGCGCCCCTCCCTTGCCTTTAGAGATGTGTTTTTAAAGAAGTTGCTATGTCCAAGGTTGAAGATATTGTTGCCTATGTTCTCCTCTAGGAGTTTGATGAATTCCTGTCTCACATTGAGGTCTTTCATCCATTTTGAGTTTATCTTTGTGTATGGTGTAAGAGAATAGTCCAGTTTCATTTTTCTGCATGTAACTGTCCAATTTTCCCAGCACCATTTATTGAAGAGAATTTTTCCCATTGGATATTCTTCCCTGCTTTGTCAGAGATTAGTTCAATATAGAGTTGGATCCATTTCTGTGCTCTCTGTGCTGTTTCATTGATGCATGTGTCTGTTTTTGTGCCAATACCATGCTGTCTTGATGATCACACTTTTTTTTTTTAAAGATTTATTTATTTATTTGATAGACAGAGATCACAAGTAGGCAGAGAGGTAGGCAGAGAGAGAGGAGGAAGCAGGCTCCCCGCTGAGCAGAGAGCCGGATGCGGGGCTCGATCCCAGGACCCTGGGATCATACCTGAGCCGAAGGCAGAGGCTTTAACCCACTGAGCCACCCAGGTGCCCCGATCACACTTTTGTAATATAGTTTGGAGTCAGACGTTGTGATGCCCCCAGCTTTGGTTTTCTTTTCCAACATTCCCCTGGTGATTCGAGGTCTTTTCTGGTTCCATACAAATTTTAGAATCGTTTGTTCCAGCTCTGTGAAAAATCTCTGTGGATTTTAGTAGGGATTGCATTGAATGTGTAGATTAGTTAGCACAGACATTTCAACAACATTTATTCTTCCAACCCATGAGCATGAAATGTTTTTCCATCTCTTTGTGTCTTCCTCAGTTTATTTCATAAGTGTTCTGTTGTTTCTAGAGTGTAGATCCTTTACCTTTTTGGTTAGGTTTGTTCCTAGGTATCCTCTTGTTTTTGCTGTTATTGTATATAGAATTGATTCCTATTTCTTCTACTTCAGTCACATTGTTAGTGTATAGAAATGCAACTGATTTCTGTTCACTGATTTTGTACGCTGCCAATTTGCTGAATTGCTATATAAGTTCTAGTAATTTGGGGTGGAGTCTTTTGAGTTTTCCACATAAAGTATCATGTCATCTGCAAAGAGAGAGAGTTTGACTTCTATTTTGCCAACGTGAATGCCTTTTGTATCTTTTTGTTGTCCAAGTGCTGAGACTAGGATTTCTAGTGCTATATTGAACAATAGTGGTGAGAGTGGGCATCCCTGTCATGTTCCTGACCTTAAGGGAAAAGGTCTCAGTTTTCCCCCATTAGAATGATAATTGCTGTGGGCTTTTCATAGATGACTTTTATGATATTGAGTTATGTTCTTTCTATCTGTATACTTTGAAGAGTTTTAATAAGAAAAGGATGCTGTATTTTGTCAAATGCTTTTTCTGCATCAATTGAGAGGGTAATATAGTTCTTGTCTCTTCTTTTGTTAATGTGATCCATCATGTTGACTGATTTGCAAATGTTGAAACATGCTTGCATCTAGGAATAAATCCCATCTGCTCCTGGTGAATAATGCTTTTAATGTACTGTTGAATCTTATTGGCTAAGATCTTGTTGAGTATTTTGTCATCCATGTTCATCAGGGATATTGTTTTATAATTCTCCTTTTTAATGGGGTCTTTGATTTTGAGATCAAGGTAATGCTAGCCTCACAGAATGAGTTCGGAAGTTTTCCTTCCATTTCTCTTTTTTGAAACAGCTTCAGTAGAATAGGTTTTATTTCTTCTTTAAATGTTTGCTAGAATTCTCCTAGGAAGCCATCTGGCCCTGGGCTCTTGTTTTTTGGGAGATTTTTGATTACTGATTCAATTTCCTTGCTGGTTATTGGTCTGTGCAGATTGCCTATTTCTTCCTGTTTCAGTTTTGGTAGTTTGTAAGTTTGCAGGAATGCATCCATTTCTTCCAGATTGCCTGATTTGTTGGCTTATAGCTGCTGGTAATAAGTTCTAATAATTGTCTCTATTTCCTTGTTATTAGTCATGATTTCTCCCCTTTCATTCATGATTTTATTAATATGGGTCCTTTCAAAGAGAAAGGACTGTTCTTCCAGTTTCTATTTCATTGATTTCTGCTCTAATCTTTATTAATTCTCTTCTGCTGTTGGTTTTAGGCTTTATTTGATGTTCTTTCTTCAGGTTCTTTAGATGTAAGTTTACCTTGTGCATTTGGGATTTTTCTAATTTTTTGAGAAAGGCTTGGATGGCTATGTATTTCCCTCTTAGGACCACCTTTGCAGTATTCCATAGGTTTTGAATTGATATGTTTTCATTTTCATTGGCTTGCATGAATTGTTTAAGTTCTTTAATTTCCTGGTTGACCCAATCATTCTTTAGCAAGATGCTCTTTAACTTCCAAGTGTTTGAATTCCTTCCAGATTTCTTATTTTGGTTGAGTTCCAGTTTCACAGCATTGTGGTCTGAAAATACACAGGAAATAATCTCAATCTTTTGGTTTTGGTTGAGACCAGATCTGTGACCCAGTATATGATCTGTTCTGGAGAAAGTTTTGTGTAACACTCAAGAAGAATGAGTGTTCTGTTGTTTTAGGGTAGAATGTTCTGTAAAAATCTTATGAAGTCCATCTGGTCCAATGTGTCATTCAAAGCTCTTGTTTGTTTGTTGATCTTCTGCTTAGATGATGTGCCATTGATAGGAATGGAGTGCTGAAGTCTCTTACTATTAATGTCTTATTATCAATATGTTTCTTTATTTTGGTTGTTCCTTGGTTTATATAATTGGCTGCTCCCATGTTGGGGGCATAGATAATTACATTTGTTAGATTTTCTTAACAGAGAGACCCTTTAAGTGTGATATAGTGTCCCTCTACATCTCTGACTTCAGTCTTTGCTTTAAAATATAATTTTTCTGATATGAGAATTGCTACCCCAGCTTTCTTTTGAGGTCCATTGGGGTGATAAATAACTCTCCATCCCCTTACTTTCAATCTGGAGATGTCTTAAGTTTCAAATTGAGTCTCTTCTAGACAGCATATGGATGGGACCTGCTTTTTTATCCAATCTGAAATTCTGCATCTTTTGATTGAAACATTCAGCACATTTACATTTAGAGTAATTATTGAAAGATATGAATTTAGTGCCCTTGTATTGCCTATAAAGTTCCTGTTTCTGTAGATTGCCTCTGTCTCTTTCTGGTATATATTACTCTTGGGGTCTCTCTTCACTTACAGAATCCCCCTTAATATTTCTTCCAGAGCTGGCTTGGTGATCACATGTTCTTTCAGTTTCTGTCAATCCTTGAAGCTCTTGATCTCTCTGTCCACTCTGAATGAGAGCCTTCCTGGATAAAGTGTTCTTGACTGCATGTTATTCTCATTTAATAACCTGAATACATCTTGCCAGCCCTTCCTGGCTTGCTTGAGTCTCCATGGATAGATCTGATATTATTCTGATGTTCCTCCCTCCATATGTAAGGCATCTCCTCTCCCTAGCTGATCTCAGGATAGTTTCTTTGGCTCTAAGATTTGCAAGCTTCATTATTATATGTCAGGGTGTTGATCTGTTTTTATTGATTTTGGGAAGGGTCCTCTCGGCATCTTGGATGTGAATGCTTGTTTCCTTCCCCAGATTAGGGAAGGTCTCAGCTATGATTTGCTCAAATATACCTTCTAGAGGTAGCTTTGTGGCAGAGAATACTGCCTTGTTTCTTTTTTGTGTGAGTTCCTCCTTCTTGTCATTCTGTCCAGAGAATGATGGTTGGGTGAATGAACAGAGTCCAAAATATCAACCATGACCCAAGCAAGGTGCACTCTAGCAAAATCTGGCATGATTGGAAGCCATCACAGAAAAACAAAGCCAGGGGCGCCTGGGTGGCTCAGTGGGTTAAGCCGCTGCCTTCGGCTCAGGTCATGATCTCAGGGTCCTGGGATCGAGTCCCACATCGGGCTCTCTGCTCAGCGGGGAGCCTGCTTCCTCCTCTCTCTCTCTGCCTGCCTCTCTGCCTACTTGTGATCTCTCTCTCTCTCTCTGTCCAATAAATAAATAAAATATTATAAAAAAAAAAAAGAAAGAAAAACAAAGCCAAAATGAAACACAAGAATAATTTTTTTTTAAAAGAGGGTGGGGGAAGAGGGAGTATAATCTTGCAGTGTGGACAAAGCAGGGTGTTGCACTTGTTCCTGGGTGAATTTTGTTCTGTGTGTTTGAAGACACTAAATCCCAAAATTAAAAGGAAAGTAAAACATATATATTATAAATATATATAATAAATATGTATAATGTATAATATGTAATATTATATACTATAATGTATAATAGTATATATTATTATATATTATATATGTATGATATATAATAAATAATATATAATATATATGTATATATATACATATATATAGTTGAATAGAGTGAAAAAGGGACTAAAATGAAACATGTATCTATAAATAAATAAAATGTGAAAAAGTACAGGTTAAAAAGTGACGATGAAATACAAGTTAGTATAATAAGCAACTAGTTGAAATGAGAAAAAGGTAAAAGAAAAAAAAAAGGGGGAAAGCATAAGAAAAAGAGAAAAAAAAGAAAAGGAGAATTCTTCTGAAAAATAATGAGTTGTGAAGCAACACCTGGATCTCAATATACTCTTTTCCCCTGTCGTTGGAATTTTATAGTCCTGTGGGACCCATAGGCTTGTCATCCACCTCACAGACTGTCTTCTTGAGGAGGGGCCTGTTGCATTGTTGCTCAGGTATCCCTGCCTGGGTGGAGATGTCCCATCCCCTGTCAGTGGAATGGGCTCAGCACAAACTTGGTCCTCTATGTGGCTTTTGTTCCCTGGAGGCTTTCTGTGCCTCTCCAGGGATCAGAACAAACATGGCTGTAGCCAAACCTCTGGGCCAGAACAGAAAGATCACTGTCTGCCCTCTTTAATAAACCCTTCAAGACCAACAGTCTGCACTTCTGTATGAGCCAAAAACCGCAGCCTCCCGCAGTGAATGCTGCTGCAACTCCCTCAGAGGTAGTCCCAGGGGCCTGGGAGTGCCACTGCCCTTTGTGAATCTAAAACCAGGAGTGGCTGCAGGCTTGCAGTCCTAGTACATGTCTGGGTGCTGACTTAATGTCCTTTCTCAGCCACTACCACCCTACGAGCTTTTACCTGGTGGTGGGTGCAGGCTCCAGTCTTTCTCAGGCTGCTCAGGAAAAGAGGGATTACTGCATGCCAGACTCCTGGTTTATAGCACCCTCCTGGGCTCACTGACCATAACCTGCTTGCCAGTTCCACTGCTAGGGCACTGTACCGGTTCAGGCATCCCTGTTCACTCTGTGACTCATCGGATCCCAAGACCACAATGCCCTATCTAGAATTCTGTCTTTTCAATTCCAGAGTCCCTTTCAGAAAGGGATGTCTCTCACTAAAGCAGATTTCTAAGGGTTCTGATTTTGCACTTCAGTGTTATATCACTGTCCAGGGGCCAATATATGGATGCTCCTTCCCCCTTCTGTTTATCTTCTGATACCTCCCTACAGATTCATGACTCTGCATGTCCTATCTTACAAAAAGCAGTCGCTTTCCTGCTTGTAGAGATCCAGATATATATTCTTACATCTCAGGCTGATTTTGTGTGTTCAAAATGATTTGGCATATATCCAGCTAAATTCTGGGGACCAGTTGAAATGGGGTCCCCTACTCCCCCAACCTTGCCTTCCTCTCTCTCTGGCTTTTAAAAAGATTTTGTCTTTTGGGGCACCTGGCTCACTCAGTGGGTAGAGCATGTGACTCTTGATCTTGCGGTTGTAATTCTGAGCCCCACATTGGGAAGTGATTATTTTAAAATAAAATATTTTTTTCCAAAGATTGATTGATTGATTGATTTACTTTCAAAAGAGAGAGCACACATGCAAGTGGGCGGAGGGGCAGAGGGAGAGGCAGAGAATCCCAAGCAGACTCCATCCTGGATTGCAGAGCCCAATGTGAGACTCAGTCTCGTGACCCTGAGATCATGATCTGAGCCAAATCCAAGAGTTGGTCGCTTAACCAACTGAGCCACACAAGTTCCCCAACAATAAAAATCTTTAAAATTTTTTTCATTTTTTCCCTTGGTTTTCTTCAGTCTGAATATGATATGCCTAAGTGTTGTTGTATTTCTCTTGCTTAGTGTGTTCTCTGATCTTCCTGTGACTTTTGTGTTTATTTTAATTTTTGAAAGTTTTCTTATTATTACTTCAAAAATTTCCTTTACTTTCTCCTTTTCCTCCTCCTAGTATTCTAGTTATGCACCTTTTGAAATTCTCCCATAGTTCTTGGATGTTCTGATCTGTTTTTTGTTTTTGTTTTTGTTTTTGCTTTTTCATTCTGTTTTCTTCTGAATTTCAGTTTGGGAGAGTTCTATTAACTTAAGTTTGCATTCACTAATTCTTTCCTCAGCTGGGTCAAGTCTACTCATCATCACTTAGAAGGCATTCTTCATGTCTGTTATAGTGTTTTGATTTCTATCATTTCCTTTTGATAATTTCTTGGAGTTTCCATCTCTCTGCTTACATTGGCCATCTGTTCTTACAAATCATCTAGTTTTTCTACTAGAGTTTTAAACACGTTAATCATAATTATTTTAAATTCCTTGTCTGATGATTTCTACATCTGTATCATATGTGAGTTTGATTCTGATGATTTATGTCTCTTCAAACTGCTTTTTTCTTGACGTTTTTCATGTCTTGTAATTTTTTGTTGAAAGCTGAACATGTGATGTATATTGTGTGATAAGAACTGAGGTAAATAGGGCTTTAGTGTGAGGACTGATGCTAGTTTGACTAGGGTTGTATTGTGTTTAATGTTTGCTGTAGCTAACAGGACAGAGGCTTCCAATTCCTCTAGTGTCCTTGTTGATCTTTCCCCCGTTGCTTGTAGGATTCCCTAGTACTCTTCTTTAGAGACAGCCTGTGTCTGACAGCAATTTTAGTTGTTTCATTGGAGTCCTATTTATGTGGTGGTGTGTTGTGGTAGAGAAGTGGTTTCTTTTTTTTTTTTAAAGATTTTATTTATTTATTTGTCAGAGAGAGAGCGAGAGCAAGCACAGGCAGACAGAGTGGCAGGCAGAGTCAGAGGGAGAAGCAGGCTCCCTGCGGAGCAAGGAGCCCGATGTGGGACTCGATCCCAGGACGCTGGAATCATGACCTGAGCTGAAGGCAGCGGCTTAACCAACTGAGCCACCCAGGCGTCCCGAGAAGTGGTTTCTAATGTTCCAGTTAAATATAGGCCTATGTCTTGGGCTGTAAACCCCCAACTGTATCTTCCATGATTTAGCTCTCTCACTCCCACCCCACCTCATACTCCTTTCCTTGACTGCAGGGTTCCCAATCTATTCCCTCGAAGCACTAAACCTAGTTGAATTTTTTTCCTTCACTATGTGAGATAAGAAGGCTGGAGGGGGCTGGAGTGGGAGGAATTCCCTTCCCTAGCTTAGATAAACTCTGGAAGTCCTTTTCTTTGGATAATAATTCTTTGTTGTGAAGATGGCTCTGGGCATATTTCACAATGATTATTCTTTTCCTTTTCCTATCAGTGCTAGGGGTAGATATTTCTTGGATTTTTACCCTAACTGTGGTAGAGCTTCTAGAGGTAAAGTCCATGAAAGTGTGGGCCCCACTAAAACTGTAGCCCCCAGGAGTTTCTCCCTTTCAAGTTAGTCCACAGTCAGCACCCAATGATCCATCATAATTATCATTACATACTCCTACCAGTTTCTTACTCTAGCAGCTACTGCTCTAGGAAAGCAAATCTTGGCTATGCCTCTTTGGATGAGCCTGTCTACCAGATTTCAAGGTGGCATTTTGTCTTGCAATGTCAGTTTCAGGGGTGTCCAAAAGTCATTGATTTTTAGTTTATCCAGCATTTTCTTGTTGTAAAGACAGAAGTGATGACGTTCATGCTCTTTACGTATTGGAACTGAAGGCAGAAGTTCTAAATCTCCATTTATAATCAAACTTTCATAACATCCCACTACAATTAATGGACCAGAGTAGTTTGTTTTGGATCTGCAGAATTTAGCATTATCTTGGAACCAGGTTCCAGTAACTGCCCAAAGTTTGGGTATTTTCCTTTCTTTGGAGTATTAGTCAGTGTTCTCCAGAAAAACAAAATCAATAGTATATGTATATAGATATATCAAAAGAAGTTTTAAGAAAATGGCTCTTGTTGGGACACTTGGGTAGTTCAGTCAGATAAGTGGCTGCCTTTGGCTCAGGTCGTGGTCCTGAGATCCTGGGATTAAGTTCCATGTCCGGCTCCCTGCTCATCAGGGACCCTACTTCTCTCTCCGACTGCCATTCCCCCTGCTTGTGTGCTCTCTCTCTCTCTGACAAATAAATAAATAAAATCTTAAAAAAGAAAGAAAAATAAATAAATAAATAAATAAATGAATAAATAAATTGGGGCTGCCAAGTCCAAAATCTGCATTAGCATGCTAGCAGGCTGGAGACATAGAGAAGAGCTAATGCTAAAGTTCATGTCTAAAGATTATTAGAGAAGAGCCAATATTAAGGTTCAAGTCCAAATGCTCCCTGTTGCAGAATCTCCCCTTGCTTAGGGGACATTTTTTTGTTCTATTCAGACCTTCAGCTAATTGGATAAGGCTCACCCACTTTTGGAGGTCAATCTGCTTTCCTCAGAATCCACTGATTCAAACGTTAATTTCAACCAAAAACATTTTCACAGGAACACCAGAATAAGGTTTGACTCTACATATCTGGGCATTGTGGCCTAACCATCACACTTGGTAAATGGCCACAGGTATCTTTAGGAGAGTTTAGGAAGAGGATTTATAGTGTATATGTATAGCAGAGTTATAAGATCTTTTCTCAGGTGTTCTTTTTAAAGATTTCCTTCATTTGGGAGGCTCTGGGTCTATGAACTGGCTAAAGAAAACTACTTGAGATCCCTGTGGATCAAGCCTGACTAGTTACTACTCTGACTCTGCTTCCCTTTACAGCAAACTTGCCTGCTTTTTTCTGTTTTCTAGTGCTGCCACTGGCCCTACCACTCTGGGACTCTATCATTACCACTGAAAACAAGGAGCGCATTTCAACAGTGGTATCTTTTACCATCATCTCATATAGGCAGACACAGAAAATACAGGCTTTTTAAGAATACTACTGCTCCTCTTAGCAATGGATTTCTTAAGGTTAAGATGAAGTGATTGTCCTCGGGGACTTCCTGAGGGATATAATGAAAGGGTTGAAGAGTATATTGCACATGATGAAACCATCCCAACATTCCTATCTCATCAAGCCTTCCTTTCTTCTCTGTTATGGCAAGAAAGTTTTAGTATATTAATCTAATCTAATGAAGGCCATTGTTGAGTCTGGTTTCAGTCAATCAGCTCAGCAAACTCTTAGAGCCACTTCTGACTGATACACTGAATCCAGAATCTCTGATGCTACTAACATATCAGTAATTTCAATATTATTTTCCTTGGTCTAGAACACACTCCTACTCAGTACTGACCCAATCCTCCAGTACTGACATACATTAACAATATCTTGCCATTGTTTCCCTGTGTAGGCTTTTCCTCTAGTGTCAGGCATCTTACTCATCTTCCCAGGGCATGCTGAGATCTGAGTCTTGTGGATCTAGAGGTAAAGAAGTATTAACATACCTTTGCAAGATTAATGCTTTAGTGAAGCCATCATAGGATCACCAAGCAAGGGATGGTCAGCATTTCAAAGAGGGGATGAGGAGCAGCTTCAGCTGTCAGAGGGACTCAGTGAAAGTTGAAGATTCACGATAATCAAATTCAACCCAAACTGCTCAAATGTCCCTGTTCCAAGTTAAGACTTAGTTTTTAATTAATCCCAAACTTTAACATGTGAGACCCGATAAAGCTGTGAATTCAACTTGTATGATAACTGGGCAATCCATGGATCCTGGATCAAACATTGGGTGTGATTTTTTTTTTTTTTTTTGTCTCTCAAAAGAGTTTAATGACGTACAATTTTGATATAACAAAGCAGAGTGGTATAGGGCAAGAAATAGGATTGACATCATGACAGGAAATGAAACTGAGAGCTATCTAACAGTGAAGCACCCCCCAAGGGCCATCCCACGGGATCCTTCCACATAACTTTTCCTACATTTCCTCTAGTAGTCAGACTGTCCCTCTTGGCTTCTGGATTGGGTGTGATTTGTAAATACCTTCTCTCTGCATCTAAGGAAGTTAAGAGATTTTTTTTTTTAGAGTGGTTGAGCTCTCTAGTTCTTTGAATTATCATTTTATCCTGTAAATTCTCTAGCGCACCTGGAAGCCAGAGGCCCTCCCTATAGTCCTTGTAGATATCATTCACACCACAAAGGTCTATCAGCAACTAGTTCATCTAACAAAGACGTCCCTTCAATAGTTACTTAATTCCCGGAAATGGGGAATTAAGTAACTGTTTCCATTTCATGACAAGACTATCATTATCTCATTTTCCACTAGTGACAGTGTTATCATGTACTTCAAACAGAACCAGGTCAGACAGTTAATCGCAGATTCTTGTCTTTGATGCTTAATTTCTTTCTTTTTTTTTTTAAGATTTTATTTATTATTTATTTGAGAGAGAGACAGTGAGAGAGAACATGAGTGAGAAGAAGGTCAGAGGGAGAAGCAGACTCCCCATGGAGCTGGGAGCCCGATGCGGGACTCGATCCCGGGACCCCAGGGTCATGACCCGAGCCGAAGGCAGTCGTCCAACCAACTGAGCCACCCAGGTGCCCCTGATGCTTAATTTCTTAAAGCTACTTTTTTTCTCTGTTACAGGCTCTCTTAAGATTCATTTAGAAAACGTGGAGTATTTCAAACAGAGGAGGATTAAAATACCAGGAATAGGTGTGGAAGAATTGCAAGAGCAAAAAACTGAGTAGATAGAACACCACTATCTTCAGGTAAACCCCTGAAGTTCAATGAGAAATTTCTGCTGCCTCCTATGTTGGAAAACCAAAGGACATTTCCACTGAGGGACACAGCTACCCTGCTGTACCAGTGTGGGTGGCTGGTAAGGAAGCACTCCATGTCTGCTGTCAGAGAAATAAGAAAATGATTTCTGCTTTATCCCATTTTCTAGTTCTCACACAAGTCTATCTTGCTGATAGAAGATTGATAATGTACAGAACCCTGGAACCAAAGGAATCTGGTAATTATAGTTCTCTGCCTTCTAGTCCCTGTGATACACAGAGTGTACTAGACAGGAATAGGGATGGGATCCCACACTGAGGGTATCTCCCAACTTTTATGAAGGCTGTAATTCCCATTCCAAATGAATGAAAACCTCAAAGACATTCAACCTAGCCCTTCTAGCTCACCACTGCCCCTGCTTGCCAGATGCACACATTTTGCTTACTGTTTTGTTTTATACTTTTTTCCTCTTTGCCTAGTCTATGTGCCTGTCAACTACGGAGCCCAGAATGTACAGAGGATGATTGAAGAAGGAAGCTTAGAGGAGAAAAGAACAGGTTCTACTTATCTGTAGTCTAAGTGATGTTCTGATGACTTTGGGCCAGTCTTATTTTCCTTATATTAGGACAATTGTAATTTTGAAAGTTCGTTCTTTGTTTGTTTGTTTGTTTGTTTTTTTAAGATTTTATTTTCAGTAATCACCACACCCAGCACAGGCTAGAACTCACAACCCTGAGATCAAGAGTCACATGCTGTACAGACTGAGCCAGCCAGGTGCCAGAAAGCTCACTTTTTAAAAAAGATTTATTTAACTATTTGGGAGAGACAGAGTATGAGGCTGGGGGTGGGGGGTGCAGTGGGAGGGAGAGAGAAACTTTAGTAGACTCAGCGCTCAGCACCAGCTGAGGTGGGGCTCCATCTCATCCTGAGATCAGACCTAGCCTGAAAGCAAGAGGAGCCTCTTGACTAACTGCATCCCCCAGGTGTCCCTTCAAAGTTCATTCTTTTTTTTTTTCTTTTTTCTTTTCTTCTTCTTCTTCTTTTGTTTTTTTAAAAGACTCTACCTATTTGACAGAGAGAGATCATAAGTAGGCAGAGAGGCAGGAGGGGCTGAGGGGAAGCAGGCTCCTGGCTGAGCAGAGAGCCTGATGCAAGGCTGGATCCCAGGACGCTGGGATCAGGACCTGAACTGAAGGCAGAGGCTTTAACCCACTGAGCCACCCAGGTGCCCCTTCAGAGTTCATTCTTGATAAAAATGTCAAGAGATAGCTGGAGAACTTAGAGGTACACAATTTTCTAACTAAGACGATAGTGCAAAATATATACCTCGATATCTTTTGCATTCCCTCCCTCCCCACATTATGTATGGGGAGAGATAGAGAAAAAGAAAAATGATTCAGCCTACTGTTGGGACAGTTCTTTCAATGCATAATCTCTTTAAATCGATCCAGCTGTGTGAGTTGAAAAAACCTGGAGCTCAGAGGTTGAGTAACTTGCCGACAATCATAACTATAAAAAAAAAACTTTCATCTGCCCATATGGGTTTCCATGAAATATAACCAGGAACGAGATCCTAAAATTAGTTAATGGACACTAATTATTTGAGCCTGGCTTCTCTGTCAGAATCATCTTTCATCTCAGCTGAGTTCCCCAAGCGCTTCGCCCGCAGCTGTGCAGCCGGATCCCGCACCAGTGCGGTCCCAGACCTTAACCCCAAGCGCATGGATCGCCCTGGTCTTCGCGTGAGCCAGAGAGGGAGTAAGAATGCCTGAGGATGGCAGGCTCTGGGCCAGGAGCAAGACTGCTGAGGGCCAGGGAGGGGAGTAGGGGAGGGGGGCGGGGCCGCCTGTGCCCCGCCCCTGCCCCTCTGTCCACTCCCATTGGCAGAGATTTTCCTGGCCCCATCCCACCGCCCGCCTGCAGGGCAACGCTTAAAGTGTGCGGAGCAGGTGCCTCGCGTGGAGCAACAACTTTGCGCGCGTGTTCAGGCTGAGCGCTGCGTCCATTCACTGCCCACGAGCGCGCATCCGTCTGTTCAGCCGGTGGCCCACGAGAAGAGGCTCCAGGCAGAAGGCAGCAGCCACCTGGCTGCGACCAGAAGAGGCCGAAAGCGCGGTTGACCCTCGCGGGCCGGGACAGGGGACTGTGGCCGCGACCATGCAGACATGCGCCAGGGCCTGGGGGCTGCGTTTAGGCTGTGGAGTCGGGGGCGGCCGCCGCCTGGCTGGAGGCAAGGGACTGCGCTGGGTGCCGCGGGGCCGTGACAGCAGCAGCTGCGGCGGGGATAGCAGCAGGGCTGGGGACTCGCGCCTCCTCGAGCGCCTCCTGCCCAGACACGACGACTTCGCTCGGAGGCACATCGGCCCTGGGGACAAAGACCAGAGGGAGATGCTACAGGCCCTGGGGCTGGCGGTAAGGACCCCACCCGGCCTTCTAGGGCCTCCTCCCATCCTGCCGGGTTTCTGACGGCGGAGCCTCTCGGCCCCGCCCGGAGCTATGCTTTGCTCCGCTTTGCTCCGCTTGGGACGGGCTCCCGACTCTGGGGCCCTGGCATGGAAGCGAGCCCGCGAGTTCGGTTCCTGTGCCCCAGCCTTCTCTCATCCATTTACTTTCTCTACCCGCTTATCGCGCCTCAGAACCTTGCGTTTTTCAACCCAACTCGCCCTCCTGATGAACCCTAACTTTGCAAAAGGAGGACCGCCTGGTTTATCTTATTATCTCCGGTTGCTGGCTGAAATCAAACCTGGAGTGGTCGAATCACTAACCAAATTCATTTGCTTTCCTCCAAGTGATTTCTGGTTTGTTCAGTTGTTCTTTTTTCTTAAAAAAAGAAACCGTAATTAGGCGATTTAAATGAGGTTCCCACAAGCCTTTGTAGATGCAAAACACAGAGGTGAAAAAAAAAAAAAAAAAGAGTTAAAAAAACTCCCGAAGCACTTTCCTCTCCTTTTAGTGTTCATGGACTTAATGTTTTAATTTTAGAGCATTGATGAACTGATTGAGAAGACGGTCCCCGCCAGCATCCGCTTGAAAAGACCCTTGAAAATGGAAGACCCTGTTTGTAAGTTGCCGGGAGGACTCCCTTAGACTCCGCTTGCTCTGACCTATTTGTCTTCTGTGGTCTCTGAAAATACAGCTCTGGGTTAGGATTGCCCAGGACTGGGAATATGTTTATTAAAATAAAACAGCGGCGGGTACCTTGTTGGGCAGAAGATGGTGGAATATTTAGTTCCTGGAGCAGTCACTTCTGTACCCTAGGTTGGAGTCCATGGCTCACCTTTATAGGTTTTTATCTAGGCACCGGCAAACTTCCCATGGGAAGGCAGTGCCCAAAGGCGTATGCAGGACTCCCCACTTCCCAGGCAACCATCCCACGCCACGGTTCTCATATCCTTTGGGTTGAGAAGTGTCATCACCTCTGTGCAAATCAGGATACTGTGAAGGGAAAGAGGAATTGCCAGTATCATACAGCTATGGAAGTGGCAAAAACGGGAGGAGATGTAAACCGTCCATCTAGCCCAATTTTCTTTATAGGACTGCAGTTTCACATTGTTTATTTATCTCAGGTCTAGTTTCATTATTTATGCTTAGTGTAAGGCAGCAATACTCTTCAAGATAAAATGATTTTTGTAAAGAAACATGCAAATAATATTTGTGCTTGGTTTAAAAAGCTTAGTTTACTCATAGAATTAGAATTTTATTCTAAGTTTAAATTTCTAATAATCTAAAGACTAAATTTCAGAGGTATTATTTAAAGATTTTATTTACTATTTGAGAGCGAGAAATTGAGAGCATGAGAGTGAAAGCGAGAGCGAGAGAGAGCATGAAAGTGGGGGAGGGCCAGAGGGAGAAGCAGACTCCCTGCAGAGCAGGGAGTTCTATGGGAGACTCATCCTGGGACTTGAGGATCATGACCTGAGCTGAAGACAGTCGCTTAACCAACTGAGCCACCCAGTCACCCATTATTTTAATGTGTGCACTTGACTTTTCATGGACTTAGGCATAAGTTCATATGTCAAAGGATTAGTCAGGCAGAGCTGAAGAGCACTCTCCTTCTCTCTGAACAGGAAAGAATTCTCTTGGGGGATATCTGGTTGTGAATCATAGAGATGCTGTCCCTTATGCTTTTGTTGGAGTAAGGTGAAGAGAGGGTACTTTGTTTTGTTTTGGGTTTTAGGACAGAAAGGATATATAGATGGCAGACTTCATTTTTTTTAAAGATTTTATTTATTTGTTTGTTTATTTAAGAGGGAGAGGGGGCATTGTGTGCAATCCAGGAGAGGAGCAGAGGGAGAGGGACAGCAGACTCTGCTCTGAGTGCAGAACCCAGCTGGGGGTTGGATCCCGCAACCCTGAGATCATGACCTGAGTGGAAATGAAGAGAAGTCATTTAACTGACTCAGCCACTCAAGTGGCCCAAACTTTATTTTGTTTTAAAATAGACAACTTGAGGGGTGCCTGGATGGCTCAGTGAGTTAAGTGTCTGACTTTGATTTCCACTCAGGTTGTGATCTCAGGGCCTTTGTGATCAAGCCCTGAGTCAGGGTCCTGAGCTGGTTATGGACTCTGCTTAAGATTCTCTCTCCCTCTGCCCCTTCCTGCCTCCAAAAAAAGGGGCAAAAAACCAACAGCTTGAGGTATGAAGCCAGTCCAGCTCCAGCGGTCTAATATAACTCAAGCTTGATGAGGACTGCTTACCTGGTTGGTTTCAAATCTGAACCATTTCTCCTGACCATAGAGATCTTGCCTTTCAAAGAAAATCTGCACATTTTGTTCAGTTGAACTGACTGAGACCTAGGGATAGCTGGAAGCTTTATCTGTTTCAATTTTAGGAAATGATAATACTGATTTACTGGACGTTTAAAAGGTGAAGTTATATATATATATTTTTTTAAAGATTTGCTTATTTATTTTAGGGAGGGAGGGGCAAAGGAAGAGAGAGAGAGAGAGAGAGAAACTCAGGCAGACTCCACGAAATAGGGCTTCGTCTGACAACCCTGAGGTCACCATCCTGAGATCAGAACTCCGAGATCACAACTTGAGCTGAAACCAAGAGTTGGTTGCTTAACCACTTTACCACCCAAATGCCTCAAGAGTTTTACATATATATACATTAGATTGATTGATTTATTTATTTTTGAGAGAGAGAGTGAGTGAGCAGGGAGAGGGGCAGAGGGAGAGAAACTCAAGTAGACTGAGTGGGGAGCCCAACTTGGGGCTTGATCCCACAATGCTGAGATCCTGACCTGAAATGAAATTAAAAGCCAGATGCTTAACCCACTGAGCCACCCATGTACCCCTCAAACTGTATATATATTTAAGATTTTTAAAAATTTATTTATTTGACAGAAAGAGATCACACAACTAGGCAGAGAGGCAGGCAGAGAGGGAGAGGGGGAAGCAGGCTCCCTGCTGAGCAGAGAGCCCGACGCAGCGCTCCATTCCAGGATCCTGACATCACGGCGCTCCATCCCAGGATCCTGACATCATGACCTGAGCCGAAGGCAGAGGCTTAACCCACTGAGCCACCCAGGTGCCCTTCCAATTTGTATTTTTTTTTTTTTTTAAGATTTTTATTTATTTATTTGTCAGAGAGAGAGAGAGCGAGAGCGAGCGCGAGCACAGGCAGACAGAGTGGAAGGCAGAGTCAGAGGGAGAAGCAGGCTCCCTGCGGAGCAAGGAGCCCGATGTGGGACTCGATCCCAGGACGCTGGGATCATGACCTGAGCCGAAGGCAGCTGCTTAACCAACTGAGCCACCCAGGCGTCCCCCAATTTGTATATTTTTAAAGCAAGGCTTAGGTAATGCCTTTCTGAGACTTTCAAAGTCAGAAAATGTTTAGGTCAGCCCCTTTTACAGTCTGCTCTAAAATAGATGTTCTTTAAGAGCGTTAGAGCCTAAGAAACTTGTCAAAATTGTCTGCCTAAAAAAAAAGTTAATCTACTCATTTCCAACTGAATAATGTGAGCTTCAGGGGATTCCATTTTTCCTTTCTCAGTGGAACCATGCTCCTGATAAGTAATATGCAGCTTTGGGGCGCCTGGGTGGCTCAGTGGGTTAAAGCCTCTACCTTTGGCTCAGGTCATGATCCCAGGGGCCTGGGATCGAGTCCCGCATGGGGCTCTCTGCTCAGCAGGGAGCCTGCTTCTCCTCATCTCTCTCTCTGTCTGTCTCTCTGCCTATTTGTGATCTCTCTCTCTGTCAAATAAATTTAAAAATAAAAAAAATTAAAAAAAAAATAATATGCAGCTTACTTATAAACTTTGAACCCAGTGGCTTCTGTGAGTTTTGGGGCTGGGTCCCTCTGGTTATTCTGAGGTGACTTAGAGAAAATATTGCACAGTCAGGAGGTCTCCCTGCCACCAGCCTTGCCACTTCCTTGCCTTGAAGTGGACTGGCTCTCCAACAAGGCTTGCTTCTTGGAAGAGTGAGGTCTGGTTGGGGCAAGCATAGAATGTGTCAGAAAGGCATCAGTGTTTTACCGAAGTGTGCACGTGTCATGGTTAATGAATGTTCTCTACATGGGGAGAACAAATTGGTCCGTGTAACTTTGAGTAGTAGTATTTCTATAGCAGAGGAGCATTATCCAAATGGTTTAATGTTGAATGCCTGTGTTCTGTTATAGTTAGGAATTCTGGACCTAATATTTGTTCACTGTATACACAGGAAACTGGTAAGAGCTAGTTAGTTACATGAGTCTTAAATGCCCTCATTGCTGAGTAAAAAGACTGAGAGCTGTACATACCATGGAGATATTTGGGTTAGTTCTTACACATAATTCAATAATCTCAAACATTTATGTAGTGCTTACCCTGTACTGGGCACTTTAAAGCGTGCTTTTTTTTTTTTTTTTTTTTTTAAGATTTTATTTATTTATTTGACAGACAGAGATCACAGCTAGGCAGAGAAGCAGGCAGAGAGAGAGGAGGAAGCAGGCTCCCTGCTGAGCAGAGAGCCTGATGTGGGGCTCGATCCCAGGACCCTGAGACCATGACCTGAGCTGAAGGCAGAGGCTTTAACCCACTGAGCCACCCAAGCACACCACCCCCCAAAGCGTGCTTTTTCGTGTGTTAATTTAGTCCTTAGTGCAACCTTTTGAGGTAAATACCATTTTCTGTTCTAAAGATAAAGATGTCATGGCATACAGAGGATATGTCATGACTTGCAGTGGAGACAGAATTTGACCCAGGCAGCCTAGCTCCACTGTCCACCCTCCAACCACTAGTTTAAACCACTGTCTTCGGGCACCTGCGTGGCTCAGTGGGTTAAGCCGCTGCCTTCGGCTTGGGTCATGATCTCAGGGTCCTGGGATCGAATCCCGCATCGGGCTCTCTGCTCAGCAGGGAGCCTGCTTCCTCCTCTCTCTCTGCCTGCCTCTCTGCCTACTTGTGATCTCTCTCTGTCAAATAAATAAATAAAATCTTTAAAAAAAAAAATAAACCACTGTCTTCATTGTTTACAGTTCTGCACAAATCCAGTTATACCAGATTCCCCCTGCCATTTACCAACTGCTCTGGTGGAAATGCAGTGGCATGCAGAGAGCACAGAGGTGGGAACAGCCAGCCACAAGCAGGGAGAGGGAAGGGGTCACAGGTGCAGGACTAGGGTTGGGTATTGAAGGATGAATAATGATGCTCTGCTGGGAAAGGCTGGCGGAAGCTGCTACAGGTAGAGGGATCATTATGTACAGGACGTGACATGACAGAATCAACGAGGTACAGATGATTCATCTATCATGAAGATGCTCCCCTCCCTTAGGACATTTAAGTGCTTTGAAAGAATACCTTATAAGTTGGCTTCTCAGCAAATCATGCTTCAAAGAAATAAGGAAAGCTACTCGATTCAAAATCCTGTTGTCATCCTATTCAAGTGAATCCACTCTCACCCACATACACACAATAAGAAAGAGAAAAAAGTTACCAACGGGAGCACTTATTTCCCTGGATGGGCCATGTTGCATGATTTTAGCTTTCTTTTTTATTACCTTTTCCTAGATTTTCTACAATAACTATATATTTATTTTTGTGATTACTACCAAATTTAGAAGTAATTTATGAACCAGCCCAGTCACTTTTAGCTATGGTATGCCTTACGGTGTAGTATTTTCAGTGAAGTCATCTCAAGTTAACCAGATTGAATTAGCTCATAACTTCACAGAAGCTGCAGGGTTTAAAGTTTACAGAAAATTGCACATTGCTTATTATGAGAATGCCTAGAAAGAGAGAGGAGAAACTAACTCCTCTAATGTTCAAACTATGCAGCCAGAACCAAGCAGCTGAGCTGTCACAATGAGACTTCTGATGAACTTAATGTTCTAAGCCACATCGTTTAGAGTGATGTTTAATAAATGGTTAATAAAGGGGATGTTGTGTAATGTAGCTGCAGGTGGTGACTGTGTCACGTGAGTTGTGTTGGGCATTCTCCTGCACTGACCCCAAGTACACCTAAACAAAACAGCTGTTCCCCAGACTGTGGATGTCAAGTGTCTTTCAGCTGAATGATAACTATCATTGGGTTTTGCATGTAGATTCTTCTAAGTTTGTTACAAGGCTCTCCCTTGGCTTATTCCTGACCAGGTTTCTGGCTTAATATGAATTATTTTGTCTTTAGGATAATACCATTGGATTTTCCTTATATGTTTTCCTTAATATGAAAATAAATGAAAACCAACCAAATGAGAAAAGTTAAGACTATTTATTCTGAACTTGTTGTATGAAGGGAGTCAGACTTTTGTTTTGGCAGAGGAATGAGAAAGCCTTATAGTGAAATAAAGGAAGGACTTCAGAAATGCCCATGTCAAGGGCTATTGGCATGCAGAAGATGTGGGGGAGGTAAGTAGAAACAGGGGATCCTGTGTGATTGGTTAAGGATGCATATTTGGGGGCACCTGGGTGGCTCAGTGGGTTAAGCCTCTGCCTTCTGCTCAGGTCATGATCTCAGGGTCCTGGGATCGAATCCCACATCGGGCTCTATGCTCAGTAGGGAGCCTGCTCCTCTCACCCCCCTGCCCTGCCTGCCTCTCTGCCTACTTGTGATCTCTGTCTGTCAAATAAGTAAATAGAATCTTTTTTTAAAAAAGGATGCATATTTGGCTTTGTATCATTGGTCCTGTATTGGAAGCCAAGACCAAACTTAAGCAAGCTGTCTAATTGACAGTCCTGGCCAATAATTTTGGTCCAACTACTATATAAGTTATTGTGCTGGATTGTCACTGAAGATAGCAGTTTGGCATACTGCAAGTCTAACTTAAGCAGGCTGGCTTCTGGTGTTTTAGAAAAAGTGTTGGTTTCTTGAGCAGGCTCCTGGAAGTTGTGGGTGAAAATTACATGGTAATAATATGGTCTAGCCATTGTCTGTTTGTGTATTCAGTCTCACAATAGAATCTGTCTTGTCCTTAGATTTTTGTCATTAATTCTTTTTAGGCAGACAGCTGCTAATCTGAGTGATATCTTGTACAGTTGGTCTATTGCCTGAATTGCTAAAAGTTCATTGACCATCTAGTATATGCAAAGCACTGTGAGGAAAAATAGGTGAATAAACATAATCACCATCCTCAAGAAGCTTATGTCAGAAAGTTAAAAAGTCCCAGGTGCTATAAGAACTATGGATAAAATGCTGAGTGCTCAGAAATGTGAAGTTGGGAGACAAATAGGGTTTTTGAAACAACGTAGAGTTAGAAGCAAAAGCAATTATCTTTAATTGACTGGGTTTTTTTGGTGTGTATATAAGGAAAAAAATGAAAAGAAATAAAGGTAGTATCTTCACAGAAAAAGAAAAGACAAATGCAACAGGACAAGCACAATTAGGGAAGTATTTTAGTATTGTTGGAATCTCATCATTGATGGAATCTTATAATACTTACACTGTCAGTCATTTGGGGATTCTGGTGTATGTTCAGTTCAATCAACAAAGCAATTCTTCAACCAGGTGTTCTACAAATTTAACTCAATTCTGACACTGTCTACCTGGAGATAGCATCAGATCCTACAGGGTAAGGGCTTGGTTCCATGAAACTGTCCCCTCTTTAGATGCCAATCCCAAGTGCACCTGTACTTCTGACCGATAAGCTATATTTTGGAGGTTTCCACAACCCCCTCCATGAGTCTGATTAATTTGCTAGAGCACAGCTCACAGAGCTCAGAAACATTTCCATGTTTCTCAGTTTATTTTAAAGGATGTTATAAAAGATACAGGTGAATCACCAGATGAAGAGGTACATAGGGTGAGGCCCATAAGGGTTTTGAGCACAGGAGCTTCTTTCCCTGTGGGACTTGGGGTTCACCACCCTCCTGGCATGTGGATGCATTAGCCATCCCAGAAGGTCATCAAATCTTGTTGTTCAAGAGTTTTTATAGAGCGTAATCTGTATTTTCCCATCCCCAATCTGTCTCTTTCCCAGAGGTCTGTGGGGTGAGGCCAACAAAGTTCCAACCCTCTAATTAGGTTTTTCTTGGTCTTTCTAGCCAGGCCCATCCTGAGGCTTTGTAGGGCACCACTCTAAATCACTTCATTAGCATAAGACCAGGTGTGATCAGAAGGGCTTTAAAAAAATTATTTATTTGAAAGAGAAAGAATGCTCCCTTCAAAGGGCTTCTTATGAATGACAAAAGAATACTACTATTCAAATTCCAAAGACCATATATATATATAGTATATTTTTATATATTTTATATATATATATATGAGTATATATATATATATAGTATATTTTTAATATATTTTTTACTATACCACAGTGATATTTCAGTTAAATGGTGGAGGCATATCCCGATAGAAGTGGAGAAAGGAAAACAATAATCTTAAAAGATGCACCCTTGGGGTGCCTGGGTGGCTCAGTGGGTTAAAGCTTCTGCCTTTGGCTCAGGTCATTATCCCAGGGTCCTGGAATCGAGCCCCGCATCGGGCTCTCTACTCAGTGGGGAGCCTGCTTCCCCCTCTCTGCCTGCCTCTCTGCCTACTTGTGATCTCTCTCTGTGTCAAATAAATAAATAAAATCTTAAAAAAAAAAAAAAAGATGGCACCCTAAAATAATCATTTTTTCCCTTCTTTTTAAAGTTAGAATTCAAACTTGGTATCTCAGTCTTTATAAGTTATCATTTTTAGCATTAAAGTGTTTTGGGGTGTCTCAGTTAAGTGTCTGACTCTTTATTTTAGCTGAGGTCATGATCTCAGGGTTGTAAGATTGAGCCCCACATTGGGCTCTGTGCTTGGTGTGGAGTCTGCTTGAGATTTTTTCTCCCTCTCTTTCTGCTCTTGCTGTCTCTCTCTCTGTCTTTCTTTTAAATAAGTAAGTAAATCTTTGAGATTTTAAATAAATCTTTATGAAATAATAAATAAAATGTTTCAGACTTCTTTCTTTCTTGACATATAGAGGATACAAACATGTAAACATAGTGAACAAATAAAATAGGTCATGTGATGGGGACAAAGAACATAAAATGTAAAAACAACTTTTTCCCTCTCCATCTTGATTCCAAAGGATCATGGAATTTATCCAGTATCATCAATTACATTTTATATATTTATTTATTTTTAGATTTTATTTATTTATTTGACAGACAGAGATCACAAGTAGGCAGAGATGCAGGCAGAGACAGAGGAGGAAGCAGGCTCCCTACAAAGCAGAGAGCCCAATGCGGGGCTCCATCCCAGGACCCTGGGATCATGACCTGAGCCGAAGGCAGAGGCTTTAACCCACTGAGCCACCCAGGCGCCCCTCAAATACATTTTATATAAATGAAATTAGTTCTTTAATATTAATTTAAAAACTGACTTTTCTTGTGGGGGGGAGGAAGCTATTTTATCTATTAGAAATTAACTGCAAAATTCTGTGACTTAAAACAACCGTGAACATTTCTAATCCTCACCGTTTCTGTGGGTCAGGAATCCAGGAGCAGCCATCCAAGCGGGATGGTTCTGGCCCAGAGTCTTTTGTAATATTGTGGTCACATTGGTGGATGCTCATCTGGGCCTGGAGGAGCCACTTCCAGGTGGCTCAATCACAACAGCCTCCTCACCTGGGTCTCCTTCAGCTGCAGCTGGATTCCCCCAGAGCCAGTGATTCAAGAGAGGGAAAGAAAGCCAGGCAGAAGCTACCCTTTTTATGACCTAGCTGTGGAATTCTTTTAGCATCACTTAACACCACTTTCTATTGATTAGAGTGACTCATTAAGTCCGGCCTGAGTTCAAAAGAAAGGGAATTAACTTTCACTTAAAAAAATTTTTATGCTTGAATACAGTTGGAACACAATGTTACATTAGTTTCAGATGTAAAATACGGTGATTTGACAAGTTTATGCCTTTTCTGTGCTGACCACAAGGGTAGCTACCATCTGTCACCATAGAATGCTCTTATTATATCATTGACTGTTTTCCTTGTGCTGTGCCTTTTATTCTCATGGCTTATTCATTCCACAACTGGAAGCCTGTATTTCCCACTCCCCTTCACCCATCATGCCCATTTCCCCACCCTTCCTCCCCTCTGGCAATGATCAATCAAATTTGCTATATTTATAGTTCTGATTTTATTTTTCGTTTGTTTTGTTTTTTAGATTCCACCTATGAGTGGAATCATATGGAGTCTGTCTTTCTCAGTCTGACTTTCACTTAGCATGATATATCCAAAATATATAAAGAACTTACACAACTCAACACTAAAAAAACAATCTGATTTGAAAATTGGCAGAGGACATGAATAGATATTTTTCCAAAGAAGATACGCAAATGGCTAATGGATACATGAAAAGATAATCAACATCACTAATCATCAGGGAAGCACAAATCAAAACCACAATGAAATATCACTTTATACCCATTGAAATGGCTAAAATAAAAACAAGAAATAACAAATGTTGGCAGAGATGTAGAAAAAGGGGGCGCCTGGGTGGCTCAGTGGGTTAAGCCTCTGCCTTCGGCTTGGGTCATGATCTCAGGGTCCTGGGATCGAGCCCCGCATTGGGCTCACTGCTCAGCAGGGAGCCTGCTTCCTCCTCTCTCTGCCTGCCTCTCTGCCTACTTGTGATCTCTCTCTGTCAAATAAATAAATAAAAATCTTTAAAAAAAAAAAAAAAGATGTAGAAAAAGGATCACTTGTACCTTGTCGGTGGGAATGTAAAATTGGTACAGCCACTGTGGAAAACAGTATGGAGGTTCCAGAAGAAGTTTAAAAAGAGATACCGTATGATCCAATAATTCCACTACTGGGTATTTAACCAAAGAAAATGAAAACACTAATTCAAAAAGATATGCACCCCTATGTTTATTGTAGCATTATTTATAATAACTAAGATATGGAAGGAGCTGAGAGATTGTTGGAGAGTTTAGAGATGATATTTGAAATGTGCATTAGTTCAGGTCCACCAAAATGTACTCACCAGGATGACCTTAGATATGCAAGAAATTTATTGGAAGTGGAAACAGGAGAAGGCGGGGGTCTTTACACTGCTTTGAAGTTCTGACCCTGGTGGAAAGGGAGAGAGATAGAAGGGGAGGAATGGCTAGGAAAATCTTAGGCTGCAAGCACAGATCTAAGAAAGTTTTGATTGGTCCAAATGGGAGTCGTTGAGCCAAAGTCACCTACGTCGTGCAAGAATGGATCTGCATGGTTCTCTTGATGTTCTTAGTATCTGGCTGTGAGCAGCCTATGGGGATTATGGTTTTAGTATAAACATGGTGTTGATCCAGAGGGGCAACAGGTGGGCTGTTAGTTTCTAGGCTGAGTGTCTGGAGGTGATGGTAATGTCATCAACAGGAAACAGAGAAGCAGAGGGTCCTGGAGGAAGGAGAGATCATGAATGTTTGAGCAGAATTGTTTTAGGTATTCATGGAACATGCATTTGGAAATGTTGAAGCAATAGTTGGAATTAATGCGTCTAGAACTCAAAATAGAGATGAGAGATGGGGTTCCAGATTTAGTGAGTATTCTAAACAAATTCATGGGGAGTGAGATGTCCTGGGATGGAGCAAAACAGAAGTCAGGATGTTGGGAAACAGAGCATGTAAAAGGAGGCAGAGCTGTCTGAAGTGAAGTAATTAAAGAGGCTGGAGGATAAATTTTCAGTCAGGGGTTGTGGACCCCACTGGCATATTCTGGACTTTTCTTAGACAGAAGAAGGAATAAAGTCCACCTGAGGATGTGAGGACACTCTGAAGTAAGAAGAGTTGAAGGGTTGCCTGTCTGATGATTTGAGTGAGAGACGGAAAACATGAGACTGGATGTTAAAGAAAAGTGGGTTAAGGTTCAGAATAGCTATTGTGAGCATCCAAGTAGTAAGAAACCTGGTATTTTTACAAAAAAAAAAAAAGGTATTTTTGCAATGCCCACATCATCAGCATACTGATTAAACAATGAGGAAATACAGTTTCTAAGATTCTGAAATTAATTGCATTAATTAATACACAGTGTTGTTTCACAGAACTTAATAGCTGCAGTTTTCCATCCATAAATGTTTCTCTGAAGCCCATACTTTTAGGAATGCAGTTGAACTAAACGTGAAAACAGTCTGTGTATTGCTTTGTCATCATGAGATTTTGTGATGGGTGATTATGGTGAATATTTGAGCTAGCTATATGTGGGAATTTAGGCAAGTTTTCATTGCAATGCCTTAATTCATCTGTATTTTCTGAGCACCTGCTATGTGCCTAGCAACTGCTATGCCCCTGCTCACAAAGAGATTATAATTTGGTGGGTAAGATTCTGGGTTGGACTATAACTTTCTCCTTCTGCCTATTTCTTTGGTCTATAAAAAAGTATCTCTTTCTTGCAAGCATGTTAGATTGTTTGAGTTGGACTCCTAGAACATATCCTTCCCTAATTGTTTTTGCTCTGCTGGCTATAACAGTGTCCCCACAGGGCAGCAAAGAGGAAAAACAAATACTCCAGGACTTCACCCTGATTCTCATTTCAAACTCACCATTTGGCCTGATTATATAGGTAAACAGGTATACCAGGTAGATGTGAATTGCAGTTTCTCTGTAAATTTCTTTTAAAAATGTTCGTATATTAGATGAAGAGAGGTGGTAGAGGAGGCATCCCACAGAAAGCAGTGTGATCCAAGACCAAGGAGAAAGTGACAGAAATGGTGCCTCTTGTCCCCACATCCCCACTGTGGGATGTTCTTGTCTTCTTACAGTTAGTATTAAGATCTCGAACCTGATTTTGGGTGAATGGGAAAGGCTGTAGGGACTGCTCACTCCTATGGAGACAAGGGGCCAAGGAATCATCACAAACACAGGTTGGACCTGCCTCAGCTCCTTTTGGCTTTGGAGGTGCCTGCTGGAGGGCTTTAACCCCTGGGGTAATGAAGGGCTGGGTGCAGTGGGATGTTAATTAACTGAGCAATAAGATGGGAAAGAATCTGGCAGGATTAGGGCCGGGTGGATCAGAGCCTCAGTCAGGCCTGCATGGTCCTGTCCCAAGCATGTCTTGACAGGTTCCCTTCTGTGAGTATCAAAGAATGTTCAATTTGAAGAGTTGCAGTGTCCTTATTCTACATGACACAGAGCTTACAGATTGGTTTACCTTTCTGGAATGGAGAAATTCTCTGATTCACAGAGTGATGGTAATAGAATAGACAGGCAGGCTGTAATGGTCAATGTTTGTGAAACATTTTTTTCACAAAAATGTGAAACTGTTTCACATTTTTGTTTGTGAAACTGTTCTTTGTTGGGGGAGGAAATTTAACACATAAGAGGGAGTAGTATGGATTTGGTAAGTGAGTTTAAGTCAGGAGGTTATGGGGGAGGAGTGGGGTGCTACAAATGATGAGGTGATGATACAGAAAGGCTGCACATTACGATGGAATTTGTACCAAATTCCAGGTTCAACTCAGAAAATCAGAAAATGGCCTGACAAGGGCTGTCATTCATGGTCTGTTTATCTTGATTGAGACCCTTGACCCCACCCCATGGTTTTCTAAGCAGCTTTGAAGTCAAGGATCTGCAGGTTGGCAAGAAAAATATGCTAAGGCAGTCTCTGTCCTAACATTCTGGCCCCAGCTTTCCCCTTCAGCCTCTGGCAGAAAAAAGTCTTTCTGGGCAAATTCAAATATGATTGTGTTGGTTTTCAGTCCTGATGATTTCCTTGGAGACCTTTTCTGAGTATCTTGCCAAGTACACGAAGGGCAGGGAGTGGGAGGGAGGCTCTGACATTGGTTGAGTGGCTGTTCTGTGCTGGTTGCTGCTGGACTTCCCGGAAAATGCCCTGTGGACCTTTGGCCACTGTGGGGACTGAAAGGTGTCTGCACTCATATATTTAACAAGGAGGATTTTGTTCTGCACATAACATTTTAATTGAATTTTTAAATTTTTGAATAACATAGGCATATTGTCCAAAATTTAAAAACACAGAAACATGTGTAGGAAAAAGCAAGACTCCTTCAGTCTCCTCCTATCAGTTTCTTGAGAATCATTCCCAAGATATTCTGTTACTATGTAGCATATGCATATGTATTTATTCTTTTTTTAATGTAAATGGCAGAATCCTTTATTTTCTCTCCTTGGAAACTTTGACCTAAGATTTTAAGATTGCCAAGAAACAAAAACAAAGCATGGGTACATTTTTTCATACAATTGACACAAAAAGTAATCATAGTGTTATGTGTTAGGGATAACGACTTAAGTGTGGGGGAACAATGTGTGTATGCATGTGTGTTTCAGTATAGAAGGAACATCGACCATTACAGCCTGCCTGTCTATTCTAATAATATTTTTTTCCAATTCTGGTCAAAATTCACATACATGGAAAATTAAGACCTGGGTGTATAGTGCATGGAGTATTTAATACCTAATTGGCTTGATCCTGTTAGGAAGTATTTGTTTGGTGCAGTGGTCAGTACAAAGCCCCCCTTGTTATTTTAGGTGCTGGTGACAAGGGAGTTGCTATTGGAAAGTCTCTTTTAGAATTACGTAAGGAGAAAGCGTTCATTCGGAATTCTGTGAAGAGGAACAGTATGGAGATCCACCTGCGGATTCTTAGAGAGTGGTGCCGAGGTCACTGAACTCTGTTCTTGGTACATTAGAACCAGGGCATTATGCAATGCTCAGAAGCAGAGGAATAAACAAGGTCAGAAATGGGCATTTATTCCATAAGAAAAGAACATATTGCTTGAATTCCTGAAGGACTACTGGAGGACTTTTGTGACTGGGGATGCACAATAATGCACAGTGACTGACTAGAGGCAGGAACTTGGAGAGTGACACATTGTTCCAAGTGTTTCTTTCTTTCTTTTTTTTTTTTTCCCCAAGTGTTTCTTAATGGACACTCCCTTTCTCTTTCTGTCTCCTTTCCCCCTGGTCAGTTTCAAAGCCATTCATAAGAAAGACAGTTACTGGAATTGGGCCTGTTTACAGGAGGAAGCTGTTTTTGTCAGATTGGATGGAAGAGTGAGAAGAGTGTGCACGGCTGTGGGGTTTGCTCTGGAGTAAAATGGGAAGCATTTCAGAAGCATGGCCAAGAACCTACCCTACTCTTGATGACTCAGGAGTGTCCATTACCTTGGTGTACAGATGTCTGCTCATTTGTTTAACTCACTTTATTCCAAAAGAAGGTAAATAAGAAAAAGTCAAGCTTGAGAAGCAAGGCTTGTTGATCCTATAATGCTTCTGTCCTCACATGGCGTTTTCCTCATATGTGTAGCTCTGCATCCAAATTTCCCTTTTCTTATAAGGAGAACAGTCACTTGAATTAGGACCAACCCTAAAATAACATGAGTTCATCTTAACTTGATTACGTTGTTAAAACAGTATTTCCAAATAATATCATGTTCACCAGGGGTTAGAACTTTAACATATCTTTTTAGAGAACACAGTTCAATTCATGGCACTCTTCTGCCCATCTCCCTTCTGGACTAATGTACTAGCTTCTTCAATATCTCCATGTTTCTAGGGTCTCCCCTCTGACCTAGCCACCATATCAGTAATTATCTTTCTGTAACATAAAAAAGATATTATTCATTACTCTATTATTCCTAAAGGTTAAACTCTTTTTTTTAAAATTAATTAATTTATTTATTTGACAGAGACACAGTGAGAGAGGGTAACACAAGCAGAGGGAGTGGGAAATGGAAAAGCAGGCTTCCCGCCAAGCAGGGAGCCCAATGGGGGCTGGGATCCCTGGACTCTGGGATCATGACCTGAGCAAAGGCAGACTTAATGGCTGAGCCACCCAGGTGCCCCCACCTAAAGGTTAAACCCTTGATTTGACAGATACAGCCCTTCACAGACCATTTTCATTTGGGAGGTAGACCTTTTGTCCTCATGACATCATACAGAACAGGGGCCTGTCCTTCTTGCACAGAATTGTGCAATTGAATTAAAGCTGGCCTTGCTGAATTGTGTGCCTACCAGGCACTGCTAGTCAATCCCAACTCGTAATGGGTTCTCAATCACCCTCTCATAAGAAAGCTTTGGGAAGTGAGTGGATTTCTTGCATGACTGCTTCTAAGGATGCTGCACTTGCATAACTCCTCAGATACTGGTTTATTGAATTTTCACTTACATTTCCTAAACTTTCAATGGAAAAAGGTAAAATTGTCTATCATAAGGCAGTTGGATGATACTTACTCATGAAACTGATACCTAGAAAACTGTCTTCTCTTTCCTTAACCCAATCTGGCAAAATGACACATCTCTTGTGAATTTACTTTTTGTGAAAGCATGTGGAGTGGGAGGGTGGGATGGAGGATAAAAGTGTTTTCATTAAGGATAAAGAAGGATTAATGAGAGCAATAGTCACAGAGTTCAGTTGGATTAAAATAAAGTGAAGCATCCTCTTATCTAGTTTGCCATTTTAGAGACTGCTGTATATAGATTTTTCTCTGACATAGTAACAATAAAATCAGACAATTATAAAATTTAAGTGAATGAATCCCTGAGAAAATCTTAGAGGAACCATATATTTGCCCAAGTAGTTAAATTTTCACTGCAGTGATGTATCTATAGGCAGAAGGGCAGAAAAAGAACCATGTAACGTCATTTGTATCTATAAACTATCTTTTAGTATAAGTGCTGTGCCTGAAGCTGGTTTGTACTGGGCCTGGTGGGGGGAGTGTAGAATCTGGAGTCAGGCAGACCGGGTTGTAACCATTCAATTTAAAGCCATGTAGCCTTGGGCAAGTGATCCTATACATGCCTCAGATTCCTCAGGTGCAAGAAAAGCATTTGGTATGACTCCTGGCAAAGAGTAATGCTCAGAGGTTAGATTTTGTTGTTACTATATGAATGACTCCAAATAGGGTCTCACCTGCATCCAAGAACTTTTATAATTCTTTCTTAATTATCGAAGTGTCCTAATGGGAATGCTGGTTAAAATTGCATCTTCTATTACAGCTGTTACTTTACACTTCTGGGTGAAGGGCTTTTTATAAGTAGTCACTTTTTGTAAGTGACGCAAAGGAAAAAACATAAGAGTTAGTAGAGGAGCTTTAGAGAAAATAATAGATCATGCGTTATTTAAGACATATCAATATTGGTATTATAAAGGCAGTTTAAAAAGGAAAACAGTATTTTACTAAGAGAAAGCAGAATTTACTTTTTAAAAAAAATTTTAACATATAATATATTATTTGTTTCCAAGGGTACAGGTCTGTGATTCATCAGTCTTACACAATCCACAGCACTCACCATAGCATATACCCTCCCTAATGTACATCACCCACCCCCATCCCTCCCACCGTCTTCCACTCCAGCAACCCTCAGTTTGTTTCCTGAGATTCAGTCTCTTATGGTTTATCTCCCTCTCTGATTTCATCTTTTTCAGTTTCCCTCTCTTCCTCTATGATACTCTGTCTTGTTTCTCAAATTCCTCATATCAGTGAGATCATACAAGTATCTTTCTCTGACTGACTTACTTCACTTAGCATAATACCCTAATTCCATCTATATTGTTGGAAATGACAAGGTTTCATTTATTTGGTGGCTGTGTAATATTCCTTTGTGTGTGTGTGTGTGTGTGTGTGTAACTGATACTTTTATATACATTTTGTATATATATATGTATACACACTACACCTTCTTTATCCATTCATCTGTGGATGGACATCTAGGTTCTCAGTAGTTTGGCTATTGCGGACATTGCGGCTATAAACATTGGGGTGCACATGCCCCTTTGGTTCACTGCATTTGTATCTTTAGGGTAAATACCCAGTAGTGCAATCACTGGGTCATAGGGTAGCTCTATTTTCAACTTTTTGAGGTACCTCCATACTGTTTTTCAGAGTGCACGCACCAGCTTACATTCCCACCAACAGTATAGGAGGGCTCCCCTGAGAAAGGCGAGGTTTTAAAAAATATTTTATTTATTTAGTTGGGGGTGGGGAGGAAACGAGAGTCGGGGAGGCAAAGGGACAAACAGATGCTATGCTGAGCAGAGAGCTCAGCACTGGGCTCAATCTCACAACTCTGACATCATGACCTGAGCTGAAATCAAGAGTCCAGCACTTAACCAACTGAGCCACCCAGGTGTCCCAAGAAAGTAGAAAGTGAAAATACCATAGAAATGTAAAGGGAACAGTAGAAACTCAGAATGTGGCAGATATTAAAATTGGGAAGTCTAACAAAGCCAAAAAAAGAAGAGCCAAAAAAAAGTTATGGGGAACCAAACTGGAGGGGTAATTGAGTGCTGTTTTGGGATTTTTTTTTAAATTTCTGCATGCACTACGTAGTATTGTTGTGCAATTGATTCTTATATTTTTCATATAACTGTTTTCATATATATATTCAAAGAAAACAAAGTTCTTACACTATAGTTAGAGTTCTCTTTTGAGATGTTTTTCTGTTTATAATATTTCTCTCTTTTTTCTAATCAGGTGAAAATGAAATCCTTACAACTCTGCATGCCATTTCCAGCAAAAACAAGATCTGGAGATCGTATATGGGCATGGGCTATTACAACTGCTCCGTGCCACAGACGATTTTGCGGAATTTACTGGAGAATACAGGATGGTAATGTATTACTAGATTGAAAACAGGAGTACTGTGTTTTGATCTGCATGAATTTCCCCATTTCCCCACACAAGCTTGTTTTTTCCCCATTTCCCCACACAAGCTGGCTTTTGTGTGTTTGAGTCTGTGAGGAGTTGACGTTGTGTTGGCCATCAATACACACCGCCCTCATCTGCTGCCTCAAGTCCACACCTGCAATTCTGAGGCACAAAGCATTTGTCTAGGCTAGGGCAGAGGTTAGCCTGGGTAGATGAGAAGCACAGCACCTTTGTATCTTTTTCTGCTTTTGAATAGCAAAGCAGTTCTGGTTCATCAGAGTGCTTTGTCCTGGATGAAGTAGCTCATGTCCCATCATTAGAGGAGCCAGATTTATTGGCCTAATCACTCCCACCTCCTGGCCAGAGCTTTTAGCTTCAATATGCTCCATTTCTTCATTAGTAGGAGAACAGGAAAGAACCATCAAAGAACTAGGTGCTTTTTGTTTTTGTTTTTGTTTTGTTTTTTGCTTTTACTGTGAGTGTGAATAATTTGCACTGCTGAGGTTTCTTTTCCACTGTGGTATTGACAAAAGTTTGCATGGTTGAACTCCAAGTTTGATTTCAAAAGCAAATGGCCTGTCTTTCCCCTTACAAAATAAGCCTCAAAAGTACATGAATGAGCTGCAGCATTTTAGCTCTCTGAATACTGGCCAGAGCCCTTCACTCTTGGTGGCCATAGAGAATATTCACCATATTGCTTCCTGGCTGTGAGTGGATGTGTTAATTTACTTTAGGAGCTGCCAGCATTTTGAGAGGGAAACAATGTTGTTTTGCTTTTTCAGTCCTGGTTTTTGGGCACATTTTAAATGTTGTTCCTTTCCATTCACTGAAAGTTGATTTGAATCTCAGAGGGTAATACTGTACATCACCAGCACTGATAGAGAGGGCTGTGCACATGAGGGCAAGGAGATTTCACAGTATCACCCTTCTGAATGGTTTCCATAGAGACAGAACCAACAAATTCCGGTGACGTGAGGTGAAAATAAATGGACAACATAGCTTCAAAAGAATACAAACATTTGGGCTCTTACAAGAAAATTTACATCAGGTCCAGAATTTTATTTTATGGGGTCCACTGTTAAAAGAAATCTTTCATGGCTGATAACATCAGTAACTAATAGAAAAACACTTAAATTTTTCTATTTGGCTATTTCTGTTCTGAGTAACTTTGGCTCTGGGATTAAAAGGAGAGAATCTCATGAATGTTTGTCCTACTGCACTACCTCCTTCTTTCTCAATCCCACAAGAATGTCACAGCCCAAAATCGTAGAAAATGCTTATTTTGGGATAAATGTTAATGCCATGTTAAATATATAAGCATCTTGTTTGAGCCAGATAAAATGCTTTCTTGGGTGTGCAGATGCTTTAAAAATATATTAAAATACATCTAGAAGCAGAAATGAATTGAGTTAGTCAGTTGAAATAAAGAAAATGTAGGGATGCCTGGCTAGCTCTGTCGGTAGAGGATGAGACTCTTGATCTCAGTGTGGGGAGTTTGAGCCCCATGCTGGGTGTAGAGATTATTTAAAAATAAAATCTTTAAACAAAAGAAGAAATAGAAAATGTAGGTCACAGACACCCCATCTTAATCACCACATTTTGCCTAATTGAGTCAGCAAAACCTTTGTATAGATGATAGGAGGTCCGTGTTAGCATTTTTCTCCTGAAATGAGGGTTTATTAGTGTCCTTGGGCCTCAGACTCACTGTCCTGAGTTTTTTTTAATAGTTTTGTTAAGACCTTTAATACCTGTTACTATAGTTGTCCAGAAAATGTGTAGACTAAAGGAAGCTCACAGATAAAAGAAGTGGGATCATATATTTATTTTTGCAAGAAAACAATTATAAAACTCTCTGCCTTTAGCAGGACTAATTACCTTCAGTCTAAGTTCGGGCTTATTAGAGTGTTGAGCAAGGCAAGAAAAGCTGGCAAGAGAAGAAAATATTAAATCTCAAAGTCTGTTATCAAACAAACAGTGTGATCTAAGGTATGGAGGACTATACTTGGGATGGCTGGGGTTTTTTCCTGCAAGTAATGGGGAGCCATCTCCATTTAAAAAGGGAAGTCAAATACTACACACTTCTGTACAACAGATCTTCAGTAAGTTCCTCTTTTAAGCACAGCATTAGGGCAGTAAGGTAACAAAGGGCAAGTTGTGGATATGGGGCATTGGAAGGAAGATTAATGGGAATAGATCATGATTTGGGCTCAAAAAAACTGCAGTTTCTACCTTGAGAACTAGCACAACACCTTTGAAGGAATAAGAATATTCAGGAAGAGTAACTAGTGTATTTGGGGATCTAGTTGGAGGAAGAATAGGCAATGTGAAGCTGACGAAGATGTGATAAATTTTCAGAAAAAAACCTTTCCAAATAGGAATACCTAATAATATCTGAGCAGAATTGTGAGTAAATCCCTCTTAAAGATCAAAATAATGGGGAAAAAAAACCTTTTTAAGACAACTAATATTTGGGCAGGATTTTACCATTTCCATATGCTTTATATATATTAACCTCCTTTGAATGCTAAGAACATAAAGATATAGGTGACGTTATCTTCATTGATCACCAAGAGAAACTGGGAAAGAGAGATTTGGTTACTTGTCCCAATTCACAGGTAGTACGTTAAAGAATTAAGGTTGAAACCCAGGGCTTCTTAAAACTAGTATCATGATAATGCAGGGAAATCTGTGAATCATTATAGTACTAAATAGGGTACGGAAGGGTATGATCTTTCTGGAGAGGAACATGGCAATATGTACTGAGAACCTTAAAATTAATTATCATATATAGTTCAAAATTCTACTTCTAGCAATTTATCTGAAGGAAATAAGACAGAGGGTACTTAATTTGAGGGTACTTAATAATAAATAATAGTAATAATAAATAATAATAAATTATAGTAAATAAGATGATTTAATGCTACATAACAGTTAAAATTATGTCATTGAACAATATTGAAGTTATTAGAAATTGTTCATGGGATACTGTTAACAAAACAGGGCATAAAACTTTACACAGAACATAATATTATTTTAAATATAAATATGATTATGGTGTAGAAAGAGTAAATTAATTAGCTTGATTGTGGTACCAGAATATGTATATCAGATCATTATATTATATATTTTATATTTTATTATTTTATTTTATTAAGTAGGCTCCACACCCAGTGTGGGGCTTGAGCTTACCACCCTAAAATTAGGAGTCAGACCTTCTACTGACTGAGCCAGCCAGGTGCCCCTGTACACTTTATCTCGATTATCTCAATAAAGCTGGAGAAAAAGGAATTATAAAGAGAAGTCACAAATAAACAGGGGGCAGATACCACAACAGAAAAATGGGCAACATACTTGAGTGTGTCTGTCATAAAAGAGAAAAAAAAACATTAAAAAGAAATGCATTTAAATGGTAACTGTTGTTATCTTGGGAGTTTTCTGATAATGGGTGATTTTATTTTCTCATCTGAATTTTCCAAATTTTTATAATAAAAAGGTGTAAGATAATCAAAAAATTTACAAAAATGGGATCATAGTATTTAACACTTGTACTTTTTAAATACATATATCAGGAGCACCTTCATGTCAGGAATTATTCTTTTTTCTTTTTTTTTTTTAAAGATTTTATTTATTTGTTAGAGAGATACAGAGCGCAAGCACAGGCAGACAGAGTGGCAGGCTAGAGGCAGAGGGAGAAGCAGGCTCCTTGCCGAGCAAGGAGCCCGATGTGGGACTCGATCCCAGAACACTGGGATCATGACCTGAGCCGAAGGCAGCCGCTTAACCAACTGAGCCACCCAGGCGTCCCAGGAATTATTCTTTAATGCATTATTTTCAATAAATGTGTAGTATTATGTATGCATAATTCTCTTTTCAGTGAACACTTCATTTTGTTGCTTTTGTGTTGTTCTTATTACTCCTTTTTCAATATTCAGTGCTGTGATGAATTCTTTGGAATATTGCTGTCTCTATTCCTATTGTATATGCTGTGTCCATGGGTATTCTGAATCTTTCCCATTTATTGGATGGACCAGCTAATTTGTGTATGCTCACGTGTGTGCCTGAACAAGTTTGTGTGTCTGTCTATATGTAAAATAATGACTCTGAATAAAATGAAAGTTTCAGATAGCCAGGCAATCTAAGCATGTCTTTGTGGTGGCAGGCCATGGTGTGTGTGAAAGTCTTATCGGATGTGAGGTCACAATTGCTTCTTGTCTGTGCCTTTTGTGTGACCCCATTTCTACTCAGATTCCTTTTCTACTTTGTCTACAACATGTATTGTGTGCCTCATTCATTCCAGTTCACCACCCACTTAGAATTGGCAAACTGATTTATAGTTGCTAAGCCAGGCTGTTCAAGGAGTTAACTGGAGCAAAAATGTACTCTGCTATACACCTACACACATACACACACACACAACTATGCCAGTTAAAAGTTTTAAAATTATTTCAAACTCTTGATGTTGGACTGCTTGGTTAGGCAAGTTCCCTCACCCACTCCCCCTCAAACATAAGAAGTATTGATTTCAAAGCCTTCAGAAAGAAAAGAAAAAGGATGGAAATATCCTGCACATGATTACCAGAGCAAGACAGAAAGGGATAGGGCTTTAAAAAAAAAATTGTTTTTCCCTAATACTTTTCTGGCTTAGGAGAACAAAAACAATAGAATTATAAAACAATGTCAATCACATGTGGGAGCATGGACCCCAATCTGACCCACTTTGGTGGTAGAGTGAATGGATTCTGGGTGAAAAGATAGCAGCTGTGTTACGAGTCCTCAGTCACCCTCTCATATCACCTGATTTTATTTTCTTTCTTTCTTTTTTTTTTTTTTAAGATTTTTATTTATTTATTTGACAGAGAGAGATCACAAGTAGGCAGAGAGGCAGGCAGAGAGAGAGAGAGGAGGAAGCAGACTCCCTGCTGAGCAGAAAGCCCGATGCCGTACTTGATCCCAGGACCCTGAGATCATGACCTGAGCCGAAGGCAGCGGCTTAACCCACTGAGCCACCCAGGCACCCCTGATTTTATTTTCTTAAAAAAAATTTATCACTCTGAAATGATTTCATTTATTTATTATCTCTTTTTCCCCATGACAGCATATTACTGAGATCAGGGACTGTTACCCGTTTGTTTATGATGTATCATCAGCAGAACATAGCCTAGTTCTTGGTGGTTACAGGCATGTAGTAAAGTTTGTAGGATGAGTGAAGTAATGAAAAAAGGATGAAAGTATAAAATGGATTAGCTCAAATACCTGAAGAAATATTTCTGACTAATAACTAGAGGATACAAGACTAAAACTCTTGCTGTGCTGTCTTCTAACCATTTATATCCTTGAATTTTGATAGCTGCAGAGTTAACTTCTCCAGACTTAATAACTGAATAGTCAGGATTCTTAAATAGACCTCTCTTAATTTCCTAGGAGCACATAGAATCTCTACTGCTTAGTATAAAAACAAAGATCCCCATAAAACAAAACTTTTGTGGGGCATCTGGGAGGCTCAGTGGGTTAAGTGACTGCCTTCAGCTCAGGTCATATCCTGGAGTCCCAGGATTGAGTCTTCTATCAGGCTCCCTGCTCAACAGGGAGTCTGCTTCTCCCTCTGATTTTTCTCCACTCATGCTCGCTCTCTCTCTCTCAAGTAAATAAATAAAATCTTTAGAGAAAAAACACCACGCTTTCCTATTGTGGACTGTGATGGAGATAGGCTTTTAGCTAGAAGAAAGATAACAAGAAGTAAAACTTGTGTTTATATTACCGTAGGTAAACTCACGTGGATTTAAGAACCAGGTTACAATAAAACACATACATATGATGAGATTATTAATACAGACCTGTAAGATTAAAAAGCAACTTAAAAAAATAGAAATGTAAGTACTGAACATGGCCAAACTAAAGATAATATTGTTACTGTGATTTAAGTCTAAGCATCCCTACTGATAACACAATTCTCAAAGAAGGCAAACTTAATTCCAGTTACTGAATTCCAAAATGAACACGTCTCGTGCACTTTTCTGATAGTGAAGTCACAGTTTGGACATGGCCTTTGTGTCTTTCACAGGATCACCCAGTATACTCCATACCAGCCAGAAGTATCTCAGGGGAGACTGGAGAGTTTACTAAACTACCAGACCATGGTGTGCGACATCACAGGCATGGACATGGCCAACGCATCCCTGCTGGATGAGGCCACAGCAGCTGCAGAGGCGATGCAGCTATGCCACAGGTGAGAGGCCCATGGGCCAAGGGCCATTCTCGGGTGTCTTTGGCTGTGCAGGTAGAGCTGGCCCTATTGGTGTCCAGTGACTGACTCTCTCTGTCTCAGAAACACACACACACACACACACACACACACACACACACACAGTAGCATTATACCAGTCAGCTGAGAGAACCAAAAAATCTGCAATAGTAGCAGCTTTAGAAAAGTGGCTTTTTAAAGCTGCTATTGTTTTCCATTTAACATGAGAAAACATTTGGCTCTTCTCATTCATTGTGTTGGCTCTGGTCATCCATAGTGTTAAGTTCAGGGATGTTAGGGCAGCTCTGAGATAGTATCAAGCTCCCCTCTCTGTGCCATCTTCAGTGTGAGGCCTTTGTCCTCATGGTCACAAGATGACTGGTGGGGCTTTAACCATGACCTCTGCACCCAGGAAGGAGGAAAGGGGAAAGGGTGCTGCTAGCTAAATACGGCCTCTTGAAAGAGTTTGTTGGAAACTTGCATTCACAACTTCATGCTTTCTTGACAACCCCTACCTATGTGACCTGGGGGAATGCAGCTTTTATTAGAGGCGCACTGCTGCCCACTACATTCTCAAGTTCTGTTCCTGTTGGTAAAGGGGAGAACGGTTATTGGGTAGGAACTGGTGATCTGTATTGTTGAAATACCATTTTCTTTCATGAAGCAAATTGTTTTAGGTTGTCCTTAAATGTTTTATACCTTGTTTTTTTGTATTCAACAATACATTGTGAGAAGATTTGCTTTAGTCAGCTTTCTAGGACATGGCTTTTATTGACTACCTGGTATTACTCACTCGCATGAAAGTACCATAATCTATGTAACCTCATCTCTTTTGTTACACATTCACTTTGATACCATCTTTTACTGTTACAGATGCTATTGTTTTACATATTTAGAATAAATTTTGTCAAAAGTTCTGATTGCGGTATGCCTGGGTGGCTCAGTAGGTTAAAGCCTCTGCCTTTGGCTCGGGTCATGATCCCAGGGTCCTGGGATCAAGCCCCACATCAGTCTCTCTGCTTGGCAAGGAGGCTGCTTCCCTTCCTCTCTCTCTGCCTGACTCTCTGCCTGCTTGTGATCTCTGTCAAATAAATAAATAAAATCTTAAAAAAAAAAAAAAGTTCTGATTGCATGGAGCACTGGGTGTGGTGCATAAACTGAATCTTGGAACACTGAAAAAATAACAACTTTTTAAAAGAAATATTTAAAATTTTTTTAAATTCTGATTTTTTAATATTCTATAATTTAAAATTAAAAATTTTTTTTTTAAAGTTCTGATTATTTCCTGAGGATGCATTTCTAGAAATAGAACTGCTGGGTCATGGTATAGAGTTAACAGTTGCTTTCCAGTTCCTCACCTTCCTTTGTTCTTGGCCTTGTGAGTACTTTTGAGCTTACCTTCCTGGTAGAATTTTCCTGTAGATGTCATCTGGTTGGGAAATCTGCCCATATTCATGGTATGTCTGAGATTTTGTGCCTCTGGCTCTGAATGCCCATGTAACTCTCTTTTTTGGCTTCCAGATACTTAGAGATGGTTAAATTGGTTCTGGTACCAATTCCAGTATGTGTGTGGAGGTTTTCCCCACACCAACAAACGATTCTTTGAGAACAGCAGGGTGTCTAAGAATTCCTCTCAATTCTGACACAATCTATCTAGAGATAGCATCGGATTCCAGGGGTTAAGAGTTTAGTACAAGATTGCCCCCCCACCACACTCCACCCCACCCCACTTCATATGCCTGTGGCAAGCCTGTGTTATTTCCTTTGCTTCTGAGTGCCTGGCTATAAACAATAGGTTCCCAGGACACGCTCAGTTAATTTGCTAGAGCGACTCACAGAACTCAGAGAAACATTACTTACTCTATCACTGGTTTATTACTAAGGAAAAAAACAGGAATAGCCAAATGGGAGAGATACATAAGGCAAGATATGTGGGAAAGGTGTGGAGCATCCATGCTCACTCTCAGCATATACCATTCTCCTCCGATTGCCACATATTCATTGACCTAAAGTTCTCCAAACACTGTCCATTTGGGTTTTATAAGGCTTCATTACATAAGCAGAATTGATTAAATCATTGGCAGTTGGGTATTGATTTGACCTCCAGTCCCTGTTCCTTCTGAGATCAGGGAGTAGGACTAAAAGTTCCACCCCTCTAATCACATAGTTGGTTCCATTGGCAACCAAACCCCATCTGTGGACATTTTCCAAATTTAATTAACATGTAAAAAGACATCTTTGTGTTCTCCACAGTTAGGAAGTTTGGGGAGCTATGAGCCAAGAACTGTGGATGAAGGCTTAAATATAAATGAAAATATGAAATATTTGGTTTTTGATATATTAAAAATTTGGTCATGACCAAATATATATTCTTATAAATCACAACATTGCAGTAGTGAACCCCAAACAAACTTGCTTAGCAGGTATGTAAAGCTCTGAATTTCCAGCCGCAGGTTATTCTGCTTTCCAAGCAGCAGAGGTGGGTTCAGACTTTTCCACCTGATCCCGGGTGGATAGCCGGAAAGAATGCTGCTCGGTTCTCAGCTGTTCACATTTTCATCTTATCTCTTCCTTATCCCCCTTCTTGCTTCATCTCCTCCGCCTCTTTCTAAGCTTCCATTTCATACTTGGAGAACCTGAGGCCTTTTTGGTTGATGGTTCAGGGGTTTGGTCCTGAACTGATTTAAGTTAATGAGCTACAGCTCTGCAAATGCTCGATTTACTTCATCTCTCTTAATTCTCATACCTTCGGGCCTATGTTTAATTTGACTCTTGAAAAGTAGCTTTGTTGTTTTTATCTTTAGAAAAGATAAATAAAATAATAATAATAATAAATAAAAGTTAAAATAGCAGTGTTTTTGTTTCCAAAAACAGATGGCTCTTTTCTCCCAATTTAATGCTCTATTAAAGTTATGTTAATTATAAAAATACCTGTTCAGAGTGGAAAAATATGTAAACAGTAGAGAATATAATGAAGTGAACCTGCTGTTTCTCAGTCCTGTTCCACTGAGAAAGCTGTTGTTAACTGGTCAGTGTGTATCCTTCTGGAAAATTAAATGCATAGCACAATGTATATGTCGTGTTCCCCATCCTTTCAACCCAGATATGCTCATGATACATGCACTGTTACATATACTATTAAAAAAACCAAAATTCAACTGAGCATATCTGAAGCATATCTGAACTGGCTTTATTATTAAACAGTTCACAAATTGGGCAGCATTCTACTTATCAGGTAGAAAGGCTCCCTGAGGAGTTGTACAAATGAAAGATTTCTCTTATATAGGAAGGAGGGTGGGGCAAGAATGTGATAGGCAAGATCACCTTCCCTTAGGGGGAATGAAAGGGTGTCTTATTATGCAGATGACCACTTCTAGCCTTTGGTGGATGGAGAAAGCCCACAAGACAGATTACCTCCTTTGTGCTTATCAGTAAATTCCTGACTCAGGGTTAAGACTACCTTTCTGGAGGAGGTTGAAACTGCAGTTAGTTTAGGTATTAAAACCCGGTTTGATAACTGGGCCTGGTGCAAGAAACCCCATTTTGGGCCTCTGGTTTTCTTTTTTTTATTTGACAGAGAGACAGTGAGAGAGGGAACACAAGCAGGGGGAATGGGAGAGGGAGAAGCAGGTTTACTGCTGAGCAGGGAGCCAGTGGGGTGGGGGCGGAGAGGAGGGAATCCATCCCAGGATCCTGGATCATGACCTGAGCTGAAAGCAGATGCCCCAAGACCAAGCCAGGGTGACGCCCCTCCCCTTTAAAAAATTTTTTGGTTTTCTTTTTAACAATCTCCATCAATTTTGTTTCCTGAAATCATGAACGTTTAGAAAACTCCCAGGATTTAGGTCCTTTGGTAGCTGTAAGGTACTGCCCATGTCACTTCTCTTGAGTCCTTTCATGAATGAGGACATTTGGTTTAGATAATCTCCAAATGCTTCTTTGGCAGTAAAATTCTCAGATGTTTTTATTTCAACCTTTTTTTATTTCTACTTGTACCCAGTCATTATCCTGTTTTTATTTCTTTTTCTTTTTTTTTTTTTAAGATTTTATTTATTTATTTGACAGATAGAGAGCACAAGTAGACAGGCAGGCAGAGAGAGAGAGGGAGAGGAGGAAGCAGGCTCCCTGCAGAGCAGAGAGCCCGATGTGGGGCTCCACCCCAGATCCTGGGATCTTGACCTAAGCCAAAGGCAGAGACTTTACCAACTGAGCCACCCAGGTGCCCCTCCTGTTTTTATTTCTTTTAACTCTTAACATATTTAAAAATTTAAGCCAGTTTAAGATTGATTTTGCTAAATAGGGTTGGAATAGTGTTTAAAAAAAAATAAAACCCCAAATTCAACTGAGTAAATTTGAAGATCTAACTGGCTTTATTCAACGATTCATGCATTAGGCAGCATCTCATCTAGCAAATAGAAAAGAGTGATAAAGGGCTATAGAAAGGGAAAGATTTTTTTTTTAATATCTGATGATTTAATTTCTTTTTTCAAGTTTTTATTTAAATTCTAGTTAGTTAAAGTGTAATATTAGTTTCGGGTATAAAATTTAGTGATTCATCACTTATATAAAATACCCAATACTCATCACAAGTACCCTTCTTAAAATCTTTTTTTTTTTTTTTAAAGATTTTATTTATTTATTTGAGAGTGAGAGAGTATGAGAGAGAAGCAACTCCCTGCTGAGCAGGGAACCCGATGTGGGACTTGATCCAGGCACCCAAGTGCCCTTCTTAAAACCCATCACCTCTATTCAGCCCATTCCCCACCCATTGCCCCTCCACAACTCTCAGTTTGTTCTCTGTGGTTAGGAGCCTGTTTCCTGGCTTTCCTCTCTCTTTTTTTTTTTTTTCCTCCTACATTCATCTGTTTTGTTTCTTAAATTCCACATATGAGTGAAATTGTATGGTATTTGTCTTTCTCTGATTGACTTATTTGGCAAAACACAATACTCCCTAGCTTTATCCACATTGCTGCAAATGGCAAGATTTCATTCTTTATGACCAAGTAATATTCCATCGTGTGTGTGTGTGTGTGTGTGTGTGTGTGTGTGTAATCTTCTTGATCCATTCATCAGGCAATGGACACTTGAGCTGTTTCCGTAATTTGGCTATTGTTGATAATGTTGCTATAAATACTGGGGTGCATGTATCCTTTTGAACCAGTATTTTTATATCCTTTGGGTAAATACCTAGTAATGCAATTGTTAGATTATAGGGCAATTCTGTTAACTTTTTGAGGAGACTCCATACTGTTTTCCAGAGTGGCTGTACCAGTTTGCATTCCCACCAACAGTGTAAGAGGGTTCCTCTTTCTCTACATGCTTGCCAAGACCTGTTGTTTCCTGTGTTGTTGATTTTAGTCATTCTGACAGATGTGAAATGATATCTCATTACAGTTTTGATTTGTATTTCCCTGATGATGAGTGATTTGAGGATCTTTAGTCATCTGGATGTCTTCTTTGGAAATATGTCTATTCATGTCTCCTGCCCATTTTTTAATTGGATTATTTGCTTTTAGGGTGTTGAGTTTTATAAGTCCTTTATATATTTTTGATGCTAACCCTTTATCAGAGATGTCATTTGCAAATGTCTTCTCCCAGTAGATTCTTCAGTAGATTGCCTTTTAGTTCTATTGATTGTTTCCTTCGCTATGCAGAAGCTTTTTATCTTGATGAAGGTCTAGTAGTTCATTTCTGCTTTTGTTTCCCTTGCCTCAGTTGACATATCTAATAAGAAGTTGCTTTGGCCAATGTCAAAGACATTACTGCCTGTGTTCTTCAGGACTGTTGTGGTTTCAGGTCTCATATGTAGGTCTTTTATTCATTTTGAACTTATTTTTGTGTATGATGTAAGAAAGTAGTCCAGTTTCATTCTTTTACATGTTGCTGTCCAGTTTGAAAGAGAAAGGTTTTTATTATTTTATTTTATTTTATTTTTTTAAGGATTTTCTTTCTGTATTTGAGAGAGATAGGAGAGAGCATGAGCAGGGGGAGGGAGTAGATTTTCCACTGTGCAGAAAGCCCAACCATAGAGCTTGATCCCAGGACTCTGGGATCATGACCTGAGCCAAAGGCAGATACTTAACAGACTGAGCCACCCAACTGCCCTGAAAGAAAAAAGGTTTTTAAGGAAGTTACAAACAAGAAAGGGATTACTTAGAGCAATGTCACTTTCCTTTGGAGGACAAAAAGGGTCTTATTAGGTGAATTACCACCTCATTGGTGCTTACCAGGAAATTCTAGGCTGACCAATTAAGATTGTGTTACTGGGGATGTTTGAAACTATAATCAGGTATGTATTAAGCCTCAGTTTGGTGACATGAACCTAGCACAAGTGACTCTATTTTGGGCCTTTGGTTTTCTTTTTAAGAATAGAAAGTGGATTTCAGTAGAATTGATGACTCATTTTTTACATTGCATTCAGAGTTTCCCTAAGTACCACCTTTGCTTTGCGTTCTTAGAAGCCACTTTGATTTCTTTAATGTTCATGTTTGAATGTGATTTTCCTTTTCAACAGACACAACAAGAGGAAGAGATTTTTTGTTGACCCCCGTTGCCACCCACAGACAATAGCTGTCGTCCAGACTCGAGCCAAGTAATTAATTTCAATCTTATTTTGAACTCAGGGATAATATATATCATACTCATCTCTGTTGTTTCTCTCTGTTACTTTCAAACTGATTGGAGGTGAACCTGGTTTATATTGAGGTTGTTCAGTTTTACTTTCCCTCCCACTGTCTTTCTGAGATCTTGCCTTGTAAGTAAAATGTGCCAGAATGGAGAATATAGAAGTGACTTTAGTTGCCTTTGCTTTGTATTGAGTAACGCTGTTGTTTTTTTTCTTTTTTTAAAAAGAAAATTAAAAATACTGAAATAATTTCAACAATGTTCTGGAAAGCTTGAAAAGTAGGGGGAAAATGGAATTCTCATGCAATTGTTAGAATTTAGTGTATACTACTGCAAACATTGTTTATAGGGAATCTAAGTAAAACCTAGGTGTGGTATGATATAGACAAAAACAAGCGTACTATATTAGTTTAGTGCTGTAATCAGATAAACACAGCACAGCTATCCCTGGCTGGTGTATTTGTTTGCTTTCTTCTTGTAATAACTGGGCAATATTAATATTTCCCAACCCCAAACCACCATCCCTTCAGAAGGGATGTTCTCACATAGGATTGGAACTGGATGGTTAAGAAAGGTCTTTCTCTTTGTCTTATTGATGGCTTTCCATTCACCTAAAACTGATCCCAGGTGAAAGTGGTGACTGCTGTCTAAAGTTGGGTTCTTTAGTCCTAGGAAGCCTTGTTCCTGACCCTTTCAGGAGCAGGTTCTAGCAGGAAAGGCGGAATGGGAGTGGTAAGGGTGGAGGAGAGAAACAGAAGCCAAGCTGTTGGAAGCACTTGAGATGGTGTGAAGCTCTGTTAACAATGAAAGGTCAGATGTGAGATGGGCACATGCACGTGTGTGTGTGTGTGTGTGTGTGCGCGCGCCTATATGTGAGTGTGTGTCAGGATGAGGTGGGGTGGGGGACAATGAGGAAGGACATGGAAGATGGACACTATATCACTGAAAATAAATTGTAAGGGATTTTTATTTTCTCTTGAAAATCAAAAGCATGATTGCTCTTTGTCTATTGTCTTTCCAGATACAATGGCGTTCTCATTGAGCTGAAGTTACCCCATGAAATGGACTTAAGTGGAAAAGATGTTAGTGGAGTGCTCTTCCAGTATCCAGACACTGAGGGGAAGGTGGAAGATTTCACAGAGCTTGTGGAGAGGGCCCATCAGACTGGGGTAGGCAAATCTCTCCTTGTGGGGGTTCACGGAGGTGTGTCCCAACTTTGAATTAATGATTTTAATGCATCTTAGTTTCTATACCTGTATCGCCTAGAATATTAAGTTCTATCCTTCCTGCCTTTTTTCAAGTTTATTTTGTTCATTAATTCCTGGCATTCAGTAATTTTTTTTTAAGATTTTATTTATCTGAGAAAGAGAGAGCATGAGGAGGGGGAGGAGCAGAAAGAGAGGGATAAGCAAGCCCCCTGCTGAGTGAGGAGCTCAATGTGGGGCTTGATCCCAGGCCCCTGAGATCATGACCTGAGCTGAAGTCAGATGCTTAACTGACTGAGCCACCCAGGTGCCCCTTTGTAAATATTTTTGAATGAATCAGTGAGTAAATGGAATTCACCAGGTCTGAAACAACCCTGTCTGTCTGCTTATATTGAACATAATTTACTACTCTCCAACTGCTCTCAGGGGAAGGTGACAATTAACCACCACTTTCTCTCTTGTGTCCTTTCTAGAGCCTGGCCTGCTGTGCTACTGACCTTTTAGCTCTGTGTATCTTGAGGCCTCCTGGAGAGTTTGGGGTGGACATTGCCCTCGGTAGCTCACAGAGGTTTGGAGTGCCACTGGGCTATGGCGGACCGCATGCGGCCTTTTTTGCTGTTAGAGAAAGCTTGGTGAGGATGATGCCCGGGAGAATGGTGGGGGTAACAAGGTAACACAGCTCACGTTTCTCCACTTTTTGATTGTGCTTATTGTTTTTCCTGTCTTGTCTGATTACAAAAGTTGTTGATTTTTCTCTGAATTTAATCGGGCCATGCAGGGTAATTTACAGCATATTGGTATTGAAGTCATAGAAGTTAAGTTTTCAATTAGGTTGACAAAAGCATTGAAAGACTGGACATTTTAGGTGTGTTTTATATCTAACCACTTTCATTCTCAAAAGCATTATCACGCCACACAGTTAGGTAAAAGACATGCACAGTGAGAGATTACCATGTACACATAACTGTTATCTACATTATTTCATAGAGGTCTGCTACTTGTTTTTTCTGGTAATTTCTAAATGTACTCTCTCAAGTGCTTCTCATTGATACACCTCCTCAGATTAAGAATTTAGATAAATGTCATGATTATTACTGGGGAAATTTAGCATGCTCTTTAGACCTTTCATTGAAGTTGGACTTATTAGCCTAAGTGAATAGTCTCTATTAGTGAATAATTTGAATTTTTGAAAAGCAGCTTACCACATAATAGCAAGAGGCACCTTGCTTTTTAGTGTAAAAATAGTTTCTTCAAGTATTCTTTTTTTTTTTTTTTAAAGATTTTATTTATTTATTTGACAGAGATCACAAGTAGGCAGAGAGGCAGTCGGGGCGGGGGGGGGGGGTAAAGCAGGCTCCTGCCAAGCAGAGAGCCTGATGCGGGGCTCGATCCAAGGACCCCGAGATCATGACCTGAGCTGAAGGTAGAGGCTCAACCCACTGAACCATCCAGGTGCCCCAGTTTCTTCAAATTTTTACATTTGCTTCTTTCAGTGATATATCTTTACCAGGCGAAATGAGGCAGAAAATTTTCTAATTAAAAAGAATTTAATATATTGTTGTCTGCTGATTTTTTTTTTTTAAAGATTGTATTTATTTGTCTGGGAGAGAGAGCAGAAGCAGTGGGAGAGGGAGGCAGAGGGAGAGCAGGCTCCCCACTGAGCAAGGAGCCCGATGTGGTGCTTGATACCAGGACTCTGGGATCATGATCTGAGCTGAAGGCAGATGTCTAACTGACTGAGCCTCCCAGGCATCTCATCTGCTGATTTTTTTTTTTTTTTTTTTAAGATTTACTTTATTTATTTGACAGCACAAGCACGGGGAGCAACGGGCAGAGGAGGGGAAGAAGCAGGCTCCTTGCTCAGTGGGAAGCTTAATGTGGGGTTCCATCTCAGGACCCTGGGATCATCCATGACCTGAGTTGAAGGCAGACACTTAACTGAATGAACCACCCAGGACCACCTGTCTGCTGATTTTTTTAAAAAAATTTTTAATTTTAGTTATTTATTTGACAGAGATAAAGAGAGAACACAAACAGGGGGAGCAGCAGGCAGAGGGAGAGGGAGAAACAGTTTCACCCCTGAGCAAGGAGCCAGATGCAGGGCTTGATCCCAGTACTCTGGGATCATGACCTGAGCTAAAGGCTGACACTTAACGGCTAAGCCACCCAGGTGCTCCTATCTGCTGATTTTTGTATTATCTTTCTGAAAGATCTTTGCTTATCTTTCTGAAAAATAGACCCCAGAGCTTGGTGAAATAAGGACAGGACTGTTGAATCTTTCTTTCTTTTTTTTTTTTTTAATTTTTAAATTTTTAAATTATTTTATTTTTAAGATTTATTTATTTGTCAGAAAGAGAAGAGAGAAGAGAGCACAAGCAGGGGGAGTGGCAGGCAGAGGGAGAAGCAGGCTCTCCATTAAGCAAGAGCCCAACTCCAAACTCAATCTCAGGACTCTTTATTAAAGATTTATTTATTTATTTGAGAGAGAGAGAAATATGAGTGGGAGGGACAGAGGGAGAGCAAGAGAGAATCTCAAGCAGACTCTGAGTGAGGAGCCCTACTCAGGGCTTGATCCCACAACCCTAAGATTGTGACCTGAACAAAAACCAAGAGTAAGTTGCTTAACCAACTGCACTACCCAGGTGCCTGTATCCAAATTCTTAATTATATTAGGAAAGAAGGAAAATTTTTCTTTTTCTTTTCTTTTCTTTTTTTTTTTTTTTTAAAGATTTTTATTTATTTGTCAGAGAGAGAGGGAGAGCGAGCGAGCACAGGCAGACAGAATGGCAGGCAGAGGCAGAGGGAGAAGCAGGCTCCCTGCCAAGCAAGGGGCCCGATGTGGGACCCGATCCTAGGATGCTGGGATCATGACCTGAGCCGAAGGCAGCTACTTAACCAACTGAGCCACCCAGGCATCCCAGAAGGAAAATTTTTCTTAGAGATAAGTGGTAAGATTATTAATATTCTTTTTTTAAGTTCTTAAAATCCAGGTAACATACAGTGTAATACTAGTTTCAGGTGTACAATTTATTGATTCACCACATTCTTTTTCTTTGTAGCAATACAGTTGCTTTAGATTCTAATGCAGAAGTTGATTCCTTTGTCAGATACCTTTTTTCTGTGCCTGCCAAGATGCTTAAAGTGAAATTGAATTTTCTCTAAATTTAATTTTTTTTTTAAAGATTTTATTTATTTATTTGACAGACAGAGATCACAAGTAGGCAGAGAGGCAGGCAGAGAGGAGGAAGCAGGCTCCCCGCAGAGCAGAGAGCCCGATGCGGGGCTCGATCCCAGGACCCTGAGATCATGACCTGAGCCAAAGGCAGCAGCTTAACCCACTGAGCCACCCAGGCGCCCCTCTAAATTTAATTTTAAATTGAATCTTCATTCCCCATCATTATATTAGTCTGGGTAATTCCTGGGAAGTTTCCTTTCAAGGTTGCTAGTCTTACTGTATATATCTCAGTTCCTTCCTCAGAGTGTATACTAAAAATTATTAGTCCTATTTAAAACAGGGTGGCTTAGGAATTGTTTCTTTATGGCCTTGCAGCCAAATACATTTTCTAGGTTCCTTTCAAGCTGGGAAGGAAAGAAATAGGCCCATTTGTGACCACCCTTGTGCTATGATCATATGTATTAACTAAGTATTTTATTCTTGGACCAGAGATGCCACTGGGAAAGAAGTGTATCGTCTTGCTCTTCAAACCAGGGAACAACACATCCGGAGAGACAAGGCTACTAGCAACATCTGTACAGCTCAGGTAGATCACATGCCTGCCTTGCCCACTGAATCGTTTAGAATTAACAGAAATGAGCTGCTCATGCATTCACTCAATTGTTCTTTCATCCGTTTACCACCTACTGGCCAGTGTTTGCATCAGAAATGGTGTGATCTTACTGGTAGAGAAGCCCTGTGGTCTTGTCAGAACCAAAATATAATGTATTTTCCTGGAGTTCTGTGTACGAATATACTTGATACTTCAGTGTTTCTAGCGTTCTCGGCCATTGGGCCAGGTCCCTTATGGGTGGCATGCGACTGGGCACTTTCCTTAGGGTTGAAATGGAAGCCCTCTAGGAATGTGGTGAGGAAGGCAACATGACTATGCTTGAGGGGTGATGAAGATTGCCTGTTTGGTGGTGGTCGTGGGGTACTCTTGCTGGGGACTCAGGATAAGCATTCCTGAAAGGATGGAGTAAAAGAGGAGTAGCTTCCTAAGTTCCTGATGATTTTGGAAGTTGCCCAGGGTTCATGTCAGAAGGAGTAGTGTTTGAGACCAGGCCAGTTTCTGGGCTTAGGTGGAGGATTCTTCCTGAGCAGGAGGATTCTTCCTGAGCAACCAGTCCATCTTCTCCTTCAGGGTGAGAGAAAGAGTTCTCTTCAGCATTTCAGTGGGCAGTACAGTGCTTTTTTCTCTTAGGGCATTGGCTGAAAGCGCCACCACCAGGTTTTAGAAAGACTCTCCAGGGGCAGTAGATAATAAGATCTTATATTTGGTTCTATAGCCTTTGGTCTTTGGACTAGCTTCCTCAGTAGGTTTTCTTGTCTTATGGCCTCAAAAAGGTGGCTGCTGCTTTTTAGTTAGTTAAGAACTCTTCTGTTATCACAGGAAGGAGCCAGCTGTCAAGAGTTTTTCCTCTGTTGATAACAAATTGAACTTTATGTGATGCTATTACTTTCTGTAGTTTACCCCTCATTTGTTGAATTCCCTGCTTGCATACTTCCCCTTCCTTTGCAACTACTTATTGTTCCTCATTGTTCTGCTCATGTACTTGCAAAAGATATCTGTCTGGTTATTAAATGCATTAAGGGCTTTTCTGCTTCAATGTTTGAAATTAATTTTACTGGTGAACTTGGGCTGAACAAAGGTCTCCATCTTTTTTAGCAATTATTAAAGTGATGTTTGCCTTGGAACTAGCCCAACTCTGTTTTCTTTGATTTTTTTTTTTTTGAAGATTTTATTTGCTTGTTTGTTTGCTTATTTATTCATTTATTTATTTATTTAACAGAGGTTGAGAGAGAGAAAGAGAAGTGAGAGAGGGAACATAAGCAAGGGAGTGGGAGAGAGAGAAGCAGGCTTTCTGCAGAGCAGGGATCCTGATGTGAGGCTTGATCTGAGGACCCTCACATGACTTGAGCTGAGCAAAAGGCAGATGCTTAACGACTGAGCCACCTACGTGCCCCTTCTCTGATTTTTTTTTTTTTTAAGATTTATTTATTTATTTTAGGGAAAGAGTTGGGGGTGGGCAAAGGAGTAGAGGGAGACAGGAGAGAGAATCCCAAGCAGACTCCACCACAGTGGGTGTGGAACCTGATGTGCTGCTCAATCCTAGGACCCTGAGGTCACGATCTGAGCTGAAAGCAAGAGTTGGACACTGACTACACCACCAGATGCCCCTGTCTTCTCTGATTTTTATCTTCTCATTCTGGAGAGCTTCTAGCTACCCATTGTCTATTTCATTTCATGAATTTCTTTTCATAATTGGTTGCATAAAGCAGTTGCTCATAATTCCAGTGTCATTCTCTATAAGCATGTAATTAATCTTTTTTGTTAGGAGATGACTGATAATCTTTTGAGATGCTCCTTGAGCACTATTGCCTTTAACTCCAGCTTTCTGCTTCCTTAGCAACTGCTCTTTGTTTCTTGACTGCCCCTTTTCTCTTGAGCATAATAGGCTCCACGCTGTAATTGTCTTAATTGTGCACTGTTGGTAGTACAAAGCCTTTTTTTTTTTTAAATCTCTGAAAGTGTGTTATTGAATTCTTTTTTAAAATTCTTTCTATAAACTTGTGATATTTCACAGTCATCTGACTTTGCATCATGTCCTGTTCTTTATGTCTTCTTTATTCTTGGGTTATACTACCACAAGCAATTTTTTCATTAGCTTTTTCTAAAGTCATTGTGTTGAGGTATAATTTACATTTCATTAACTCTTTCAGTGAGCTATAACTCATAAAATTTGACCATTTAAAGAATGCAGTTAATTTAGGGCGCCTGGGTGGCTCAGTGGGTTAAGCCGCTGCCTTCGGCTCAGGTCATGATCTCAGGGTCCTGGGATCAAGTCCTGCATCGGGCTCTCTGCTCCGCAGGGAGCCTGCTTCCCTCTCTCTCTCTCTCTGCCTGCCTCTCCATCTACTTGTGATTTCTCTCTGTCAAATAAATAAATAAAATCTAAAAAAAAAAAAAGAATGCAGTTAATTTATTACAGATAATTATTTACAGTTAATTAATTTCATAAAATTTGACCATTTAAAGAATACAGTTCAGTGGTTTTTAGTTATTTTTGTGAAGTTGTGCAACCATCACTAGCATTTCATTTCTGAACATTGTCATCACCCCAAAAAGAAACCAGTTTATGAAGCAGTCACTCCCCAACCTTCTCCCCTCCCTACAGCCCCTGAGAACTAGTAATCTACTTTCTTCCTATATGTATTTGCCTATTCTGGACATTTCATATAAATGGGATTTTTACAGTATGTGGCCTTTTGTGCCTAGCTTCTTTCACTTAGCATAATGATTTCAAGGTTCATCCATATTGCGGTGTGAATCAGTACTTATTTTTTTTTTATGGCTGAATATTATCCCATTGTATGGACATACCATATTTTGTTTACCCATTTATCAAGTGATGGATATTTGGGTTGTTTCCACTTTTAGGTATTTTGAATAAAGCTGCTATGCACATTCACATACAAGAGTTCATGGGGTCATGTTTTCAGTTCTCTTAGGTATATACCCAGGAGTAGAATTACTACACCATTTTATTGACCCACATTGAACTTTTTGAAAAACTTCCAGACTGTTTTTGAAAGGGGCTTCACCATTTTTTATTCCCTCCACCAGGAAATATTTTATTTGAGGGTTGTAATTTCTTCACATTTTTGCCAATGCTTGTTAATTGCCTGTCTTTTCAGTTATAGCCATCCTAGTGAGTGTGAAGTGTTATTGCATTGTGGTTTTAATATGCATTTCCCTTATAACTAATGATTCTGAGCAACTTTTATGAGGTTTTTTTTTTTTAATATTTTATTTATTTATTTGACAGAGAGAGATCACGAGTAGATCGAGAGGCAGGCAGAGAGAGGGAGAGAGGGAAGCAGGCTCCCTGCTGAGCAGAGAGCCTGATGCGTGACTGAGATCATGACCTGAGCCGAAGGCAGCGGCTTAACCCACTGAGCCACCCAGGCGCCCCTATGAGGTTTTGATTATACTTTTTTATTACTTTATTTAAGTAGACTAGTTACGTTAAGTTTGTCCAGGTTATCCAGGGAATTTGAATTTTCTTGGTCTTTATTTCTTTGAACTTTGGAGTTCTAAAGCATTTCTAAGATTTCTAAAAATGATTTTATATTTGTTGTCAATTTGTTGGCCAGGCACTTGATACAGTTTCCTCTTTGTGGAAAAGAACCATCTCTACATTATGCAGGATTGTTGTGATAAGAGGATTCCAGAGAATTCTGTGAATATCAGGCCTGAGTTTCTATTCCTCAGAAGTAGTCATAAGCATTTGCATATGTAGTGTCATGGGTTGTTTGACTTGCCCTTTCCATGACTGGAAGGTATTGTAGTGCTTCTATATTTATTTCTAATTGTTATATAGAGTCCACAGAGCTTCTGTACTTTCTTGGGGGAATTTTTGTTAAGAAAGTCTATTTCTGTGTTCTCAGATGTCTTCTTCTTTTATAGAAAGGGAAAGAGAGGGAGAGGGAGAAAGGGACTCTTAAGCAGGCTCTATGCCCAGTGCATAGTGCAACGTGGGGCTTGATCTCAAAATCCCAAGATCATTACCTGAGCCAAAATTAAGAGTTACGATGCTTAAGAGTTAAGATATTTAACCCACTGAGCCACCCAGGTGCTCCAGATGTTGTCCTTTCCTTTGCATGTTGGCTTCACTTTCTGGCATCTTTTTTATTTTTTATTTTTTTTTTTGCTAGAGAGAGAGAGAGAGCACAAGTAGGGGGCGTGACAGGCAGAGAGAGAAGCAGGATCCCCACTGAGCAAGGAGCCAATGTGGAATTCGATCCCAGGACACTGGGAACATGACCTGAGCTAACGGCAGATGCTTAACTGACTGAGACAGCCAGGTGTCCCTTTTTGGCGTCTTTTGAGAACTGTTTCTTATTTTGCAGTGGTCCCGTGGATTTCTTTCTGGCAGCCTCGCTGAGAAAATCGTACCTAAAAAAAATCAATCCAATATTAAATATCATCCAATTTTAAAGCACTATGTTTCTTAGTTTCCCTTCCCATTCGATAGTGATTGGCTGTGAAGATGACCTTGAACTAACTACTGACCTACTTACTATCTTAGGAGAGAAGTCACAAATGGGACTGAAAACTTCAGAGTTTATAGTGCTTACCTAGTAAAATGGGAGTGGCAGTGGGAGAATGGAGTAGGCTGGGCAGGGTAGGAATCTGAGACCTGAGTTGGGACCAGTTTCCTAGAGGGCCGGGATGGTATTGCATGGTTAGAAGATTGCTAATTGGCCGGATCTATGGTGATAACACAAATGAGGGATGGTACCAGGAAGAAGAGAAAAGCACGAGGTGGGCCTCCATCAATTTTTACCACATTGTAACTCCTTTTGGTCTCTTATCCTAGCTATCTTATTTTATCCTCTTCCCTGACTCAACATGCCATCACAGTGGGTCCTTTTCCTTGTTTGCCTTGCAGGACTTCCTCACTGAACCACCTTGAGCTGACTGTGCCCCTGAGAAATTCCAGTGCCATTCCTTTCTGTTTTTCATCACACAAAACACAGGCTTCCCTGTAAATGTTTGTGAAACCTCAATCCCGTGGTCAAGGGAGATATCTTTGCCTGAGAAAGTGACTTTGCTGTGAGCAGGGAATAGCCAATAGGTGCTGATTTTCTCTTTCTAATGTATGTCCTGCCAATTCATTGTGGTTTTATTCCCCATGACCTGCATTTTCATTTTCGGTAGTCCTTTTTCACACAATCTCCATTCTGTCGTTTGGCTGAACTTCAGCTTCTAGCACTTTATTTATGCTCTCAGGAGAATTGTGTTTTCTGAGTTCTTGAGTATTTGAAAATTGCTTGTTGCTTTTATCTTTGAACTGTTTGAGTATAAAATTCTTAGATCTCACTTTTTTTTTCTGACACTTTATTACTCCATTGTCTATCTACATGAAATACTACTTCTCAGTGTTTAATGACAGCCCCATTCCCCCCTTATGGTGATATGATTATAAAGTTTCATCCTCCTCCTTTATGGTGGTCAAATTTGAAGGTTTAGTGTCGTGATTCCAGGGTGTCTTGGATGCCGTGTTTGCCCCTGAGATAGGCAGGTTATAAATGGTCCCCCACTATCGTAGAGAATGCAGGAAATCTGATCATTTTTTGGTCCCTGTTTTCAATTTGGCATTTCAAGTCAAAATAATATTTCTTCTCACTAATTGTCTTCATCACATTGTTGAGCATGATTCCTTAAATGTTCTTATTGTTTTAGGCTCTCTTGGCAAACATGGCTGCAATGTTTGCAATCTACCATGGTTCCCGTGGGCTGGAGCATATTGCTAGGAGGGTACATAATGCCACTTTGATTTTGTCTGAAGGTGAGTCACTTAACTGTTTAAAAACTTTGGGACATAATAAGACTGATAAACCTGAGTAGGTAAAATAGAAAAATTGTGTCCAATACTGTATACAAAATTGAAAGTCAAAGTATTTCAACATTTCTAGGGCACCTGGGTGGCTCAGTTGGTTAGGCCGCTGTCTTTGGCTTGGGATCCCACATCGGGCTTCTTGCTTGGCAGGGAGCCTGCTTCTCTTTCTGCCTCTGCCGCCACTCTGCTTGCTTGTGCACAGGCACACTCTCTCTCTCTCTGAAAAATAAATAAATAAAATCTAAAAAAAACAAAACAAAACTATTTCAACATTTCTGATAGACTGGCTGTTAAAAATTTTAATATGGAGATCTCTTACTTGCTCCCCAGCTCCATAAACATCAGAGGAATGATCACTCAGAGAAAAATGGGCAAAGGGCATTAAGTGTAATTTTATTTTTAAAATTTTTTTAAGATTTATTTATTTTATTTTAGAGAGAGAGAGAACCAGGGGGAGGGGCGGAGGGAGAGGGAGAGTCTTAAAGCACAGAACCTGATGCAGGGCTCAGTCTCACAACCCTGAGATCACAGTCTGAGCTGAAACAGAGTCAGACGCTTAACTACGTCACCCAGGAGCCTAAACGTAACTTTAAAAGAAGCAAATATACAAATAAATGGCCAATAAGCATAAAGCTTCAACCTTACTATTAAGAAAATGTAAATTGAAACAATAGTGTTTCTCCCATTACTTGGTAAAGATTAAAAAGAATGCTGATATTGGTATAACTTTTTTTTTTTTTAAAGATTTTTTCTTTATTTATCTGACAGAGATCACAAGTAGGCAGAGAGGCAGGCAGAGAGAGAGGAGGAAGCAGGCTCCCTGCAGCGCAGAGAGCCCGATGCGGGGCTCGATCCCAGGACCCTGGGATCACGACCCGAGCCGAAGGCAGAGGCTCAACCCACTGAGCCACCCAGGCGCCCCGGTATAACTTTTTTTAAAGATTTTTATTTATTTATTAGAGAGGGAGGGAGAATACAGACAGAGAGACAGGGAGAAGCAGACTCCTTGCTGAACAGGGAGTCTGACAACATGGGGCTCTATCCTTCCAGAACCCTAAATCATGACCTGAGCTGAAGGCAGATGCTTAACTGGCTGAGCCACCCAGACACCCATGCTGGTATAACTTTTATGAGGGCATGTAAGCAGTACATTATCAAAAGCTTGAAAAATGTGCCTAAGTTTGAATAAAAAATTCTACTTTAGAAATTTATCTAAAGGAAGTAATGAAGTAAGGATGTAAAGGATATCCCCTGAAGCGTTGTTTACAATACCACAATCTTAGAAACAGCCTTAATGTTCAGTCGTAGGCGATTAAACATTAAAAAGATCACAAAGATACTGATCTATAGAAAAAAAATATTCTTTATGTATTATAAATGTTTTAAAGTGTAAAGAACTGTATGTGATATCTCTCTCTCACACACACACACACATCCCAATTCTAGAGTAATATACACCAAATTGTAATTAGCAAGTATTTCTGGATGGTGATTATGGTGATTTTTTCTTTTTTTAAATATGTATTTCTTTTATAATATTCTATAGCATAGTAATAAGCATTTAATTTCTTAAAAAAAAAAAAAAAAAAAAAAAAGCAGCTATCTAAACACTGGCTAAGACCAGGAACAGACTATAGTTAAAATTTACCTCTTGGGTTCCCCCGAGTGGCTCAGTCAGTTAAGTATCCTACTCTTGATTTCAGCTCAGGTCATGATCTCAGGATCCTCAGCGCTCAGCGCAGTCTGCTGATCCCTCCCCTTCCCTCTGCTTGTGTTCTCTCTCCAAAATAAATAAATAAATAAAATCTTAATTAAAAAAAAAAAAAAAAAGAGTTTACCTCTTTACTTCTCTGTGAAAGGTTAGGGGCTGCAGAGCAGATTTCTGTTGGGGACTCATGGCTCTCCTGTCTTGTCTAGGTCTCAAGCGAGCAGGGCATCAACTTCAGCATGACTTGTTCTTTGACACTTTGAAGATTCAGTGTGGCTGCTCAGTGAAAGAGGTCTTGGACCGGGCCGCTCAGCGGCAAATCAATTTTCGGCTCTTTGAGGATGGCACAGTTAAGTAAAACTTACCCATTTTTTAAAACTATTTTAAAATTTCCTGACTTTTCTTATTAAAAATTTTCTTCTTAAAAAAATAAGCATTGGAATGTTGGGCACAATCTATATTTTTTAAACAATCTTCATTTCCCACTAGAAACATTGTGACTTTTAAATAAAGGATAATTCATTCTTAACTTTACTGAAGACTTTGTGTTTTCATGTAGGGGACTCTAAGGCACATATTTTCTCATAATACCCTTCACAATATGACTGTTGAAGGTAAAACATGATAAGTGATATAATAAATTAAGTTAAGGAAAGAAAAGGGTAAGTGAATCTAGTGTCAATAGGGGTGACCTACAGGCACCAGACTATTAAGAGCCTGGAGGTGGCTCCTAAAACTCTAAACTTTGTGAAGCCTCAGACTCATCTAGTCACGGGCCAAATTGGATACAGTGGCACCCAGATATTTTGGAATAACTGAGGGTTTTATCCAGCATCTTCCTCCCTTTGACCTCTCTTGGGGTTTCTCCACTGCTCTTGGTGTTTAGGGCTGATGTTTGCCTTTTCATTTTCATTTCTGTAGCTTGGGATTTCTCTTGATGAAACAGTCAATGAAAAAGATCTGGATGACTTGTTGTGGATCTTTGGCTGTGAGTCATCTGCAGTAAGTAAATTAAGAAGGTGCATTTCTTACAATAACTGAGATGTTGTCAAAGATAACTGGGCCTCTTGTTCCATGTGTGACATTGGGTGGCCTGTTGTTAAAATTATGCCACTGACCATCCCTGACAGCTGGTGGTCACTGCTGTGGGCCCTAGCTAGTACCTTGCAGCCGGGCTACATGGGAGGCTTGTTAATGGTGTTTAATTGTAACTATCCCTAATATGGAGAATCATGACATTGATGTCTTGGTTATCTCAGTTTTGGGAAAATACTCATTCATGTAACATATTTATTGAACACCTAAAACCTGGCAGGTAGTATGCTAGGCCCTCAGGATGGTGGTGAATTAGACATGACTCCTGCCCCGACAGAGCTTAGAGTCTAATGGGGACTCAGACATGTGCAAGATTAAAATCCAGGTGATATGTCATACTAGGTGATGTTTGAAGATGCTCTGTGAGGAGGAGCTTCTCCCCAAGACTTGGAGAAATTGTCCTAAGCTGAGTTCTGAATGATGATGGGGGGAGTTATCCAATCTGAGATGGCACAATTGAAGAACAAGGTGCTTGGGGCCAGAGGTGTTCCGGACACTGGGAAGAGCAACAATAAATACTTAGAGGACAAAGATTATAATGTGAACTAGGGGCAGTTCAGTGTGGCCGAGTTGGTTTCTAAAAGTTGGTTTCTAAAGTTGGTTTCTAAAGCAATGAAATAGCAGGGCCATGTGAGGAGAAAGGAATGAAGATGATAGAGAGATGGCATGGTGAGATGTTAATCACAACACTCTGCAGGACCCGTGCACAGGAAGCACTCAGTAAACACTGCTGAATGCATCAGTGGAAGGAAACGTTTCCTATACAAGTAGAAATAGGTTCCATAGTGCTGAACAGTGCCATCCTGGTTGTGTAGGTATTGTTTAAGAGAGGACTTAAGTACCAGATCACAGTTGTAAACCATCAAAGAGATAGCACACTGTTCTTAGTTAATAAATCGGAGTGAATAAGCTGTTTTCTCCCTAGAACTCTGCATTGAATTAAACCCCAGGTTCCATGCATTTAAGGAATATTTATGGAGCACCCACCAAGGGCTCTAGGTAGCTGTACTATTAGCTTGCAGCAGAATGAGGAACAAGACATGCATTTATATAATCTGGATATTAAACGCTTATCAGATACGATATGCAAACGTTTCTCCCATTCTGTGGGTTATCTCTTAATTCTTGATAGTGTCCTTTGAGATGCAAAAGTTTTTAATTTTAATTGAAGTCTGCTTTATTTACTTTTTCTTTTGTTACTCATGCTTTTGATATCCTATTTGAGAAACCAAAATCCAAATCCAAGATCATGCAGATTTGTGCCTGTGTTTTCTTCTAGGAGTTTTATACTTTTGGCTTTTTAATTTAGGTCCTTAGTTCACTTTGCATTAGTTTTTGTATATGGCATTTGGTATAAGGTAAAAGGTAAGGGTCCAACTTCATTCTTTTGTATCTGGATACCCACTTTCTCAGCATTGTTTGTTGAAGGGATTATCCTCTTTCCCACTGAATGGTCTTGGCACATGTGTTTTATCAGAATTGTTCTCACAGATGAAAGCACTGACAAGGGAGAATATTTATGTGAGTGTTGTATTCATAACTTTTTAAAAAAAATTTACTTGAGAGAGTGTGAACAAGAGCATGCACGGAGGTGGGAGGCAGAGAGAGAGGGAAAGAGAATCTCAAGCAGACTCCCCACTGAGAGCGGAGCCAGAAGCAGGACCCTGAGATGGTGACCTGAGCCAAAATCAGAGTGGCTGCTTAACTGACTGAGCCACCCAGGTGCCCCCATCATAACTTTTCTGATGGCTCCCTAAAATAACTTATAAGAACTTGCTTCATTACTCAAGGAACATGCAGGAGAAGTCTTACTGGGGATGGGGAGAGGCAATAAAAATTGTGATTTTTCCTCTTTTCTGTGGCAAATGTCAATAGAACTTAAAAATGATGCTCTGGAGAATTGCCACAATTCTTGACTCCTGAAACCTGTTATCTCACCATGCCAGATGCCAGGGGGTTGGGCAGTGGTAGTAGATCTCTAGTGCTTTGTTGGGGTACATCCTGACCAGAAGCCTGGATCTCCACAGGTGGTTCCAGGCATGCTTTCCACTGATAGTCTGTGGTCTCTCCACATAGGAGCTGGTTGCTGAAAGCATGGGCGAGGAGCGGAGAGGTATTCCAGGGACTGCTTTCAAGAGAACTAGCTCTTTCCTCACACATCAAGTGTTCAACAGGTTTGTGTGGTTACGTGCATTGTGTGCTGTGGCTTGGGAGTACAATGGAGAGTGGCTGCTTAATTTGTTTTAAAGATGTATTTATTTGAGAGAAAGAGAGCAAGTGAGAGTGTGCAAGTTGGGGGAGGGGCAGAGGGAGAGCATCTCAAGCAGACTTCCCACTAAGCATGGAGCCCGACATGGGGCTTGATCTCACGACCTATGAGATTATGACCTGAGCCAAAACAAAGAGTGGGAGGCTTAACCAACAGAGCCATCCCGGCACCCACAGGGAGTAGCGTCTGGATCTAACTATGATATGCTCGGGTTATTGTAGCTCAGCTTTGGCTCTCTAATAAACCATATCCATAAGGATTCTATTCCTGATTTTGGCAAAGCCATCTCTTGGTGGCTCTGCTTCATTGGCAGTGTAACCCCTAATCCCACTTGTCAGAAAGAGAGGACTGTGGATTCCTGGGTACCCAGGAACTCAATGTACTCTTCTTCCCAACCTTCCCTCCTGCCCACAGAAGCTTCTTGTCCTACTGCGTCCCCTGAGGTTCGTGGGGGTTCTGTGTCTTTCCTTTCCTCTGATGCTTTTGTTGGCATGTTGCCTATGGCTCAGTTTGATCTGTATTTTGAAGGTGGATCTGTGTGTCTTATCTTTCAGGAGGATGTGTATAGACTCTTACCTCATAACAATGCCCCAAATCATGTGTTTTGTGTTCACAGCTATCACTCAGAAACAAATATTGTGCGATACATGAAGAAATTGGAAAACAAAGACATTTCCCTTGTTCACAGTATGATTCCACTGGTAATTGTTGTCTTTATCCCTGGTCGCACCTCTTTGGATTATATCTGATATGCTGCAAGAGGGATGAAGGGGTGGCCATATGGGGAGCTCAAAGGGTCAAGAGGAAATCACTAATGTGATTCGTTTTGGATATGCTTCTTAAAGGGGTCCTGTACCATGAAGCTCAACAGCTCATCTGAACTCGCAGTAAGTAGGATACTTCTCTTAAGAGAGAACTTAGTAGAAGCAGTGTTCTACCTTGTACATAGTTAGATAACTGGAGAAAGCTACTGGGATTGTGATTTAATAACTACCTGAATAATTCTTTACCTTGCTGTTCTTTTGTTGTTTTTTTTTTTTTTAAGATTTTATTTATTTGTTTGAGTGAAATAGAAAAAGAGCTCGAGTGGGCAGGGAGGGGCAGAAGGAGGGGGGAAGCAGGCTCCCCACTGAGCAGGGAGCCTGATGCGGGGCTCAATCCCAGGACCCTGGGATCATGACCTGAACCAAAAGCAGACGCTTAACCAACTGAGCTACCCAGGCACCCCATCTTTACCTTGCTATTCAACAATTTTAGGAGAAACCCCAATTTTTATTGCAACTTGATCATTTAAATTTGAGTAAAATTATCTGAAATTAATACTGTATGTTAATCAATTGAATTTAAGTTAAAATGATTAAATATATAATATTCATGTCTTCCTACCCCCTATTTATTTATTTGTAGATTTTATTTTTAAGTAATATCCACACTGAATGTGGGGCTTGAACTCACAGCCCTGAGACCCAAGTCACATGTCTACTGACTAAGCCAGCCACTTGCACCTCCTATTCCCCCTTTTAAACCTGCAATGCTTTTATCAACTTGTAGTTGTTAAGCTCAGTAGAATTCAGAACGTTAAGCCTTCTTTCTAGGAATCCATTCACAGTGCCAGAAGGATAGAGGTTTTGATTTATTTCTTGTATCAACAGAAGATTTGTGTAACTTGCTCTTGTGGTTGATAAATATCTCTCCTAGGCTAGGATCCATTTTAGCAGAACTGTCTTCTTCCTTTTTTCCATAGGATTATTCTAGTATGACAAACAGATCAGACAACAAAATCATTTTATATTGTGATTGGAAGCATTTTCCCCATTTGCTTTTGTTTGTGTCTTGTTCTGCTCAGTGAAGAGAGGATAAATATATGTGCCGTAAACCATACTGGAAACAACTCATTGGGTTTCATGGATATAAATCTATTTCAGGGACTTTTTGTTCCTGAAAAGATAAAAAAAAAAGTTTATATTTTTGTGTAACTTCCCTTTCCATGCCCTTCTGACCCACTTACAAAATGAAGGCAGTAAGAGTACTTACCTGGTAAGACTGTGGTGAGATTTAATGAATTAATGTGTTTAAAGTGCTTAAAACAATGCCTGGTACATAGTAAACACTCTTTGTGCTAGGTATTGCTATACTTATTATTGTCATCATTATTAAAGTTAGTATTGTTCTTACTATTACAGTTGTACATGTGCATGTGTTTTCTCCCCTGTTGCTCTTTAGCCTATCACATGGAAAGAATTTGCAAACATTCACCCATTTGTGCCTCTGGACCAAGCTCAAGGGTATCAGCAACTTTTCCAAGAGCTTGAGAAAGACTTATGTGAACTCACGGGCTATGACCGATTCTCCTTCCAGCCTAACAGGTAAGAGATTTCTTCTGTTTTTTCAGCTATCTCTTTTGGTATAGTACCCCTCCCTCTCAAAACTTTGAGACTTGAAACAACAATTTCGTATAATTCTGAGAGTTGAGTAGACAGTTAACTCCACTTGGGTGGATGGCCAGAAGGTCAGCTAGTAGCCACATTCACATAGATGGCAAGTTAATGATGGGCTGTTGGCTGAGAGCTCAGTGGAGGATGTTGCCCTGGGCCTTGGCTCTTGTTCATGTAGACATCTCCATATGGTTGCTTGAGGCTCGTTCATCCTGGAATGATGTCTAGGTTCAAAGTGGAGTGTTCTATGATGGAAGAATGTGGAAGCTGCAAAACCCCTTAAGGCTCAGCCTTTGGAGTTTCACAGCATGACTTCCAGAGAATTCTGTCTATTTAAAGCAAGTGACAGGGCTAGCCCAGTTTGAATGCAGGAGAGGACAACACATAGGTGTGAATGTCCAGAGTTGTGTTTCATTGTGAGCCATCTTTGAAAACTAGTTACTATATCCATCAATGACATAACATTAGAATTAGAATCAAGTACACATGTTAACTCCTAGGAAGCAGCAGTGTCTCAATCCAGTAGGGTCAGGAGAACCTAGATCCTGGTTTGTGCTATCACTATAACTTTGAAAGTTCCCTGCCCCCATCCTGGCCTCTTTCTTTATCTGTAAAGTAAAAACTCTGAAGAACAGTGAGGGGTTTTTTTTGTTTTTTTGTTTTTAAAGCAGAGGGCTCTAGCACCAGTTTTGGGGTACTTAATAAAATACAAATGTCTGTGTCCCACTGTAGCCCTCCTGATCATAATCTCCAGGAGTTAGGACTAAGACATCTTATTTTTAAGAAGCAAAAAAATGATTCTGATATACATCCAATTTGGAATCCCATTGGTTTGAGATCTGTCTTGAAGGGAAAAGAGAGAGAGAGAGATGGGTAGACACTTTTATCAGCATGAATTCACATTTCAAGTATCTTCAGAAGAGTTGTGTTTCTGTGGCTGGATTCACCACCTTCCGCTACTCAAGTATAATAATTCTCTACCAGCAAACTCATCATTTACATCACTCAAGAGCTTTAGAAATGCAGACTTCAAGATACAAAAATCAAGGAGCAAAAAATACATTATATGTTAATAAAAATAATTTTAAAAAGATACAAAAATGAATACTTTTTAAAAAAGATTTATTTATTTGTACTGGGTAGTAGCAGAGGGAGACTCTTCAAGCAGACTTCCCGCCGAGGGAGAAGTCTGACAGGGGGCTTGATCTCACAATCCTGAGATCATGACATGAGCCCAAACCAAGAGCTGGAGGCTTAACTAACTATACCACCCAGGCACCCCCAAAATCAAATGATTTTAAAACTGAAACATTTATTGTCTCACTCTCTGAAATAGAAAGTAATTAGATCTTAGCTACAATCAAGCCCTACCTCCTATTTGGTAACATAAGCTCTACAGCAAAGTCATGCACTTTGTAAAAACATACATCGTATAAAATACAAACCCTTTAGGAAGGGGGCATATGGCAAATGAAAGGACACAGAGCTCTTTTAGTAATAGCTTCTCAAATCCTGATTTTATAAATAGGAAGGAATGACATGCATGAAAGTCAGCCTTCATACCTTCATTAAAACATCATCAGTCAGCCCCTCTCCCTTTTCAAAGAAAGAAAAACCTGAGTGAATTATTCATCTGTGGCCAATAATACTTTAATTAAATGTTGAAAATGAAGAAACTTCGCCCTCTAGTGATGCACTATGATTACATCTTCTGTGTCCTATGGGAGAGTAATTGTTTAGGATTATTTTAACTCTTAAGTCCTTAGCTTTTGCAGCTCATTGAGGGCCCGGCTGGGGTCCTGAAAGATGGGACCTAAGGACAAGGAAGCTTGCCTTCCCT